>NW_026555085.1:27097500-27722500 GCF_021234165.1 Pteronotus mesoamericanus | reverse complement strand
GAGGCTATTATTGCTCCATTTTATGCTTCTGCCCCCTTTGTCAAATATTAGATGCCCATATAGACCTGGGCTTATTTCTGGGCTTTCTATTCTGTTCCACTATGGTCTATGGGTCTGTTCTTGTGCCAGTACCAGATTGTTTTGAGTATAGTGGCTTTGTAGTATAGTTTGATGTCTGGTACTGTGATCCCTCTTACTTTGTGTTTCTTTCTCAAAATTGCTGCACTTATTCTGGGTCGTTTATGGTTCCATATAAATTTTTGAAATGTCTGTTCTATTTCTGTGAAATACGTCATTAGTATCTTAATATGGATTGTGTTGAATCTATAAATTGCTTTGGGTAGTATGGACATTTTGATGATATTAATTCTTCCAATCCATGAGCACAGTATATGCTTCCATTTATTTGTGTCTTCCTTAATCTCCTTCTTCAATGTCGTATAGTTTTCTGCATACATGTCTTTTACCTCCTTGGTTAAATGTTTCCTAGGTACCTTATTTTTCTTGTTGCTATATCGAATGATTTTTTTTTCTGATTTCTTCTTCTTCTATTTCATTGCCGGTGTACAAAAGTGCCTTTGATTTCTGAACATTGACTTTGTATCCTGCTGTTTTGCCAAATTCACTTATTAGGTTGAAGAGTTTTTTGGTAGAGCCTACAGGGTTTTCTATGTACACTATCATGTCCTCTGCAAAAAATGATAGTTTTACTTCCTCCTTTCCTATCGGGATGCCTTTTATTTCTTTTTCTTCTCTGACCGCTGTGGCTAGGACTTCCAATACGATGTTGAAAAGAAGCGGCGAAAGCGTACATCCTTGTCATGTTCCCAATCTTAGTGGGAAAGCTTTTATTTTTTGCCCTTTGAGTATGATGTTGGCTGTAGGTTTTTCATATATGGCCTTTATTATGTTGAGGAATGCCCCATTTATTCCCATTTTGTTGAGTATTTTGATCTTAAATGGATACTGTATCTTATCAAATGCTTTTTCTGCGTCTATCGAGATGATCATGTGGTTTTAGTTTTTTCTTTTATTTATGTGATGTATTACATTTATTGACTTGCATATATTGAACCATCCCTGCATGCCTGGGATGAATCCCACTTGATCATGGTGGATAATCTTTTTAATGTATTGCTGGATGTCGTTTGCCAATATTTTGTTGAGGATTTTAGCATCTATGTTCATCAGCGAAATTGGCCTGTAGTTTTCTTTCTTTGTAGGGTCTTTATCTGGTTTTGGGATTAGGGTGATGCTGGCCTCATAAAAAGAGTCTGGGAGTCTTCCCTCCACTTGGATTTTTTGGAATAGTCTGAGAAGGACAGGGGTTAGCTCTTTAAATGTTTTGTAAAATTCTCCTGTGAAACTGTCTGGCCCAGGGCTTTTGTGTGCCGGGAGTTTCTTGATTTCTGCTTCAGTTTCCCCAGATGTTATTGGTCTGTTCAAGCTTTCTGTTTCTTCCTCCTTCAGTGTTGGAGGATTATACTTTTCTAAAAATTTGTCCATTTCATCGAGGTTTTCAAATTTCTTGGCATATAATTGTTCATAGTAGTTTCTGACCATCCTTTGTATTTCTGTGGTGTCAGTTGTTATTTCTCCTCTTTCATTTCTGATATCATTAATTTGGGTCCTCTCCCTTTTTTTCTTGATGAGTCTGCTTAGAGGCTTGTCAATTTTATTTATCTTTACCAAGAACCAGCTTCTGGATTGGTTGATCCTTTGAATTGTTCTTTTCGTCTCTATGTCATTCAGTTCTGCTCTAATCTTGATTATTTCCTTCCTTCTACTTGCTCTGGGATTTATTTGTTGTTGTTTCTCCAGTTCTGGAAGTTGTAGTGTTAGGTCTTTTATTTGAAATGTTTCTATCTTTTTTAGGTAAGCCTGTATTGCTATGAACTTCCCTCTCAGGACTGCCTTTGCTGTGTCCCATAGGTTTTGGACTGTTGTCTGTTCATTTTCATTTGTTTCCAGAAACTTTTTGATTTCTTCTTTGATCTCATTATTGACCCATTCATTGTTCAATAGTCTACTGTTCCGTCTCCATGAGTTTGCAAGTTTTTGAAGTTTCTCTTTGAGGTTGATTTCCAGTTTCAAGCCCTTGTGGTCCGAGGAAGTGCTTGGTATTATTTCAATTTTCCTCAATTTGCTGAAGTTTGCTTTGTGTCCTATCCTGTGGTCTATCTTTGAAAAAAAATCCCATGAGCATTCGAAAAGAATGTGTATTTTGCTTCTCTGGGATGTAAGGTTCTATATATTTAAGTTAAGTCTATTTGATTCAGTGCATCATTCAGCTCCACAATATTCTTATTGATGGTTTGTTTGGAAGATCTGTCCATTTTTGACAGTGGGGTGTTGAAATCCCCTACTATCAATGTGTTGCTTTCTATATTTTTTTTGAGGTTGTCCAAGATTTTCCTTATAAACTTGGGAGCCCCTCTGTTGGGTGCATATAGGTTTATAATGTTGATGTCTTCTTGATAGATTCTTCCTTTAAGTATGATAAAGTGCCCCTCTGGGTCTCTTTTTATGGCCTTTGTTTTGAAATCTACTTTGTCTGATATAAGTACTGCAACTCCTGCTTTCTTCTCTTGCCCATTTGCTTGGAATATTTTTTCCCATCCCTTTACTTTCAATCTGTGTAGGTCTTCGGCTCTGAGGTGGGTTTCTTGTAGGCAGTATATGTGTGGGTCATGTTTTCTTATCCATAAAGCTATCCTGTGTCTTTTCATTGGGGCATTTAGTCCATTTACATTGAGAGTTATTACTGATAGAAACCTAGTCATTTTCCTCTTTGTACCTGTGTTTTTCTCTTTCTCACTCTTTTCCTTCCTCTTCTTAAACCAGTCCCTTGAGCATATCTTGGAGTGCTGGTTTGGTAGAGATGTATTCTTTCAGCCTTCTTTTATCTGGGAAACTCCTTATTTCCCCTTCTATTTTAATTGGAGCCTTACTGGGTAGAGCAGCCTTGGTTGGAGGCCCTTGCTTTTCATGACTTGGAATATTTGTTGCCATTCCCTTCTGGTTTGTAGTGTTTCTGTTGAGAAGTCAGCTCCTAGGTGTATTGGGGGCCCCCTTGTATGTTACTTTCTCCCTCTCCCTTGCTTCCTTGAGGATTTTCTCTTTGTCTTTGATAGTTGCCATTTTAATGATGATGTGTCTTGGAGTGGACCTCCTTGGGTACCTCTTGAGTGGGGCCCTCTGTGCCTCCTGGATCCATGAGAACTTTTCTCTCCTCAAATTGGGGAAATGTTCAATTATTACTTTTTTGAGGATATTCTCTATCCCTTGCTCCTCTTCTTCTCCTTCTGGAATCCCTATTTTGCGGATATTATTGCGTTTCAGGTTGTCCTGCATTTCCCTAAATGCCTCTTCATTCTTTTTGAGCCTTTTTTCCATTTCTTGTTCTTTCTGGGAGCTTTTTTCTACCTTATCCTCTATCTCACTGATTCGATCCTCAGCTTCATCCAGCCTGCTTTGTATTCCTTCTACTGTGTTCTTCAATTCAGAAATGGTATTCTTCTTATCCTCTTGTGTCTTCTTGATAGTTTCTATGTCCTTTCCAGGCTGATATAGTTTGCTCTAAGATCCTGATAGTTTCTCTGCAGTTTCTCATAGTTATCTTTGAGCTGGCTGAGCTTATTGAGCTTCCTTAGAACCATTGTTTTGAATTCAGTATCTGATAGTTCCCTTGCCTCTATTTCATTTAGCTCTCTCTCTGGGGATTCCCCTTTTCCACTCATTTGGGGGGAACTTCTTTTGTCTTCCTATTTTTGTGACAGTCTTTAAGTAAGTAATTAATTTATTTATTTATGCTTCTGCTTCAATTGGGCCGTCTAGATTTCCTGACTTTGTGGATTAAACTTCTATGGTAGTAGGTGGGTCTTTTTATTTATTTAGTTAGTTAGTTAATTAGTTAGTTAGTTATTTTTCCCTTTACTTTTCTTTTTGGGCCTGCCTCTGATGATGTCAGTTGTTGACCCTATATGACCTTGGGTCGTTTGTTTGAGCCTTCCAGGAGTCTACTGTCTGTGTCTAACTCCTGCTTTGGGCAGCTGTGTGACCCCTTTGGCCAGGGATCTACTACTTCTGTGGACCGCTCTTCACCTGGGGGCCGTGCAGGCCGGTTTACGCCTGCCCCCCTGATCTGCGCACTCCCTCGCAGGCTGCGTCAGCGCCAACCTGCGGGAGACCTCGCCAGCCCACGGTGAGTCCACGCACACGCTCGCCAACCCTCACTGGCCACTCAGGGCGAGTGTGCATGCCTGCCCTGGGTGGTTTTGGGCCTTTACTCATTTTTTAATTGAATTGTTTGTTTTTTGATGTTGAGTTGCTTATTTATAAATTTTGGATATTAACTTCTTATGTATCATTGTAACTCAATGTATCATTGGTGAATATGTTCTCTCACTCAGTGGGCTGTCTCTTTATTTTGTTGATGGTTTCTCTTACTATGCAAAAACTTTTTAGTTTGATGTAAATTCATTTGTTTATTTTTTTCTTCTGTTTCCCTTGCCTGAGGAGATATATCACAAAAAATACAACAGTATGGTGATTGCCAGAGAGAAGGAGGGATGGGACAAGGTAGAAGACGGTAAACGGAAGATAGATCATGAACCACTGTCCCTGCAATAAATTCAATTAAAAAAAAGAAAAAATATTGCTATAAGAAATGTTTGAGATATTACTACCTATGTTTTCTTATAGGATTTTGATGATTTCTAGTTTTACCCTTAGGACTTTAATCCATTTTGAGTTTATTCTATTGTATGACATAAGAAGCTGGCCTAGTTTCCTCTTTTTGCATGCATCTGTCCAATTTTCCCAGCAACATTTTTTCAAAAGACTGCCTTTACACCACTGTATGTTCTTGCCTTTTCTGTTAAATATTAATTGACCATAAAGGTGTGGATTTATTTCTGGGCTCTCTATTTTGTTCTATTGATCTAGATGTCTGTTTCTGGGCCTGCACCATGTTAAATATGTCCTTGGTAATTTTTATAGGAATTACATTGAATCTATAGATTGTTTTGGGGTAGGATGGATATTTTAATAATGTTAATTTTTCCTATCAATGAACATGGTATATGCTTCTACTTATTTATACGTTCCTCATTTTCTTTCTTCAGTATCTTATAATTTTCCTAGTACAAATCTTTTACTGATTGGTAAATTTGTTCCTAGGTATTTTATTTGCCATTGTAAATGTGATTATTTTCTTAGTTTCTCTTTATGATAGTTCATTATTGATGTATAAAAATGTCATTGGTTTCTGAATATTATTTTGTGGTCTGCTACTTTACAGAATTCACTTATTATAGTAGTTATAGTAGTTGGGTTAGTAGTAGTCATTAGCGTTTTCTATATACAGTATCATGTCATCGACAAATAACAGCAGTTTTACTTCTTCCCTTTCAATTTGGATGCCTTTTATTTCTTTTCCTTGTCTGCATGCTGTGGCTAGAACTTCCAGTACTATGTTGAATAAGAAGAGGTGAAAGCAGACATCCCTGTCTTATTC
Source organism: Pteronotus mesoamericanus (assembly GCF_021234165.1). Taxonomy (NCBI): domain Eukaryota; kingdom Metazoa; phylum Chordata; class Mammalia; order Chiroptera; family Mormoopidae; genus Pteronotus; species Pteronotus mesoamericanus. Next base: position 27,716,982 of record NW_026555085.1, on the reverse strand, counting down.
CTGACATTAAGGGAAATGCTTTTAGTCTTTTGCCCATTAGGTATGATTTTGGCTGTGGATTTGTCATATATGGCCTTTATTATGTTGAGGTATGTCCCCTTTATCCCCACTTCGCCAAGCATTTTAACAAGACACAAACTAGCCTTACCCTATGTTAGAAAGTCCTAAAAAGCTCCATGAAAAATTAATAAAAACTCATTTTTGGTAGAAACAAACAAACATAAACAGATAAATTAATGGTCTATGTGTTCCTGGCAAAGGGAAGAGTTCATGAAAAGACTCTTTGTAGTAAAAAGCCAAGGCAGCTTAAGGGACTCAATAGAGTGTGTGTGGAACAAGGAAGAAGAATCGAGTGGCTGAGTGCTGGCAGATGAAGATTGAGAGGTCAGCAGATGGAAAACATTATAAGGCCTCATAGCTATATGAAGGAGTGATTGAAGGACCAGTTAGATGACTCTTATTTGTCCAAGTAAGAAATATGGTGCCTTTGTCTGGACTGTTGTTATAGAGTAAGTGACAGATTTAAAATATAATTGGGAGTAAAATTGTGGCTGATCAATACCAGAAGTGAAAAGAGACAGGTGTCAAACATGAATACTTTCTGTCATGCATCTGGCTAGAAGATGTTATTATTTGTTGAGAAAACAGACAATGCAGAAAGATTCGATAGAAAAGATCATGAGTTGAGGCTCAAATATGATGAGATTAAAGTTTGAATGAAACATAAAGTGGAGTTTGAAAGTTGAATATGTGGTTGTAAGCCTCAGAGAAGAGGTCTGGATAAGGAATATAAATTTATGAGTCATCAGTGTACAGAAGGTAACTGAAACCATGGTTGTGGAGGAAAGTATAGAGTGAGTAGAAAAAAATTGCCTAGAACTGAGTCTTGAGGAACTAACTTTTAATGGTGGAAGAGAGGAAGATGAAGTTATAAAAGAATCTGAAAAGGAATAACTAGAGCAGTAAGAGGCAAACAAAAGGAATGGGGTATCAGGGAAGGTAATGGAAAGGTTTATCAAATGCTCTGTTAATCCATTGGGCTATCAACATGATTCATTAACCCAAAGACTTCATTGTACAGGATAGAGTAAGAAACTAGAATGGAGAAAACTGAAATAAAAAGTGTAGGCCACTGTTTCAAAAAAATTAACTATGAATGTATAAAAAGAGGTAAAATGTTAACTAGAGAGAGGTGAAGAGTTAAGAGGAAAAAATATAAGATGAAAGAGATTTGAGTATGTTTAATTGTTTATTGAAATTATTAGTTGAGTGGAAGGTGTTAATGCATAGAAAAATAAAGAGTAATTAAGAACCTAAAGTTCGGAGCAACAAGATAAAATATACTTGAGAAAAGATTTCTTCCAAAGGGATAGGAAAATAGAAAAAGACACAAACATTGAGACCCCTGACTCTGTCTTTGTGTACATCCCTTGATGTATGACAGCTTTTTCCTTATTCATCCAGTTGTTATTTCACCTTCTGTCTCTGTCTTGTGTGCTCCATTCTTTCTCCATCCTTTGCTGGACATAATTTAAAATTAAAAGAGTGGGTCTTTTGTACAGCTCATCCAAGCCATCCTAATTCTCACTAACAAGACTCTTTTTATGAGAATTCATAATAAATTTCTCCCTAAAAAGCATGTGAATTGGGTTATTTTTAGTTGTATGAATGTTGGTGGAATTTCTTATATTTAAAGGTTCTTAATAAAATACCGTAGCCTGATTGAGAAGAACTTATTTTCAAAAAGCAATGGAATGAGCTCTAAAATAAACATGTAAACGATGGCTTTGAATTTTATTTTGTTATTAGCCCTGGAGAATAAATATGTCAGTATTTCCTTATACTAAATCTGCATTGTATCTGTAGGAGAGATAACAGAAGTAGAACAAACTAGAATAAGCCACTTGTAGTGATTGAGGTCAATTCAGTATCAAGATAGAAGTTCTTCTTAAATGAAATAGAGCAGAGATCACAGTTCTATAGATACATTGTAATTCATACTCATGCACAGTTTGTCTTTCATTTCAAAAAAAATTTGAAAGGGATCATAGAAAGAGAGTCTGGGTTTTCACAAAGGTTATTCTCTTTCGACAAAGTTCAGAAAAATTGTCATACTATATATATATATATATATATATATATATATATAGTTTTTAAAGTTTCTGAAGTTTAAATTTTTCTGGCACCTTTTTTGTCTGTCCTATACAAAAACTATCTCTTTATCTATAGTTTTGTTCTCTAAAGAAGTCCTGTATTCTTTTCCCTAAGTAGTTTACTGTGCTATCTACATGTTTAAAAGCCACATAACCTATTCTATCTTCATTATATTCCACCATCCCAAACACCTGACATTTCCTCAAAGATTCATCCAGAGGTGTAAAGTTACCCATGTATAAATCTAAGGTACAGTCTAATATCTAATAATTAATTTTGGTTAACAAGCTCTTAGGGTAGCCAAAGCCAAGTGGATGTTGACCAAGAATTGCATGTCAGGACACATCCCTATCAGTCACATTTTAGTAGCAGATGAGAGTAAAGAAATTCATACTTGGCTTAAGACCAAATGAACAAAGGCTAGAAAAGTTTCCAGTAGTTGAGCAGCAAGAAGCCTAGCACTGCTCAAACAAACATCAGGTAAAACCATTGCAAGTATGTTTGTCACATTACCTTCTTAAATTTTGGCCCAGAAAACAAAATAAACTAATAAAAGCTGCTGCTGAGTTTTATTAATGGACTCACTGTTACCTCCTGTTTGATCTTATTATTATTTCCCACAGTTGTTTGATGAAAAAAGTAGATTAAAAATTTATTATAATGCAAAACTAACATTAAACTCAAAAAATGGGAAATAAAAAGGATTCTGAGTAGGATTGGTTTTGACTATATCAAATGGTGAGATTTACTAGCAAATTATAAAAAAGGAAAGGAACAAAACACAGCTCTTTATAATACTCATATTTAATTTGTCAAAGGCCTTTCAGACAACTCTGCTCAAAATCAAATTCTAGTGCTTTGCCATTTTCCCACATAAATGCTTTGTTATTACAACTTGCTGCCCAGCTGGTTTTGACTTATAACTCCATATAGAGAATGAGCAGGAGACTTATTCAAGTTTATGTAAGAAGAAAGAATATCCATAATGTATTATCCACTGTAATTTTGAGAATAACTCAGAATGTTCACGTTTCTGATTTTCTAAAATATATAAAAGTTTTTCACAGTCCTGATAGTTAATGTTATATAAACTATGGATTGTCTGCTTTCAGTCTTAGAGCAAAGAAATTGTATCATAGTGAGAACCTTCACTTCTTGAAACAGATGGTGACTTTTGAACTGTGCTAAATCTAAAAGATATTAGATTTATTCATAAAATGTTGCCATGTCAATATGGAAAGTTTGGCAAGCTTTTCATCTTAAAAAGGTCAAACCATCACTTCAATATTAATTTCTGTATAGTTTCCATCACCCCTTCCATCTGGCATTTCTTAGAGGAAATATAGGAAAACTAGAGCTGAAATGGGAAATGCAGTATAATACTTTGTTATTAAGTTGACACGCATGTAAATACATAAACCTAAACATTTCTCTTGCTCCTGAACCCATATATAATACACTATTCATACATAACATGTCCATACATAATATACATCAATACTAGCTGGGAAGCAAGTTGTAATGTAGTTTATTTGTATTCAATTGTGAATGTTCACTGTAAAACAAAAATTTCTTACAGTAAATATTAAGCTTAAGAAAAACTTTAAAGAATTTCTTTAAGTATAGAAGTTGGCAATTTCAGTGGTGTTTAGGATTATTGGACTGAGTCTTCTGCTAACATGTATAGTTGTATTTAAAATTTGCATGTATCTTAAACAAAGAAGTTCAGTATCAGTTTGGTGCTTATTAATGCATAAATAAATGGAACTTTCTGAGCAAAGACATCATAATCTGAATGTAAACCTATAATCACACACTATTCACTAAATCATATGTTAGTGGATTCAACTAGCCAGTTCAATATTTTTTAAAAATTTTCAAGCCATTGTTTAACTATGTAATCACATGTGTGTTCCTCTTACCTGCAATTCAGATCAAATTTTTCCAAATGAAATGACTTTTAGCAAAGGTACAAAAGTAAAGATTCAGGTCCACAATTTCTCTTCTTCTGGCGTGTTGAGATGCTGAGACAGACCAGAGAACTGGTTAACCCTCAAGTCCTTAGAGCAACCACAAAGTCTCTAGTGAGAAGAAAGAACAATAACAGTTGGCAAGTACAGCTGTAACACGGGGTGGGAAGTGAACTGGATTTTGAAAAAAGATTAAGAATTTATCAGGGGGACAATGAGTGGAAAAGGATCAGCAAAGACAGCATGATACAGAATAACACCATGGCTCACATAGGAAATTGTATGGAAATTGGGTGTGATGAGAACATGAAGTTCAAAATTTAGCTCTTCAGCAAATCATCATCAAACAAAATGTCTAATGCAGAACATCACAATAAATTAAAGTAAAAGGTAAGAAATCATTTCAAAAATTAGCCATGTATGTTGCAGAAGGTTTCACATTCTTTTGTCCTTTATTATTAATGATAGATTTCTACAACTGTCAGAAAAGACTCTTGAGGAAGTTTACATTATTCTTGCATGGTGGCAGAAAGTATGGCAAAATAAACTTCAATCCCTAATAACCTTATATCATTGTAATTCTAAAATGTATATACTCTATCATCTTTAAGACAAAATCATGTGAGAAAGTAACAGGAAGCAACTGAAGGCTTAGGGGCAAACTGAATATATAGGAAATTAGGTCAAAGAGCAATAATTGATAGAGTCAAAGAACACTTTGCTACACAGGGGCTTTAAATAAAAGGATTAAACAGGTTGAAAAATAAGATTTATGAGAAAATGTCAAGGGCTTATTTGTTTATGAAGTGAAAGAGTAGTGATTTAATGGTGTAGATTTATATTCTACATATTTTCCAACCTGTTTCTGTAGGCCCCTTACCACTCCCTAATTGGGATCTACCATTGTGGTTAGAGAATACTTGATCACTACCTTAAAACTACTACTAGGAAAGATATTTTACTGTAAAAATTCTTTAAATCCCATTTTTAGTGGTAGGCCTCATTCTTTGACAACATATTTATCTTAATTAACTTCTTCAGAACAATTCTCACAGAATAGATCCAAAATATAGACAGTCTTATTTATTTTAAAAAATGACCAGCCATCTAACTTTCTAAATGAAACTAAAAGAAACTGTCAGCTTCATCTTCAACAAACTGTCCATGATATCATCAATATACTGAATAAAAAGAAGATATATATTGAGATAAATTGTTTTACAATTTGACACCTGTGAACTCTGTTTTACCTAATATAGACTCATTTAAGAATAGTTGAAGACTTTTCAAAAGATTTACTAAATTTTTTTAATTGAAAGCTGGCTTCATAGATAGATACTGGTATTGAGCCAAAGTGAACTCAATAAATATAGAACAAAGACTTCTAATATTTCTTCAGATAATATTCTAATGTCATCATGAGATAGTAAATTTCTGCTTTATGATATATACTGAATTCTTTGCTTGGTCCCTCCTACTTTTAACTTTGTAATAGTTGGATTAATTCTAATTACCAGTAATATCTGAGCTCCAGACAAAATATTAACAAAGAAAAGAAGGAGGAGATTGCAGGACAAAGTCCTATATAAAATACCATAAACATTTACATAGAAGCTTTTTAGACACTTTGGTAAAGTTCTTACCATTTGTAGGAGAAAAATTTCCAATCATATGTGATAGGCTGGGATGGACTCAACAATGCCCTGAAATTTCTTTCCACCTCCCAAATGAATATAAAGCAAAGGAGCATTCTCCTATTGTATCAGCAATGACCCTCATCCTTGCCAATAAGACACAGTAGCAGAGATTGTGCTGAAGAAGAATTTCAACTCCTCTACTACATAGACCTCAGAAAAAAAGTTATGGAAGCACAGTTCCAGCTTAGCATAGCCTCCATGGAGAAGTCTTAGAATGAGAAGAAGTAATGTCTTGGATTGGTGATGCACAGAAACCACCTGTGAGCAAAGTCTGATACTTGGACACCCATGTTCAAGAAGTCCTGAGGATTCCTAAAAATATTTAGAGACAGAGATTCTATAATTGTAATTCCTGTGGTTTAGGGCATTGGTTCTTGGCCACTGAGACTTAATAACTAGTGTCTTAGGTCAAGTTCCTTGAAAATAGACAGTGAAGATTTGCATGCAGGAAGTATATCAGGGAGTGCTCTTGGGAACATCTGTGAGGCAGTGAGAAAAGCAAGTTGGGGCAGAGAGGTCGAAGTTGAATTGGAAAGCAGTTGCAACCGAGGCTTCAGCTGCCCATAAGGGGAGCTCTGGAATAGATATATTCATAGTTTCATGAATTGAGTCAAGGGGACCTCGCATTCATACCTCAACTCGCCTCCCCAGGAAACTCAGGCAGCACACCACAGCATTCACTACAACTGGTGAGGCTCATGACTATATCGGCACTTAATGGCCAAAGAAGGCCAAGATGTTTGGGCTTGACTTAACACCTAAACAAGCTAATGTTGTTGTTAGGTAAACTAGACACATATTGCTACATCATGATAACCTCCACCATCCTAAGGAAAGACTGAATTCCCTGTGTTAATGACAGAGTTCTACTCTCTCTGGCCAGGAATAACCTAGAGAAATAGTGACATTTAGGAAGAACAGGTAAATACTAATCACATCAAAACCCAGAATAGCCAGTTTTGTAGATGAGCATCAGTATGGACATAGAGAACCACAAATAATGTCATTCAATGATGCATCATCAGAACATAGAGCACTGTCCAAGAGCAAAAGGGTAGATCTTTATGCCCATTATGATTCAAACTGAAGACACAGGACCTAAAGGGCAGAACACTGGGAATGGGGTAGTAAAGGAGCATAGCACTCTCTGTATAACCCCAAAGAAATATTTTACCTGTCTCTACCTTTCTTTGAAACACAAAGATAATAGCACCCATTTTCTGTTATATAAGCTTCTGTGACTATTGTATATATATATATGAAAGTTCTTTGAAAAGCATCAAAGGTATAGTATTATTGTTCTGGTTTATCATCCATATAAGTCTATTTCTTCTATTGCTGCCCTGGGACTAGAAAAATTGCTCACTACTTTTTATTTTATAACATCTTATTAAAAGCACTTCATAAAAACTTTAATGAGGTTTTCTGAAGATATTTCTCCTTCCAATTAAATAAACTGATTTTCTCACGGTTTTCTTCCCTAAGCATTTAATTATTTCAGGCCCTGTCTTCTGTATCTCCTCCAAAGTTTTCCACAGCCTTATCAGTTGAATTTAATGTGATTTCATTTACTAATGGACAGGAAGATCAAAGACATCATGTATATTTCTCCAGGTGGAATTTTCCTATAGATTTTTAGCAATCTATTTTCTAACTTACAGGAACATCTGAAAAATCATATGCTGGTTTACGTTAAATGTCCAGTGTGAGTGTTTAAGGAATATATTTGAAGGAGATACAATATGTTTGGTGAAAGTAAAAACTTCCTTTCATCTATCCCATTTTTCATCTCTCCTCAGAAATTTCTCCTTCATATTCACAGCATAAATACTTGGTCTGCTTCTCAGAAAGATGCCAAAGGCTTGTTGACAGAGCTGTATGATCGTATAACAGACACTCCAATGTTTCTTAAAAAATCTACTAAAATAATTTGGGGGTAGCTAGTATATATTTTGTGTGCAGTGGATGTTCCCAGTGGCTTATTCTGAAAGCCACTGCTCTTGCCAGTACTGATTGAGCAGTATGGGGATTAATCCACTACCCTCTGGAGGGAATGTTTTTGAAGTTCTTTGCTTATTAGGCTTGTCTCCTTTTATCATTTCACAGATGGGAAAGTGATACTCCTGGAGATACCAGAGAAAGGCTCTGGTTTATGGTATAAGAAGCATATGCATTCAGATCATGGAGTGGGCACAAAAAAAGTCTCTACTGCCAAAAACATATTTGTTTCCATGGCAGCAGGGGAGAAGGCTGTCCAAATTATTGTGAAGTAGACATATCTGGCAACTTTTGGGTGGATCCACAAACAGTATTTTATTTACAAGGATATGCTAGAAACTTCACCTGCATACTAATAATCTCAGTTAGGCCTTTCTTCATGCCAATTAATAACTATATGTAATAGTAGTTATTTCACACTTATGTAACAGACATTATGATAAACAAAATCTCATTTAGTGTTCAGAATATTTTTAAGGGGTAGTTACTTTTATGATACCATTTAAGAGATGAGGAAACTGGCCCTAAAGAGATTAAGTAATTTATCTAAAGTCATAAAACCAGTACCTAAAGCAGGGTTTTTACCTAGACCATTTAACTCTAGATCTTTTATGTTTAACTGTCATGCTACACAGCTCATTGCTGTTTAGATCTTTCTTCCTAAAATATTCCTAAAATGAGATAGTCTCAAATCAAAGCATCTGTAAGAGGTCCCTTTCTCATCATGCATCATTTCAAGGAGAAAGTTCCTTTATCAGCTTCTTACTGATACATCTTTATCCTCCTCTATTACTCAACATGGACTGTCCCATTCCACCAAAGCCACGATCCTTACCATCCCAACGTCCCACCTTTTCCTATATTCATCTTAGCTAGTGCTACAATTCCTCCCCTGAAATGCCCTCACTGTTCTTTTCTCCTAAACTGGACACTATCTCTCCTGCAAGCCCACTTTCTCTGGAAAGCCAGCCTAGACAGGTCCCAACTTGTAGTATCTCTTACTTTCAACTCTCAGCATGTTAATGTCTAATGATTTTTTGGATAGACAGTTAACTCTTCTCCAAAAACAACCAATAAGTGGTGCAAAGATCTCTTCTTTTTGTCACATTTAAACTACTATAAAAATGCTAGAAATACATTAAATATTGAATAATGGCACATGACCTCCAAGACCACATGCGAAACTGAATTAACCCAGTATAAGCAAGGATGTCAGGGTGTATATGTGACAGGTAGAAGAAAAACAATTAGCCTTCATTGTGGAAATCTTACTAAAGATTAGTTAATTAGATGAAGGCTAAGGAAATGTACTTTCTCAGAGAATATTTAGGCAGTATGTTTGGCATATGCAATTACATATATAATAAAATGTTCTTATAAGAAATTAGAAAATTTGCTTTAGCCCAATGAGAACTCCAAAAGTTGTGCTGGGGGATGGGGCGGGGGGAAGAACGGCATTAGTAGAGGGGCTTCAAGATTGAATGGAGAAGTTATTGATTCTAAATTTTTCTATAAAAAATGTTTAAATGATAATGATAACATAGCACTAATTAAGTTTTTACTACTTTACAAGCACACTTTTATGCTCTTTACCTTGATTTAATTAATTCTTAATGTTCACCCCCTGGAATATTATTATATTCATTTTAAGGAGGAGAACACTGAGGCACAGAGCCCGAGGGCACTGGCAGATCACACAAAAGTTCTCCAAGGCAGGAAGCCTAGATCTGAGTCCCACTCTAATTACCACCCAATATATACCATGTACGTATTAATGGAGGCAAATGTTTTGTACTTTGCACATTTCTGAAACTCTTAATACACATTAAAAGTCCTCTAACTCTTTTATGCCAAAATATACTTTATGAAATTCGTGAACAGAACAGTTTTGAAAACTCAACCATTATAAAAGTAAAAATAATACAAAATCTAAAACTTTTTCTGTTTCTAACTTTACACAATTACCATTTTGTCTCTTAAGGAATTTCACAAAATAATATTTACTGAAAACTGTGTTCCAATTGTGATGCTATTTTGAAAAAAAACAGATTCCATATACCATCTGTCAATTCTGGAATTAGCAAAAGAGAGAGAATAGTTTTTACTTAGCCCACAAAATATGTAGGTGTAGTAAACTTATAGATATTTATGAATTATCATATGATGCTATACTTACAGAAAATCAAATTTTTAATGTGTTTGCTGTTATGGGAAAATCATGGTATTCTGTTACTTAAGATTTATTAGGTTATATTTTCTAGGCACTATACAAAAAGCTTTTAGAAAAGATATGTTCATCCTTGAAAATAAAAAGTCAATTATATTCTATCTTGAACACATGTTTTTAAAAGCCCAGAAAAGCTGGAAAGTTTAACACAATCTCCTCCTGTCTAATAAGAGGAAGGATGTTATACTAAAATGAGTATTTTTAATTAAATGATTGACAGACTAATAATATATTATTTTTCAGATTTTTATTGTGTTCCTATTGTCTCTGGAATCACAAATTTTGTTGAAATGTATTTAAGACATTTATTCACAGAATAGGATAGAGGTATATGAACTACAATAACATTTATTATTTGAGGGAACACTGGCTTTAAAATATTATGTGTGAGTTGTTCAAAAATATGTTTAAGTGTTTATTCAGAGTTTTCATTGTTGGACTTATTGCCATATTCAGGAACCAGAAGAATGATATTTTTATTACATGTGATAATTCTGATTGATCCACTGAGAAGATGAAAAATGTTATTTCTAAGATGCTACCTTAATGGTCTAAAATATTTAACCGAGCCTCCTTACAAAATATATTCAATGCTAACTAAAATATAAAAATGTAACACCTAAAAGTTGCATTAAAGATAAAGCAGCCCAATGCCTCATTTTTTTCGCTGAGGGAACTTCGTGCTAGAGGAAAATGGACTTGCTTGGAGCCACATGGCTCGAGGAAAAATAGGAAAGTTAAAACTGGAGTCCACTTTTGACAATTTGGCAATTCTTTCCCCTGCACCCATCTCTGTTTCTACTTTTGCAGGTTTCATGCTGCTACCTTATCTTTCCACTTTATGTGACTTAGATTTTACTTCTCATTACACACAGAGAAAAGAGTTGTCAGTTGTTTAGTCATTATGCCAGGCCCACGGAACCGTTTATCCTTTCCTTTGTAAAAGGATCAAGAAGTCCAAATTAAAAGACTCCTACTTTCCGAAACCTGACCTCAGGCACTTCTTTTTATGAAAACTACTACATTTATTTCTCTGGTCATCATAAGTGAAAATTGTGATCTTGACTAAAAAGGAATCATAGAATACATAGTCAAATCTCTAGTCCTATCCCCAATGCATGTGGAGTCTCAACTGCAACCTCCTTGAACTGTGATAGTATTAACTAAATATTAACAATAATGGAAACTTGATATACCAGAAAGCATCTCAAAGGAAAAGCATAGATCTATTTTTTTCTACTCAGTAGGCCTCTACTATTTCTTTAACCATGGAATCTAAGCTCTATGTGAGCTGGAATATTTTTTTAATCACTAATTTCCCCAGCACCTAATTTAGTGCTAGCATTAAGTATGTGTTCAATAAATATATTCTTCATTTATTTCAAGTAAATGAAGCAAGTTTACTTATCTTCCGTAAGTCTCTCTGTTGTAAACTACATATTTCCAGCTCCTAATCTACTCCTCAGCTGACATGATTTGGGAGACTCTCATCATCCTAATTATTTCCAACATTCTTCAAGATATCAGCTACCATATAATCTATAGAAAATGAAAGTCGTTATTCTCTGTGTAATATAAAAGTGCATAACAAATGTGAGATGAGAATGCACTCAAAGAAGAATGAGTTAGTTTTTTCCATTTTCAGATCATTCTGAGACCAGATTGGGTTTTTTCGTCACCCAAATCCCTAGGTCTTTTCCACATAAAGTGCCTAAAATTATTTGTTTCTGAGTCAAAATGCCAGTTTATCACCCTTGTAATGTGTAAGCATCCTCAGGAGATTTAGCACATTAAGTGAAGTTCTCAGTCACAGCTTGTGGTCAGTTGCTTCCTTCAGATATAATTGCCTTCTAACCCCTAGCTGAGAGAAGTATGCAAAAAGAATGAGAGTTTTCAGAGATGGGGTAGATGATTTTGTAAATGGGGCACTGTCCAGAAAGTCAAGTCTGGATGCAGCCCCCAGTCCAAGAGCCAGGAGAGATAAAAAAGTGTTAGGAAATGGAGAAGGAGAAGGACCAGGCAGGAGTCAAACACAGCAAGGACATTTGGGATAATACTGCGACAAATGTTTGCCCTATTCATGTATTTTCAATATATACAATTCAGTACATTTTAATTAGACATCTACTATGGATCAGGTACTCTAATCCTGATCAACAACCTCTAATCATACAGGAGACGGAGAAACATGGCTCTGCCTTCAAAGAGTTTTAGCCTACTAAAGTAAAAATGTAAGATGTCAGTTAAGATGTATTAATATATAGTCAGTAACTGTGATGTATTTTGGGTGAAATAGAGTGCAGAGATAGAGTATAATGGGGAGAGTGGGCATTCCTTTTAAATGAAAGGGTCAGAAGAGGACTCTTCAAAGAGAGGATCACCAGAGGTTTGTGAATAAGAGGAGCCTATCATTGAAGAACAAGGGAATGTATGAGGATGTGGATGTGGACATAGATATAAATATACTATATCAGTAAAAGGAAGAACTTGGGATGAATAATGGATACTATAATAACATGTTTTAAAAGGTGCCACCAAGTCTAAGGAGCACTCTAATTTTCTCCTCAGGAGATTTCAGAAACTACACAGGTTTAGAATAGCCTTCTTCCAGATCCATCTACCTGAGCCCAGATGGCCTGTTTGGAGTGTGTGCTGCTCTATAAAGGAGCTGAGCTTCCACTCAACAGAGTACAGTAAAGTAGGTTGTCACAGGCTGCTACAAACAAACCCTATTTTTGCATTTTTGACTATTTTATCACCTATTTCAATGTATATCTCTAGATAAATAGAGTGCCCCTGTCTTGCTCTTTAAGCACGCAGTATAACAGGACCCATGTTAGTACTTTCAGTCACTCAAATGGTGGCCTCTCTGCCTGGTGGAGCGTTACCTGATCATTCCCCTAGACTATATTTGACAGATCACAAGTTGGGCTAGTACAAGCTACATATAGGTCAGTTTCTTCTGCAAACCCAGAAAACACACCCACCTCTCTATGCCTCTGTGGTTCCAAAAACCATTTGTTTGGGCTACCGCCTCTTCAGTTTGAAATGATTTCAAAATGGTGTCTAAATTCAGCCCAATGAGAATAAATTGATGTTCTGTGATATGGTCACTACTCTGCTGGGTGCTATGGAGTATAGAAATTTAATCACAAAAAATGCCAGTAAAAATAATGACTCTAGTTAGTGATAGATATGCTGAAGTATTGGGGGTAAAATGGGAGTGATTTCTGCAAATTATTTTCAGCGTATCACAAAAAATAAGCTAGGAGGAAGGTTTATATATATATATATATATGTATATATATATAAACCTATATATATATAAACCTATATATATATAAACCTATATATATATAAACCTATATATATGTGTGTGTACACACACACACACATATATATATGTTTTGTTGTTGTTTAATCCTTGCACCTTCTTTCATCCAGCTCCCCATCCCCTCTCTTCTCTGATTGCGCAAGGAAGTCGTGTCACATTTGTCCTGGGGACATTCAAATTCTCCCTTTCCTAAAACAAGGGATTCTACCACCTGAGCTTTCCCCAGGCCAGCTCAGTAGAGGCCACAGCAAAGCCGACTGAGGCAAGATACAGTCAGGTTTCTCCATTGCATGCCAGCCCCACACCAAGCAGAGAGCAATGCAGGACCAAAGTCATAGTGGAAACAACAAAATGTACTAGAAAGGTGTGGGATAGCTCAAGAATTAAAAGCTCAAGAACCAGCCTCAGAAAGCACAGAAACCAAGGTTTGTCTGAGGGATCCAGGTCACTCTCAGAACACAGTGTTCAAATGCCAACAGTTCTCATTACTATTTAAGGTTCAAAATCAGCCCTGGCTGGTGTTGCTCATTGGCTTCAATCTGGCCTGTAAACCGAAAGGTCACTGGTTCAGTTCCTAGTCAGGGCGCATGCCTGAGTTGTAGGCCAGGTCTCCAGTTGTGGGTGATAGATGTTTCTCTTTCTTTCTCCCTCCCTTCCTCTCTCTCCAAAAAAATGAATAAAATCTTTTAAAAAAATAAAATTCCAAATCAAGGAAGAGCATATTCAAGGAGACCAGCTTCTATGGCAGTCCAAACTGCTGGCCAGAGAAGGCTGGTCACCCACTAAGACTGTATTCAGTGGGAACATAGTTTTTCCAAGTAAGTGACATAAACTTTGGAGACATACATGCAAAAAGAATAATAGCAGGATCTACCTCATAGGTTTGTGCAGGAACCAACTGAGATAAAAATAATAAAAGGGAACTTACACAATGCTTATTGCACGACAAACATTGTGCTAAAGATTTCACAAATATAAGAAATCTAATCCTTATAATGACTCTTTGAGATTTATGTAATTAAACTTTGCATCTCATATTTTAAAATTTATCTCAAAATTGACAAGAAACACTTCTTGTTTTGTCAGGCATTTTCCTGCCTGTGTTCTGAATGCTCATCAAGTGTATCTTTTGAAAAGCATTCACTTGAAAATCTGAGCCTTGTCTTTTCAGTTGTCATTTTTGTAAAGATTCTCTCTCATTTACGCTTTTCCCTACTGCATGTTGAAATGATTCATTTTTGTGTTTGTTTTGGGGGTTTTTTTATATTGGTTTTCCTCTCTCTTTGCCTGAAGACCATCCTAACTTAACAATCTCTGGTCCCATCGTGGAATGATTGCATTATTACCCCTTCCCCCCAAACAGTTTATAATACTAGCATCACAATTTTATATTGGTTTTTTAGGTAATAACCTACTTTAAAATTAAATATGGCAACTGGAAAGCATCTTTACCAGTAGAAAGAGGTGCTTAATTTTAATGCTTGGGTAATTTTAAATATAGAATAATGAGATGGAAAAAAAAGCCATTATGCAAAATGCCCTCAGTGCTGGGGTCAAGGCATCTGAGGCGGGCACCTCATGTTACCATTAACACCCAGCATGGCTTACTGCGAGGGAAAGGAAATTTGCAGTGACTAGCAAGCTACGGTTGATCTCTGCCCTACACCCTTCAAAGAGAATATAAAATGTAAAGCGCCACTGAAATCATGAGTTCCTGACAGACTGTACCTCATTCCTAGGTGAGGATCTGGAGGTTGTAAATATGGACACCATTTTTCAGGCAACAGAAATTGTGATGGGGAAAAAACACATAGCAACTCAAATGCAAATGTCAATGTGTGACATGCTGACTTTGTTTTATAGTTTAAGTTAGTAAGGAGAACAGACAGGGTTTACAATTCAGTTGTTCTTTGTTTTTAAAGAAATGTAAACAACCTTCTGAATATACTACTCTCTGCATTTTTTCCTTCAGTAAAAGGAAAGGAAATAAATTCTTCTGTTTTTCTGTTTGCAAACAAAGGAGAATACTATTTGAGCTATTTGTTCTGAGCTCCCTTGCAACCCAAACCTGTACTTCAGAATTAAATTTAGAGGTAGAAGAGGGTAGGCACCAAACATCACATGTCCTCTCACCTCACAGCAAGATGCTCACAGAGATGACCGTATTCTCCCTCTAGTGCACCCAAATGGATGGGTGGATTTAGATGGTTGATAGATGGCAGGTAGATAGACGATAGGTGATAGGTATGTAGCTGATAGATAGATGGCAATTATTCTTAAAAGTTCTAGGATATCAAATGACATTTTAAGAATCTTTCCCATAGATTCCTTTTATGTGCAACTCAGAAATCTAGCTCCTCAGACTGTCACTGTTTACTGCTAGGCAGGCACAGAAGAGTCTCGGTCTCATCTGCAACTTCAGAGAGCTAATGTTCTCAATTATATTTAAAATCTCTAAAACATATATGTATATTAAACTATATACTATTTAACTATCGTGATTAACTTGTTTTGCTCAAACATAACAAATTTATGTATTCTGAGGAAAAAAAACAGGAATTTAAAAAAATCTATCAAGAATACAAAAATATTTACATTCATCTTTTTAAGATTCTCCTGAAAAATGTTTTGCATTTGTTCAAAAGAAAAGATTACATAGAGTATTCATTATCAAATAGAGTCTGAATTACTATAACATGGTTTTGGCATTTTTTTAGTCCATTTTAAAAATAGTTTCAGGTACCTGTGGACAAAGGATACTCACATAATCATACAGATGACTTCATTCTGCTGCCAGTAGCTTCTGGGGTAAAAATAGTATTTGTCCCTCTGAATGTCCTATGTACTCACGAGGGGGCGGGGAGGAGGGTGGGGAGGCGGCTGAGGAAGGGAACTCCTCTTCCACTGGATTGATTACAACAAAGCATAATTTTTCTGCCCAAGATTATCGCAGTGTTCTCCACACAGCTGATCCCTATAGGGTTTAAGTAGTCTGAATTTAGTCTCAACCACCTTCTTTCACATTTTAGGAGATATATTTGTCATTTGACTTATAATATCTCCTACCCAGTCTAAATCGTTTACTTTTCCCTTTGATGTTTTTGCTCATTCAAAAGCGAAATCAACAAAGCACTGTGACACAGTAAATCATATGTTCTTGCCATAAAGTTCTATCATATTTTCCAAAGTAGAAGTCATTCAAAATATTCTATATCGGTAGTAAAAAAGAAAAAATAAACTTTTTTTCTAAAAGGAACAAAAAGAATATTAAGTACTCTATGTGATGTATGGTGAATGTCGAAGACCAAAGGGGTAATGTGTTTTCATAGCTACATTAAGTAACAAATGGAGCTTCACAGAATTATTCAGCTAAAATTTGAGCTGAGTTGAACCATGCCAGGGTACAGCCACTCACCTTTAAATGAGTGTTTTACCTTGTAAGTGAATTTACATTCCCCCTGAAGAGTTTCTCATCTTTCTGCCATTTTAATAGTAGCTCTCTTGGCATTTTTAAGCAGAAAGCTTTTGCTTTGAATTGTCTTGAGGTAACACTGATAGGCAGAAGGCAGCAATAAAAGAACTTCAGCATATCCAAACGTGAACAAAAGCAGACCCGACAAAATCATTTAACCAATAACCATAATTCTCTATTAATTAATAGGTATATAAATGGTGATGGAAGGAGACCTGACATGGGGTGGTAAACACGCAATAGAATACGCAGATGATGTGTTATAGACTTGTGCACCAGAAACCTGTATAATTGTATTAACCTGTATCATCCCAATAAATTCAATAAAAAAGTTAAAAAAGGAGAATATTTAAATTATACTTCCCATTCATTATGAGAGTTATAATGACAACATGGAAGGAAAATAGGAAACGTGATTTCCCCAACTGTTGTAAGACATAAGTAATTTTTTGGCTGAGAAAGACACTTCAAAGTACTTGGAATCTTTTTTAATGTAGAAATATGACATTTTCAGAGAAGTTTTCATAAACAAGACTAATTGAACCTGTGCCTCATTAGTACAACTGATGCAAATACCCCCACCAGGCCCAGGGACTGCAAAGCAAGGTGTGTGCCTAGGATATAAAATAACAATGCACAATAGGTTTGCTTTGCATGTTCCCCTTTATATTATAAAGAGAATAATAATACTGGTAAGATATTAAAGCAATCCATTTTTATTTCTATTTCAATGCCCTTTCAATCATCCACCTCCAGTGCTGAGGCTTCTTGAGCAGTGTAAAAGAGGCTAGGAGCCACCCAGAACAGAAGCGGTTAAACAGCTTTGGCCTCCAAATGTCTTCCTTGACTCTGTAGCAAAATGGTATTGGAAGAAAGAGAGGGATAGTCTAAACTCCTTTAGATCCCATAAGCCTATCAAGAGTCAGGCCTATTAGAGTAGATCTTAGATTTTTACTGCATGCCTAAAGCAGAGAGATTTTTACTGTAAGCTGAAAGCAAAGAGAATTCAAGATGTGACAGGAAGAGAAAGCCCATGGCTTCCATTCTGGTGTAGGGTGAACCTAACAAGGAGGTTTGGAGTAGAGGAGTGGTGATTGCCAGGGTCCTCTGCTTCCTGCACTATAACTTGAGGAAGGAAGGTGGTACTCTAAGTTATTTAAAGACAGTGAGGAACTAGAGACTAATGGGCAAATTTATGGCAGAACCTTTAAGCACCCAGGAGAACCCCAGCTTTGAGCTCAGCATCAGATCCAACATGTGTAGGTGGATGTCACAGCGGTAATGGTAGGAGGTGGTTACCAAGGTGAACAGCAAACGGCAACCCTGGCTCCTCATGACCTTTGTGTGACATGTAAGCAATCTAGATGTTTCTGTGCTCCTCAGGAAAGCATGCAATGAGTATACTGTAGACCTGTGGTATTCTTAAATGCTGCATACTTACACACAGGATACTAAGCCTGACTGTCGTGCATTTTATATTGTGCATGAAGGCTGAACCAAATACACTCTTGCTAACTAGTGTCAATTTCCCCACAGCCTCAGCACTAGATGTTTGCAGTCTTTTAAATTTGCTAAGTTATTAGGTGGAAATACTTTTTATCATTATTTTTAAAGATTTTTGTTCAGCACCTATGTCATAGGACCGTCATAGACCAACTTAAGTTTAAAACAAAACAACAAAACAAAAAAAAACCTTTATCACTCAGGGGACCAAAATGGCTGCACAGGAGGCTCTGAGCTCACCTCCTCCCAAGGACACACTGAGTACAC
Organism: Pteronotus mesoamericanus; assembly: GCF_021234165.1. Classification (NCBI taxonomy): domain Eukaryota; kingdom Metazoa; phylum Chordata; class Mammalia; order Chiroptera; family Mormoopidae; genus Pteronotus; species Pteronotus mesoamericanus. The sequence goes on along the minus strand of NW_026555085.1, from coordinate 27,698,360 downwards.
ATGGAGTGACTCCTTCTGAAGGAGATTAGGCTAGCTGAGCGACTCTCATGTGTCCGGTGAAGGAGAAAGCACCCATGTCAAAAAGGGTAGGAAAGCCTGATGCATACCCTTGCCATAAAACCTACCCCCATCATAGCACCAAAAAAGTGGGAAGGAGGGTACCCAACTCCCAGCTTCTCACTGAGAAGTGAAGGCTTTGCACCACACGTCTAGAATCTCAGCTTTTATGTTTCCAACCCAAGGAATGGGCCCCAAACACCTCTAGCTCTGAATCCAGCAGTGCTTGCATCCACAAGACTCAGGACAATAGGGGAAAAGATGCAGTTTTTTAATTGAGGTATAATTGATGTACAATATTATATTAGTTTAAGGTATATAGCATAGTGATTCAACATTCCTATGCATTATGAAATGATCACCACAATGAGTCTAGTTACCATCTATCACCATACAAAGTTGATACAATATTATTCTCTATATTCCATGTGCCCTACATCTCCATGGTTTGTTTAACCTTATAACTAGACCTCTTGATCCCCTTTCTGCTTTTTTTAAAAATTTTAGGCTATAGAATATTTATTTGTGAAAAATATTTTCACAACATTTTCACAAAAATATTTCTTTTCACAAATATTCTATAAAATTCTCACAAATACTATATGTGAGAGTTTTAGAAAAAAGGAAAATGTATAGTAAATGTCCAAATAAACTTTTCTAATTATCAAGCAAATATTGAAGCATACATTTTAGAAAGACTAAAGAGAAAATACCTGTTTTATGGAGAGTTCTTATACTGGTAAAGTATATGAATTTGGAAGGATTTTAAAGATTCCTAATGAATGAAAGCAATCTGTGAACATTTCACTGAACAATAATGTGACAGCTGTCCTTTTCTTTCTTTGAAATATCTTTCTCTAGTATTCCAGACTTTTGTTTCTTAGATTGGGTGCCATATAGTTTTTCCACATCAGCCACCATATATTTAGTCAATGTAGACTGTACTAGAATGTAATCTTTTTATTTGTCCTGTGTTGGCTTCTCACCAACGATGTCTAGCAGTATGTCTACTTGACTTCTAGGTCTTGGCTAGTGTGAGTATGTTGCAATCCCTTCACTCATTTCAGGCCCCCTCTTTCATGGCAGCCACAAGTCTGTTCTGTGTGGCTATGGGCCTGGTTTTGTTTGGGGGGGTTGTTTTTTAGATTCCATAGATAAGTAAAATTATACAATTTTCTTTCTGACCTATTTTACTTAACATAATACTATTAGGTGCCATCCATGTTATGGAAAATGGCAAGATTTTATTCTTTTTCATGGCTGAATCATATTCTATTGTGTGTGTGTACATATGTCTGTGTACCATATCATTATCCATTTATCTATTTATGGGCACTTAGGTTGCTTCCATATCTTGGCTGTTGTAAATAATGCTTTCATGAAAATAGGGGTGCATATATTGTTTTAACTTTTTAAAATTTATTTATTGGTTTTAAAGGGAAAGGAAGGAGGGGAAAGAGAGATAGAGAGAGAGAATTTGTTTTTCTGCCCTTTCTTCATTCATTGGTTGATTCTTGTATGTGACCTGACGATCGAAACCACAACCTTGGTGTATCAGGATGATGTTCTAACCAACTGAGCTACCCGGCCAGGCACATATGTATTTTCAAATTAGTGTTTTTGCTTTTTCATATATATATACTCCAAAGTAGAATCGCATGGAATATTTTTGCATTTGTTTCTTTCTTCCTCAATATTTTTACTTTTAATTTTTTTGAGGAACCTCTGTAGTGTTTTCCATAGTGGCTGCACCACACCAATTTACACTCCCACAAGAGTGCATAAGAATTTCCTTTTCTGCACATCCTTACCAATACTTTTTATTTCTTGGGGGTGGGGTGGTTGTTTGTTTTTGTTTTTGTTTTTGTTTTTTTACTACTAGACATTCTACCAGTGTGAGGTGATATCTAATTGTGATTTTATTTGCATTTCCCTGATAATTAGTGATGTTGAACATCTTTTCATGTATCTCTTGGCCATCTGTATATCTTTTTTTTGGAGAAATAACTATCTATTCATGTCTTCTGCTGACTTTTTAATTAGATTGTTTTGTTTTGTTTTCATGTGGTTTTGATGATATTTTAAATTTTGTGAGTTCTTTTTGTGTTTTGGATAGTGGTCTTTTATAGGATATATGATTTGCAAATATCTTCTCCCATTGAGTTGGGGACCTTTTCATTTTGTTGATAAATTCCTTCACTGCGCAGAAGTTTGTTTCTTGTCAGCCCATTTGTTTATTTTTGCTTTTGTTGCCTTTTCTTGTGGAATCAGGTCCAAAAAAATATCAGTAAGACTAATGTCAAGGAGCTTACCACTGATGTTTTCTTCTAGGACTTTATGGTCTCAGATCTTACATTCAAGTATTTAATCCATTTTAGGTTAATTTTTTATATGGTATAAGATAGTGGTTGAGTTTTATTATTTGTCATGTAGCTGTACAGTTTTCTCAACACCATTTATTAAAAAGGCTATCTTTACCCCCTTATATACTCTTGCCTTCTTTGTCTTCTTTGGGGAAATGTTAATTCAGATCCTGTACTCATTTTTTAATCAAATTTAATTTTTGCTATTGAGTTTTATGAGTACTTTATATATTTTGGCTATTCACCCCTTATCAGATATATGTTTTGCAGATATTTTCTCCCACTCAGTGGGTTGCCTTTTCATTTTGCTGATGGTTTCCTTTCTTGTACAGAAGTTTTTAGTTTGAAATAGTCCCACTTGTTTATTTTTCTTTTGTTTGCTTTGGTTTGATGTCAAATACAAAAAAAAAAAATCACTGCCAAGGCTGATGCCAAAGAGCTTACTACATTTTCTTCTAGGAATTTTGTAGTGTCACGTCTTAAATTCAAGTCTTTAATCAATTTTGAGCTAATTTTTATAATTGGTATAACATAGTGGTCCATTTTCATTCTTCTGCATATGGCTGTCCAGTTTTCCCACAATCTGTTGAAGAGACTGTCCTTTCCCCATTTTATATACTTGGTTTTTTTGTCTCAGTTTAATTGACTATATATTCATGGGTTTATTTCTGGGCTCTCTCACCTGTCCCATTTATTTTTGTGTCTATTTTGATGCCAATACAATTTTAATTATTATAGTTCTCTAATATGGTTTGAAATCAGGGGGCATGATGCTTCCAGCTTTGTTCTTCTTTCTCAAGATTGCTTTGGCTATTTAGGATCTTTTGTGGTTGGTTCCACACAAGTTTTAGGATTATTTATTCTAATTCCATGAAAAATGCCATTGGAATTTGACTTTTAAATCTGTAGATTGCTTTGGGTAATATGAACATTTTTACAAAATTAATTCTTCCAATTCATAAGCATGGAATATTTTTGCATTTGTTTCTTTCTTCCTCAATTTCTTTTATCAATGCGTAGGGTGTTTTTTTTAAATTTTTGATTCCTCACTTGAGGATATGTTTATTGATTTTAGAAAAAGAGGAAAGAGGAGAGAGAAACATCGATATGAGAGAAAAACAAGTTGCCTTCTGTATATGCCCTGACAGGGAATCAAACTCACCACCTTTTGGTCTTTGAGACCACAGTCCAACCAACTGTGCCACCTGGCCAGGGCAATGCCTTATAGTTTTTAGAGTACAGATCTTTTACCTCCTTACTAAAATTTGTTGCTAGGTACTTTATTGTTGGTGAAGCTATTGTGAATTGGATTGTTTCCTCAGTTTCTCTTTCTGATAGTTCATTGCTAGCATATTGAAAAACAACAGGTTCCTGCATATTGATTTTGTATCCTGCAACTTTATTGAACTTATCTCTTAGTTCTAAGAGTTTTTTGGTGAAGTGTAACAGTTTTTTTATATATAATATCATGTCAACTGCAAATCTTGACAGTTTTACTTCTTCCTTTCCAATTTGAATGCCTTTTATTTTTCTTTTTGCATCTGTGCCTAATTGCTGTTTCTAGGATTTCCAATACTATGTTGAATTAAAGTAAGCATGCTTGTCTTTTTCCTGATTTTAAAGGGAAAGCTTTTAGCTTTTTAATCATTGAGTATGGTATTAATTGTGGATTTGTCATATATGGATTTATTATGTTGAGGTATGTTCCCTCTGTACCTAACTTGTTGAGAGTTTTTATCATAAGTGGATGTTGAATTTTGTCAAATGCTTTTTCTGCATCTGTTGAGATGATTATATGGTTTTTATCTTTCATTTTTATTAACATGTATATTATGTCGATTGATTTAAATATGTTGCACCATCCTTCTAATCTTGGAATAAATCCCACTTGATCATGGCATATGATTTTTTTAATGTATTGTTGAATTCAGTTTGTTAATATCTTATTGAGGATTTTTGCAACCATGTTTATCATGGATATTGGCCTTTAATCTGTTTATGTGCCTTTGGGTGTGTGGTGTCTTTGGTCGTAGTATAAGGGTAATGTTGACCCTTTGAAATAAGTTTGGGATTTTTTGTGTGTGTACGAGTTTGAGAAGAATAGGTAATAAATCTCCTTTGAATGTTTAGTAGAATTCACCCATAAAGCCATCTTGTATTGTACTTTTGTTTGTTGGCTTTTGTTTTGTTTTGTTTTGTTTGTTTGATTACTAATTCAATCTCCTTGCTAGTAAGTGGTCTATTCAGATTTTCCATTTCTATTTCAGTCTAGGAAATTTGTGTGTTTCTAGGAATTTATTCATTTCTTCTAGATTGTCCAATTTGTTGTTGTTCAGTCTCCCATGATCCTTTGTATTTCTTTGATGTCAGTTATAATTTCTCTTTTATTTCAGTATTATTTATGTAGGCCCTCTCTTTTTTTTTTTTCTTGATGAGCCTGACTAAAGGTTTATCAATTTTATTTATCTTTCTAAAGAACCAGCTCTTAGTTTCATTGATCTTTGCTGTCTTTTTGTCAGCCTCTTTTATTTAGTACTGCTCTAATCTTCATTTCCTTCCTTCTATTTACTTTGGCTTTATTTGTCCTCCTTTTTCTAGTTCCTTTATGTGTAAAATTAGATATTTTGAGGTTTTCCAAAGAAGCAATTATTAATGGGTACATGAGAATTTGTCACAGCTATCCCCTAGAGCTCAGCACAGAGGGAACAGGCAAAAATGCCCATTTACCAGTCTTCCCTGAAAGGGGTTTGATTGTATATTTTATAACGTACTGTGTGAGAGTCAGCCTTGTAATTTTCATGCATCTAGGGATTGTGTGTGATCCTCCAAAGAGCCCAGCAGAACTGGAGGACATTTCTGACACATTCTACCTCCACACACTCCAACAATAAAACCACATTGCCAACCTCTCTCTGGAAAGAGCTGGTATACATGTGTGGCACCCCAGCTTTTACAGTTGCCAATGAGAGACGGTCCCCCCAAATTAACTTACTCTGCTAGCCAACAGGCTTGCATTCATGAGTCCCACAGGACTATTGCAAACAAAGTAGTTTTTAAATGGGTACAGGAGCACCCCCAACCCATGGCTATGCACCCATGCTTACTTAGCACAAGGAGTAAGCAAAATGCCCATCTCCCAGTTTCTCACTGGAAGGGGATTAACTGTTGCCAGAGGGCTCAGCTTCTAATCAGCCTGACTCAGGTGCTAACTATGATACTTCCCTTTGGGACATTGAAGGGTCTTGGCATATTATTGGCCCCTGCAGACCACTAAGAACAGAGAAAGACCTTGTATAATCACAGAGTTTTAGGAGAAACCAGGAGCTCAAGCCAGGCTAATTAGCAAAGTTCATTTCCTAAACAAGACCTCTCTGTCAACAACTGGGTGAGGTGTCCTTTTTATCTAACATGCAGAAAACAACACAGAGAATCAAGGTAAATGAAAAGATAAAGGAATATGTTCCAAACAAAAGACCAAGATAAATCTCCAGAAATCAATCTTAATGAAACACAAATAAGTGATTTGCTCAATAAAGAGATCAAAATAACAGTCATAAAGATGCTCCCTAGGGGTCAGAAAAGCAATGCATGAACAAAGCGAGAATTTCAAACAAAAAGATAGGATATATAAAAGTACCCAAAAGAAATCACAAAACTGAAGAATACAATAACTGAACTTAAAAAAAAAAATGAAGTTCAATAGCAGACTGTATTAATGAGAACGTGGAGAAAAGGGAGCACCTGTGCACTGTGGATAGTAATGTAAACTGGTACAGCCACTACAAAAAAAATTAAAAACAGAACTACCATAGGATCTAGCAATCCCACTTCTGGGTATTTATCCAAAGGAAATGAAATCATGATCATGAAGAGATATCTGTACTCCCATGTTCACTGCAGCATTACTCACAGTAGCCAAGCTATGGAAACAATGTAAATATGCGACAGGTGAATGAAACAAGAAAATGTGATATATGTATGTATACATGTATGCCTATATATATATATATATATATGAATATTATTTACCCTAAAAATAATGAAAATCCTGCTATTTGACACAACATGGGTGAACCTGGAGAATGTTATGCTAAGTGAAATGAGCCATAAAGGGAAAGACAAATACTGTATGGTATCACTTATATGTAGAATTATTGAAAGAAAAAAATTGAATTCACAGAAACAGGGTAGAATAGCGGTTGCAAGGAGCATGGGAGGTTGGGAAAAAAGTCCAAACTTTCAGTTTTAAGATGAATAAAATGTGGGGATCTAATATATAACATGGCAACTAAAGTAGATAACACTTTATTGTATATTTGAAATTTGCTGAGAGTAGAACTTGTGTCCTCACCAAAAAAGAAACAAAAAGTTGACTATGTGAGGCGAGAGATGTGTTAATTAACTCAATGGTGGGGACCCTTTCACAATGTATACATTCATCAAATCATCATGTTATCCACTTGAAATATATTACAATATTTAGTACAAAGTCTGCCTGGGAAAAGTCTGGCCATCATTATGAGAATGGTTTGTCTGACAATGATGTAACCTGGAAGCCAAGGAGAGTGGACTGGAATGCACATGTGTGAACAATGACAACGTCACTGTACTAGTCATTGGGGGCAGTAGATGCCCCCCTGTATATTGTCTGGCTGTCGCAGTCAAAATGACTGAATGATTAGAGAAACAAGTCTGCATCAGGTTTTGCATTAAGCTTAAACATTCCTCCATGGAAACTATTCAGATGATTCAGAAGGCCACAGCTATAGGCAACTGGTGATTGGAAGCTTCATCACAACAAGGTAACAGTTCACGCATCATGTCTCATCCCGTTTTTTGGTGACACATTAAATCACCCACGTGGCTCAGACTCTCTACAGCCCAGATTTGGCACTCTGTGACTTCTGGCTTTTCCTAAAACTAAAAGCACCTTTGAACGGGAAGCAATTTCAGACCATCAGTGAGATTCAGGAAAATACGATGGAGCAGCTGATGGCAATTAAAACTGTGTGAGGTCCCAAAGTGCCTGCTTTGAAGGGGACTGAGGCATCATCATCCTATGTGCAATGTTTCTTGTATCTTCTTCAATAAATGTCTCTACTTTTCATATTACTTGGCTGGATACCTCCTAGACAAACCTTATGTATCTCTAGCACTACCCCAAATATTTATCTCATTTAATCATAACAATCATGTGAGAAAATTGCTATAATCATGCCCATTTAAAGAAGGAGAAATTGAGCACAGAAATGTTAAATAACTTGCCCAAGGTCACTCAGTTAACTAGGATTCAAGTCCAGGCAACCTAGCTCCAGATATGGCCCTCTATTTTGTTATGGAAGCTATTTTACAAGAAAATTGTACAACACAAGGAAAGTTGAGTGGAGGTACTAAAAATGATTGACGCTGATTATAGTGCTGCATGGGGCAGCCCAAAGAAGGTGTTGATTAACTGGAGGCAAGTCAGCTGAGAAAAGCTTGAAAGCAAAGCTCAGGAAAAATAAACTGGTAGGTGTCAAATGACAAAAAAAGAGGTATTAAGGACAAATTTGATAAAGAAGCCCAGGGAGAAATGAAGAGAAGCCTCAAAGGTCACTTCAAGTGGTGTGTGGACTGCAGTTTCTATTTAGTCACAAGGAACACGTCTGAAGAGGAAAAGAGGGAATTGCATGGCGGGACACTCTGTGGACAAAATGGATGAGGACCTCCTGCCTGGGTCCTACCGGCTGTTCATAGAAGGCTGTGGTTGTCAGTTTTCTGAACACTGCAGAGAAAGATGCATCTCGTGTTTATATGAGTGTTTATAGAGTGTAGAGTACTGACTCTAGCACAAAAATTGGCCCTGAAGTTAAATGCTTTTGGGATAGAGCAGGATATCCTTATTGCTTATTTTTCAATCACCAGCTAATTTCCTGAAGGTATACACCAAATAGTTAAAACTTGTTGCTAAAGGAAGAACAAGTCAATACAATACCACAGGAACATTTATGTAAAGGTCCACATGGAACTTTCACAATCGTGGAACTACTGCTATTCCCTGATTCTGGCCAGGTACCAAAATTAAACTTACAAATGACCCCAAGTCCAGTCCATCAATAACCAAGAAAATGACCTGCTACCTTATAATTCTTACTTTTATAATTACAAGGAAATTTCTGCTCTCAGTCATCATTAATATGTTAAATTGTATGTTGATGAACTTTCCAAAGGACAGATTTTTCTAATATCTTTTTACATTTTCTCACTTATGCTGGAATTTTAGACACTAAAAGAAAACCATTCAGAGGAGAGTTGGTGAGTTTCAAATGCATGAAAAGAAAAAACAGGTAACACGTGAAAAGAGTGAAAAGAAGCTAAAATTCTTTGAACATTACAAAAGGAAATAATTATGTGTACTTTGGATTCCAGCTGAGATGCAGACCCATGTTTTTTTCTTCTTTTTGCCTGAAGTATCAATTTATAGCTAGAACTGTTAAGATCTCCAATTAACATATGGACTGCAGAAATTTCAAAGTAAGGAAAACAAAAGAGGGGCAAAAACATTTTTCTTTCTAGTCAGTATTTTCTCTCACAGTTTCTTCAATTTCCATCCCACGGAGGGAAATTGATATGTACTGAAGATTGTTATTGCTTTCTGAATGTGTAAGACCTGTGACACAGAAGGAACTTTGAAGCTTTATGATTTATTGCTTTATCATTTTTAGTGCCATCTCTGTTCATCCTCACACCCAGGGCAGGCTATGGAACATATTAAAAGGGCAATATTTTTGTACTCCCTTTTTAAAGGGCAAAGCACTTACCAATTTTACATACAAAGAACTTACCTTTTAGCTCACTGATGAGAAGCATTGAAGCCTGCTGTTCAGACCTTCAATACAGCAGAATATATTTTCCCCATTCTCAACCACCTTTTGAATCTGTATACACCATGATTCTTATTTTCCTGAAAACTGCACTGTTTTAGCCAACATTATTCTTTTAAGAGAAATGTGTTTTTTCATACACACAAAATTATACACACACACGCTGGAATCTATGCTGGAACTGGCTTCAGATTATGCAGGTTTGTATGATCCTCTCAGCATCATCAGGGCCTATACCCACTATCTGAAAAAGTAGAAGTAAACTAGGCACCACCACCACCCCAAGGGACCAGAAACCTTAAAGGCATTGGTCATTTTGAATTACAAATATAGTACCTATGCACTTAGTAAATGACAATGATTGTACTTAAAATGTAGATTAAGATCTGCTCTTGGGTCTATTCTAAATATTTCCTATGTTTATTTCCATGGACTAAAATCTGGTCCCAGATTTTGATATGGACATTTTTATTTAAACTTCAGTTTTGTTTGTTTGTTTGTTGTCCCAGACCCAGCTCCCAGCTTCATGCCCTTAACCAGTTTTTTTGTCATAGACCATAGGAAAGCTCAATTCCAGCTTTTCACAAGACTTACAGCAGGAGTTGACAAGGGCCAGAGAGTAAATGCTTCGGACTTTTTGGGTCAATACAGTCTATGTTGCAGCTACCCAACTCTGCAATTGTAGCTCTAGAGCCACCATAGACAATATGTAAATAAATGCGTATGATTGTGTTTCAATAAAGTTTTATGCAAGACAGGTGTGGTTCTTAGTCCTTAGGTTTTGAATCCCTGCCCTGCAGTGTAAACTAATATCTTTTATTCTAGTATGTACCACATTAAAATTTGTGAAACATCTGCGGATTTATCTGAAGAAACCCAAAACACTAATTCCAAAGAATACATGTACTCCTCTGTTCATTGCAGCGTCTTTTACAGTAGCCAAAATATGGAAGCAAAGCAAGTGCCCATCAGTAGATGAGTAAGAAAGCTGTGGTACATAAACACATTGTGTTTGTGGTACATAAACATCCATGTGCGTATGTGGTACATAAACATTCTCACACCCATAGCCTGCCCTGGGTGTGAGGATGAATAGACATGGCACTAAAAATGATAAAGCAATTTTTTATGGCTCAGCCATAAAAAAAAAATGAAATTCTGCCATTTGCAACAGCATGAATTGACCTAGAGGGTATTATGCTTAGTGGAATAAGTTAGCAGAGAAAGACAAATACCATATGACTTCACTTATAGGTAGAATCTAAAGAAAAAATAAACAAACAAAATTAAAACAAACTCATAGATGCAGAGAATAGACTGGTGGTTGCCAGAGGGAAGGGGGTGTTGCAGGACCGGGTGAAAGGTGAAGGAATTAAGAACTACAAATGGGCAGTTACAAAACAATCCCAGGCATGTAAACTAGTAAAGCATAGGAATTATAGTCAATAACATTGCAGGAACTATGTATGGTGTCAGCTGGGCACTGGAAATATTGAAGAGGTAACTTTGTAAAGTACATGACTGTCTAACCACTAGGCTATACACCTAAAACCAGCACAAAATAAAACTTTCAAAAAAGAGAATAAATAAAATAAAATTTGCGAAACAAATTTAAAATCTTAGAAAATAAATTGAACTTAAGAAAATAGCCATACATGCCAAATACTATAAATTTTAAAGTTTTACCTAAAGCCTTGCTTAACGCAGTTTTTGAAAGTTCATTAATTTCACAAGATTGACTGTTTTCAGAAGGAATGAGTTACCAAATACACACTCACCATTAAATGAAAGTGCATTCCAATAACAATTTCAAATCCACATTGCAGTTAAGTAATTTTGTCCCTTAATGTTCTCCCCCCATAACAATGCAAGTAATTCTGAGACATCTTCATATATCACCACACTAAAATAAGCACAGAGAATAGAAACAACACAGGTTTTAATGCAAATACCCAAATTTTTACTGGATTTAAATATAGCAGATTTGAACTCCCAATTTGCATAATATGTTAATTACAAAGATAAAGCAGTTATTTAAAAAGAATGCCTTCCCCAAATATCATTAGTTTACCAAAAATATGTTTTCCAATTCTAATTTAGAATACCTGATGTTTAAAATTTGTCAATTAAGAAAAATTAACTTGGCAAGTTTCATCACACCATATGTCTACATTATCTTTGTTTTATTTTCCATAATATTTGTTATCTAAAAATCTTCAAATATTAAATATTTGCAACCTAACTGTAAACTTTATAAAAACATCTTTTAATAGAAGTGATTATTTTCCGGTCCTTCCTCTTTATTTGGAAATTATACTATCAAGACAAAAAAACCTTAAATAACAAGAGAAAAAAAGAAAGAAAAATGTTTTCCCTGGAGAATCTGTAGATAACCACAATGCTGGTCATATTGCCATGCAAGGATTTTTTTTCTTCCCATCTCTTAGTCCTAGTGCCATGAAGTTGTCTAAGAACAAACTAAAGTATGAGGTGAGGAAATCAGGAATTCAGAAATAGACTTTTAATTCTGCACATCTGATTTCTTCACGCTCTGAGTAATCCCAAAAAATAACATTTATAGTTGCTTAACTTAATATCTTTTAACCCAAACTCCTGTTCCATGGGACGTAAATGCCCCATTTCACAAACAAATTCCAGGAAAATATTGTTTACCATTAAAGCAATGGCAACTTTATATCCATCTTAATAAACTTTAAGACATCAAAATATATTTTTATACTAGTTAGTTCCTAGTATATTTGGACAAATTCCAGAACCTCAAAATAAAACTTTTTTTTTTTTAGCCAGGGAATCAATTTAACAGCAGAGTAACTCAAAAACAAAAACTTTAACTAGGTAAGAGATTCCCCTTTAATTTCTCCTTCTAAAATGTTTATTAAAGTCAATTTTTCCAAAATATAGTCTTATTCCACCATTTCTCACAGTTTAACATTCATTTCCTTGCTTTGCAATATTTTACCTGTAACTGTTTCAAAGTTTTCTCTTCCAGTGAAGGAAGATTCCTTATGTAAAAGGGTTAGTCCACTTCCTCAGATGGTTTTAAATTTGATTTGTTCACTTGATATTGAGAACTGGTAGGCCTACACCCCAAAGAAAAATTGAATTCCAAAAAATAAGAAACTCTGAATTCCAAACTGGAAAGTTGTCTTTATATAGGTGGCCAATTCCGGCCTCCGTGATTTGTAATCTAGAGTCCATGACTGGATGTGTTCAGAAGTGGCCAAGACATGGCGACCAGGGACTCTACATTGCAGTTGTCATGGTCCCCATCATCACAGTTGTCATTTTCCCTAGGCAACAAGAAGAACAGGAAAATCCCTTTCTTTATTGTTAACCATGAATATATGCAATTTGGAGCCAGAAATGGTCCTAATTTTGTGGTGGCAGGCCAGGCACCTGACTTTTCCAAACTTCAACTTCATCTATACAATGGGGGTAATAATTTCTACTCTGCCAAAAATAGATGTTGGATATTATATTTAAATTTTCTGGCTTAGTTCTAAGTACAGAGTACAGTCAATAAAAACACTGTGACTATTAAAAAATGAAACTTCATTTTTATATTAAAAATGTTCAAATACAATTTCAAATGCAACCTAACATGTTTTCACTTCCCAGTGACTGGATGAATATCTACAGTGTTATTCTACATGTCTTTCTTTTTTTTTAAGATTTTATTTATTTATTTTTAGACAAGAGAAGGGAGGGAGAAAAAGAGAGAGAAATATCAATATGTGGTTGCATCTCATGCACACCCTACCGGGGACCCGGCCTGCAACCCAAGCATGTGCCCTGACTGGGAATTGAACAGGTGATGCTTTGGTTCGTAGGCCAGCGCTCAATCCATTGAGCCACAACAGCGAAGGTTATTCTACATGTCTTTACATTGAAATAATAGAGGTGATTGCTGAAAGTCAGCACCCTCATACAAATACACTGACCCCAGCTTGGCTTTATTGATGCTGTTCTCAAAAAAGGGCTTGAAGGAGATAGCAGAAAAGGAGAGAGATTCCATTAGCTGTCCATATTTAATACACAATTGAGCTGAAGGTACTTTTTAGGTAAATTTATACATGAGTTTTTGGGTTTGGTCCCAAAAGGTAAAATAAAGCAGTTGACAGCTTATTCTAATGCAATGGGCAACATCACAAATAAATGAAGTATCAAGCCAGTCTAAAGCTGTCAAATGACTTATTTATACTAATGTAAACAATATAATCCATTGCTTTTTTTTTGGTTAAACATATAACCAAAACATATAACAAAATTCTCTAAGGGTATAGATTATCTTAACCCTACTTAAGTGTGAGTATAGTAGTGTTAACTGTATGCCCAAAATTAATTGCTTTTTTAAAAACTCTTTTTTAACAAGTATTATATCTTACCTGTATTCTTAGAGTTTCATAGGAGTTTCAGTAAATTAATCGATGAAATTTAACACTTTTTCATTACTATTCCTGACTCAAACTGTATCTGTCTTATAAAGAAAAGAGGAAAGAAATTTTTATTTTTAGTAATATTAGAAATGGCAATAATCCTAACCTATAAGTAATAAATAATTGGCATTTAAGACTCGAAACAGGAAGACAAATTAAAACTGACATATACTTCCCTAGATATAAGGCAGGGTATAGATTTCTCCAATTGTAAGAGGATCCTCATTAATTTAACAATGCCTGTATTTCATGCTAAGAGAACCAATACTTCATTAAATCCAACTAGCTTTCCTTCAGTTGATTTTAAGAGATTTTACTCTTTTTAAATGTACAGCCAGGCATCGCTTAAAGACATGGATATGTTTAGAGAAAAGTATCATTAGGTGATTTCCGATTGTGCTAACGTCATATAATGCAATAAACAAGCCTAGATGGCATAGCTTACTAGACACCTAGGCTATCTGATACAGCCTATTACTCCTAGGCTACAAGCCGGTACAGCATGTTCCTGTACAAAACAACATGAGATTAAATCAAGCCCAAGAGAAAATGATGCAATCAAGAGACAGTAAGCACAGTGTGTATGAGGCTGCTTCTGGCTTAACACAGCATGCTGTTTTACAGCAAACTTTTTTTATACATAAGAGGAATACACTCCATAATAACAATAAAAATTTAGTATAATAAATACATAAACAAGTAACATAGTTGTTTATTATTATTTTCAAGTGTTACGTACTGTACATAACTGTATGTGCTGTAGTTTTATACAACTGACAACAGAGTAGGTTTGTTTATACCAACATCACACAAACTGGTCACTGGATGATAGGAATTTCTCAGCTCCATTTTAATCTTATGGGATCATTGTCATACAAGGGGGGACCCAAAAAATAAACAGAATTATCTTCTACAGGGCAGAACCCTTGTAGTACAGATTTCCCCTGCTAGATGAGGCTTTAGGAACTCATCGGTATCAGTGTACCAACTAGTGTTGTTGTGAGAAGCTGCATTCAGCTTCAGTGAATTTTTTTTGGAGACTCTTTCAACACATTTGTCCATTTCACAATGAGTGATTTATGAGCCCACCTTCCCACATTGTGCTGGGTGTTCAGCAGTTTTTGACCAAAATGGCATAACCCCTGTCCTTCACCCTCCCTATTCACCAGATCTTATCCAAGAGAATTTTTTTGTTTCCTCTGGTGAAAAAAAAGCTCTCCAAGGGAAATGTTTTGTCAATGTGGAAGAGGGGAAACAAAAAACAGCAGAGGCACTGAAAGGCATCAAAATCAACGAGGTCAGAAAACTGTTTTGAGCAGTGGAAAAAGCATCTTGATAGGTGTATTGCATCAAATGGAGAGTGCTTTAAAGGTGACTGAAATTTGAACATGTAAGAATACACAATTTTTTATAAATAAATTCTGGGTTTTTAGGGCCTCTGCCCTCGTATATGCAATCTATCATTGACCAAAATGTCATTATGTACTACATGACTGGATTCTAATTTGCTACACAACCAATTGTGACTCTGACCAGAAATAGCTTTGTAGATTTTGTGATTACTATTCACCTAACAGAGGACAGTTTGCTATATTCCAAAACTCCCATCGGTCCAGAAATGATAGCAGCAGAAACTTTATTCTCTTCTAAGCACTTGACACAGTTAGATTCCTATCCAAACGAGTTAAGCTCTCTTCTTTAGTAATTGCCATAGTAATTCTTAAAATAAGAATTCAATACAGATGAATAAATGAATAATCTATTAAAAATTTTAATTTCGTATATAGTACCCAACTGATTCATTGATTTCTTTCATTTGTCCATCAGGTATTTGAAAATCTGGTAGAATAAAGGAAATAAACCAAACCATTAGAAATGTTTACTTTATTAAAATAGCCCCATGAATAAGAAATAATCTCATATCATTTAATAAAAATGAAGAAAAAAAGAAATTGTTTCTGATTAATCTTGCATGAGGAGATTTTAAACCATCACTAATCAGAAAAAGTCAGTTTGATCTAAAATGAATTTTTGTTCCTTTTGGATGTTTATTTAGTTTTATTCAGATAAATTGAAACTTTACTCAGAGCCTAAATTATAATTTAAGTATCTATGTGATTAATGGTCCCATACAGCTTTAGAAAATGAAATGCCACTTTTCGGCTCATCTGAACTAATGAAATATCATTCAATAAATTAAACCTTGATGTGTTTTGAATCAAGCATACAATTTACAGTGACTATGTGTACCCTATTAATGATTTAAGGACAAGGTAAAAAAATCAAAAATAATGACATGGGAATTCTTAGTAAATCCATAGCAACCTACAATCTCATTTGGATGTGTGCATTTATTGTTTTATAGTTTACTAATGATTCATAGTCATTGAATATGATCTTGTTAAGATGCTGCCAAAGGGAGTACTTTATTCAAAATCTAATTTCTTCATTAAGAAATCTATCACATTTCTTATAATATGAGCCTATAATTTTCCCATGAATGTTTTACATTTTACATTTTTTAAAGTGACTAAAGCAATCTATCTTGTTTGGAAATAGCAATTCCACATAAGAATGAATTGTACATTTTGTGATACAAACTCAAATATATTACATTTGTCTGGTTTTCTATTAATATTCATGAAATTTTTTGCAGTATCTGTTTTCTAGATTGTAGTTAATTCACTTCCAACTTTTCTAGTAAATGTGGTTGAACAAAAGCCTAAATTGCTATTTTGTGAAGTGTACTGAAATGTTAATATGAATATGGTTAAAAATGACTAATAACAAAGATAATAGGACCTTTTTTACAGTCTATTTACCAATAAGTTCTGGAACTTGCTTGCATTATCACTGGTTTTTTTAGACTTGGGCCTAATATATAAATATTTGCCATTGGAATCACTGTAAAATCCAATAAGCTAGAATATAATATGAGAAGGTAGTATACAATCAAATTTTAAAATTCCAATCATTTAGTTGCCTGTTATGTGATCTAGCTACATATTCCATACATAGCCATCTCAGGCTCCACATTTCTAAAACATAATGTTTTATCTTAACTAACATCACAAATATTCTCTTCCTCCTCCATTATGTATCCTGGTTATGGGGAACAGTTGAAAGCACGTGCTTTGAAGTTAGATGATTCTAAGTCCAAATTCTAGCTTTGCCAGTATAATAAGTTTTACGTCATAAATTAAAAGAGATAAGTAAAGCTTTTAAAAGCATCCTAAGTCAGTAATCTAAGAGTCTTAGTCTCTTTCATTACTGCCTCTTTCACAGCCAATCCACAGTCAAGTTTCGTTACTTCTTGAATATCTAAATATCTCTTAATGTGACCGTTTCTCTTCCCTACTGCGACTGCCTTAGTTTATATCCTATTGCTTTCCTGAATCATTTCTGTTTCCTCCTCAATGGTCTCCCTGCCTCAACTCTAGGCTCCTCCAATCCATCTTCCATAAACTGTCCAGAATAATGTCACTAAATGTCTGGGATAATATCACTGCAACACATATCTCATTATTTTACTTTTCTAAATTAAGCTTTCAATAGCTTACACCCAAATTCCTTCATAGGGTTTTTAATGACCTCAGTGATCTGAGAGGTAACTCCTGCTCATGTGGTCAGCATTCTCTCTCACCACTCCTCACCCTCCACCGCACCTCCCTCACACCTAACAGATGTATAATCTCTACATGCCTTTGCATGTGCTTTTTCCTAATCTGGGATAGTAGAAAAGCAACAAACATACCCTTCCAGACAGATCTGAGTTGTCACTTTACATTAGTATATTATACAGCAGAACTTTCTATGTAAAATCTCTTAAATAAGATTACTTGTTTGATTATTACAGAAAGGAGAATTATAAATCAGAATTCTAGTTCAAAATCTTTTCAGACATGCAGCACTGCTCTTTATTGCTAATACAAACTAATGCCTTCCACAAGATCAGAAATAGTGCTTTCCAAACCAACACTTCACAGGTGAGCCTAGAATCCAATTCTAATAGGACATACTAGAGTGAATTTATGAGCATTAGTAATCAGATTTCCTAATAATCACTTTCTTATATAATATTAAGTGTAATAGAATTTAAGGAGATGAAAGTTAAAAATTTCTTTAAAAGCAATACAGTGAAATTTTTTTAAAAAGTAAAAAGCATTTAGGATACCATGAAAATGAAAATAGTACAGAGTAAGAAAAAAATTAAAAGCATTGAGTTTAGGATTATCCTCTTACTGGTATTACTTTGAGTAATGGGTCAGATTTCCCTTGCACATTTTCAATGATTCAGTTGTCTCTCTTACATGATTCTTTACCTTGATTTCATAGAAGATATATTACTACTTCAATAGCAGGTAAAAATAAACACATTCTAGGCACCAGAGAACCATCAGCTGAGTACCTGCAATGCCTGGCTCTGGTTTTCTTCTTCAGTGGTCTGAACATGCTTGACACGTCACAATTCAGTATTTTTCATGTCCCGACCTAGTTCCCTTCTTCTCCCTGTGAAGCGCAAATTTTTCAGGCTGTAACTGCATCTAACCTATAGCTGGAGATCTTCATCAATTCACCTTCATGCGTTTTCTCCATGGCATACAGCTTACAGGAACTCAGAGACTGTTTAAATTCCTACAATACTATTATGTAGATCTATCACACTGATCGAGTAAACATAAATTAATAGCAATCCTAGATGAAGGAAAATTAAATATACTTCATCTCTTTATTGTCCTTAAAATTAAGACAAAATAGACAGTTGTGAAGTTTCTCAAACTAGGAACTACTTACAGTTTCGAACAGATAAGTGTTTCCTGTTCATTGTAGGGTATTTAACAGCATCTCTGGCCTCTACAAGCTAGATGTCAGTAATGCTACCCACCCCTATCCCAGTGACAACCAAAAGTGTCTTCAGACATTGACAGACATTCCCTGAGAAAGAACAAAATCACCCCTGATTGAAAACCATGTTATTTTTGAAGTCTAATCTCTAGATCAGGGGTTGGCAACCCACAACCACGAGCCAATCTGGCCCCATATATCCCATTAGTATATATCATAGCCTGTTTTCATATATCCTGTGAGCCTAAGAACGGTTTTTGCATTTTTAAAAGATTGCAAGGAAGAGAGGAAGAAGAAGAATCTGTAACAGAAATGGGAGGAAGCCTGCAAAGCTTCAAATATTTGCTATCTGGCACTTTCCAGAACAAGTTTGTCAGTCCTTGACATGAATAAACTGAGTCTTCAGGAAGTGAAATGACTTGTTGAATTTCACACATTCTGACATCACATCTATTTTTTTCATTATTCTCAGCTTTTTATACTTCTACACTGTATTTTTCACAAGAAAATTAGGAACTATTACAAGGCTTCCCAAGAAGGAATGAGACAAGTAAAAGGGATTATCTTACATACTCATGTATTTGAGTTTGCAGTTGATGTTTCCTTTCAGATTTGCTGTCTGGTTTGCAGAGTAGGAATCGATGAAACATGTTCTCTGATTTCATTTGCATGACCTGCCTTTTTTGGGGAGGCGGGGAGGGGAGAGACACAATAAAACATCAACATTTTCTATATTCTAAAATATTAGAAGCAAGATTTTTACCTACTTAATTTTAGGAAATATCAGATGAAAGGATAAACAAAATGTGGTCAATAGGTACAATGGAAGGCTATGCAGCCTTAGGAAGGAATGAAGCTAACATGCTGCAACATGGAGGAACCTTGAAAACTTTATGCTAAGGTGAGATAAGTTAGACACAAAAAGACCAGTATTTTATGATGCCATGTACATGAAATAAATAACTAGATTTGTAAAATTGATTATTTGGTTATCCGGGGTTGTGAGTAGGGCAGAATTAGGAATTATTGCTTAATGAGTGCAGCATTTCTGTTTGGAATAATGAAAAATTTTGGAAATAAATAATGGTTACAGTTAGATAACATTGTAAATATTATTAATGCCGTTGAATTTACACTAAAAAATAGTTAAAATGGTAAATTCTATGTTATATATATTTTACCACAATTAAAAATAGGTTTGCCCTGGCAGGGTAGCTCTGTTTAAGGTTAGAGCATTGCCCGGATAGACCAGAGTTGCAGATTCAATCCCCAGTAGGGCATATGTAAGAATCAACCAATGAAAATATTTTAATGGTTTTAAGTTTCATGCAGGCAAATTCTGAGTACCTGAATGCTGAGAACATGACCAACCATTTATTGAGCTGGTGAACATCCACCCTGCTTTTACTTTAAATAGGGGTTTCTCAAGATAGGCATTGTCAATAATTTTGGGATGGAATCCTTCTTTGTCATCAGGAGTTGTCCTGAGCATTATAGGATGTTTAGCAACATTGCTGACCTCTATGTATTGAATGTTAGCAGCATCCTTCTCCTTTTGTTCGACAAAGATGTCTCCAGACATTGCAAAATGTTCCCTGAGGTGGTGGAGGGTGATGGGCAAAAATCCCCAGCTTCCTTGAGATAATGCGTATGGTATTAGATTGCTTAAGGAAATCTTTAATAAAGGGTTATCACTGTGTGTGTGTGCGCGCGCACACACACACAAATCCCTTTTGTACAAATGATGGCAGAGCTATTAAACTGTAAAGAAATGGCCTTGTGACATAATGAGCTCTCTTTCAATGGAATGTTTAAACAGAGATTGAAGGTCATTCTTTAAAAAATGTCTACTTAAGTAGGAGAACGAACTATGAATCTCAAGTAATTCTAGCTATTAAGTTTCTCTGATTCTGAGTACAGTTTACTCTGTTCCATGTAGACAATTTATAGGTATATAAATGTTTACTGACTGTGAGAAATTCTTCTTTATATATAAAGTTAGTTCAATACTTTTGTTCTGCTGACAAGAAGTATGTGGAACTGCATTGTATTGTGATGTTTTGCAAAAGACCTTGAAGACAGAAGGGGGTGGGATTACTTTATTTTACCTAAGTGCTAGAAAGAAAAATAACTTAACTGATTGTTACACCCTTCTACTTAAGTATTTATTTGGAATTAATCATGTAATCATTTGTATGTTTTAATGTAACTATTATATCTAGTGTTTTTTTTTTCTTTTACTATTACTTCAAGGTATTTTATATTCTGGCTGATGTACACTCAAAATGAGATCACTTACTCAATTCAGAAAATGCTTTTGGGTAGAGAAGATGCTTAAGGAGCCTTTAGCAAGGACAATAACATTCCCTGACTTATGGATACTCCTTTGTTCTTCTCTTTATGTTTTCAACAGTAATGTAAAAGCAATTCCGTAGTCACATAATGCTTGGATTCCTGAAATATTTAAAGACAAAAATGGACTTTCTCCATCTGTCTATAACACCACTACCAAGACCTTTCTTTAGCATAAAGAACTTATTACTTTAACATTTGTACTCTCCCCAAGATTAGTATATTAGGGATCAGCTGATTCAAGGTTAAAGTAACCCACCATGGAAATGGTTGCTACTTTGATTGTCTACCAACAAAACATCTACAATTGATAAAAACCTTTGAATGTCAATGTTTCTTTTTATCATACACAGTAAGTCTAATCCTTCCCTGTAAAGTTAATAAAATACAAAGGAGGTGTTTTTAAACTTCTTAATATCAAATGGTAAAGGAAGGAAAATTGCTGAATAATTTTTTACCACTTCTTTTCCAGTCACGACTGTAACTGTATTCACCACAAGGAACCCTTACTGTTTGGTGAAATAGCAAACATAATCCTCTTTGCACTTTACAGAGGTCTTTTGAAATGTTTTTATTACTCTATCTGAATTGCAATAAATGAAGATACTAGATTTAGATGTTTACAATAGATTTATGTTGATTATATCAGTGTTTCCTGTCAAATTAGACTGTGCTTTGAAAATGTTAAAAAGAGATACACTATTGCTTTCTGATCTCATAGCTACTCCTCAGCTGAGATATTTGTTAAACCCAAATCATTTAGATTATCTGTATATCTTAATAGGGTGTCCTGTTACAATTCAATATATACACATTCTAATCTCATTCATGTCTGAATTCCATCTTAACTATTGAACACTGCTACTATTCAAACCTCTGGCCCTTATATTTAACATTGCTCCATTTAAAAAAGAGAAACTTTCACTCTGAATTGGTTTATTGTATCTGCTGTAGCAAATTGTCACAAACTTGGTGGCTTAATACAACAGAAGTTTATTCTCTCACAGTTCTGGAGGCCAGAAGTATGAAATCAAGATATCAACAGAACCTTCTGCCCTCCAGAGGCTTTAGAAAAAAATCCTTTCCTTGTAATTTCTAGCTATGGGTCACTGCCCAGCATTCTTTGGTGTGTCTTGATTTCACTCCAATCTCTGCCACAGTCTTCGCATCAAAACCCAGTTCTGTCACTTAGGGTCCATGTGACCTTGAAAAAGTTATTTGACCCCTCGGGTCCTCAATTTCCTCATCTTTAATGGGAAAAATCTTTCTACTTAACTCATGTGGTGAATGTTCTTCAGTATTTTAAAGTACTTGGAATAATGCTTGGTTTATAACAAATGCTACATAAATGCTTATTAAACAAAGCAAATAATTCCATTATATTCCACTATAAGAAGTCATTGCTAATAACAACATATAGCACATGAAGAACTCTATCACTTTGAAAAGACCTATTCCAGCCTCTCATTGGTTAAGTGTCACTTACAGTAGATAGGCAATAGGGCAGATCAGCATGAAGGCACCAGATGCTGCACTGGGGCTCACTAAAGAAGAGCAAAGAAGCTGAAGATGGAGGGAAAGATTTTGTTTGTTTGTTTCCTAAAACTAAGCACTCTTCAAATTCTCGGCTTTCAATTTTTGCTTCCATAGGCCTGGCAATCAAGTGGTCTGACTGTGTGTTCTCTAAATAAAATCTTTCTAGCATTGCTTGCTAACTCAGTCTGAATGAGCCTGGAAGATGTAGTACAGATCTGTCCCTCTCCTTCACACTAACCTCCACTGCCGATGCTTGGCCCTGATTCCTCTGGTTTCAGTGAAAACTGACCTCTCAGAGAATAATGGTACCTTTCCTCCTTACCTATGCGGGAAGCTTCAGAAGACAACTGCTTTATCCACCCCCACCTTCCCACCAAAAATATTCTGTATATTCTTACACAATAGGTATTTTATTTGTCTGTTGAAGAAATATATCCATTTTAAGTTGGGTTTAAGATCACTTGACTGAACAATAATTTATTATTTATTTCTCTACACAAATTTTCCTTCTTCCTTCCATTCCTCACTATTTTACCTATACTAAAAATTACCTTAAACCATTTTTGGATTAAGACTTTATGTCTTAATTATCACAGACTACATATTTTAGAGCTTATTATATTTCTTTTTCACCTTGGGACTGTGAGCCTTGAGATAATTTAGTTTTCTATTTGCATCAAGCAATACAAAGCTTTCAAACCATCTCTGACTATCAGTGATTCATGTCTCCTGGTGGGAAAATGTGGGTTTTCGTTCCACGTACAGAATTTTCACATATCTTCTGGAAAAATTTCAAAATGCTTAGTGTAATTGTGTTTCTTATCAAAACAACTTCAGAATGTGTTGTTGTCTCTACTGTAAGGGTGAGAAACAAAGGATTTTTTCCATCATCATGATCACTTACTCAATTAAATTCCCCTCAATCTTTAAATTGGAAGTGCTTTCATGGAAGCCCTAAATAAGAAATAGACTCAAAATCAAGGAAGGACTAGTCATTCTTCTTTTTATCATGAAGCCTAGATTGCAGAGTCATCAATTTTATATTTCTATATTGGTTGAATTTTTCAATTTTTACTTGTCTAGTTATCTTCATATTGAAAGTTTTCTGAGATAGGAATTTGGCTTCACCGTTCTTTTTCCCCATCAGAAATTTTAAAGATGGAGCAGCCATGTTTGACAAAGGGCATGAGAAGCACAATCGGGGGCAGGAGGAGGGGCATACATAAGACACAAAAAATCAGAAAGAAAAATTTATATATAAGAATAAGAAATGGGTATACTTGCTCACAGAAAATAAATAAACTGAGGCAAGGGACACTTAGATTGCTTGCTGGCAAAGAAATATGAAGCCAAAGAAGTATTGATCTGAGGCACAGCTTGCTGGATCACAGTACAGCCCTTTTACACGTAGAGTGATGAGAATATTTACAGTTTTGGCTCAGAGAGTGCTTCTGAAATTTAAATCCTTTGCATCTGTTAATCTACTCTTTCTTCATATGGTTTAATAAAAGCTAGAATTGTGACTTCATTGAATTAAACATAATACCATATAACTATTTTAACGTTAAATTATTTTATGGTATATATAGGTAGATGTATAGATATAGCTATAGCTCAGTTAAAATGCGCTGCCAAAACATCACATGCTACAAGCAGTATAAACCATGTGGAAACTGTAGCATTAGAAGAGAAGAACACAGTTATTGTTAATATAAGGCAATTTAAAAGAAAGAATGAGCCAATACTCACTGTGACACATCAAAAAAAAAAAAAATGACAGGAGCATATATGGTCTTTTCCTGAAGAAAACTTGTATCTTTTTTTCTCACAATTCTAACTTATTTTATTTTTGTCCATGAAAAATTATACTAAATATTAATATACATTTGTATATTTGTATCAAGGCACACCGAGATATATAAACATACAAATAGGCAATTTAAGGCTTTAACTAAAGGAAAACTTGTCTTTAACTTCTCTCATAATCTAATGGAAATGAATCTCCACATACCCATATCAGAATTGCTTTTTATTCAAATGTTGTAAAATAATCTGTTTCTTACCAAATTGAATTTTTCCATATGCTGTTTTAGCTTGGGAAACTTCAGTCTCTCAAATATGTTTGTATGAGAGTTTAGATGTTGGAGAGGAAAGGATCAGGAATCAGCATTTTTAACTCCTGAGTTTGGATTGATTATTCAGCAGATTGTATACAAATATAACCCAAAATTGCTAAAAACAAATCAACAGAGCCAATAATAAGTATTAGAAATGAAGGGTAAAATTAAATACTACCTGGTACTTGTAAACTAAATATATATAGGTTTTAATGGTAATATTCTCAAACCCATATTCATCATCAGAGTAAATTGATTCAATTGAGAGCTGTGAACTAATAGATTCTAAATAAAGCTGATTTTCTACTGAAATTCCAAATGAAATGCCAACAGTGAAGTTGAATTTTGCAACTTTTTAAATGTTCTTCTAAGTTAATGCTTAAACTCCACCAAGACATATTTAAGAAATTCAGTGGGTATGCTCTCAGGGAAAAGGGTTAGTTAAGGGGCTGACTTGGTTTAACCTATTTGCCCATTTCCGCGGCATAAAGACCGCCACCATGGCCCAGTTTCAAGCTACCAGCATGAATTCACGGAGGTGGCGTTGGGAAGAGCTGCACAGAATCAGCTCCTGTGAGCCAGTACCAGCCTGCTCCCGTTCACGGCTGAAGTTTCCATCCGTTGGGTTCAGAAATGTTAAAAGCCAGATGTCAGGTCAAAAACCAACAACATTTCTGGGTATGGATTTCAATTTGTGTAATTGTAATGATCTTTAGGAGAATGTTTGCTGGATAAAGAAAACAAGAGAATTCTAGCCGTGTATACTTTTTGGAGGAGCTAGCAGGAGACCTTGAAGTTTGTAGAAAATGCTGTAGGTCCCATTGCACATGAATTGGATAGTGCAGTCAGAAGTAAAATCCCATTTCTTGGAATAGCTCTGATATTTCATGGCCGCTGGGTGGACGTTCCCTTGGCGGCTGCTCTGGTTCATCAAGGGTGTAAATGAAGCTCCTGCTTCAGCAGGGGCTCAGTGTCATCACAGCTCCTTTCTTTAATATCAGCGCTTCACAGGACAATGGCTTGGTTTTCCTGTAGTTTAGTATCAGTTGCAGTTGGGCTGTCCATCAGTCAGAGGAAAAGCTAAATAAAATAATCAAAAACAAATGACCATCTCATAACAATCATCCAGAGACAGGAAGTCCTCGAGACAGTTCCCTATTAGGGGTCATGCAGTGTTCCTTGTGCAAGCTCTTTGTAGAGCAGCCTGACCACCTCCTTCATGCTCTAAGCAAAAAGTGATGCTTTCAGTGTATTTATGTTGTTTTATTTGGCAAAGGGGCTAACACTCTGGCTTTTGTGCCTGATCTTTTTATACACTGTTTTAACATATAAATCGTGCTGAGTTGCACTGACAACCCTAAGACACATGGCTGTGTTGATAGGACTATATAAAACCATTACATCATACTCTTAAAAAGTCTCTTCTTAAATTTGCTCACACAGCCATGCCAATTGCATTAGGTACATGAACTGGTAAGGAAAGCTCTATGTCTCTGGACAGTTTCATCCATACTGCCTGATGTATAATCTTTTAAATATATTTTCCCATGTTTTCCTGTTGCAAACAGGGAGCTAAAACAATCACACCATCAATTAGAGTCTATCTCTGTGGGGACCAGGTGCTTTCAGTCCATTCATCTCTGCCACGTACCTTTACTGCCATCTGCTGATAGGAGTCTCCTATCTCAGGTCTTCTTGTGCTGAGCTATCACAACTCAGCTAAAACTTGGGTTGAACATGAAGATCACATCTGCTAGCAATTTGAAGTTAACCCCTCTCAGTCTTAAATTTAGCCTGAGATTATTCTTTTAATGAAGGTTTCAAGCTGGAGCTTAACATGTATGCTATCCATTCACTTCTGAGCAACACTTAATGTGTGGTAAACATTAGACTAGTTATTATTGTCTAATAATAGTTATGGAGACTCATTTAACTGCTATCTGTACTGTAAGTTAGCCATATAGAGAATTTGTTCTAGCATTCATTTTCAAAGTTTAATTCAAGTAAATAAAGGAAGTTACCAGCAAATTCATTCATCTCCAAAATTTAAAATAGGCTAGCATCATTGCTGGAAAATAGCCGGACAAGAGAAAGTACATGTATACTTTGCACCTGTAAAAGCATTCAGTATTGTTTTTCACAATACTTCCTAGAAGCAGTTGGTGCTCTTCAGTTTTGTTACTGTTATACCATGGTTTCAAAACACTATAGCTGCTGCAATTATGCATGAGCTATGCTTTGTGAGCCTTCATCAGAAACTGCAATAGTCCTTTAAAGTATTTAATTTCATTATGGTTTAATGCCAATGACTCATAAAACTCCGAGATTTGACAAACCAAACAGGTACCTCAGAGAAGAAAAAATCCATACTTCTTATTTCTCTCTAGAAGGCAAACAAACCACTTATGTGCTTTTGAAATACACCACTGAAAAATAGTGTGAGACAGATGTATTGAAATGTCTTAAGCACAAAAACAACTCTGAGGTGTAAAAGGATAAAAAATTAGTCTCTCCAAATTTAAAGGCTGTAAAGTCATAAAAGTACCTCCAAATGGCTTGTTTAATTTTTCTTCATTCTGCCTCTACAAATTAACAATAACTTTCTATTTACATGGCCCTTCAAAGGCAAGGACTTAGTGTGATCTTTATTATTGTCTTCTCTTATTATGAAAGAATAAAAAGGTGGGAATTCTAGTCAAGATTAGTCTATAACTTCCCAGTTTGATGCACCTTCTTAGTGTCAAACACATGGCAACAATAGAGAAAATGTTTACAAATATACATTAAAATATAAAACAAAAGAAATATCTTCTCAAACAAGAAAGAGACAAAAATGCAAAGTAGTGAAAGAGGTAATACTGCAGGCCTACCATAATACAGGTCTGGAAACAGGGAAGCTCACCTTCAATAGGGCAAAGGGAACTAAAACTACTCAGGGATATTTGTGAAAGATTTTAGACACACACACACACACACACACACACACAATCATCTGGGATTTTGGCTTTTAGCAAGCTGTCAGCACAGGAAGGAAACAGAATACAGACAAAGTATCATGAGCAGAAATGCACTAAGTAATCATTTTTAGTTCTGTGAATGGACCTGTGAGTACCTTTAATATCATCATCAGACAGAACTACCAAATAGCCTTTATCCAAGATTCCAGTTTAGGTGCTGATCAAAGTGAGATCAGAGGAGCAGGTAGAGTTCTCATGAGGCAGGCAGGGTTGAGTGCAGCAGATCACAGAAGGAGGTTCACATAAGTGGGGAAGAAGAGAGAAAAACAAAAATACTCCCACTCAAAATGGGCCTGTACAGTACAATATCAGAACATATGGCAAGACTAAGCAATGAAACAAGCAAATCATCAAATGAAAAGTGAATCGCTCTAATAAAATCATTTTATGGAAAAGTCTGACAAAAACTAAAATAAGTATTTTTAGGATGCTAGGAAGCATAAATGAAAGAACAACATCTATTTTAAAGGAGAAATTATAAAAACAAATCAAGTTAACACCAAAAATATTCAAAGGATTCAGACTATTGGAGATAAAAGAACATATTCATTGAAATTTAAAACACAGTAAGTAGAATAAATGGTCCTGAAGATTGTTGAGTGGGGAAAATGGTGCCTAAGATAATGAAAAGAATATTTTTTTATTGAAAGCAAGATTTAAAAGTTTAGAAAACAACTTAAGAGGATTCCTAAAAATGTCTTCTATAAGTTCGAGAAAAATTATTAAAAAAGAGATTTCAGAGACTGTTAGAAAGCAATATTTGAGGCGATTCAGGTAAGAGTTTTCCAAAATTTAAGGTATATATATATAATTCTTGAGATCAAAAGTACACTTGGAGTATTAATTTAAAAGAATAAGTAAAGATTGATCCACACCTAAACATTATCACAGATGAAAAGATGATCTTAAAGCTGTAGAAAGAAAAGTTAAAAGAACAAAAGAACAGCCTTTAAATGGAATAGATAATGACTTTATAGCAGCAACAGACTGCAGAAAATAATCATGTACTATGTTTAAAGTTCTAAAAGAAAAAAACATGTAAAATTGTATACATTATTACACTATTGTCCAGAGGTGATATGACTGTGAGTTTGCTATCCACAAATTCTCATTACTAGGACTATTAGAGATGGACTTAGCAAGGAGACTGATGGAGAGGCGTAGTTGCAAGGAAGGCAGGGAACTCAGGAAAACAGGAAAATGTTATTAAATTATTTAACCCTTGATTTTCTTTTTATAAAAATTATTTTTTCATGTTCTAAGAGGTGAAATTTAAAATCTATGTTCAATCTCAAAATTTAGAAAATGTAAATATTCAAAAAAGATATTAAAAATCCTTCTCATTCATATGAAAACATAGCCACTGGTGATACTAGTTGCAGTAGTTCTGGTATAATTTCTATGCATATTTTTATAAAAATGATATACCATCTAAAGTGTCTTTATCTTTTTTTAATATAGTTTATACAAATATCTCTCCATTCTATTAATTGTTATTCTGCAATCTCTGTTTAAAAGCTTGGTAGCATTCAATTGTATAAAAGTACTTGATTTAGTTCACCAGTTCACTCTCCATTGCTTTCATTTTTACAACTCTTTCCTTGCTCTTAGATATCCTAAACTTCCAGTTTGAGCAGCATCTTCCAAAAATTTTATATAACTTGTCTCTTCTGAATCTGAGTGTTTCTGCAAAATTGCTTAGCATCCCTAAAAACTATAAATCTAATGAACAAGAATGTTAAGGATGCTGAAAAATATGTCTGTTTCATCAAATTTTAATTTTTAAAATAATACAATCTGAGTATTTAATTTTGAATTCCATTACAAGCAATGTTAGTAGAAGAAAACGAACA
Source organism: Pteronotus mesoamericanus (assembly GCF_021234165.1). Classification (NCBI taxonomy): domain Eukaryota; kingdom Metazoa; phylum Chordata; class Mammalia; order Chiroptera; family Mormoopidae; genus Pteronotus; species Pteronotus mesoamericanus. Next base: position 27,668,900 of record NW_026555085.1, on the reverse strand, counting down.
CTTCAGTTTGAGTGTGTAATTTATTTTCATAAAAATCTCTTTAGAGATCCCTGTCTAGTCAGCAAATAATTGCTTTAACTTTGGATTTTAATATTAGCACTGAATGATTTATGTACATTAAATAACGTGATTCTTACTAACCATTTAGGAGCTAAGAATGATTATCTCCCTTCTGTGGATAATCACACTTCAGGGAAGAAAGGTTAAGTGGTTTGTCTACGATCACTCAGCCAGTCAATGGATTATCTCAAAATATGATCCTTGAGTCTTTAAATCATTAGATTCGGCTAGCCTCAGCAATACTTGAGAGACATAAGGGATATGCATTTAGATTTTTCCTCAAATGATTTATGTGGCATAATGTCTAATTTGTTTATAGAGCATGTTTTGTGTCTTATGATATAATTTGCTCTATAAGCAAATATGAGACATAAAATGAACGTGATAAGAATCTACATGTGGGGAAAAAGTCTCTGGTGGGATAGAGTACCAATTTCTAAAATAGACTAAGCAGACAACAGGAACAACCATTTGATGGGAAAGTCAGGGGAAAAGGAAGAAAGTAGCAGCAAGCAAACAGAGTAGCGGGGCTTCCTTTTGTAGATCTGCAGTTCAGGGTTAGATTTTTAATCGGCTCTGAATGAAGCAAAACAAAAAGATCTTATTTCTGAATGAGGACATGTGCATTACCTCAGAACTGTTTCCTCCATTTCCAGTGTAAAGCATCTTACAGATTTACCTTCCCGTATCAATTAGGACAGTAACTATGCTTCACGTAGCCTCACCATATGCAGTTCACGCAGATGGGATACTCTAGAAGTCATTTCTAGAATTTTAAACGGTGATCTGATCAGAATTAGAAGTGACATTGGTAAACTATAGTGGAGCCAAAAAAAAAAAAAAAAAGCAGCAGAATGATGTATTGCTGGGACCATATCAGATTTGTATATCAGATTTGTACTTCTAGGTAAGAAGGAAAAGAGAATCAGCAGACAGTTGTCTCTTTTGGGGGAAGGAGGGAATGAACGGCGTTCCAGTTTGTTTTTCCATTCCACTTAGTCTCCAAAGTTAATTTTAAGAAGAAGGATTGGTAAATGATTTAACCAATGAGTGTTTAATACAAGTGACTTTTTATTTGAAAAGTAGAATTACCAACTGATCTTGTTTGCCTGGAACTTTACTGATTTAAGCACAAAATGTCCCATGTCCTGGGAACTCTCACAATCCTAGACAAGTTAGGGCAGTTGGTTAAAATTAAAAATTAAAAATATGTGTGCTCATTGTCAAAAATTTAGAAAATATAAATAAACGTGAGCATTAAAATCATTCACACATTCAGTATGCAGAGACTGCCACTGTTAGTTTTAGCAAATGTACTTCCTAATATCTCTATGAAGTAGACTTTGTAACAGTGCAAGTTACTATTATTACATATGTCAAGTGACAGGATAATATCATTTGAATTATCTTTTAAAATTCTATTTTAAAAATATGCCATGTACTTTAATATGTGTACCTTTTCATCTGATTGCATCGCTCTATAACTCTGATAAATTTTCAATTATGTATTGACCATTTCTGCTATTCATTCCACAGATTCCCTTAACCTTATACTTTTCTTTATCTCTGAAATGCAGTACTACCAGCCAGTGCATTAGCAGCATGCTTTCTGAGCTCTGATAACTGTATCACAGTGTAATCTCACTGCCCTAGGGTATGCAGCCTTTCATTTCTTATTCCATTTCTATTCTCCCTGTAGGCCAGGGAGGGGAAATTTCTACCTAGGGAGTTCAGCATCATTTAGCATTGGTGTTACTTGTCCAACAATCCCCTACGTGAGTGAGACCATATGTCAACCACAGTTAGCACTTAAAATTTATCAATACCTACTTAAACACATAAAGTTCTTTTTGTTTTGTGGGAGTTTAACTTTCTGAAAGCACTTCAAGTCCTGATTTAAAGACAGGAGGAGACAAGGAGAATAAAATGCAGTGTTCAAAAGAAATATATCTTTTATCTATACTAAAATGTTCACACTTGGTTGCGGCCATATTTCAGGATTATTGTGATCCAGAAAGCACCTCTCTCATTGAAGAAGTACTTACCACCCATGTGTGAAGTTACCCTGTTCTTGGCAATAACACATACATTAATGGCCTCTTCTTTTTTATTTCTAGCTTCACGATGCCTGCTGGCAGCCCTGGGGTTGCTCGTATGATTGAAATGACTGCAGATGGAAAGCCTCCAATACAGAAGAAAGACTCCAAAATAGCCCATGCCGCTCAGGTAGGCGTACATATCTCCAGTTTCAAACATTATTAAATGAGCCCTAAACATTTCAAACAAGTACTTATTTTTAATTTATTGTATTAATTATTGTTTTTATTGAACAAATTCCTTGTAAAAGCTCTCAACAAAACACTAAAATATTCATCTCTAATATTTTAGGTATAATTAAATATATTTAGGGTTGCTTGTCAGTATAAAAGTTTTATTAAATTTAGCATGAAATTGATTTTCTTCTCAAACTTGGCATACATTATGTTTGATTTAAGAAAAAGCTTAAGAATGGGGAAAATTAGCAAGATACAAAACATGCTTAAAAACTTACATTTTTTATTGTTATTCTATTACAGTTGTTCCAATTCTTCCCTCTTTGCCCCCCTCTGCCCATCCCACCCGCCACTCCCACAATCAATCCCCACACTATTGTCTGTATCTGTGGGTCATTCATACAAGAAAAACACATTTTTATAGGACATGGCAGTGCTTGTACTGTTAAAAAGTCCATTCTCAGTTTTCCATATTTAAGCTGGCCAGGAAATTTTTCTTAGAAACTTCCGTGAAGCTAAATTGAAAAAGAGAATGTCTGTCCCATCAGAGAACCGACAGTTTGCTGAACTCTTTTCATTTTAATGATGTGGTTGGTTACATACTTCTTAGTATGACTTTATAGCAATACATCGAAGATGAAGAATTCCTGGTTCATTTGATCATCATGGAGAGTTAATCGGTATAATCAGAGCTCCAAAGTGCTCATTTTGGTACACTAATGCTTGCAGTGTATAGTGCCCTAATGAATTGGAAATTTCATTTTATTCCCATTTTTTCTACCTAGTCTTTTGTTAAGTACATGTAGACATCTAAAAGAAACATATAAGAACATCTAATGTTTTCATAAGCACATTACCTTTTCCAAATTCTGATCATATCTTATCTGATATTCACAAGAACCCTACAAAGTAATAATGATTATCCATTATATAAACCTGAGGAAACTGAGTAGCAGTTGTCCAAAATTTCATAGCGAGACAGACAGAGACTTGATCCCAGCTTTTCTTATTCCCAACAATTTTGTGTTCCTTTATAATACCCTTAACTGTTCATTTGCTGTTGCACAAGATTCAGAACTGTTGGATGTATTGTTAAGTAAGAAAAAAATTAGTTTTCATATTTTAAAAGTCATACTAGAGCTCAAAATGGTCACACTTTTAGATTCAAGACATAGAATATTCAAATAGCGGATAATATGTAAAACACTGATCATTGTGTATAAAAAATCCAATATAAAGTATTCAGTGTGATTTTATATTTATTAATTCCTATAGCTATCCATTTTTATATTAAAAGCTTCATATTATAAATAACATACAATATACTATTATCATAGTCATCAATGCACCATATATATATTTATTTTTAAAAATATATATATATTTTATTGATTATGCTATTACAGTTGTCCCAGTTTTTTCTTCCTTTCATTCCCCTCCGCCCTGCACCACCACTCCCAGCAGCATCCCCCCGCTTCGTTCCATGGATCGTACTTGTAAGTTCTTTGGCTTCTCCATTTCCTACACTCTCCCCCTGTCTATCTTGTACCTACTATTTATGCTGCTTATTCTGTGTACCTTTTCCCCCATTCTCCCCCACCCCCGAAATCCATTTCTGTGATTCTGTTCCTGTTATAGTTGTTTGCTTAGTTTGTTTTTGTTTTTTATGTTCAGTTGTTGATAGTTGTGACTGTGTTGTCATTTTACTGTTCATAGTTTTTGATCTTCTTCTTTTTCTCAGATAAGCCCCTTTAACATTTCATGTAATAAGGGTTTGGTGATGAAGAACTCCATTAACCTGACCTTATCTGGGAAGCCTTTTATCTGCCCTTCCATTCTAAATGATAGCTTTTCTGGATAAAGTAATCTTGGTGCTAGGTCCTTGCCTTTCATGACTTTGAATACTTCTTTACAGCCCTTTCTTGCCTGCAAATTTTCTTTTGAGAAATCAGCTGATAGTCTTATGGGCACTCCTTTGTAGGTAACTGTCTTGTTTTCTCTTGCTGCTTTTAAGATTATCTCCTTATCTTTAATCTTAGATAATTTAATTATGATGTGCCTTGGTGTGTGCCTCCTTGGGTTCAACTTCTTTGGGACTCTCTGAGCTTCCTAGACTTCCTGGAAGTCTATTTCCTTCACTAGATTGGGGTAGCCCTCTTTCATTGTTTTTTGAAATAAGTTTTCAATTTCTTACTCTTCCTCTTCTCCTTCTGGGACCCCTATGATTTGGATATTGGAACATTTAAAGTTGGCCCAGAGGTTCCTAAGCGTCTAATTTTTTTTTAATTCTTCCTTCTTCTTTCTGTTCTGGTTGAATGTTTATTTCTTCCTTCTGCTCCAAATCATTGATTTGAGTCCCAGTTTCCTTCCCTTTACTGTTGGTTCCCTGTATATTTTCCTTTATTTCACTTTGCATAGCCTTTACTTTTTCCTTCATTTTGCAACCATTATCATCCATTTCTGTGAGCATCCTGATTAGCAGTGTTTTGAACCATACATCTGATAGGTTGGCTATCTCTTAATTGCTCAGTTCTGTTTTTAGAGCTTTGATCTGTCCTTTCATTTAGGCCATATTTTTGTCTCAGTGCACCTGTTACATTGGAAGGGGCAGAGCCTTAGGTATTCCCCAGGGTGAGGCAACCTGGATCACTGCATTGTGATCACTGCATTGTGGGCAAGGGATCTAAGAGGGAACAATGCCACTTGCTCGGCTCCCCACCAGCTTTTAGACACTTCCCTTGCTATAAAATGACCTGTCTTTGAGTTTATCGCTTTTTTTTTTCTGCTTGATCAAGTCTACTGTTGAATCCCTTTAGTAAATTTTTCAATTCACTTTTCTATCTTATGCTTCAAAATTTCTGCTTGGTTTTTACATTTTCTATTTCTGCTTATTTTCTCATTTTTTTCATGATTCATTTTCTTGAGCTCATTGAGCTGCTTTATATCAGTTATTTTGAATTTGTTATCAGGTCATTTATAAACCTCTATTTCTTTAGGGCTGGTTTCTGGATGTTTATTTTGTTCCTTTGATTGGGCTATGTTTTCCTGGTTCTTCCCGTGCCTTGTCACTTCATGATAGTATCCACACATTTGAAAACACAGGCATCTCTCCCACTCTTTATGGAATGGCTTTGTATAGGAAAAGACTTACACCAATTAGCTTAGCTGGAGATTCTGAGACCCCTTCAAACCTTTCCTTTCTTTTTTTTAAAATTTAGTATACTTTTAAACCTTTTCTATGGATGTGTATTCTCTGACTTGTGTGTGAATTCTTTGTTATTCAAATCTGCCAGTGTCTTTTTTTAATCATGTTTATTCTATTACAGTTGTCTCAATTTTCCCCCTTTGCCCCCCTCCACCCATCCCACCCCCATCCCCCTCTCACAGACAATTCCCACTTTGTTGTCCATGCCCATGGGTCATTCATACATGTTCTTTGTCTAGTCCCTTCCCCTTCTTTCCACCATTGTCTTCCTTCCCCATCCCCTCTGGTCACTTTCAGTCTGCTCCATGTTTCCATGCCTGTGGTTTATTTTGTTCGCTAGTTTATTTTGTTGAATAGAGTCCACTTATAGGTGAGATCATATGGTATTTGTCTTTCATCCACTGGCTTATTTCACTTAGCTTAATAGTCTCCAGTTCCATCCATGTTGTTGCAAAAGGTAGGAGTTCCATCTCACTCTCTCTTTCTTTTTTTTCTTTCTTTCTTTCTTAAATGCAGATTGACTTTATTTATTTTTTTAAATGTCAAAGTTAATTATAAAATATTAAAAAATTTAAAACCATTATAAAGTCTCAGCAATTAAAACAACATGACACCAGCACAGAAATAATCAAGTAGATCAATGAAATATAATGAGCTTTCTAGAGACAAACATATATATCTAACAATGTAATATATGATTAAGTTGATATTTCAAATCAATGGGGAAAATAAGGCTTATTTAACAAATAAGGGGCATGGATCACTATCACTTGAAATAAAACAAATACAGAGCCCTATTTCACACATTATACAAAAAATATTCAGGTGAGTTAAAAATCAATATGTAAAATCTAAGGAGTTTTAGGAGAAAATACAAACTAATATTTTTTTTACCCTGAAGTAAAATAGTCAAACCCAGAAGCTATAAGGTAAAATATTGACAATATGACTATATTAAACATTTAACACTGTACAGCAATATACATATTAAAAAAGTTAAAGGACAAGTAATAGAATAGGAAAGTATTTGCAACACATCTAAAAAAGTGTTAATGGTTTGTTTTGTTTGTTATTTTAGGGAAAAAATTCTACAAACATTTCATCAAAAAATGGATAAATAATAACAAACAGTCATCCAAAGCTTTTTAAAAATAATAGAAGCAGGCAAGGATTATAGAAAAACAGGTTTAGTTTCAACAAATAATAAAGAACAATTAAAGAACACGTCATTGTCACAATTAGATTAATATGTATTAAAAAATATTGGTAATATCAAGAATTGGCAACTGTGAAAAGAACTGGGTATTCATAGACTCCTTTTCTTCATCTTAAAGCAGTCCCTTTAGCATATTTTTCAGTGCTGGTTTGGTGAAGGTGTGTTCTTTTAGCTGTCTTTTGTTTGGGAAATTCCTTATTTTTTCTTCCATTTTAATTGAGAGCCTTGCTGGGTAGAGCAGTCCTGGTTGCAGGCCTTTGCTTTTCCTGACTTGAATAATTCTTTCTACTCCTTTCTGGTTTGCAGTTGTTCTGTTGAGAAGTCAGGTGCTAGCCATACCGAGGGTCCCTTATATATTACTACCTCTTCTCCCTTGCTGCCTTTAGGATTCTCTGTTTGTCTTTGATATTTGCCATTTTAATGATGATGTGTCTTGGAGTGGGCCTCATTGGGTTCCTCTTGAATGGGACCCTCTGTGCTTCCTGGACTTGTGTGACTTTTTCTCTCCTCCAATTAGGGAAGTTTTCCATCATTACTTTTTCAAACAGGCTCTCTATCCCTTCCTCATCCTCTTCTCCTTCTTGTATCCCTATTATACGGATATTATTACATTTCAGGTTGTCCTGCATTTCCCTCAATGTCTCTTCATTCTTTCTGAGTCCTTTTTCATTTTCTTGCTCTTTCTGAAGCTTTTTTCTACCATATCCTCACTGATTTGATCCTCAGCTTCATCTAGCCTGCTTTTGATTCCTTCTACTGTGTTCTTCAATTCAGAAATTGTATTCTTCATTTCCTCTTGTCTTTTATTGATAGTTTCTATGTCCTTTTTCATGCTGACATAGTTTACAGTAAGTTCCTCATAGTTTCCCTGTAGTTTTTGTAATGCTCTCTGAGCTCACTGAGTTCACTGAGCTTCCTTAGAACTGTTGTTTTGGATTTAGTATCTGATAGTTTACTTACCTCTATTTCATTTATTTCTCTCTCTAGGGATTCCTCCTTTCCCTTTGAGTGGGGGGTATTTCTTTGTCTTCCCATTATTTGTGAGCCTCCTCTTTTTTGATTCTGCTTCTTAAGTTGATCTGTCTTGATTTCCTGACTTTGTGGTGTGAACTTCTATGGTAGGAAACCACTGTTTTTACTTTCTAGATCTGCCTCTGATGATCTCAGATGTTGTCCCTGTCTGAACTTAAACAGTCTGTTTGAGACTTCCAGGAATCTACTGTATGTGGCTCTCTCCTTAGCTGTTTATCTATTCACTCTGCACTCAGCAGGCTGCCTTAGATAGCTCAGGGTGGGGCGGAGTCCCTCCTAGGGGCAGGGTTATTTGGTCCTTTCACGTTGCTGCTGTATGGGGGAGGGGTCAGCACAGGTTCCCTCCAACTACTCTGTCCATTCTCTCCCCAAAGCCTCCGTCCCCAGTTTCTCCTCAAGTGTCTCCAGAACTCTCTGCACCCCCTTTAGCCAGGGATCTATACTCTCTGTGTCTGCCACTCTGCACTTAGCAGGCAGCTTAGACAGCACAGAGCAGGGTGGAATCCCACCGGGGAGGAGGACTAACTGGGTCCTCTGATGCTGCTGCTGCTCCGGGGGAGTGGCCTCTGTCTGAGCAAGATGGCTGCTGCCGCATGGGGGATGAGTCAGCACCAAGATCCTGCCAGCTACTCTCTCAGTTCTCTCCCCAAAGCCTCCTTCCCCAGTCTCTCCTCAGGTGTCTCTAGCCCACTCTACCCCCGACTTTGCTGCAGACCAGGGTAAGAGGCTGCAAATGAAAATTTATGCGTTGGTCCTCTAAATGGTTCTTTGCATCTCCAGCCACCTATCTCTGACAGAGAACAACCCTGCTGCTTTTTGCAGCTGGCTGTTTTCTGTGTACTTTTTGGGCTCTGGTGCTGTAGGCTGCAGATCCCCGCTTACGGTTTAGATCCCAATCTTCTTATGGGGATCCAACTGGCCATTTCAATATCCTTCTGGTGCTGCCACCCATGGGCGCCCCGCCAGCCTTCTCAAGTCTCTTCCTCACTCCTTACCAGTTAGATTACACTAAAGCTGATTCTTCTGTCTCTGAGGTTACAAGGCTCCTCTCTCACTATTGTTTAGTTGCGTGTTCCAGGTGATTTCTCCACAATTTCATTGTAATTCCAGGTTGGTCCTGGGAGGAGGTCATTGTGACTTCCACTCACTCCACCATGTTGATTATCCCAAATTTGCCAGTGTCTTTTTGGGGTGCTTGTAGTCTTTGCTTTCTGTCTGAAGTTTAGCAAGTTATCTGGAGCTGCTACAAGCTACCCAGTTTTATTCTGTTCTCAGGAGCCCCCAAGCGTATACTATGCTGGGTCTCATTGGAGCTCTAAGACAGGCAAAATAAAAATCAGTCTCTCAAGAAAGCCCCTGAAAACCCAAAATGTTAGAAACATGCTCCAATCTCTTCTGCCCAGCCCTGCCCTCGCCCCAGGAAGAGGCCACTGCACTGAATCAGTTTCTGTGTTTTGCTTCATGGGTCCTCTGGAGCAGCAGGCCCTATCTAGTTCTCCTTTGTTTTCAGTGATACCCAGGGATCTAGTGGATGTCAGGTACTGTCACTACTTCAAGACAGAGGAGACAGAAACCCATTCTTCAACCTGTCCCCTGGAAAGCTGTAATTTTGGATGCATGTTCCAACTCTTTCTATCCATAGGGAGAAGTCAGACGTTGGGCATTTTACCTACTCTTTCCCACTGAGGTAAGGGGAGGGATTATGCTGAGTGAATACATGCTAGTCCGAACCTTCACCTTTCTCACTTGCCCCAACCTGGCACCCTTTCCTGTCAGCACTGAGATTCAGGTAAGACAGCAATTAGTCTCTGAAAAGCCTACACAAAAACTGTATGTTTCAGTTTTTTATTTCCCCCAAAGAGAAGCTAGAAACTGGAAGTTTTCTCTCAGTAGAGGAGGGCTATGGCAAATGAGTGCCACACATTTTCCCTTTGGCCCCAATACAGCTGGTTTCACAGTCCCCTAAGGTACAAGTGCCTCTCAACTGAATCTACACATTTCTCACAGAGTCTCTGTCTGTGTATTGCTGAATCAGTGTCTCCATGAGGAAAGGAAGGAATACCTGGAGCTTCCTATTCTGCTCTCTTGCTAACCAGAAAGCTGCTATTTTTCTGACTATTTAATTTCTTTATTATTTATTTCCCCAGATTTCTTATAGACAATAATAATCTCACATCCTTCTTTTGTATCTCCACTTCCCTAAATCCATGCGCTCACAGGATAACAACTGAATTTATTGATTCCTTCACTAAAGTTCAGTTCTTTCTGCAACAAGGTGAGAAGATACTATTTTGAAAACATCCTGTAGCCTAGAAAGCCTTAAGGATCAAAGGTTTAACTGTGAATTACAGGACCCGTTAGGTTTTGCTGATATTTATCTAATTAAAAAATAACTGTTTTGTGACCTAGTTGATATTAATCTCATATGTAACTCAAAAACTTCCATATAAGCACTGCCCTATAGTCTGTGCTATATATGTATAGGGAGATATATTAGAATTAAAACCATATTAATACTCCTTCCTGAATGATATTCAGTGAGGACCTCCCATATGCTGAATCTGGCAAACTGGGAAGTTTCTAAGGAGTATAAAGTAGGAGAAGAGGCCTAAAAGCCACATAAGGGACTGAAGACATTAAATTTAGGATTAAGTTTCATGAATCAGGTCATATACGAACTTGTATCACACCTCCTATTTGTAAATTGCTGCTATCGACTCAGAAAATCCCAAGATGACAAGGGGTGGAGGTCCAGCTTTAAAAAGAGATATAAATTCATATAAAAGAGACTGCATGCTCATGATTATCATGTTATGGAGGAGGGGCGAGAGACACTAATGACAGAGGAATAAATACTCCTTCTGCCTTTTAATTCCCTTTCATTTAATATCTCTAAAACTCTTAAAGAATTTAAGACTTAAATCACATGTGAAGTTATTTAAATATATCCTCTTCCTAAACACTTTATTCAAAATCTCTTACTCATCTTTATTCCAAGTTTCCATGTCTCTGGTTTTGAATTTGTCTGCATATAATTCAAATAATATTTTAAAATTATGCACTGACACTAAATAAAACGCAGTTTATTTCAATTTTGTACTTATATTCTTGGATAAAGACAAGTACACTTGGATAGTTAATCTCAACCAAAAAAAATACATTTGCAGTTACCTTTCTGTAATTTTTTTATACAAAAATATTATTTAAGACAGACTCGAGGATGTAAAACAAAAGTAAACATTTAATCAAGACATCATAACAGAAACGCATGTAGTATCCCAATTATCTAAATTTAAGACAAAACAGAAAAGATAAAGCAGCTTCCTATCCATATTCCCCTCACTCCCCAGTTTTTAAAATTTATTCCCTTTTGCTTATCTTCTTATTTTAGTTGCACATATTATAAAAGAGCACTATATTCTTCCTTTAAAAAGAAACTCTGAGAGGAAAGGGAATGTTTGTTCATTCTTGTCAACGTGGAGTTCTTTCCCCTCAGTCACCATTCATATTTTTCATTGTCTTGATGATTCCTCCTTGATTGTCCATGTCTGTTTTCTGTGGTTTTATCTTATAAGATCATATCTTGATGTCAGACTCTATTCTCCATAGTCTGATTCACAAGGAGTTATTAGAGAAGACTTACTTTAAAGACCTGTCTTCGTAGAAATGATTATACACACAAAAGGCAGCTCTTGGATAATTGAGAGTCTGGGGATAGAAGAAGTCAACCATTTTAATGGTTATCTATGTGCAGTCAACGACAGCTGCTTTTTCAGACATTTCAGGGTTCCACTAAGTTGGGGCCTCAGATCAGAAGAATTACATGGGCTATTTATTTCCATTGTTTGGGTGTTTTTTAATGGTCTAATAAATCATAGATAGCTCTACAGACTTTCCCTCAGATCTGCCTACTGCTAACAGAAGAGGAGGATATTCTTTCATCCACTATCAGTTTTGTGCTAAGACAGCACACTTGTCAAAGCAGTGAGAGGTTTGCTGTTCCAGGTGTGTGATCAATACACAAAGATGTCAGAGATCCTCAGTGAGAATAAGGTCATAGCCTTGGATTCGCTGAGTCTGCAAGTCCATGATAGATCCCAGATTGCCTTAGCAGTGAGTCACTTATCTTAGGTGATAAAGAGCTCTGCTAATGGTTTGTTAGAGTAATTGATATAAATGGACTTAGTATATGAAAAAGGATGTGAAAACAAACAGACGTACTCCTATGCCTCATGGGAGCTCTTTTAATACACCTTGAAACTTCCACCCCACTACACTCAAAGGTAGTCATCCTCTGAGTGACTATATGTCTGAGTCCCATAGGAAGTACTCAGAAAAAAAAAAAAAAAAAAGAGTGTCCTTAGGAGCAGAGCCTGAGTTACTAAAAACAGTAAGAGCTCAAATAATAGAATTAGTTTGATCATGGAGATACTTTGATGTTCCTAAAATTGCACATGCTTCTGTTCTCTAGAAGCAAATTTGCATTAAAACAAAAATTAGTTAAGTGATATTACTGGGCATCTCCTGTCCCGTCCTCCCACGAGAATCATATCTTAATTATTTGGATCTAGTTTTTTAATTCTTGCAATGACAGTTTCCCATTTTACCATATCTGTAATACAAGTTTAAATACTTCCGACTTCATCTTGGACTGAGTGAGTGAGTTGTGGGTATGAGCCCAGCAGAGACACAAACTGCACGAGTGCATCCACCTGCCATATGTCAAACAGCCCCAAATGTTACAGCCTCGTTACCAGTTCATCCAGACTTCAACTGTAGCTCATCAGTTCCTATTAAGAAAAGTTGCATTTAATATACATCTAAATGATAAAGGTTTAATTTATGTATGTTGCTGAGGGGTTAGAATGAAGAGATTAAGTGGCAATTTATATCATGCAAATGATTTTATCATCACTCTGGTCAATGAGTATAAGCTGTAGTTCCAGATAAGGTCACATTCTGAGGTACTGGATGTTTGGACTTCAACATATGAATAGATGGTTGGGTGATGCATTCAAGATCTAACAATAGTTAAACAAGAAATTTTTATTTTCTTTATCTTTTACTATTTTGTAATGTTCAGATTGAAATGCATTCACTTGAGTTCAAAAATGCACTTCAAAGTAATCAATCAGCAAGTGGTATTAAATGCCCATTTTTTGTACTAAAATATATTAGCTATTGCGAGAGTCACAAAAGAAATATGAAATAAGGGCCCTTTTCTAAAGGAACTTATCTTACCACCTAGTAGGATTGAGGAGGCTAGCTAACAATTGAAACCTGTTTAACACAGAAGAACGCATCAAAATATGCAATTACAGAACAAAATATCCCAGGCCTTTCTCCTATAATTTAACAACACCTTATAAGAAGATATTTATTGTTATTTTTCCTCTAGGTACATTTTGAATCAATGTTCCTTGGCCATGTTCCTGAAAACATTAAGATCTGTAAGAAAGCGGGCCATGTGTATGGGTTCAAGGGCTGCATCAGAGCTTCAAGTAAACCACAAAGAATACTTTATCGTTCAGGAAGCACTTCATGGAAGGAACATTGAGAACTGCCATGTCCCTTGGTGTGCTCATCATCGATGCCACAACAATGGCACCTGCATTAGGTTAGTATTAGCCTCCTGATCTCCAACCTATATTGTATAATTCCAAATTCTCAAAAAAAACAAAACCGGTGGCATTGTCATCTGGGTGACAGAAGGATCTGGAACATCCAAGTTTTTGCATGCATTACCTAGCTGATGTACACATGTGATAGATATTTGTTTGCTCAAAGAAACATATATATTGTGGCTCCAGTGGCAAGGAATTCCTGACCCCTGAAGCTAACTAGGTGACTGAGCCTAATTTTGAAAATTTTAAATGGATCCAAGTATAAGTTTACCAAGGTGTCCTGCTTTTAAGAAATATGAATGAGAGATTATTATTCATTGATAATGATTTTGATGTATTAATTTTTATTGCTTTTGCTTCATCTTAAAAATATCTACTTATATCTCTTTTTAGAAAGTACCTATATCTATCTATTCTTTTTATTTGCAATCCTATGTGCTTTTTTTTCCCTCCTGCAAGAAAAGATTCATGCTTATAAACTTAAGATCTTAATTAAAATTATTTTCTGCTCCACTAAAATGTCTTAAATGTCTTAAGTGACTCAACCCTGAAGGAGTCTCATTTGGACAGTGTAGAACATATTCCCAAATTTCTTCAGTCCTCTGAGAAATCTCTTTTCAGAGCTACAAGTAATGACAGAGTGGAAGCAGAAACATGCACAGATTATAATAATTCAAGTCAAGGAAAAATTGACCAAATCTCACGGGAAATATCTTAATTAAATCACTTCAGTGATTCTAAGAAGAAAGCTATCGAATCATTAATGACTTCAAGGAAGTAAACACCTATATGTATAGTGTGTGGAAGAGAAAATTTCTATTTAAAAAAGTAGGATAGAAAATGGTAGGCAGAGATGGGCTCTGAAAGTAATCACTGGAATGGAAAATGATAAGCAAGAGAGAACCAAATGGCAAAGACAAGGAATAGAGGAATTGACAGGTATGATAAAGTCAAGGTGATATATTATACCAGATAGTCACAGACTGACTGTAATATACTTGAAGAAAAAGCATAGTTTATTGAAAAAGAAAGAAATCAACTCTTAGGGTGTCTAAAACCTTTGCTCGTGATTAACTGTGTCTGAGTCTGTGTCTTGATTTACACATTTGTAAAACAACAGCATTATAGACCTATTTTGTATAGGGAAAGTATAACAGATAACATTTTAAAGGATTTTAAAAGAGAGTTCATTTTGAGGCTAAGAGTGAAGATAACTCCCTTGACTGTAGTCACTTTTCAGAAGGAACTAAATCAGGGCTTTACTTAATAAGCACTCTGTTTTATAATAAACCCATTAATGGCAATTATATTTTAATATAATAATGCAAACATTATCCAGCAAGATAACCTTCAGGACCCTGTAGAAAAACTTGCATCTTTGACTAATTAAGTGAATAAACAGGGGGAAAAACTTCTACTGACTTTCTAATGCCTGAAATATTTGCCATTTAACCTTAACAAACACTGTCAATGAAGCTTTACCATTGATGGAATTACAGAAGTGACAGGAATTGTTTCCTCTCTTTCTATATATGGTCAGCAGCCTCTATCACAGCCCCCATCATCCCCTCTCCTGGTACTCAAGCCTGGCATGATCCCCTCTAACTTCAGTGTGGATGGGACCGTAGTTTACTTTTAGCCAATAGAATAATGAGGAGAGGAGCATAATGGGATGTCACTCACTTCCATGATTAGGTTACATAGGACTGTGAGCTGCAGCGTGGAAGAACACTCTGTCATGCTGATTTTGATAAAGCCATCTAGCAATTTTGGGAAGGTCCATGTGACAAAGTACTGAGGGTGGTCTCCAGCCAACAAGCAGTAAGGAACTAAGGGTGGCTACTTGCCAGCTATGTACCTTACAAATAAAATACTTCTTCATATCCTATGAGCAACATGATTTCTATCTTTATTGCTGGAACTTAACTACCATAAATTACCCCTTGCATTATTGTACACAGGACATGCTGGTCCCTGGCAGCTATGACTTCCATTCCAGCATGTCCCTGTGCACGCCAAAACCACAATACATCGGAGTTGGCCAGTTCCAGTACAACAACAAAAATAGACATTCCAGAGGGATCATAAGAATAGGATTGAAAAATTTATCAAAGGCAGGGAGTCAAGGGAAGATGTAAAGAATGACTTTTGGGTTTTGAACCTAGTAACAAGAATGCTGGAATAATTGCAGGAAGAAGAGGGAAGAGGATGAGTTCAGTTTGGGCCTTTTGTCCTTAAAAGTCAGATGACCATCCAAATAGGGATATCCACATGTTAACAACGGTCAAGACAAACACATAGATCTGAGGTCAATCACACAGACCTTAAGGTTCAACCATGTGATTACTGAAAGGAAGCAAAAAGAAAAGAAAGCAAAACAAGGAAACATTTTTAGAAAATTATATTGGAATTTTGTAGGAAGGGAGCAGAATGAGTAGTAGAGTGATTAAAAAGAAATAAAAAAGGAGAAGGAGGCCATCTGAGGTAGGTGCTCTGGACTGAAGGTTTGTGTCCCCCACAAAATTCAAATGTTAAAACCCTAACCTCCAATGTGATGATTTTTGGAGGTGGGTTTTGAGGAAGTAATTAGGTTGTGACGGTGGAGCCATCCTGAATGGGATCAAAAGTTCGCTACAAGAGCACAGACAGCCAAGGGGCCACAGCGAATATCATCAGGATGAAAATGCTGTCTGTCACTCTTTCCCAGTCTGTGTAAAACCAATACCTAACCATACGCAGAACACTCCCTCAGTCTATGCAGGAACACGAAAGGAGAACTAGGTATGTACTGACAGAGAACTCCCAGTAAGGCCATTAGCAGACCAAAAGAAGTTGTTCTAGAAGAACACAGACCAAAGAAGTAGATCACAAAAAAACCCCGCCATGACGAACACCCAGCCCCTAGCAAACACATATGCATACTTAAACTGCAGTGAGTGGTGTAAAGTTCCCAGTCAAGGACCCTAGAGAAGCTTTGTGCTACTGAGACTGACTTTGACAAAGCATTCTGAACTGACTTAATGCATTTGATAACTCATGTGCCCTGTATATTGTTGGCCAAAGTCAAAGGTTCCTTTCCTCTTCCTGCTGCCACATTATGAAATGGATCTTTCCAAAATCTTCCAAACTCTCTTAGAGCCCTTCTCAATCTTTGCATCTTTTGAAGCCATTTGACTTGGTCTCACTCCTGAGCCAAGCCAGGCAGACTTCTAAAGTCTCATCCTCTCTTTTCCTATTTTCCCCAAAGGGGAGATTGGATGCAAGTCAGCTTTCAAAAGAACAGAGCAATTTAAATGAGATTTATTAATATTCAGCTTTTCTGGATTCAAAGGGAGCAGATAAAATGACCTGATGGAATTCTTTTTAGGTCTACGGTTTTATTATTTTATTTTCAAAATAGTAGACCATCTTTGTTCAGAATAAAAGGGTCATTATTACAAATATAAAAAGAAAGCTCTTTTACCTCTCTGATTTCCTGTCTCAAGATATAACGACACTAATGTTTTAATACTATAGTAGGCATGCATCACGCTTTTACTTTAAAATGCAAATAATAATTTCCCATAACAGCTTCATTGTTGTAGTCCACAGACTTTCCTCTAAAGGCCAGAGAATGCCTCCTAGTGAGGTCTATGAGGGGGAACCCCCCCAAAAAACAGAATTATCTTCTATAGGGCAGCCCCTTGTAGTACAGGCTTCCCCCACTAGGTGAGTGTTCTAGGAACCCACCTGTATCTGTCTACCAGCTGGTGTTATTGTGAGAGGCTGCGTTTGGCTTCAGTGATTTTTTTTTTTTTTTTAACGACTCTTTCAACACGTTTGCCCATTTCCAGGTATGTGATTTACAAGCGCACTGGCCCTCACTGCAGTGAGTGTTCGGCAGTTTTTGACCAAAAAATGGCATGACTTCCATGCCCCACCCTCCCTATTCACCCAATCTCACCCAAGCAACTTTTTTTGTGTTTCTCTGGATTAAAAAAAGTCCTCAGAGGGAAATGATTTACCGATGTAAAAGAGGTGAGGCTAAAAACAGCAGCGGCACTAAAAGGCACCAAAAGTGACAAGTTCAAAAACTGTTTTGAACAGTGCAAAAAAATGTCTCGATAGGTGTACTGCAGCAAATGGAGAGTGCCCTAAAGGTGACTGAAGATTAAACATAGAAGAATAAATACCCAATTTTTTATAAATGAATTCTGGTTTTGGGGGGGTCCCCCTTCTGTAAGAACCATAAGAGAGGCAAAATTTTTAATCTACACACAAGCTTGAACATTCTATTCAAATATCCTGCAAATGCATGCCCAATCTCCCCAACATGTAAAGAATAGTAGTGGTTAAGAGACACCCCTTAAAAAGGGCATGCTCTAAACAAGAGTAAGATGGTAAGCTAACAGAGGTTCAGTACACAGAGCTACACTTTAGGGCTCACAAAATAAAATACAGTTACATGGCTATTTATAAACAAAATCATTACTAATTTTACTGGCTTGGTTGATATAATTCACTGTTACTAAGTGTTGTCCCTACATTGTCAATGAGGGTAATCTGCTTACAAGAAGACAAATTTCATGTGGAAAACTATTGAGGGGAAGTATTACTTCAGCAGCTCTACTGAGCAAATGTCATTCTGCTTTGAGTGCCATCACACATTTCTGGACAGTATCCAATCTTTTTTCATTTCGTTATAAATCTGTGCTAGAATTTTCAAACCCCTGTGGTTGCTTATTTCAGAGAAATCCAAATTGCATGTAGTGAAATTCAGTTTAGAAAGTGATACAGAAGGGTTATTCTGAGTATCTAAATCTCTGTGGACTTTGAACAAGCTGTTTCCAAAAGGGCATAGGAAGGTTAGCAAATTAAACAGATAATATTTAAATCACTTTCTCCTTTCTGTGCCAGATGTTTTAAAATAGGTTAAACAATAATTAAAAAGGAGCATCAGGTTTGGGAATATATCCTATCTAACCATTGCTCTGAAAACTGATGTCACTGACATTGTAGGCAATGATTATTGAGACATGAATTTTAGACTTGGTCTGAGTTTTACCAGGAGCTAAGTGTGCATTAATGTATTTTGTCATGCACTGAAAGTCAGTCATACTACATGTGAATGAGTGTGCTTTCTGTGCCTCCGATTGTTCTCATAGCTTTGATTCATCATTAGCCAGTGCCATCCTCCACATACTTTACATGGCTTAGCAAACGTTTTCATAAAGAGTCAAATAGCAAATATTTTAGACTTTGTATCTCAGCTAGTCAACTCTGCTCTCGTAACACCCTTAAAGATATGTGGCTGTGTTCCAACTTTATTTCCAAAAATAGGTGACTGTCAGCATTTGACTTATGGACCATAGTTTGCAGACTACTGCACTGGGGCAGTAGATGGGTAAAATAGTTTTATTTGGTCAATGGACCAAGAAAATCTTACTCAATTTAAATTTTCCTTATTAAGCAATGTAGCTAGCTAGCTAGATGACTAGATAGATAGATGTAAGTATAGCTACAGATATTATAAAGTATTGGCTCACATAATTACTGAGGATAAGAAGTCCCAAGACCTGCCACCTACCTACAAGCTGGAGTCTCAGCAAAGACTGGTGTAGACTTCACTCTGAATCTGAAGGCCTGAGAACCAGGAGCATTAACAGCAAGAAAAGATTGACATCACAGCTCAACAGTCAGGCAGAGAGCAAATTCAACTTGGCTCCACTTTTTCCTCTCTTTACACCCTCAGGGGATTGGAAGATGCCCACCCACAGTGGGACGGCCATCTGCTTTACTCAGCCTATCAATTTAAAGAGTAATTTCTTCTGGAAACACCCACAGATACACCCAGAAATAATGTCTAAACAACTATGTGGGCATCCCATAGCCTAGTCAAATTGACACATAAAATTAACTATAACTAGCAATTTCAAAAAAAATAAGTATGTATTTCTTAACATGAGGGAACTTGCATTATTCTCAGTGTCTGAATAGAATTAAAAGTTAGTTCTTTCATTTTTTTCTTTCAATCCATTTTTCCTATTATCTAAGTTTATAGACATATTTTTGACATTGATAAAAAGAAGTCACTTTTCATGATTTCTGAAATTAGTTTTCAAATCATGTAGCAATTCAAAATGAGGTAGGAGCCATAAACTGAATTTGAAATTGCAATGGCAACAATTATCAGAGTACAAAGAATTAGAGTATTGTGTCAGCTTTTCCATCTGTTCTGCAATGAGTAGCAAGCCCCTACAAAACGTTCGCTTGTCTTCATTGCCATTTCACGGCGGCATGTACTTAGTCATCACCTGCTGAGATCTTTTAGTTCTTTTTCAGTGTCTAGGCCAGATTACCCATAATCTAGCTCAGCAGTCTACTGTAGTCTTCTAAATACACAGGGAAAAGGCATCTATTGCAGATCAATTTCTCACCACCACATTTAAACTAATAACATCTTCAAATATTTAACCTTTATCATCGTTGCTACACTTTCTGTCTGCAGTCAACATCCTTGAAATTGTATTGGGATTTAAGTGTCTCCTGTATTAGAGGGCTAGATTGTATTTGGTTAAATTATTCTCAGCTGTGAAAGTTTGCCACCGAGTGTCCAAACATTTCAACTGTTGGCAGCCCCTACTGCTAGAAATAAGGAAGGAAGCGAAAATATCCAACTAGGTTTCAAGTAAAAACTTAGAAGTGTATGTGGTTTTCCCCATTTCTCTTGCATTAATTAATTGGGCATTTAAAGCATTTATCGATGGATTCATTAAAAGTTTAAACTTTGTGGGGTGCAAGTATAAACAGTTTTCTTTTTATTCTGTCACTGATATCAAACATGCTTTGTAGAATCACTCTTTACTTTCCCTTAATGGAATATCACGCAGGCTCCACAGGCTTCTATTTGTGTCCACAGAGGAAAAGCATCTGGTTCAACCTACTCTGGTTAAAACTTTTATCTCATAACTCAGTTTTGTGGTCAGCAACACTTTACTTGGTTAGGTAAATGTCCAGTTCAAGAACTTGAGAACTAAAATGATGTGTTCTTCCTGATGCCTCTTTACCCCTCTTCTTCTTCTGGTTTCTCCAGATTTAGGGCTATCTAGGGGCAGGAGGGATTTGACTGAAAAAGATTCAAAGGTTTTCTTATTGACAGGTGTCACGGTTCCATATGCTCTCCCTGCAGCACAAGCTCAGGTCTCTTGGCACATGAATGTGCGAGTCTTCACCAAGCCCTGCACAGGGGACTATTATTACATGGCCCTGTTGTCTGAGGGGGAAAATGATCTCCGGTTTCCTTCTCCCAGCCCTTTACTTCACAGCCCCTTATCTGCTGGTGTCCCCTCACCCAGAAGCAGAGCTCTGAAGCTAATGAAGCTTAGAGGCCCCAACCTTTGTTTTTCTGAGTCCTGGAACTTGCTAGGAATGTCAGTGGGTTGTTAAATTCTCTTTCAAAAGGGAAAACAACGTTGCAGTCAGGAAGCATTTTCATGTAAGCATTTCCCCTGAAGAAAAGAGATTTCAGAGAAAGACACCAAATCTCCAAGTTTCCTCCTAATTTGTTCATTTCTTTTTTTCATTCTAAATTAATATTTACTTTTATACATATTTTGTATATGTACTTTCAATCCTTTTTGTTATAAAAAGACCAAAAATTATATATGTTTTAGGCCACCAAAATCTACACTCATCTCTGGCCAATAGACTGTTTTCTTGGGGTCCTGGCAAAATAACTCAAGAAAAGTGTCCTAGTTTAATTTTCAACAAATTATAAACCTGACTTTACTGTATAATGAACACATACCAAAGATTTATCTCATTAATGAAGGAACCAGCATGATGATAAAGCTGGTTCAATGAGAATTCAAGAGACTGGGCATATATAGTCACTGAACGAATGTTGAAATAAGATTGCTAGGTTAGACACAAAACTGGTTAGTGTCCTACAGAAGAATAAATGTAATTTGGGGAGGGGGTTCTTTTCTACCGTATGTATTCATTTACATCTTCTTAAGACAAAAATCCACAATTTATCAGTAACTTCACAGAGACTGGGCCTATTAATTGGTAGTGAGTCAAATAAAAATGCATTCTTCTAGAGAATTTCATAGTGCTTAAGCAGGCCCACTGGACAATACTCTAGTAGGACATTAAAGGAACATGAAGTAATCCTTCTGTTTTATTTCTTATTTTGAACTTTTTCTGAACACCAGCCACCTTCTGCATCACCAAGAGATGGGAGTCCAGCTGCTTCAATGCTAACCTTTGCTTCCCTTAATGTGTAACAGACGGGAGGTAATCATAAGTGAAAGAGTACCTTGAACCTTAGACCCATGTAAGTCTTCCACAATATGAAAAGCAAACATGCCAATGTGATTATTAGGAAGAAAAGAAAAAGCACAGGCATGTTTTAGCTCCGCATTACTTAGACAAAATGTAATATAACACATTGCAACAAAATATTTTGGTAACTTTTGGATTTTTCTGCAATATTCAGGTTTGGAAATTATTTTAATCCAAGTCTGTTTGATTAAAATAGGATTTCTGTGTCATTAAGACCATCCACCCGTCCTTTGTTTCACACCGTGAGCATTGCAGACTACCCCTTTTGTATTAAACGGAGTTATAAGCATAGGATTTACCAAGATGAACAAGTCACACAATACTTTTCTCCAAACTCTTTTGCTTATGATAATCTCAGGTTAGTGAAACATTAAGGAATGCCAAATAAAATGTGTTTTTTCATTTATAAATATAAAGCACAGTCTTATGTTAAAACAGCTTACAAGTCACAGACTATTGTTTATCTTTTTTTCTTTTTACAGTGAATATATTTTAATTCTGAAAAAATCTGATACCCAAAATTAAAGGAAAACATTGAAAATTATTTACTATTGTTTATTCTAAGTGCATGATAAGCAAGTATATAATCATATTACATGCACATACATATATACATATAAATGTAAAATGATGGTACATTTCTATACTAAAAGACCGTCTGTAATTTTTAAAATAATTATACATTCAAATGATAGGGGTTGAGAAACACATAAATCTTGAGAATGAACACTAAAGCTATAAATACAATACAACATACCCAGTAGTTCAATGGCCAAACTTTAACACATTTTCAAATATCACTGAATTAATAGGCTTTATACTTTTTATTTTTTTAACTTTTTTAAAAAATGTATTTAAAATATTTTTTATTTTTTAAATTATAGTTGATATGCATTATTATGTTAGTTTCAGGTATACACTCCAGTGATTAGACATCATATAACTTCCTAAATGACATCCTGATAAATCTTGTACCCATCTGATTCCACAGGTAGTTCTTAGAATATTATTAACTATATTCCCTTTGCTGCACTTTACATCCCCATGACTATTCTGTAACAACCAATTTGTACTTTTTAATCCCTTCACCTTTTTCACCCATCCCTTTGACCCACTTCCTATCTGGCAACCACCAAAATGTTCTCTGCATCAGTGATTCTGTTTCTGTTCTGCTTGTTCACTTACTTTCTTTTTTTAATTCAGTTGCTGATAGATATGTATTAATCACCATTTTATCATTCATATTTTTATCCTTTTTCTTCTTAAAGAAGACCCTTTAACATTTCATATAATACTGTTTGGTAGTGATGAACTCCTTTACCTACTTCTTGTCAGGGGAACTCTTTAGCTATCCTTCTATTTTAAATGACAGTTTTGCTGGGTAATCTTGGTTTTATGACGTTACATTTCATCACTTAGAATATTTCTTTCCAATCCCTTCTGGCCTGCAAAGTTGCTGTTGGAAAATCAACTGATAGTCTAATGGGTGCTCCCTTGTAGGTAATTAACTGCTTTTTTCATGCTGCTTTTAAGATTCTCTCTTTGTCATTAACTTTTTGCATTTTAATTGTGAGATGCCTTGGAGTGGGCCTCTTTGGGTTCATCTTGTTTGGAACTCGCTGTGCTTCCTGGATTTGTATGTCTATTTCCTTTACTGGGTTAGGGAAGCCTTCTGTCATTATTTTTTCAAATACGTTTTCAAATTCTTGCTCTCTATTTTCTGTTTCCAGCACCCTCCATGCTATGAAAGTTGATACATTTGAAGCTGTCCCAGAGGCTCATTGCACTATCCTCAATTTTTTTTTTCTTTTTTCTTTTTCCTGTTCTGATCGGATGTTTTTTGCTTCCCTACATTCCAAATCACTGTTTTGATTCTTGGCTTCATCTACTATGCTATTAACTTCCTATAAACTGTTATTTCATTTTATGTATCCTTCATTTCTCACTGTTTTTTTATGGTTTCTATGTCCTTTTTTATGCTGTTGAAGTTATCACTAAATCATTGCGCATCCTTGTAACCAGCGTTTTGATCTCTGCATCTGGTAGATCACTTATCTCCATTTTGCTTAGTTCTTTTTGTGGAATTTTGTTCTGTTCTTTCAGTTGAGTCATGTTTCTTTGACTCCTCCTTTTGGCAACCTCCCTTGTGTTTGTTTCTATGAATTAGACCTACTATGTTTTTCAGGTTTGATAGAGTGGCTTTATGTAGTAAATTTCCTGTAGGGTTCAGTGGCACAGCCTCCCCCATCATACAAGCTGGGCACTCCAGCTGCATCCCACTCCCCATGTGGGCTGTGTACACCCTCCTCTTGTTTTTTGCCTTGATTGCTGTTGACATGTCAATAGGATAGGTTTACTCCCAGGCTGATCAGCTGCAAAGACAGGCTGTAACCACTGACCACCGTGGAGGATCAGCTGTGAAGGGATCCACCCCACAGAGCAGGACTTACTTCAGTGGGGTTCTGGTGCCCCTGAGCCTGCCCCTTGAGTGTGTAGCTTGTGGATATATTTGGGTGGTTCTTTGATGTGGTCTGAAGCTGTCCACCGAGTGCCCTGGCTCTGGGGCCTCGCAGGAAGTGCATGCCAAGGTCAGGCCAAGGGCCACCCAGTATGAGCTACAAAGTGATCTGTAGATGGCTGCTTTTTGTGCTGTGTTTGGAGATGCCCGGGCAAGTCCAAGCTGTGAAACAAGGCCAGTTGCTGCTTACGCTGGGCCTGGGGTCACTTAGCAAGAGGTATGGGGATGCTGCTTGTTTGAGAGATCAAGTTAGTGGACATTCCCCTCCCAATTTTTATCTGCTACATGTGGGTAAGAGACCAGCCTTTCCACATCTCTGCCCCACCCCAACTTAGTCTAATGGGGCTTCTTTAAATCCCTAGTTAAAGGAATTCCATTCAGCCAGAGTTCAGGCAGTTGTGAATGATGGCTGCTCTATAGTGTAGTTGTAATTTTGATGCGGTTATGTGAGGATGTGAGTACCACATTTACCTATGCCACCATCTTAACCAGAAGCCCTCATTGTTTATCTTTTGGATCTCATTTCTTTCCCCTTTCTACAAGTTCCAGGTATTGTGAAAATAGATTAATGTGGAGTCATTTATTCTGGCTTGGAGAGCAGCTGAAGCAGCAGGGGTTTTAGGTGCTTATAAAAGGGGATCACATATTTAGAAAGCATAACTCTTACCAATGTAAGTGTCACAGAATTCTTGGTAAAGTACAAATGCAGTTTAAATTGATTTTCTAACCATTTTTTTTCCTGCCATCCGTGAGTACAGCAACAAGGGCTGGGCGTTTGTTTTTACAGGGCAGAAGGCATTTAGGTTCCCTGCACATCACGGTTTTATTAAAGTCATGATTGCAAATACAATTATATTTAAATGAGAACAATTAGAGTAAACATGGAAGAAATTGTGTCATTTACTCCAAATTTGAAAAATCTCAAAGAGTTAAATGTTTCAAGGTCTGCGATGGAAAAGACCACTATCAAATTTCACACATATTTTTTACATCATATGTATGCAGCAAGGTCAAACAAGTAGGGGGAAAATCTCATCTTCAATTTTCTCTACCCTCAGGTAATAATACATGGAGAACTCATTTACCCTGATTGATCTTCCTGGGCATAAGAGACCTCTCTGGCTTAAATCCCATCTGAAAACTTTCTTTCCTCTCCTTTTCTTATAGAATGTTAAGGGTTTGTGGGGTTTTTTTCCCCTCTACTTTAAAGAACAAGCGAGCAAAATACAAGCTGCTAATATGTTTTTCTTGACTGCTTTGCTTCTCTTCAAAAACTATTTATTAATGGGTTTATTTTAGTAGGGAATTATGAGTTAAGCCTATTTGTTTTGTAACCAGAAGCATTTTTTTCTTGTTTTAAATCTACATGGCTTAACACACACAGAGTGAACTCATACAACAACAACAAAAAATGATTTGGTAAATTGTGTTAATCATAATGATTTTTACACATAATTAGACATGCCACTGTTGAAAGTGTGTGAAAAGCTTGACAAACAAAATGAAAACAGAGGAAAGTTAAACTGAAATAAAATGTGAGATATTCAGAATCCCTTTGCTTAGGTTTGCAAAGTGCTTCAAACAAGCAGCTTAAATAATTTATTTAGGAAGGAAACAAATAAGTCCTTTTGGTTCAGCAGTAGACAAAGTTCCCAATATATTTTGTTCCTGGCCCATTTGCTGGGATATTGTGTACCTTAGGCCATTGCTTAACCTTTTATTCTAGGAAAACAAAGTAAAAATTGTTCTCACCCACCACCTAAACCTCAAGTGATTTGGAGCCAAAAGTTCAAATTTGCTAAGACTTAAGAGTATACAAACTAGATGGAAAAACACTGGGAAATAACTTTGGTTATTGTTGATTGACATTAAAATGTAACAGTGGCTTCAAGCAAGTTTTATCCAGATAGTCACACTGCTGATTGTCATTGACCTAACAATTACCAAGTGCTGTCTTCACTTTGGAAAATGATATAGTAGCATTGTCCTGATGTGATTTTATCTTAAAGTGATGATAATACTTCAAATATTGTTGGAACACAGATTTAGATCTCTCTTTCATAAATGGAAAAATGAGTTAAGAGAGTTGTTCAAGTCAACATTGATAATACAGACAGGATAAATCACAATCTTCTAGAACTGAAGTCAATGCTCCCTGCCCTGAGCTCTGCAATATAAATCAATTTATTCACTTGGCATTAGGTTTTCCAGGTCCACCCATACTGTTGCAAAGAGTAAAATTTTCTTCTTTTTTACAACCAAGTAGTATTCCATTGTATAAATATCCCATAGTTGTTTTACCCACTCATTTACTAATGGGCACTTGGGCTGCTTCCATATCTTGGTGATTGTAAATAACACTGCAATTAACATAGGGGTGCTTATGTTCTTTTGAATTAGTGTTTTGTGTTCCTTCAGATATATTTCTTAGAAGTGGAATCACTTGGTCAAAAAGCAGATCCATTTTTAATTTTTGAGGTATCTCCATACTGCTTTCCACAGTGGCTGCACCAGTCTGCATTCACACCACATCCTCATCAGTACTTGTTTGTTGATTTACTGAGGACAGCCATTCTGACAGGTGTGAGATGATATCTCATTGTGGTTTTAATATGCATTTTTCTCATGATTAGTAACGTTGAACATCTTTTCATATGTCTCTTGCCATCTGTATGTCCTATTTGGAGAAGTGTCTAGTCAGGTGCTTTGCCTATATTTTAATTTATTTTTGGAGAGAGGAGAAAGGAGAAAGAGTGGGAGAGAAAAATCAATGTGAGAGAGAAACACTGATCAGTTGCCTCTCATACACGCCCCAACCAGAACCAAACCTGCAACCCACACATGTGCCTTGATTGGAATCTGACCATTGACCTTTCATTTTTCAGGACAATGCCCAGTGAGCAACACTGTCCAGGGCATATTTTTTTCTACTTTTACAATTAAGACCATACATTGAGTTTAGTGTGCTCCAATACAAGGATCCTATCTTTATACCTGAGTTAACTTGGACAGGCTCTCAGACACCCAGTTTTCTCTTTTCAGTACTAGATTAATAGGACTTATGACAAATACAGTTTACATGTAAATTCAGTATAGCTGGCAGGAAGTCATGCCTAAATATTGGAGTTTAGTTTTTAGGTATGAAATTATGTGAACATTATAACTATGTGGTAAGGTTATACCTTAATAATCACCTGACTAATTTTCTTTCCCTTTGATCTCTCACAAATGTTCTAGGGCTATTTTATTTCTTTCCCCCATCTACCTATCCACACCTAAACAGAAATTACAGCCTCAAAGGCATTCTAGTCCTAATGGGAGCCATAAATATGTACAACCGTGATTGCAGAATGACACTTTCTGCTCCCAAAGAGAGAAAACTGGGCTGGGGAATGGATGGTGGAGAGAAAAGAAGCCATAGAACAGGTGTTCTCTGAAGTAGAAAGAAAAACCTTTGTCTCAGGACCAGAGCAGAGTAAAGGGAACTCGGTGCCTGGCTGACCTTGAATGTGGACCACCCATTATCACATTTGGTAGTCCTGGAGGCCTTAAATTTCCTTTGGACAGATGCACAATGTCCACAGAAATGTAGGCATGAATGGACACTTCATCTCTAAGTGGGGTGGGACTGCTAAGTGGTAGACTCTTAGGCTCAAGTCTCATATCTGCTCCTCTAGATAATATAAGCACATATCCTCCCTGAGTTTCTTTTCTCATTTGACTGAAGATTACCCAGACCTTTCAAATTCTAAATATCTAAAAATCTAAAGTCTCTTCCAATGCTCTTGTTTATAGGATAAAAGTATATCCTATAATTGAAGTATTAAGGAAAGTCAAAATGCATGCTGATTTGAATATATTTAAAAATAGTTTCCAGAGTATAAGGCTTATGACCTATTTACTGTATTTCTTTTATGCCTTACATAATGACTAGTGTATAGTAGGCACTCTCTGTTGATGTGAACTGACATGAACATGAATGTTTCCTTGTCAAAAAAACAACTTCATAATATGAACTCTATAAGATGAAAACCTTAAAATATAAATTTAATGTATTTCTAAGCTGCCTTTTATGAGTTTGGGTTTAAATAAGAGCATAGGGATTGCTTTTGTTTATTTTATTTTTAGTGTATAAGTTGTGGGCAGAAAAATATTCTAATGGGTTTCTGCCTTAAATAATAGAATGAATATTTAATAATAATATTTATAATTCTGTATATTTTATGTGCTTTTGGGATCCTTAAATAATCCCATGTAGTGTTATAGGGATTTATTTTGTTCTCTGAGCACATATCATTATGATAACAATGAAACAAAGATTTGAAGCTAAACAAAAATTAGAGGATCGATGATAAATGGAAAAATCCATCCTTCACTCCTTTATTGGCCCAGTTTGTTGACAGTGGTCATTCATGTACATGAAGATTGGACACCAACCAGTATAAGTGTGTTTTTGAGAACCCAGCCTCTTACCCCCCACAGAGCCAGCTATATGATTTGTGGGGCCCAGTTCAAGATGAAGATACAGAGTCCCTAGTTCAAAAAGCAGGAAAAAAAAACTTTTTACTTTCTTTGGTAGTCTCTCTTCCTCAATATTATTGTGTTTTTTATTTGCTATTTAATGCCACCCTTCCTCAAGCATAAGGATACTCACAGGGTAAGTACAGACTTGCACAGGCACCTCTGTTTAGCACAAGGGGTGTGCTATGCACCCATCCCTGACGTTCTCGGAGCCCACACTCAGGCCCCTGTGAGGGCTGAAGATGGCAGTGGTCATGGGGAGGGTGGGGAAGCAGGAAACTGAGAACTGTTCCCGGAGACATGGGAATGCGGAGAATCTGTAGGACTTCAGGGCACTGGCGCATGCTCCATTGTCCCACCTTACTTTACTAACAAAGGCCACAATCAAAGGTTACATTGTAATAATTTCTTTTTTTATTGTTGTTCAAGTACGGTTGTCTCCATTTCCCCCCCACTACTTTCCCCTGCCCCGCCCACTCCCACCTCCCACCGTCAATACTACCCCCCTTTGGCTTTGTCCATGGGTCCTTTATACATGTTCATTGATAACCTTCCCTGTTTTTCCCCCCTTATCCACCCTTTCCCTCCCCTCTGGTTACTGTCAGTTTGTTCTTTATTTTGATGTCTCTGAATACAGTAATAATCTCGAGACAGCAGCATCAGAGCACTAAGCTTCTAGTGCAGGCCCCTTTGAACATAATTTGCTCAACAACTATAATGGCCTTGAACCCATGAGGCTGCCCACGCATGGGCCCCGACAGACAATGTATGAGACGATGGAGCACATCTTGCTGTGGGAGATGTGATGCCTCTGTCCTCAATCCTGAGGCTAAAGGGTTGACATTGCCATTCTCCTTTTCCATTGTGAACTTCTCCTCACTTGTGTTCTTTATTTTTGATCTACTTTTTTTATGTAAAAATAATAAGGGGAAGCAAAGTGGACAAGCAATTCTGATAAAGTATAATTTATACCAATGAAATTACAGTTGTCATACAAATATAATATGAATGCATGTCAAGGTTTTAACTCAGTAATTAATGAGGAAATTGATTAAACATCAAAACTTATTTAAAGAATATTTGAGAAGCAATATTAAGATGGCTTCATTAGATATAAAACTGGTACTGTCCAATAGGGCAATAAACTATAACATTGAGGGTACTTTTCGGATGGGAAGAAATTATCCTTATCTCTATCTGACAAAAATCTACAAGTTAACCTCTGCCCTACAAAGTTGTAAAATCAACCAGACAATAGAAAGTCAAGCCCAATGCTGGAGAAC
The DNA here is from genome assembly GCF_021234165.1 of Pteronotus mesoamericanus. NCBI lineage: Eukaryota > Metazoa > Chordata > Mammalia > Chiroptera > Mormoopidae > Pteronotus > Pteronotus mesoamericanus. The sequence continues at coordinate 27,638,843 of NW_026555085.1, read as the reverse complement.
TGCGCCCCAAGAACATCCAAGTAATCTCACCTGCCTGTTCCAGGTTGAGAATGATTTATCTGTCAATTTGATTGGTCTCATCCAACTATTCTCTGGATTTTTTACTTCACTGACCATGGTATTATGCACAGAAATAGACATTTAATATACACAAGGTAGAATAAAATAAGAAAATATAATAATGAGGATACCCAATATAATGTATACATTCCTGTATCCAGAACCATACATATTGATGTTCTGCTGAAAAAAATATATCACTATGAACCATAAGCATTGGCAGAAATCAGCTGAAGTCGAATATACTAACTTCATTCTGAATACCTTCAGAAACACTCAGTTTTCTTATATTGCATATTCATTAAATATTGTGTATTACTCATATACAACCAAAAGCATAATAACATAATATAGACTAGTTTTTACATATTTCTACCAAGTTCTCCTCCTGTTTGACTTGCATTACTGGCAAAACATCTAAAAATGCCAAGTCAGGAGAAAATCCAGTGAAATTTCTCAACTGCCTAACATGGCTGAATAGAGACTTAATAGTGGTGAACATCATCCTTTCTGAGCTCATCTTGGGAAGCTTTTTATGGAAAGGAAGACTGAAGCTTAGCAGGGGTCATCTGGCAGGAGAGCTTTTTATTAGAATTTTGAGAATCCTCTGAGATATTCTGCCTTCACCTTTCTAGCCTTGTCGAATAGAGGACTGCAGGTATCAAAGCTAATATTCAAACTGAAAGTGGACCACATACACATGAAAAATCAACTTGACATCAAAGGTTATCCATCTTCCCACTCTCACTTTTCCTTCTCCAATCTCAATTCCATAAGTGTTTTTATATTTTACTTCACTTTTTATAATAAGAAAAAAGAGTTTCCACATATACCTCTGATTTTCCCCATCTTGGAGGCATTTGCAAATCCAGCTGCAATTCTTTGTTGTTTCTCAGATATAGACAAATGAGCCATAAGCAAGTCTACAAAAATAGAGAATTTTATTTGCCCTTGAAAATATTCTAGTATGAGCTACCATATCTTTATTTTAAACTAAGACTTTCTTCTAATCTCTGCATCCATAATATTTTCCTGATAACTTTGTGAGTCTTTTTCAGAAACTATCCATGAAAAATCAGAGAAATGTCAATCTGAAATAGCCCCAAATAGCAAATACAAATATAAAAGATAAGTATAGAAGGCACACACATGTCCATGTTAGAAAGGTCTCCCTTTTTTATTATCAATGAGAGCAGAATTTTTAAAAAATTCCATACTGTGGCAGTAATTCCAGTGGCACTTGTGACAGTATGGTCTTATATGTCTGAAACTAAGCTGCAAAGTCAACTTTATTGAATATTGCTGAGTAATTTTTTAACTTTACTCTGCAGCTTAAAAGCTCTGTTATTTAGGGCAAAGCACATCACCTCCCAAATTCTTGTTTTCTTGCCCCCGAGATGAAAAAGATACCACAGCCAATGGGCCATCTTCCCAGAGCTAAGAGGGGACAAAATAAAACTACACGTGGAAATGCTTTAAATTGCAAATCACCATCCAAATGCAAGGCCATTTTATTATATAGGTGCAGGATGTTGAAAAGGAGAGAATATGGAGGCTCTTTTTTATTTGAACCAGCAGCTTCTGGACTGCCTATGGGGATTAATTACAGACTTCCCACATTTCCAAAACATTCAGATTTATTTAAACAGTGAGATGAATAACGTACTGAAACATGGTGAGTTGATCAAAAGTCAAAAAAATCCTCCTGCCTTGCTTAATACTCATTTGTGTCAGACTCACATCCATGCTTTTGATGCAAATATTTAGAGTGAGGTAAATTCCTGTGATCACTGGGTAGCCATAGCAATGCATGAAGTCACTGGTTCTCTCTTTCTCCTCCAGGGAAATCCTAACGAGGCTATACCAGAGTTTTAAAACATATTCTGTTGTCCTTTAGCACCACATGGGCTACCTCATACTCCTTCCAGATAACCTCTTGGGCGAAGGGAGGTAATAATAAAAATATTTAACATCATTAACACTTAAACTGTCCCAATTACTTTATGTGCAGTATCTCAATTAACCCTCACAAGAATACTATACAGTTCATGCTATGGTTATCTCCATTGTAAAAATGATAAAATTAAGGTGCAGAGAGGTTAAATAATGTACCCTGGGTCACACCACTGGTGGGGGTGTTTTTAAATCTCTACACTAACATCCTCTACTGTATCCCTATGGAATATTCTACTGAAATGACTCACTGCTATTGCTGTTGTTTAAAACACTTTTTAAGTGCTTTTCCATGTTTTCTGAATGATGCTTTACCTCCTTAGTTGATAAACATGTTTAAAGTAGGCATTACAACCCCTATTTTACAAAATAAAGAAACTGACATTCAAAAGGTTAATAAACAGCTCTCTCAAGTTCACAGAATAAGTGTCCTAAGTGGCTAGTTGGGATTTTAACCCAAGTCTGTTTGAATCCTGTGTCATATGTTCTTTCAGTAATGTTGTGCTACATCCCTATGATTTTTTTCACATGGTATCATCTGTTACAGGCTCCATCTTCTAGGTCTAACTTACTCCTTGTGAGGGAAAGATTCCAACTGTTCCTCCAGATGTTAACAAATACCAAGGCAGGTCCAAAAGCTACACCATGAAGCTATTCATGTTTTACCAAAGTCAGGTCAGTCCATCCAACTGACACAGCCACCACTCTCATCTCCATGAGAAAATGATTGATGCAGTAGAGTGGAATGGATAGAGAGCCTTACTCATAAACAAGTCACTACACATTGCCCTGCAGATCCATTACATTACCAACTGACTCTTAAAGAAAGAAGGAAGACCACCTGCATCCTGAGTACTTGTTAAAGGGCTAAGCCTTCAATGCTCATCAAAAATAAAATGCATTTTGATTTTTTTGAAAGGCACTCAGATGTCACTACCTATTAGACTGGGAGAGCTGGGGCAGAAAATCCTACCTTTTAGTACATAGTCATTTTAAAGCCCAGGTAGTCCAGTGAGCCTCTGTCCCTTCCTTCTGCTAGCTGCTATGACAAAGATCGGGAAATGACAGAGTCCCTGCCTTTATGACTCCTGTGGAGGTACAAAGCTTATCAGTAGTAAGCTTTTTTGTACTAAGTAAGAATTCTACCCTATACATAGGAAAATCATGAATAGAAAGGCTCTTGTAGGCCAAAAGCATTCTGCTGGCATGGGCAAAATGATGTTAAGTATATATATTCCAGATTTTTTCTTAAAAAGCCAACTTAATCTCTGTAGCCTCAGTTAAATTTGTTAGAGGTATCTAAAATCAGATAATAGAAGTGTAAGCAGGTTTACTCCAATAGGAAGGGTCCACGGAGCTAAGCTAAGCAAAAGTGTAAAGTATTCATCAAGGTGGAAAGATTGTTTTCATTTTAGACATCTGGCAGTCTCTGTTGGCATAATATGACAGCCACTGTCTCACCTTATCAGCTGCTGGGGTTTTTTTCCCCTATGGCTTGGTCTACTGTAGCCTAAAATTGTCACTTTACTTGGCTAACTGCTAAATCACAAGCAATAAAGGAGCTGATTTTTGTTTTAATTGTACTACCAAGAGGAGAACTATGAGGGGGGAAATTCATGTTTCACTCTACTTGCCACACCATCAGCAGATCCAGTGTTCTGATTTATAGTGTGACTTATACTGCTTCAGGACTCAGAGCTAAATTATAAAGTCAGTTTTCAGCTTCAACGAATCCTCTCTGGGTCCTGCTGTGTTTCTCTTCATGGCAAGGACTGGTGGGTGACATCTGTAAAGATGCATGTTTTGCATATGAACAACCACAGGGCAGGAGACAAAGCCAAAAAATAAAAAACAGCAACCCAACAATTCTTTTCCTTTTCATGTATGTATATGATGTGTGTGTATGTAGTGTGGGGAGGGGGAAGTTGTTTGTTCCTTTTATATGCTGTGGATGGAAATCTGTAAGTGATTTAAAAAGAAATCCTTTTACTGTGGAACTGGAAGAATAATTATTTGATATTCTGTATGCATATACTTGAAAGCAAAATCCCACTGCTTAATATAAATACAACAGCAGGCTTTTAGATCTGAGCTAATCTTGCTTAGACACATCACCTTAAGAGCAGTGGGTTTCTTGAGCTGCTGGTTTAAATACAAAACCCTTTCCTCTCTTGTTCTAGGTTTGCTTAGCTTGGCATGAACATGAGTTCATCTAGCTAGTGGAGAATCCAGTGAGAATACATAAGTATTTCAATTTTACCTCAAACTAAAATGGGGGAGGAAATCAGACTTCCATTGAAAAAAACCTGAGAGTTATTGTTCTTTATATTGGCCCAAAGGTAAAACAATATTCTCTTTATACAATGTTCCGTTTTTTCTAATCTGGATTTAATTTCCCTTCCACTGGTCAGAGTAACATAAACAATAATAACTTACTGCCACCTACAGATGGGAGATAAGTCTTTGAAAATGTCTGCTAGTATCAAGAAAGATGAACCTGGAGTTCACACTAAAGACCCAGAGGTCACAGAATGTAGATCTTACAGGTATTAGACGTGCAAAATGAATATTTCCCTACCACTGGTAATTAGATTGTGCTTGTAGTTTATTAGATTTAAATGAAATTAGAGCTACTTGAAGCAGATTCTCCAATAGTATATTCAAGCCATTTCTTCTCAAAAAAATTTCTTTCTAATAGCAGTGAGTTGTCAGTTACTGCAACCTAAGTTTTAAGGAAAGGAAGAAACTGCACAGTTGGTGACAAGCCTTATTTGCAGCCAATGCTTGCAATTAGCTGTCTCCTCACCCAAAATCAGAAATGCCACCTCTCAGCCCTGTGAACAGGCTACACTGGCAGCATAAAATAAGGCCATTTTTGTGTTATTTCTTGAAACCACATCCCAGTAACTTTTCCTGAGTCATATTTGAGATGTCTCAGACTTCCCTTCCCACAGTTCTCAGTGTGCATTTAATTGGATGTTCCTTTTCTCCTTGTATATAGCAGTATCCTTGCACTTAATTTTCAGTCCACTTAATCTGTTACTTTCATTTTAAAAAGTTCATGTGGCTTTCTTATATCGCTTGATGTTCCTGTTGTTTTGAACAAACATTTATTATATTTTTTTCAAGTCTAAATGTTACATAGAAAAAATTAACAGACTATACGTGGAGATATTTGTGAAAAAACATTGGAGATCATCTAAGATGTAAAAGGTAATGTGTAAGAACAGAACCATACACACCTAGCTGAATGACTTTGGACAAAATTAGTTAACTTCCTGGTCATAGTTTTATCTCTTGTAAAATGGGAATGGTAACATTACCTGCCTCATAGGGTGGCTACCTGGATTAAATGAGTTATATTTAAACTTCTCAGCATTCAATAAATCAAAGTTGTAGTTTTTATTAATAGCTAATCCAAACCAACAAAAGTGATGCTCAGATGGAATTCCTGGTTTTGCCTCATCCTCACAATATTACTGTACAAAAACTTAATAAAGAACTTCTTAGTAGCAAATTTTTAATTAAAATGTTTTAATTTAATTGCCTCTCTTCTAAGTCATTATAACACTATTTATATGCACTTACAATTTAAAATTAGGACATATTTTATGCTAAACACAGTAAGATATTTATCTTCATTGTATGTACTTCTTATAATAATCCTGCAAGTACAACCTGGAACTGAACAAATTTAAGAAGCTTGGAAAACTTGCCTTGGCCGGTAAGTTCCAGCCTTGGGATCTAAGCCCAGATTTACATGACTCTACAATACAGGATTTTTCTACTATAACACATTGTTTCTACTATAACACATTGTTTCTACTATAACACATTGTCTACTATAACACAGAAACAATGTGTTATATAGTTCATGGTAGAGATAAGGCTAGAGCCCAAACTCTGGCCCCCAAGCAATTAGTTGAATCAGAAACAGCCCGGCCCTTATTTCATGCTGCTTGTTTTATCTTTATTTAAAACTTTGTTTTCCATGACTACATGAGGTCCTTCTCTATTAAAGAATGAAGTTCCTCTGAACTTCTTTTAGGTCTTCTTTCATTATGTCATACTTTACAAAGATGAGCCCATCCATTTATATAACTTCAAAAACCACCTCACTGCTTGTAATAACCATTTTTATTGTCCTTATTGTATAAGCCAATTTAAGTTAGATGTCTCAAGTCAGAGATACAATCTTTTCTCTTCAGTAGATAGAGGCACCATCTTCCGAGCTAACCTAGCTGGGAGTCTAAGAGTAACCCTCTTATCCCTTCTCTCTCCTTCACCGCCCCCTCGCAATCCAGCAGTCAGACCATTTCATTCAATATTCATATTATGTCAAAAGTTCACATACTCTCTCTACCTCTGCTGCTGTGAACCAAGTCAAGATGACCATCTTCTCTTACCTCAACTACTGCAACAGCTCCTAATTCATCTCCTTGACTCCTAACTTGCACCCTACCTGAATTCTTCATTCAGCCACCTAAACAGTCTCTTCAAACTGCAATTCAGATGATCCCTCTCCTTTTTAACACTCTTCCATGGCTTCCAAATGTACTTAGAACTAACTACAAACATCTTATCCTACCCTGCAAGGTTCTGCATGGTTTACCAATGGCCAAATTTCTAACAATACTTCATGTCAAATCCCCTTGCTCACTATGACTATTTGACAGTTCCTAAAACAAGACAAGTTCATGGAAACCTCAGAACCATGTTACTTGCTGTTTCCTAAGTCTGCAAGAGGCTTCTACAGTTTTTCACATAAAAGGATCCTTTTCTTTGTTAAATTTTGGCTCAAAAATCCCTTTCTTAATCAAACTCTTAACCCATCTAACATCTGCCTGCACATGACTACAACCATCCTTCTCGTCTTTCGCTATACATATTTCCTCTGTGGTTCCCTTCATAAGCTGTATTAATATCATTCTCTCTTTTTCTTGTGAAGTATGTACCACTTCTTGTTGATGACTCGCTTCATGGGGATGGAACCATACCTGTTTTATTCACAATCTATTCTCAGCACTTAAAACAGGCCTGGAATGTTTTCAATGAATATCTGTCACCACTCAATGAATATTTGTTGACTAAGTAAACAAATGAACTATATTATTTGGCAATGATGATAGATATGATTTCCCACATTGGCACATTAGTTTGGCTAGTAATCAGGGTTATCAACCACATCACTAGATCTACAAACATTTAGAATGAAAATATTTGTCAAGGTTTGTCCTTAACATGAAGAGAAACAAGCAAGAGAATAAGTGTAGGTCAATTCAAAGTCTTTGCTAATTAAAAATCAACCTAAATTTTATGTGTCTCAGTGGGTTTGCACTGACTTCTGTGTAAAGGTTAGCGTTATAATACATTTAAAAAAATAATGTCTCCATTAGTCATAATTAGATTTTATGGTAAATATAAGTTGAACATGATGACTTTTAACTGACTTTGTTTTTTTTCTTTATTAAAAGTAAGGCTTTCAGATAGTTTGCATGACAGCAGTACTCCAGACCTGCTAGTTGCTTTTTATACCAGATGATCACTATTTATAGATATACCCTATGATTTTATACACACAAAAATCCTTTAATATCATATAAAATGAAGATTGGTTAGACTCTGCCTTGAAGAAAACATGTAATATCATGAGAGCATAATATATAAAATGTGCACACAAGATTTTTCTTTAAATTTTAGACTTTTTGGCATAAAACTGTCAAATATATAGTTTCTAATAAGTAATTTTAATTCACTGAAACTTGAGAAATAGCTGTGTACATAGCATGCACTTTTCTTCCTGTCAGAAAACATTTATTGAATTCCTATTATTTTGTAAAAGAAAAATACTGTTGATCCTCATTATTCATGGATTCTATATTTGCAAATTCATCAACTCAATAAAGTTTACTTGTAACCTCCAAATCAATACTGGTGGCATTTTTTTAGTCATTCACCAACATGTGCAGAGTAGTAAAAAATTTGTCACCTGAAATGCACACTCAGCTGAAAGCCAAACAAGATGACACTCTGCCTTTTTACTCAGCTCTCACAATATAAACAAGGAGGGTTTTTTGTGATTTATGCAGTGCTACATTTTTTTTATAATTTTTCCTTTTTGTTCATAATTTTATGGTCTACAATGGCCTACAAGCATAATGCTGACTTGCTGTCTAGAATTCCTGAGTGCAGGAAGATTGTGTGTTAGATAAGTTTTGCTCAAACATGAGTTATAGTGCTTTTGCTCATGAATCCAGTGCTAATGGAACAACAATGTGATACATCCAGAAAAGGAAGGGGAAATTCACTGATCTGTACATGAGGCTCCTCCAGCAAGTGCTAAAGCAACATCTACAGTGTGTGTTGAAGCTATGAGAAAAAACAGAAAATTGACTAAATTTGGGGATTCATGAGATGACAACCAATAAAAAAAGTATAGTGAAGAGTATTGTTATAAGGATGAAAGCCAAAAAAATTAGTCACATTATCTAGAGTCATGATAATGCTGACTGATTTGCATGATTCAAAAGGTGATATGAGTACAAAATATTAAACTTGCTGTCAGGATAGGTTTTGCAGGTCGGAAGGCTGTGAAACAATTTCTAAATATCTGCTAAGTGTTACACAAATAAAAGTTTATGTGGAAGAGCAGGTTTTCAACACTGATGAGACTGGTTCATTTTATAAGGACATTGATAAGCAAATCTATATAATGCAAATGGTGTTTTGATTGATGAAAATGTTGTGACCAGAGGCTCATGGGAACCTAACCCTGTGTTTCCCCCAGGAACAAGAGTTCAGTACTTGCTAATTTGGTGTTCTTAGAAACTTTGTAGAACAGTAAGTACCAGAAATAACAAGAATCAACTATGTGCCTCTTAGATGTCACAGTCTAGTGGAGAAGAGGTATACCAGTAGGCAATTAGATAAATGGCATCTGTTAAGCACTATATATATATTGAATGAGTGAATTAAAAGGTAATGGAAGAAAGGTGTATAAAATATGAACAATAGGAGATACTAACCAAGTCTGAGAACTGAATGAAGAATATCTTCCTAAAAGAAGGGCCACTGAACTGAATATAAAAAAAAAGTTACCTAAAAACAAGAGTTGCACAAAAGTGTGGGAGGAAGATAATCTAGAAAATTTGAAGAATTCCAAAGCAATCAGTATGTTTAAAGCATAGGATACTTGTAGGAGATTGATAAGATTTGAGATGAACAAGCAGCCATGGGCCTGACTAATGAGTTTAAATTGTATGCTAATGATAATGGGGGAGTGATGGAATATCTAAAACTAAGACATTTTTCTACTCTTATTTTTATTCCTAACAGAACTATGTCTGGTTTTAAAAGTGTACAATGATGAGCCCTTTATTTTCTTTTTTTATTTTATTTATTTGCAGAGGAAGGAGAAGGAAGGGAGAGAAATAAGGAGAGAAATATCGACGTGTAAAAGAGAAACAACAGTTGGTTGCCTCTCACATGCCTCCTACTGGGGACCTGACCCACAACCCAGGCATGTGCCCTGACTGGGAATCGAACCAGCGTCAAGCTTTCAGTTCACAGGCCGGTGCTCAATCCACTGAGCCACACCAACTAGGGTGAGTCCTTTATTTTCTCTGTCAATTAGACATGTTTATATGGAATCTATACTAGGAATATAATTTAAATAATTTATTTTAATATATTTTTAGAAATTGCAAGTTACTGTAGGTAGCACATTTTCATCATTGGATAATTCTGAAAACACCGAGCTAATGAGAGTGCATGGGTGATAGATACGCCACACAAAGTGGAAGAACAAAAAATATGCATATATACATGAATACATGTTTATATGTACCCAGGCATAAAGAATTATGGAACATGCATATATGTATAAATGTGTGTGTGTACATGCATGTATATAAGGAGATATGGAACACTACTTAAATGTCCAGGTGCAGAAGGAGTGCCTCTTTAGAACCTAAATCTAGTCCCTTGAATATTATACACTGTTGTCTCTGAAACTAAGTTTGTGCATGCTCTTGATTAAAAGCTTGATTCAAATTAGTCTTTTAAAAGTAGTTCAGGAGAAAGGGAGAAGAGAGAGATGGAGAAAGGAGAGGGGAGAAGGAGGGACAGTGGAAGAGAGAGAGACAAAAAAGAGAGAGACAGAGAGAGATGACCACCTCGTGGGGAGGTAGCTACTTGTCGCTGGTGTCACTGTACACTACCAGAGGCAGGTGTCGGTTAGCTGATGTTGTAAAGAGGAACTACCAGATAGAGGAAAAGGCACTTGTCGCATATTTCTGGGAGACAAAGAAATGGAGAAGCATGTTCTCTGCCAGTGCACAAAATTCAAAGATAAGTGCACATGCTATGAGGAAGCTATTGAGATTGAGAATTCATCTTTTGGGAGAAGAGGGAAGAAAAAGGCATATCCATCTTCACACAATGGCAGCTACTACAAAGAAATGACAGAGCACAAGTGTTCTATGTAGCCAAGTATGATTAATAATGAAAGGAGAAGCCTGGAAGCTCTAAACCAATATAAAAGCAAGGCCTTTTGCATTTTCTTTTCATCTTTGGCCTGTGCATGAGTATTTAACATTGCTTTTAATAAAATGCTTGATGTATTTTGTTGCATCATTTAGTTCAATGCATTTTCACTCATAAGTCATTAGTACTGTATTTAATATTTCAACTGAATAAAACCTCAGGAGAATGCAATGTGAGCAAAGAAAGCACTTTCAAGTGAACATTCTACATAAGACTCATTACCGAAAACCTTGCTATCTTGGCCTAAATAATCAATAACTTATGTCATGACCTTCAGTATGAAACAGCTCTGTTTTCTCTACAATAATTCAATAGAAAAAAATCATTTAATCCATCTCACAAAACAGAAGAGCTTAACACAAAACATACTCAAGGATAGCTTTCTGTCAGAGGGCATTTTTCCTGATTAATTGCTTATTATGCTATAATGACAATATTGCTGCTTGCTATGTTAACTTTTAACATCTTTACCACTGACTCTGCTAGTATCCAGGAAAGAGTTGATTACAATAATAAGAAAAGGCAAGAGATTAGAGATTTGAACTACATTAAGCAAATCTTAAAAAGCATTTGGCAGAATTCCCTGACCAATAAAAAATGTACATGTACAACCCTAATAGTAAGTAAATTACAGATCCTTTATTTTAACCTAGAAAAATTACTTGTTTGTTCTATAAGATTATCACTTCCCCTTCAAACAATGCCAGAGAAATACAACAATATATAACTCAATAGCAGTAATTATTTGCCATTTTTAAAGAGTAATATAAAGTAATTTTTCTATTTTTTATAAAAATAGCTAACATATATTGAGCATTTTTGGTGCTTTTTATACACAGTTTGTTTAATTGCCCCAAAAATTCTTTGAGATAGGAACTGTTTATTATCTCCATTATTAGATTAAAAAACTCAAACGTAAAAAGCTTAAATATTTTTGCAATGATCATATAAGCTAAAAAATTTTGGAATTGAGATTTAAACTCATTTAATTCTATCAGCAAGCTCTCAGCTGTTAAAATAGATTAATTCTATCATGATATTTTGTTCAGATTCAATATGCTTTCCTTAAAAGTTATGCTGCAGAGCACCATATTCTCACCTTACAAAATAAGGATTCCTCATATTTCCTAAAATAAATATAAATCATGAACTTATATTTCATGATTTTAATAAAGTATTACCTTTAGGGCATACTTGGTATTTTATCACAAACATTTTTACCTAGAATTATTTAAGTATTGTTGCTTTACAGATTTTAAACAGATATTTCATTGTGGAAAACAGAAGATTTCCTTCTGTCTCACAAAACCAAAAAGAATGGTAATGCATAAAACTAGACTATATTCAGGATTTAACTTAAAACTCTTTATTTTATTTAATATATTTTATTATGTTTACTGTTACTTAGGTGCTATTACTTGAATAAGCCAGTTCATATTACTTGATTTTCCCATTCAAAAAATTAGTTCAGAAAAATATTTTGATGGAATTGCACTAATATTCAATTCAGGCCAAAGAGTCAAACCATTCTGGGGTATAGACACAGCCCAAGACCCAAGGATTTCTAACTATGGATATCTAACTTGGACCAAATTTCTTCATGCGATTTAATTTTTCTTGGTTTATTGACTAGGAATTTGTGCTTAACCCAGTAATTATATGTATCTGTAATATACTGTTGTACATTAAGTGTATATGCATGTGTTTGAGGGTGTAGGCAGTGAGAAGATGGGGGGCCAGTCTAAGGTAAAATGGATTACTCTGGATCTTTTACGATTAACCTCCCTAAACTTTTGACCTTTACCTAAAACTGCCTGTCTATATGGCCAGATCGTACTGTGTCTTTAAGTAATCCTGTCAAAACAGTGATTTGCTTCCATGTAACCAAAAATATGAGTCATTAACAACATAGTGTTTACTAAGGTGGTCATGCTTTTCCCATGTAAATGTTGCTCTTTTTACCTCTTTATAAATAAACTAGCAACTAAAGTATGTCATCCACTAACACATTTTATAAAATGTACTAAAAGTCTCTATATTCAATGTGTGTTAAAGCAAGAGTTCTGATTTTTCTCTCACGCTGTCGATGTAAGAATACATAGAAAGCCATTTTTGCCATGTGAGAACTATATGCATTGTCTTACAGTTTGCTATAAATTATAGTTGAATTAGGCAGAATTATTTTGGCTGCGAGGGACAGAACCCAAACACAAACAAGTCTGAAACAGAAAAGGGAGTCTTTGTGTTTGAAAGTCCACTGCTCCTAGCAGGTTTAGGTCCTGGCTCTGTCTTTTCTGCTTTTCTCTCTGGCTTTATTCTGCAGCATTTTGTACAGGCAGCTAGAAAAGAAGGCTGTTTGCGTTCCAGCTAGATGGTCTTCACAACACACGGTCCAGAACAAAGAAAAAGCCTCTCTTCCTGCATCCACATATCAAATGTTAGGGAAACTTTCTATTGAAATATAAGGGCCAAGTCGATCTGACTGTCTAACCTGAGTTGGTACCCACACCAGGAAAGGAAACTAAGCGGGTGAAACAACACATGTAGTTAGTTCATTCATAGAAACAACAGTGATTTGGTTGGGCCAATATCTGGAGAACACAAATGCTGCAGAAAAATAAGAATAATACCCCCTGAGAATTACCAGAGAGGAGCCCCCTTCCAAAATAAGAACAGTATAAGCTTGAACCACTTATCAAGAAAAAGCTACTTGCTTTAATTCACATTTATAACATACAGGTTCATAGATGCGTGTGAATATATATCTTCACAGATCTCTTCATGTTTGCATGCAGAATGAAGTTGGACAATATATTCTCTGCTTCTAACTCATTGATGTAAACTACTCACTTGTCATTTTTGTGCATGGTAAAAATCAAACCAATTAAAGCTATGATTAGAATAAAATCTCAGTGGGATATATGGATAAGACTGTTAGCAGTTTACCTAGGTAAATTAATTCTGAGTTTGATTTCATTTCCCCAGAAACCGTTTTTATTTGGAGATAATTTTTTATATTCATTGCCATTAATTATGGAAATTATGATGTTATTTTCAAAAACAATACTTGTAAAAATAGTTCTCTTAAAAACTGCCTTTTTAAAACACTTAAACCTAGGAAAAAATCAATCTTGTCTTATGTATTCTTTTGCCAAAACTGAACTTTGATACATTTTCCCAACTTTTCTAATATTGTCATCTTTCCCAAATGTTATTTTTTGTTTTGCCTAAACCACTAAAAACAATTAATGGGAGTGGTCAGGAATTTTGTTTGTCTTTATCGTGCCTATGAAAATCTCACAAATTCGGTATTCCTCTTAATCTCAGTATTTTACTACCCTTAAAGTGTCATACTGAAGGAATAATTTTAGAGATGTTGAGTTTGAAAGGGACTTTGAAATATTTCATTTCTGAGCTGAGTCAAAAATAGGCATGTTTGTTAAAAAAAAAAAAAAATCCCTTCACAAAGAAGCTTGTCTGGGAAAAAGCATTCTTCAAAACTGTAGACATTTCTATCAGAAAGCCTCTGTTCCAATTCACGGAGCTTATTGTTCTGATCTCAGAGCTCAGTCCCCGCAGCTTGAGTTTCTTTTCAAATATGTTTAATGACTTTTAAGAATGTGTTTCTTACTAAGTCTTGTGAGCTTCTGGTGTCAGTGTTTGCCTTTTGATTTCTGTTATTTAGTTCACTTTTGTGCTCCCGACCCTTGATAAAACAAGGGCCAAAACTGTCTGGCTCTTTGTAAAATATGTGCTCGTCCATCGGAGGACTCCTGGGTATATGTGTGAGCCTTAGACATTAGGCTTTTCCCTTCTGAATTTGCTTGCAAAGTTTGTCAAATATTTTTATATATTCAACTCATTTTGCTTTGATATTTGGACAATATAGATGTGTTCATTCACAAGGGGTATAGATTAGACCAAATAAATCATACTTGACACATTTGAAGAGAAATTAAGGTAAATAAAGTCAGTAACTTACATTGCTGACCACTTACATGTCCTCTTTAAACCAAAAAAATTAAACCACATTTTAACATCTCTATTAAATGTAAGCTATCTTAGAATAGGCATTAAGAAAACCACTTGGATTCACCCATGGACAGTGGGGCTGCCTGAATGGTTGACCAGGTTGACAGATGTTATCTTTAAATGGTAAAACCATTTGGTCCCATTTGGAATTCAGTGATAACTGTCCAAGAACCCTGTTTTCTTAATACCTGGAAGACATTTCTGTTTTAGTGTAGTATTAACGATGCTAAAACCCTATAAAGACCAGTTATTGTAACTGTCTTTCACAGACAGTGACAGACTCCATTCCAAGACTTGCAATTACACTGTGGCTGGGTCAACATCGCCACTGCTAGACAAGCAGTTCTAAATATATGGATTTATTGTTTGAGTCAGCGAGGCTGCTTAGTTTTTCAAGTTTTCTGGTTCTTTTCTGCTTCAAGTTCTCATCTTCAGCCTTGCGTAAGACAGTCAATGGATTTAGACATCTAAAAGAATATAATTGATTTATAATTCAGAACACTTCATTATTTTGTAGTGAGAAATATAGCTCCAATTAGACAGTGATTTTATCAGCTGGTCAGTGCAGAGATACAATGAAAACCTGTTTACAGAAGGTGGTTTGCTGAATAAAGAAACTTCTAAAAAAGAAATAAAATGGTATTAAGGTTATCTAATCCACACTGAGAATTTGTCTTATTCTCTCTGCTTCCAACTTGTCCTGAAAGCTGATGCCATTTACAGCTCCCTGCTTAAGGGCTTTTGCTCCCCCATGGCCTTTGAAAGAGCCAGAACACTGATAACTCTTGCTCCACGCGATAAGGAATTAAGTTGCAGACCCAAGCACATAAAATAGCGGCACTGCCAGTTTTCAGGCCTAGGAATAGTGATCTCTCAGGTTCTAGGCTCCCCAGAGCTCCCTCATGCAGCTTCCAGGAATCTGGAATGTGCTTGAGTCCCAGGACTCTGTATCTTTCTAGACCCTGCCTGTGTTGTCTAGTCATCAGGTTAAGGGGTCTGCCTCTATCCTTCCCTCTTCTAGTCCTTTTGATTGGTTCCTTAATCAGGTGAGAGTTTCAAGCAGAGAAAGATTGTACCCTCATAGTGTGATCATTCAGTGAAAGTTTAATAAGGTGGCTATTTACAAAGACATAACCAAGGTGAAAGAGAACCACAAGGAATGTGCAGAGCCCAGAGCTAGTAAGAGCAGAGCTGTTAGTACCCTAAGGCCAAAGGGTGGCAGGGATGACGCTGTTGTTCAGACCCAGAAGAAAAGAGTTGAAAGTGAAAAGAGGTGAGCTTCTGTTGAGGGATATATAGCCAGTTTAACATGACCCAGCAAAAAAGGAGCCAGGAAACAATACTCTGACTTTATTTCTCCTTTCATTTTGATCTCCCTGTGGGATCCCAGGAGCAAGGAAGCCTGATCGATTGTTTCACACGCTCTCTCCCTATCATCGTGGAGAAAGGCGTGGAATAGGAAAGGAAAATATAAAATACCCAGTGCAGTTCTCTGATCCCTCATCAAAATATACTGGTCACTATTTCCATTTGTTTTGTTTCCTACCCTAAGGCAGGAGCCTGGGAATTATACCAAGTATTTTGTTTTATGAAGAAAGGAGGATAAGAAATTTCAGTCCTGACAGTCCTTGATGCACTATGGATAATAGCACCCTTGACGTCTCCAAGAGCTACACTAGCCCCATCCCTATCCCCCAGAGAGTTAGGATATAATGTGTTTGTTTTCTCCCTTCCTGAGGACAGCAACTATATCTGATTCACCTTTGTACTCCTTACAGTTGTCTGGCATATAGTCTTTGCTCAAAAATGTTGCTAAACCTGACTAGGTATTCTATTAAAATGCCACTCTTTGCTAACGCGCTAACATTGGCTGTAGTTAGTTTCTCTCTCATGGGAAGTCCCTGGAGCAGCACTAATCTGATCCTTTTCAAGTGTTCCTTTTTCAGTATTTTTTCCAGAGCCTCAGAAATTTTAGTTGTCCCTTATCATTATACCATCGTTTTCCTCCATTTAACATATCCTCATGGCATGTTACAGTATCCCAGTTTGCCGTTTATTTTCCATTGATTTCATTTTAGATTGCTTCCTGGTGACATGTAGGAAGACACCTGAATCTCATCAGTAACATGTCTTCAAATTACATTTTCGTGTAGGTTACTTTGGGGAATGTTTCTCATAGGCTCCTAATAGCATCAAAAGCTTATAGTTTTTTTAGTATCAAATCAAAGAAACTGACCCTGGAGGTACCACATGGCATTATGCCTGGAATATCAAAAGTTCTAAGTCCAATGGATAAATGAAGGAACAAAAGAATGCCTAGATGAATGAAGGAGCAGATCATTGACAATGATCTAAGGATTGTCTATCACAGGTTATACCTAGATATTGACTGCTTAACAGAACTAATGGTAAACCTGAGGTTTTAGGAAAGACTCAGCTTGTGATTCTGGGAAAAACCACATTTAAGGAGTAGAATATTATATATAAAGGCTATAGGGAACTATCAGCAATGATGATGCAGAGGTGTAATCAATATCAGGCTAGCAGGGATTCTTGTGCATCTGACAGAAAATAGCAACATGGAATTCTGAAACAAGTGAATTTATAATTACATGTCAACTGCAGCGTGTTTATGCCAGAGATAGCTATCAGCCAATAGCCAGTCCCAGGTATGTGAGCAGACTCTTGTCCCAGAAAGGATCCAGGTTTAATGTCAAAGGGCTGTAATAAATAATGCAGAACTCTAGTCTTGGAGAGCTAGCCAGATTCCTAGCAAGCACTTACACAAGGTCAGTGATAAAAATAAGACCGAAGAACAATTATTAGAATGCACATTCAGATGCAGAATACAGGAATCCAAGAAAAGGACAATTCTTCTGGCTTTATAGATGGTTAGAGTTTGAATATTCAGAAAAGAAAGGAAGGCTGATCCAGTTAGAGGGGAGAATGTGAATAAATCTGCCTACATTCCAAATCCTGGCTGTATTACCATGAAGAAGTTAATTAATGTCTCAATTAACTCTTTCATTCTTTATCTGTATAATGGGAATCAAAAAAAAATCTGCATCTCGGGATTTTTATTAGCATTACATGCAAAAAATTTAACAGAGTGTCTGGCAAGAGCAAGTATATTATTTTATAAGGGTTGTCATAACAAAATTCCACATGCTGGGTGGCTTAAACCAGCAAAAAAAAATTTCTCACAGTTTGAGAAAGTCCAAGATCCAAGTGGCTGCAGGTTTTCCTAAGGCCCCTCTCCTTGGCTTGCAAATGGCTGCCTTCTCATTATGTCCTCACCATGGCCTCTCCTTTATGCACACAAATCCCTGGTGCCTCATTTTTTGTGTGTCCAAATTTTTTCTTTTTAAAAGGACACCAGTCAAATTGGTTTGGGGCTCACTCTAATGACACCATTTTAGCTTAATTACCTTTTCAAAGGCCCTACCTCCCAATACAATCATATTCTGAGGTACTGGGGGTTAAGGTTTCAACGTATAAATTTGGGGGGAACATGATTCAGTCCATAACAGCAAGCACCCAATAAATGTGAATGCTGTCTAGAAAGTCATGGGGGCTAGAAAACATAAGGTGAGGACAGTTCTGTCCATTTGTTAATTGATTCATTTGTTCAGCAATGTTGAGAGCATACTACACTCCAGGCTCTGTGCCAAGCACAGCATATACAGCAATGCACAGGCAGCAAGTTCCTGCTCTAGGCAGCTCCCATTCCAGGTGAGGAGTTGGGAGGAAAAGCAATACAAAGTTCTGAAAAATTATTTCTGCTGCCCATGTAGTAGAATATAAGGTATAAATATGAAACTAACACTAGTTTTGGAGTTTGGGTTGTATTAATTAGATGATGGAGGAAATGTATATTTTTTAGTAAAGAAGGGGTGTGAAGCTATGCTTTTGGAAGAGCCCACAGAAAAACAGGTAGATGATTATAGAAATGATTAAGATGAGACTGCTTGTTATATCATAGGATTGTATGCCATGTCCCTCAAGCAGTCATATAGAGCATTCTGTCTTTATTCTAGAATTTTCTGAGAATCAGAACTAGGAACGCAAAGCAGCAGGGGCCAAGGGAAGAGAAAGAATATCAGATATTGTGAGCTAAAAAGAACAGGATTGAAAAATTCACCAAAAGTAGGTAACCAAGGGAAGATGTAAAGAATAATTACTGGGTTTTTAGCCTAGTACCCAGAATGGTGGAATAATTGCAGGAAGAAGAGGCAAGAAGAGGAGTTCAGTTTGGGCCTTTTGTCCTGAAGAGTAAGGTAACCATACAAATGGGGATATACCAAACACTTGCAAATGTTAACAATGAAGAGGGCAAACCTATAGATTTGAGGTCAATGATGCAGAGCTTAAGGCTGAACCATGTAATTACTGAAAGGAATCAAAGAAAAAGAAACCAAAGTGAGAAAAAATTTTTAGGAAAATTACATTGGCCATCATAGGAAGGGAGCGAGTTGAGTTGTAGAGTGATTACAAAGAAATAGGAAAGGAAAAGGAGGCCTTCTGAGGTAGGTGCTCTGGACTGAACACGTCTCCCACAAAAACCTTCATGTGTTGAAACCCTAGTCCTCAATACAATGGTTTTGGGAGGTGGGGCTTTTGGGAGGTAACTAGGCCATGAGTGTGGAGCCATCATAAATGGGATTAGTGATCTCATAAGAACAGACACTAGAGAGATGATCTGTGCCTTCACCATATAAAGACATAGAAAGAAGGTGACCACCTGCACACCAGGAAGTGGGTCTCCACCAGACACTGAATCTGCCAGCACCTTGATCTTGATTTTGCCATCCCGCAAAACTGGGAAAATAAATTTCTATTTTTTGTGTCACCCAGCTTATGGTATTTTGTTAGGCAGATTGAACTGCCTAAGACTGTAGGAGACCTAAAAGAGCAAAGCGTCAGAAACCAAGGGGAAGGAACATGAGGAGGAAGCTGCAGGCAACAATGACGAATGCCACAGAGAAGTTAGAAAAGATGAGAAATGGAAAGAGCTTGGATCTTTTCAAGAATTTGTTTGTGATGATCAAGATAGTACAGTTGGTGGCAGAGTAACTAGAGATCAGAAAGCCTGCTGGTGAAGCAGATTCCTCTTTAAATAAGGGTGAAGGTGAAGAGTAGCAGTTTCACACCAGCAGTATTTCCTGCTCAAGAAGGTTACTCTCGGTGACCCAGTTATGCCTGTTGCCTCAAGTGAATGACTAGAGCATGCCCTTTCACTTGTCAAATATAATCAGTTAGAATAGTCTTAGTAATTCCTGGCAAGGCAAAGGAAGAACATGCTTTCTCTAAAACAACAAGAGAGGGTAAAAAATTGAATATAAAGACATAAGGAAGTATTGCTATGATGACCACAGGTGTTGAGAGGCTCAAGCAAATAGTATGTACCCTTCCAATAAAGTATGTCATAGGATAATGGAGTGGGTTACAGGGTTTGGGAAAGTAATCTCTTTAAGTGTGCCTGTAGTGATTGAGAACACCCACTATGCCTCTGCTGAGCCCTGAAGCAGTATTGGAATGGCCAATCTGATTCATCAGCCTTCCATTTTAATAGATAAAAATCAAATTGAGAAGTAGCACACGTCAAGATTTTTTATATACTTTTATGGAGTGAAATTTTGTTATTTTTAAAATTCTTTAGACTTTTCTTCTGCATTTTTTATGTCTAAAATGATCATTACTTTGATAATCAGATAAAAATCAATTATTTAGAAAGAAATGTCTTTGTTGTTTTGGGTCATGAAGACCCCTTTGATATGTTAGCTTGAACAGAGATTATAATGGTGAATGTTAGAAAGAACTGTATTCCTTGCATGCTGCTAAGTTATGCAGGCAACACATTTTTTTTTTTACTTTATTTTTATTGTGTACACTATTACAGATTTCCCCATTTTCCTCCACTTTGCCCACCTCCTCCCAGCCCTTGGCCCCCCTTCCCTCTGACCACCACTACACTGTTGGCTGTGTCTATGGGTTATGCTCATAGGGTCTTTGGCTAATCCCTTCCCCTTCTTTCATCCAGTTCCCCCCCCCACCTCCTCCCTGACAGCTGTCAGTCTGTTCCATGTGTCCATGCCTCTGTTTCTATTTTGTTCATCAGTTTATTTTGTTCATTAGATTCCACATAAAAGTGTCTTTCATTGTCTTTCATTGGCTGGTTTATTTCACTTAGCATATTAATCTCCAGGTCCACCCACACTGTCGCAAAAGGTAAGAGTTCCTTCTTTTTTACTACATAGTATTCTATTATATATAAGTGTATCACAACTTTTTTGTTCACTCATCTCCTGATGGGCACTTGGGCTGTTTCCAGATCTTGGGCTGTGCATTTAAATAATAGTGATATACCAAGTGCTTATTAGTTTTCAATTTTTAGAAGTTCCCTATCAGTAAAACATATAAAACTGAAACATGAGTACCAAACAGAATGCAAACATGATTGGCCTTGACACTTTTAAAGCAAAGTTTGAGCTGACAGGAGACAGAAGTTGGCAATGGGAGTGGAGGAGAAAATGGGTCAAGGCACTAGTATTTTCACCTAACAAAGCAAACAAGCAAGAAATACTGAGTATATTAGATATATAAAGAAACACAGTTTTAGGTATGTAACATATCATACAAAGATAACTAATAGGGTAAGTCAAACAGGAGGCACAAATACTAGGAGAAAATAGTATATATTAACTATACTCATTCTTAGCAGAGAATTAATAGATTATATCTGAATTTGATTAACCAAGAGAAAGCATTGTAATCATACAAAGGGAGAGAAAAATCAGAACTAAAAACAGCAGAAAATGCTGCTGCCTCTGGGAAATGAACACAAAGTAGGAAAAAAATGGGTGAGGAACTGCTCTCTTTCATTACGAGTCCTTCTATTCTGCTGCATTTTTTTTACCCTATGCACGTGTTACTTTGATAAAATATTAAACAAAGAAAAAATAGTAGTAATATTAGATGACAGAATTCTCTTCCTTTCCAAGCAGTTGAAAGAGCATCACACTAGTGCAGTGTGTGATTTCAGAATTCCAAGTCATGCTAAAGTCATCCTGAATTTATTTGTAGGAAATTCTGGGTTCAGTAACCTGGAGAAGAAAATGATTCTAAGAGATTAAAGGGATACTTATACCTTTTGATGACAAGTCCAGTCTTGAGATATTTTACTTTCTACCATAAAGTGAGAAAAAGCTCCAACAGCTGCTTTTGCTCCTGGGGACAGAATGGCTCTCTGAGTCTCCAGGCAAGTGAGAATGGAGAGCTCCCACGAAATTAGCAGCGGGCACAGGCCTGCAGCCTGCAGTTTTCCTACAGTCTACTGATCACTACTTATTTGTTTTTTGTTAGATTCCCTGGGCTTTAGATTAGTAGAGAAGGGCTTAGCTTGATGCAGTAAAATCAGATTAGAAACAGTTCACTTCATCTGACTTCATTTTCATTAAAATTCCTTAAATAGCAGATCAGTAAACATTATTGATGACATACTTATGGATCCTATCTGACCCACACTGCTTGCCTAGATAAATCTAGGTAATATCCTTCCAGGACTCAATAGAAATTGGACATTCAATGTTTCAGCCAGCTTCAAATAACTACTGATGTGCTCATGGATTTGTATAAATCATAAAGCTCCCCCCTACTCCTCTGACCGGATTTAACTCTGACATAATAAACTCTTCATTTAAAGAGTGATTGTATGATCAGTGCTCCCCCTTGAATCCCATTAGTGAGTCTTTGAATGTGCTGGCCTCCTAGGTGGGTTTTGGTAATTGCATATCTCTGTAAGACTTTCAGAACTTGGTAGGGTATCATTAAGCTAAGTGCATTAATGTGTTGATCCAGGAGCAACCAGATCTAGTGGGATTTGAATTGTGACTTGAATTGGAATGCCAGTATCCTTAGGCATTTGCTACCTGACCTAAAATCTGAAATCAAGAAGTGAAATGTTTACCAGTTAAGGTGAGATGGAATACATGGAAGGAAATATTCTTACTGCCCAGATCTTCGCAGTTCCCCTACGTACACACACACACACACACACACACACACACACACACACACCTGCACAGAGCGTGTTGAAAGGTGAGCCACGGTAGATGCCTGGGCCTCTCTGCTTTAAATCATTTAGTCACTTGACAAATGGTCACTGAGCACAGGTTGTATGACCTGTACTGTCATAAGCACTTTGGACACACCCATGACCAAACATACAAAAAAGCCTGCCCTCATAGAGCTTACCTTCTAATGTGGAGAGTGAAGTCAGAGGGTATCATATCTTTTTCTTCCAGATGGACATAAAACTCCTACTACAGACAGTTGGCACTTTGGGAGAGGCATGGAGCATCCTCAATTAAATAAGTCAATATAAACCTCCTCTTCTGCTAGTAATAAAACTTATTTTATGAGCCAGCATTGTCTAGTACACTAAGTTTTCAAGTGTTTCACACACACCAACACAATTGATCTCACCTTCTGTACTCTTATTATCCCCATAAGACAGCTGAAAGACACACAGAGAATAAGTGACCTACCTAAGCCACACAGCTTACCAGAGATGTGTGTTTTTTTCCATTATGCCACACTTTTTCCAAAATTAGTGGAAAAGGCATGGAATGTCAATCTAGAGTAGAGGACTCAGTCTGAGCATCTAAAGAATAAAAGTCCAGGCAGTTTATTGTAGCTGCCACAATTTTGTATATTTTCACTTAAATTCATGCATGGAGATGACCTGAATAGTCATGACTGGAAAAAACTGCAGCTCTCCCACTACCTCCCCACTCCCTGACACAGCCTCCCTGAGCCCAGTAGTAACTTGATGTGTCCCCTACGCGGCATCTATCCCAGGCGCTTAGCGTCTGCTTCTGGCTTCTGCTAACAATCTCTTGTGCCACTGATTCTGCAGCAACTGGTTTCCATTTAGACACATTGATAATATGTCAGAATTAAAGTTTAGGAGCAACTGGGCATTTCCAGCCACAGGAGGGATATAGAATACTGAATGAAGTGATATCTGAGAAATGCCATCTCAGAAAACTCAGTTCGACCACATTCAACCCACAGGGGGAAAAAAGTAAAAAAGAAAATCCATCTCAATTCAAGTGACATTGCTTCCAGATCAGCAGAATCGCTAATTGTTTTATGATCATGACTTTTTAAGCCTCCATAAGGCAAAGTAATAACAAATCTTCAAAGCCTGTCAGGTGCTTTGGGCATAGCTCATGATACAATGACAAGTAGATTATCACCTTAAGTCTGACTTAATGCAAAGAGCATATAACCCCAAGACAGGAGACCTGAGCTCTGATCGCATTTCTGTCTCTTAAATGCAGGCCCCTCATCAGTAATGTTAGGCTAGATGCATTAGGTGCATAATCTCATTTATTCCTAAGAATAACTCTTTGTTTGATGTTAATATCCCTACTTCTCAGTTGGGAAAACTGAGGCTCACAGAGTTCCTGTAATTTTTGCAACATCATACAACCAGACTAAAAACCCAAGTTAGTTGACTCCAAAGCCCATACCCATTCTATTAGTATTCACAGCAAAATTGGCATTAAGACACCCACCCAGTCTTCTCACAGCGTTGTTGTGAAATGAAGTAAGCTACTATTTATTTCAAAAGCTCTTCGAAAAAATCCACAAATATTTATTGAAATATTTTTGTTGAGTACTGAGCTAAGTATTAATATAATGGTTGAATTATAAAGTAGGTCATTATTATCATTGTCAATTTGTACATAATGAGAATGTCATGAATAAGTAACTTTATTAAGTTTTAACTATTCAGTGCTTCCGGAAACATTACAAGGAGAACCATTAAGCACTCAACTATATCCATGAAGTTAGTACCATTGTAGGCATCAATACTGATGCAAAAAGCTGTGATTTAACTTCTTGGCTGTCAAAATGAGACCCACGTTCTCAATCTAGTTTCAGTACTGATAGCCATTTATAAGCCGCTTACCTTCTCCATTTCTTCACCTTTGTCCTTTGTGTAATGGGGAAAGTGTAACCCACCATTATGTACGTTGTTGAGATACTGCAGCTCTCAGACACTACATTTAAGATGTGCTGAGCCCATTAAATGCACTGTAAAAGTCCCAGGTGGTATTAATATTTAACTTCTATGCACAGTGTGCTATAAGATGAACTGCACAGAAAATAAAAATGCTAAAGGCCTTTCCTGCTAGGTCATTATAGTCTATGAAGAAAAGGCCAGTTGTTCCCTTTGTATAGTTTGTCATAGCATGTGGTAAGGTTTCTTTCATTCTGTGACTTTTTTCTAGAATTATTAAAAGTTAAGGACACAATTGACTAGATTAGTTTCCAGTTTCCACAAAGTTTAATGGAACTTCTTAAAAGGTGACAGTTGAGGAGAACTTTGAAAGAATTCCGTACCTGTTGACAAGCCCGTGCTGATAGGATGAGTCATGTGGATAAAGAAGTACTAGAAATACGTGAAAATAATTGAGTGCCAAATGAAAGGTACTAAATGACTTTTTTGTACAGTCCAATACAATGAGTATAATTTGTTCATGTGAGAATTTTTGTGAATTATCTGCTGCCCAGGATGGGTAAAATGTACTAATTTTCTTCAATGTGACATTATATTTTCCTTCCTTTTTTGTTGTTGTTCTTGCTTATGAACAGGACTGATGCCATTTAGACCTGGAGAACATGAATGAATTACAGGGCTGCCATTTTTGTCTAGAAACATATATTTTCAGAGGCACTTGACAACACTGCCCAGAAATTCTCCCCATAACACACAGGGCTCATTATGAACCTCTGCGTCCACAGGGCTGCTTTCTTAAGTCATTGATACCTTCAGTACACAAATATAGGGTATGAGCCTCAAGAACATTAGTTGCCAGAGATGTCTAACACTAAATTTTTATGTCCTGAGCATCTAAGGTGGTTACTAACCCAAAATATACATATGGGCTACCTCGGTTTACACCCTTCAGTCCTCTGTCATGGTTGCTGGGTAGTGGTGGATGAGAGAGGAAAATCTTGCTTCTCCATTCTATAGGCAGTCAGTGAGAACATTAACCAAGGAGTATAGAGAACTTCCTCACATCTCTCATTTATTTCTCATTTTTACATTTTCGTATGGGCCAAAGACGAACCCAGATAAAGCTAAGAAAATAAATTCTAATTCAAAAAATTTAGTTTGTTCATTCTAGCTTGGCTTTAGTGGAACAAGTGCTCTGAAATCTCAGTAAGTATACACAGACATGCACAGATTATCTGCCCTTGCCTTATATTTTACAGATCAGAAAACTGCTCCCCAAGAGAGATGAAATGATTGCCCCTAAGGTTACAAGTTTGTCGAGCCCTACTTACGTTGATGGAGGCCAAAAGAGTTCTCTCAGTACCAGTCTCTTTCTCAGTGGCAGCTCCCCCATCGTTAAGGAATGGAATCATCAGTGCACTTTGCATTTACTGCCAGGTATTTTGCAAACGGCAGTGCCATCGTGTACTCTAAACCGCCGATTTCATCTAAAACACCGTGTAGAAATTATCATCGCACAGAATGTTATCATTTGTGATTTACTACCTACACAAACAACTTCAAAATGCTATTCTAGAAAAGGCTTTTCTTTCTCCATGCAATGTATTTCAGCAGTAGCTCTAAGAGATTCACTTTGCATAAAGACTGTCTTAATAAACTAAGTTTTGACTTGGAACAAGCCTAAACATGAAACTCATCACAGCGTTTCACATTTTAGAACCAAGATTATAAGATGCAATTAATTTTTAAAGGGGAAAGAATAAATACAATTTTTAAAAGAAGTGACATGTAAAATTATATGCAATAAGGTAAATTTCCCATCACTGAGCTCAAAATAGTATGCACTTAAGAGAATTTTTTTAATTTATTATATTTTATCCCTGTAAGCTTTGGGGAAAAAAAGTCTATGAATAGCACCATTTGAATAGCTATTTTACATTGCTTACTGATCAATCATATCCCAGAAATTAAGAGAAATAATTAAATATTTGATTTCTTATGATACCGGTCAGAGTCTATGAGAAGGAACGAAGAGTAGGCTTAAACAGTGGTCCCTTTTTAGTATTATTTCAGTGACTTAAATAGACACTGTTATTTGCTGTTTTATTTTATAATTAGCATATTTTAAAAAGGAATGTAACCTCTAATATAAGTAACATTAACCATCCAAAAAATTATGGTTCATTTATAACAGGAAAATACCATTTTCTAACCTGTAACATGTTTGCTTACTCTTTGCTTCCACCTAGTGTATTGTTGCTAGAATAGCAAGTTAAAAAAAACCATCTGCCTAAAATGAGAAGGAATTTTTGTTTATATAGCATATGGGTTTTGTTCCCTTTTTTATTTTTGTCTTCTTTTTTAAAAGTCACAGTATTTTTTTGTTATATGAAAGGAGAGGAAGTTAAAAGTCAGTATTTTCTTTTCTATTTGGGGGTAATAAAAAGAACACACTTAAAAAATTAAAGAGTGTAGAGAGTATATTTGTCTATCATTAGGTTTATAAGCACTGTTTTAGCAGCATTCTCTAACAGCTTATATAATATCTTTCAAACTAATAAATTAAAACAAACTTACAGTACATTGGCAAACACATTTATAAAATATAAGAACTCAAAGGGATTCCAGGCACCATTCAACTACTGCTTTTTTTTTTTTTCAGATGAGGACACTGTGGGATAAAAGGACTTGTTCAAAGTCAGAGAGCCAGCTAGCTATTTGTCAGGACAGAACGAGAAATGAGGTCAGCCAGCTGCTAAGCTAGGGTGCCTTCCACCATACAGCCTGCTTTTCTGATCAGATATCAAAGTTAACATTTTTAAATGGCCCATGCTAGATTAATAAAAAAAAATTATTTTTAGTTTGCTTTATAAAATCACTGTCTCAAAATTTCACTCATTCACAAAATTTAATAGATTTTTCCACAATGAGCACAATAACCGATGATGGCTCTTATGAAAGGACAATTAACAGTGAGGTATGAGAAGTTAGCATTTTAAATTTGAACTCACTAAAACATAACCCTTGATCTTTTTACCCTTCCCTCTCTAGATATGAAGAATTTAAAGATTTTTTTTCAATAATCTGATAGTCAATGTATGAGTAAATTGGGGCTGCCATAACAAAATACTGTAGACTAGTTGGCTTAAACAACAGAATTTTATTTTCTCACAGTTTTGGAGGCTGGCAGTCAGAGATCAGGTGCCAGCATGGTCACTTTCTGGTCAGAGCTCTCTCCTTGGCTTCTAGACAACCACCTTCTTGCCACATGCTCACATGGCCTTTCCTCAATGCATGCATGTAGAGTAATCTCTCACCTGGGATTAGAGCTTACTTTAGGATTTCATTTCACCTGAATTACCTCTCAAGGTAATCTCTTTGTACAGTCACATTGGAGATTAGAACTTTAATATGTGAATGGGGGGGTACACAAATCAATTAATTGATTCTAAACACAGCTATGTCATATATGATTTTGAGGAGAAAGGTTTGTCCACATTAGGTCACTTATAAATCTTGTGAACCATACAAACTCCCTTGAGAAGAAAATTACTAGTAGGAAATCACCGATCTTCAGACTCATTGCTTTAATATCTTTGATTTATAGTTAGTATTTTTTTTCCTGATCTTTATCAAGACCTACCTGTTCTGAGCAATGCCAGTGTAAGATTTGTTAATGCTATTATTTGCCTTTGGTGAAACTGCCTCCTTAATGTGGGACACAAATCTCCTTTCTTCATTTGGCTTTAAGGCTCTGTATAGATCCTTAAAAACAAAGAATTTTAATGTTTCAATGGACCTGTAAACACCATCCAGTCCCAACACAATATTTCATCTTTTATAGAAGAGGAAACTGAAACTCACAGAAGTTCAGAATAATGATATTGTTACTATTGATTTCAAAAGGCTCCCATTTTTTTATGGCTTTACATTATCCCTGTGAGGAAAGCTTGGTAGATATTATTATGATTTCTGCCACAAGGAAATGAAATTCACCAGAGGCCATGCAGCTTACTCCGGGCCCCGAAGTCCCTAGAGTCGGGTCATAAATACATAAGCAGCGCTTGAACCAACAGAAATTTCCACCAGACATGTCCAAGCCCAGTCATCCATCCACAAAACCACAGCATCGGACTATTCATAAGTAATTTAAACAAAATCAGAACTCTAAACATTAATGAGTAACATGTGAAAACACAAAATCGTGAAGTGCAGCCAGCAGCAGAGGGGGCATTAAGAGAATGAGGATCAAAGGCATGGCCTGACAGCAGCGACAACCTCATCATGTTTCATGCCTTAAACTCCATTTTCTAAGGGCTGTCCCACAGGGTGTCTCCCGTGCTCTTCACCATCACCCAGTGAGAGGCCCGCGTGCAGCTGGTAGTCGGCCCCCAGGTGCGGCTGAGAAGGCAGCCCACAGGACACAGAGAGGCTGGCCCAAGGTTGCAAAGTTTCTCTCGCCCCCTTTTCCAATGCTCATCACATGGCCCGTCCTGGCTATCACCACGTGTAAAACCATGCATGACAAATGATTCTTTTCTGAAAACTCAGAAAGTATGTTTTTAGAAAATAGACCCCTTATACCTCTGTTTCCCGTCAGAGCCCTGGCAGGAAACGGAACCCAACTCAGCTGATTCAAGAGACATGAATGAATTTTATTTTTAGAGGTGTTTGAGCACGAAGGGAACTTAGAAGTGATGTGGAGGCCCCTGGAAATCATCAAGAGGAGAGGCTGTTGTGGCCTAGGAGCAAGCGGAAGGAAGTAGTGTTGCAGGTGCCTGTGAGAACCGGAGCTGTGAAGCAGACATTGCCAGACAGGAGCTGTTGTTCTGGACGATGCAATGCCCAGAAAACATGGCCCAGAGCAGGGAGAAAGATATACCCTGGTATCTCTTTCCTCCCACCCTTCAGTCTCTTGCTGGTGCTTCCCATACATTAAATGCAATCAGAAGCCACCCAGCAGGGAATTCCAGAGTGGGCAGAGGTCAGCCTCCTGAATACAGAGCAGCCGGAGAAGGGAAAGAATGGATCTGGGAAGGACAGTGAACTGCACATTTCTTCTCTTTAGCATCTAAAAGTGCCTTTTATGAAAAGGGGAATGCTGTGGAGTGTTACTAATCAAATCTTTAGTGATTCCATATTTTACTAAAACTAGAAGTGATTTTTATACACACCTAAAAAATATATACACACATACATAGTAGGTAGGTAGATAGATACAGGTATAGGTATGGATCAATATACTTTTCTTCAGGTCACCAGTAACAAAGAATAAAATAGGTGCAGGTTTGCCAGAGGATTCAGCAAACAAGCAACAACAAATTGATTTACCCAATTTAGTTGACGCCAAGCATCCATATATTTAGAAGCATGTGGGTAATTGACTGCATACTTCATCGGAATGTGGCAGTCCAGCTGAGCAGCAGAGGCTTTCTTTATAAAGATGGCTCACCGCCGCAGCTCGCAGGAAACTGCGGGACACTTGCCACTGGATCCGGGAGCTCCTGGGCTGAGTGTGGAGCAGACAGAGTATGCATGTGTGGCAAGTGGAGACAAGTTTGATGTCAAGTGTCAGCAGTCACTGTGGCTTTCCCATGTTTCATTTCACCTCAGGAACTCATCTCAGGATACAGAATCTGGGCCAGGCCAAAATGTGGATTTTCACACCTTCTACCAGGTTTCCCACTGACCCCCACTCCCCTGCCCCCTGGAGAGCTGATCTAGGAGATTAGATTAAGTATATGTCACATTTAATAACATTTTATGACTACTTTCCAAACTCCCTTGTCTGAATTTTGACATCAGCATGATAGGAAATAAAATCACAATTTTGATTAGATACAAAAGGGACTAGAAATTATACATTTATCCAATTTGAATAAGGATATGTGGGCTTCTCTTTTCTTTTCTTTTTTGTTTTTGTTTTTGTTTTCCAGTAAAATCTGGAACATAATATTTCAATTCTATGGACTCCAACTAAAGCAACCTCCCACACTGCACAAAAAAACCTCTGCTCCCTCTCCCCTTCCCCCGCCTCCCCACCTCTGAGCCCCTCACCACTCCTCTCCAGCACTTCCATTCTCCATTCCTCCTATGGTCTCACCATCCAGCATCCCCCTCTCCCTCCACCCCCACCAACATCATTGTCACCTTCCCCTGGAGCCGAGGTTGCTGCCCTGCCTCACCCAGCACTGGCCGGTTCTGCTCCTTTCTCTCTCCTGTGTACTTCCTCCCTTACCCTAGTCTTCTTGGACAGGAAAAATGATCTCAATACACAGTTTTTAAAAAGTAGCCACCTAAAGTTAAGTATAATTATAGCCGTACATACCCAATAGCCCTGAATGTAAGCCCAAGGCAAGGTTCACAGACAGTACTCTATACATTTTTATATAACAGAATAGACTAGACGGGTGCAGCCGCTTCTAAAAAACTTTCATAGGACTTAATAAAGAGAATAAGAGCTATTTGATTGGCTATTTTCTTCCTAATGTATTATTTAGATTAAAAGAATATATAGCATTTATAATAAATGAAATGAGTTCTCTGGCCTTCAACACCCTAATTCTGACCTGAGTCTTTAAGATTTGGTTCCACATCATCTTCTTGAAGCTTTCGCTGATGCTGCGTGACTGGGTTACGTGTCCCCCTCTGGCCTCCCGCAAAGATCTGTAGGTGAGCTTCCCAGTGGCCTGCCCACCCACACCAAGCACCACTAAAATCTTTCCAGGATAGTGTTCGTTTCATGCCTTAGCAATTAACACATTGTCCATGTTACATGGTAGAGAGACAATTTTCACCTGTTCACAAGTAATCAAAGCAAAAGGAATTACCACATAAAATAGGCACACCACACAATATTCAAATTTACAGTCAATGCATTCATATTAATAAACCACCCCAATTATAGGATATCATTTGCCTTTTATATACCAACCAACTATAAAATATTTCAGTAATGCTCCTTGTTCAAATAAATCACAAAATCTCATGGCTTAATATAGCACCAGATTGCAAGGGATCACATGAAGCTGGAAACATCATCTGCTAATTCTCATCATCAGTATTATTTATACCACAATATTTTATCTGCTTTGCACTTAATCGCCAAAATCATCTGCATTACAGGTTGCCTTAGGGGTAATTCTCAAACCTACACAGCCTAGGATAAAGGCACTCAGGTACAGACAATAGCTGTTGATGTACTAACAGGATCTCTTAAACAATATGAACAAAGAAGACTGCAGAGTTTTTTATATATTTTTTTCCAAGTATCTCATCTAAATAGTATCCAAAACTAATGCATGGCATGTGCTTTGTTAAGGGCTTTGGAGCTAGCAATAGGAAAGGAGAGCTGGAGAGTCTAGTTTCCCTTGTTTCCCACTAACAAGGCTCATTAAAGTAAATAGAAGAGAAGCACGCATACCAGTGGGAGAATAGATGCCCAGGGATCTGTCTGCTCTAAAAATTGGACTCATCATAAAAGCTGTCTCAGCCTTTCGTGAAATCAACTTGATTGATTTTACCTTTATTGCCTCTTTGATGTCTGTTTTAATTCCAGTTCCTGCCATTTGACATTTGGTACAAGCGATAATTTTAAGAACATTTTACCTATAATTTTGCACAGTGTTTTTGATAAGTTATGCATTTACCTGAACAGATTTTAAAATAAAAAATGAAAGTTAAGAGCTGGGGTTGCTCAAGTGTAAAAGCTGGAGTTAAAACTATTGTTCTTCTCCTGTTGCTGTTTCTCTTTGATGTGAACAGAGGGAAATTGCAACACCTTCAAAAGACTTGAGCACAGTGTATTATTCTGAATATAGAGGTTGCTTGCAGTCGGTGTTGGTTTAAATTTTAAAGGCTTAACCACCGTGCAAGCTATGATGTAGCTTTGTCCTTAGATGACTCTTCCATTCTGTCAACCAGCAACTTCTATCAGTCAGCACCTCTGTGCTCTGCCAGATCAATAAGTGACCTTCAGAAAGATGAACTGAGAGAGGCTTTAAGATCCTCAAGTGTGTGCTCTAAACACACGCGCACATGACCCCTTACGTGACACTCTGCCTTGCATCCAAGCATTTCATCACATTCACAGTATTTTAAAAATTAAATCCAGTGGTGTGGGGGAGGCAGAGACAAATGTATTTGAAAAAATAAATTTAAATAAAATTTAAAGAAAAAAAAATTACATCCATGGATAGTAAACAAGGATGATTCTTTCTTCCCATCACTGTTAAATACTTCCTGACCCTTTTGGTTTCTAAATTTTTCCCTCTAAAACCTTCTCTGGTCTCTCGCCATCAGGATCTGATATACCTGGTTCTTGCAGGGTGAACCCACAACACTTTAAACCCTGCCTTTCTTGCTTTACTGTAACTGATTATTTCATTTCTTCTCTTTTGCATCACCTCCAGGTAAATACAGTCAGTGCCTAGTTTTGTTCATGCACAAAGATGTTTGAAAATATAATGCATGCTACGACACCAAAAGCAGAAATAACAAGAGGAAAAGTACATTGTTTCATCAAAACTAAAAACTTTTATGTTTCAAAGGACACCATCAAGAAAATGAAAAGATAATCTATAGAATGGGAGAAAATATATATGAATTATATATCTGATAAGGAATTCATTTGCAGAATATGTGAAGTTTTACAACTCAAAAATAGAAAAATAGATAACCTAATTAAACATGAGCAAAAAAAATCTGAATAGACATTTCTTCAAAGAAGATACAAAAATGGCCAATTAACACATGAAAAATGCTCAACATCATTAGCTTGAAGAAAATGCAGATCAAAACCATGAGATACTCCTTCACGCCACTAGGATGATTATGATCAACAAGACAGACAATGACAACTGATGGCAAGGATGTAGAGAACATATGACCCTCATACATTACTGGTGGAGATGTAAAATGGTACAATCACTTTCTATACTGTTTATATGCAATAAAAATGAAAACATATGTCCACACTTGTACATGAATATTCATAGCAGTATCATTCATAACAACCAAAAATTGAAAACAACCCAAAGATCTATCAATGGATGAATGAACAAACAAAATGTGATAGGTGCATATAATGGAAATTACTCAGCCATAAAAAGGAATGAAATGCTGATACATGTTCCACCATGGATGGACCTTGAAAATATAACATTAAATAAAAGATGCCAATCACAGATGACTACATAATGCATGATTCTATTTCTGTGAACTGTCCTGATTAGGTAAATCTATAGAGACTGAAAATACATGAATGGTTACCTAGGACTGGGGAATGGAGCGAAAACAGATAGTGAGTGCTAATATGTGTGGAGTTTCTATTTAGCATAATAAAATGTTCCATATTGATTTGTGGTGATGGTTGCCCAGCTCTGTGAATATATTAAAAACCATTGAATCTTATCATATTAAGTTATATCTGAGTAAAGATATATATATATATATACATATATATATATATATATAAAGAATGGTCATGTTAGTTTTCTTCTTTCATTCACACCCAAGTTGAATCTTATTATATTTTGATTATATAATAATCATGTTATTATATAAGATTATATAATAATCTTATTATATAATAAAAACCATTGAATCTTATATTAAATTATATCTCAGTAAAGATATATATATGTGTGTGTGTGTGTGTATATACACTCACATGTCAGTGTGGTTCACTGTCAGTTTTCTTCCTTCACTCACACCCAAGTCCCTAGAGCAAGCTCATGGTTTGGAAAAAGACAGATAAAAACTCCCGAGTGTTTGCAAGAATTTAGAGCTAAAACAACTGAGCTGTCTATAACTCCCAGAATTGTACTCTGGGTCCCCTGAGAGAATATAAAAACATGGTTTTATTCATAGACACAGGCAGCAGTGTGATGATTGCCAGAGAGAAAGGAGGTGGGGAGGTAGGAAAGGGTAAAGGGAGGATAAATGGTGATGGAAGGGGACTTGACTTGCAGTGGTGAACACACAATACAATGTACAGATGATGTATTATAGAACGGTACACCTGAAACCTCTAGAATTTTATTCACCAATGTCATCTCAATAAATTCAATAAAAAAGAAAAAAACTAAAAAACAGTTTTGCCTGGCTCAGCCTGAGAAAAAGCTGTCTAAGTTGTCAAGATTCTTATATACACAGAGAACTAAGTAGATAAGGAGGATCCCCTAAAGAGTTAAATGTCTAACAGGAGTGTCCAATCTTTTGGTATGTCTGGGCCACACTGGAATAAGAAGAGTTGTCCTGGGCTACACATTAAATAAACAAACACTAACAAAAAACTGGTGAGCAATACAAGGTTTTAAGTACATTTACAATTTTGTCTTGGGCCACATTCATAGCCCTCCTGGGCCATGTGTGGCCTGCGGGCCATGGGTTGGACACCCTGGGGCTCTGTTGGCCCTCACCACAACCACCAGCCTTATGCAGCCACTGAGCACTTGACAGGTGGCTAGTCTGAACTGAGCTTTGCTGTAAGTGTGAAATACACACTGGATTTTTTTTAAGGTCAACTATCTTACATATTTTATATTGTAATTATATTTTGAAGTGATAATGTTTTAGATATATTGGATTAAATAGATTATTAACATTGATTTCACCTGTTACTTGTTTTTTTATAATGTTGCTTCTAGAAATTTTTAAATTTTATATGTGGTATATATTATATTTATATTGGACAGCCCTGGCCTTGAACTTTGAATACTAAATAATACCATGAGACTAGCCACTCAAAAATCCTAACAATGTGGAGAGACAGGACAAAAAGAATGCTTCACTAATGAGGCAGTGAAATAGAGGTATAAAAAGGTAAGAAACAAGAAGTGCAAGGCTGTTGCTGGTGCCCTTTTTCAAAATTCTTTAAATACGTTTATTGATTTTAGAGAGAGGAAAAGAGAGAGAGAGAAACATTGATTGGTTACCTCCCATATGCTCCCAGACCAGGGATCAAACCCACAGTCTAGGTATGTGTCCCGATTGGGAAGAGAACCCCCAACATTTTGGTATTCGGGCCAACCCTCCAACCCACTGGGCCACTCCAGCCAGGGCTGTTGCTGGTGCTCTCACTCCTTCCCTCTCCCTTCTTTTCTCTCTCTCTCTCTTCATTTTTAAAACTTTACAAATCCCAAGACACAAACCTTATTCCAAGGCTCTTGGACCAGCATTAAACTTTGAACCTTATGAACATAGTTTATGATTGTGATAATTGTAATTACCATTTTACATCAAACTTCTCTGTTAAACTATTAGCTCCTTATGGACAGTGTATGCTTTATTCATCTTTGCACACACCCGTCACATAGTAAATGCTCAATAAATACTTGTTAAATTTGAAATAAACAGGAAAGAACATGTTGGCCAAGAGCCCACTTTTTGCTTTGTGTTTTCTCTCAGCAGCTATAGCATTACTTATTTCCAGTTCTGGAGTAGCACAACTCCATGGTATCTTCAATTAGTACAATAAATAATGACAATTTTTCAAAGGAAAAATGATATTTTTCTTTATCTAAAAAATGTAAATATATGCCAGTCTACATCTTTATGTGCAGAAAGGAAAAAGTCATGATCATAATAATTAGCAAGAAATGACTCAAGGTCCGATTGCCCAGAGTTTTGATAATTTTTAGTCTTACTGTTCAAGATTTATCAGTTATGATATAAAAGACCAGATAAACAAATAAATGAATGGAAAATTATATGAATTAAAGTCAAGCCAAATCTGATGTCAGTGGGTCTTTTGAATGAGTTTCTTCTTGGCAGTTTGCCTGTGTCAGGCTGTTCACTTATTAATTTGTTTTTACTCAATTTCTTATTTTTAAAAGCAATTTTTAGTGAGCATAAGGGCAGATGTTTATCCTGGCGAATAAGTTATAAGTAGTATCGGAAACAGCAGACATGTATATCTCCGGGACATTTGTAACACAGAATATATTATTTCTGACACTTAAAAGACTAAGCAGCAGGAAGTCAGCTTCAGATATTTATCAGCTTCAACTGCTAATGGAGCTGATAAAGCTGATTTGTGGGAAAAGTGACTTCAATTGAAATGTGTGCAGATGCATTTACATTAGGACTTTTTTTAACCGATGACTTCAATTTAGGTCTCATAATTTTTTGCTTTGCTGAACAATATCATAATCTGTGAACAGTCAAGTTCAAAGCAAATATGTTTGTATTCCTCTCTCACTGCTATAGCATATTATTTTGAGAAAACCAGAATCAAGTAACCTTGATTCTGCCATGAGTAGAAATCACATTGAGGAATATCTTTGATATATTTTTTTCACTTCAGTTAATGCTGAGTAATGAACTGCAATCTAAAATAATTTGCCATCACTTTAAACCAGTAAATCAAGCAAATATATAAGTTTATAAAAAGCCATAGTGTGTAATTCTAAAAGTTTAAATAATTACTCTTTTCCCATTATTTTTAAAAAGATTATTGTGTACATAAGATCCTGTCATAAATAATTAGAACCTCATGTATCTGATTGGATAGTCAATAAATTTTAGGATCCCTCTAATCTAAAGATTCCTTATCAGTCCCAATCTCCCCTTCAATAAGGAAAGCGTTCAGCAACAGCACTGACATTTAGTCATTTAGGTTCCAGGTTTCCACTGAAAGTAGCCCACTCTCCCTGAGAAAGTCTTAGTAGTTAGAAAGTTTTTATAAGGAGTAAAATATCCTGCCATTGTCTGATTCTACCTTGTGGAGCTGGACTCTTTAATTCATTGAATGCTATAACACTCTTTTCTTCTGTTTTTCCCCTTTTTCAGTCTTTGTAAGGTCTTGCTCCCCTTTGGTCCACACCTTAAACAGTGGTGTTCCCTGGCATCCTTTCTGGAGATATTTTAATAGCCTTGATGCCCAGATGGCACCCTCTATCAGCTGAATTGAAATTTCTGGAGGTGGTGCCAAGCCACCTGATTTTTTTCACATCTCCCCAGATAATTCTAATGTGCACTCAAGTGTGAGAACTGGCAGTGGCAGGCTAGTAAACATTTAAAACCCAGCTTTCTATGAATAGAGGACTCATGGGCATGGACAATGGGGTGGGGATTGAGTATGGGACCGGGGGATGGGGGGTGACCGGGCAGGGGAGAGCAATGGGGAAAAAGATGGGGCAACAGTAAATGAACACCAGTGATAATTAATTAATTAATTAATTAATTAATAGCATAAAACCCAGCTTTCTGCAAGGAAGGATGGCAGGAGGAGGACACTGAGTCTGATTTGTATCATTTGCTGATTTCATTGATTTAATACTCCAACTATGAATTGAAGTTTCATGAATTAAAGTTTCACATCATAGATTAGATTGATGATGGATGGATGGATGGATGATGGATGATAGATAGATAGATAGATAGATAGATAGATAGATAGATAGACAGGCAGACAGACATGAGCTGAGCTACTCTGACAAAATGAACCAGAGTCTCCTCTGCTTGGCTGCTCTTCCTATTCCCCTGGGCTGTTATCTAGAGGACTTCCATGAAAACCAGAAGGCTTCCTGGAGGGCATTTTAAGAGCCACTGACCTATAGATAAAAACCATATTTCTCATCTCCCTATATGTATTCTCTTCCTGACTTGATCACAAGGACCTTTTCAGCTCTATCTCCTCCTTGCCCTACCTCACATTTTACACACAGTCAGCACAGTCAGCAACCAGCATTTACATTTTATATTCTCTGTCCTCTTCAGAAAAAAAAAATGACCTTCAAAGATCCCACCAGTCTCCTAGAGCAGTTTCTTGTTACTAGCAGATTATGTGAAATAGAAATTTTCTTTCCTTCCAAGAAATATTCTTTCTGCTCCCTTTTCTGCCTTTAGTTGAGGAGTGAGGTCAACATTGGTCTACTGCCATTTAGGTTGAAAATTATGGAATTAATTTTCCATAATTTATGGAAATTATGGAATTAATTATGGTGTTTAAAAACGGAATGTTTTGTTACAAATATATCTAGGTTACTTCAGGAGGAAATAGAGATATTTGGAGCATTATAAAGAGGAATGCAGAGAACAGTACCTGTGGGTTCTTAGAATTCTTATTACTAAAATCAGAAGTTGACTTAGCAGATCTTGAGGGAGAAAGATGAAAATCAAACAACAGTTGAGCACCTCAAAGCTTTAGGAACCCTTGATCCAAAGTAGTTTAGATCATGGGGACTAGAAAGAGTCCCCCCACACCTCAGTCCTGTTTTTACACTTTTCTCTACCCATGGCCCTTGTAAATCAAGAAGGGTGTGTGGCCCACTTAAGACAAGGGAGAGGTACAGAGACAGAAAGTGGGGAACTGTGAATAAATTAATTAAGTTTGGGGACCAAGCGTTCTGTTAATTTATGAACCAGTCTTGACACGAGATGTAACAAGGAAGATATTTCTTTCTTGCAAGAGCCCCAGTCTAAGACAACACAGTTAAAGGAGCACAGATCTGAAAAGACAACACCAGGGTCCAAGCTGGGTCTGCCAAGCATGCACTATGTGCCCTTGGTTGTCCTATCAAATCGATTAGTGAATATCAACACACTGTTAACCTTTACAGCTCTAGCCGTGGTTTCCCAACCCACTGTTTTCATTATTGTCCCGCTAATGTGTTTTTTAGACCTTTTTTTCTTAATTGTCCCATCCATGAAATTTCAATACCATGGATATACTGTATATCCATTTATGTAATGTATGTATATCTGTGTTTTATGCACAAAAAGAGTAAGATTTTTTTTTTGCTACCCCTGAGAAACAATTTTCACCTCCTGGGAATGATATAGCCCTGTTAAGGATGTATGAGCTTGACAATTGAAGGCTGATTTTATTATTATGAAGGCTGATTTTACTAACCAAGCAAGACAGATTTTCAAAGCTAAGTATAAGTAAAATGTTATGAAATTAAATAATGTTAAAATATAATATTAGAACTAAAAGCTTCTCAAAAGCAATCAGTAAAGTTCAAATAGAAAGGACTAAATTTCTAGAAGACCAAACGAGGCCACAATTTGTAGCCAAAGTCTAAAAGATATGTATTTAGAGACTTTTGATTTGAATAAACATGAGTATCATACTAACCTCTCACTGAGAATGGACATAGTTGTGGGCAGATGTAAGAAGCTAAGTGTGAAAAAAATAAAGCCAAGTGCTAATAGGCTGTCCTATTACAAATGCAGACTCTTTTTGAAGGCATTATTTGCATGGCAGGCACAGTAATTTGTGTACAGTACCTCAATTAAAATGGGAAAGGTCTTTCAACCTTAGCATTACAGTAAACTAAAAGAGTCAATAAAATGCTAAATAATTTACCAAAAACTGCATGATATTTTATAGCTTCGTAATTATGCTTCATAACAGGAAAAAATGGATGTAATTTTGTTTATATAGTCTCTCTTACTCAAAATGTCTCCCAACGTTTTATAGTAAATTAGAGATTGACAGTATAGTGATAACTTTAGTGGACATGGCAGTTATTTTTCACCGGTAGATAGCATGCATAGCTTTTTTAATAAATTTATTGGAGTGACATTAATTAATAATTATATAGGTTTCAGATGTACAATTCGATAATACATCATCTGTATATTGCCTTTTCTTCACCACCCCAAGTCTCCTTCCATCACCATACATCCCCCCATACCCTCTCCTACCTTCCTCCAGCCCCTTCCCCTCTGATAATGACCATGCTCTTGTCTGTGTCTGAAGGTTTCTTTTTTTTTCTACTTAATCCATGTACCTTTTTCATTCAGCTCTTCAGCCTACCTCTCTCCTCTGACACCAAATCAAAAGAATATATGCATCCCTATCCTCACTGAAGCGCTATTTACAATAGTCAAGATCTGGAAGCAGCCCAAGTGTCCATCAGCAGCTGAGTGAATAAAAAAAGCTGTGTGACGCTTATACAATGGAATACTACTTGGCTGTAAAAAAGAAGGAAATCTTATGCTCTGTGATGGACCCAGATACCTAAGTGAAATAAGCCAGTAAGAGAAAAAAAGGACCATATAATCTCACACATATGTGGAGTCCAATGAACAAAATAAACTGATAAACAAAATAGAAACAAACTCATAGAGAGAGAACAGACTGACATACAGAACTGTTAAAATATAAAAGCAGACATTCAAGTGAGCTTCAGAAATTTAGCAGAGAACAGATTATTTTTAAATGTTCTCACTAAAATCAGGGGAAAATAGGTCTTTTTCTTTGAAACTTCAGTGGGCAATCTATATGCTGACCCACATGAAAAAGGCAGTAATTGGCATAAACAAATTGGGTAGGGCTAGGACAGGCAACTGTCACCAGAATTATTTCTGAGAAGACTAGGTATGAATCAAGAAAGGATGAGATAAAGGTCATTTGATTGAAATTAGTGTAAAGATTAGAAAAGACAGGTGACACTTAGTCCACTGGGTTAGAGAATTAAGTGTAATAGAGTAACGTGAAAATTTCTGCCCAAAATATCTTCATCATTATGTCAAATTTGAGTCTTGGAATTCTCTTGATTGGCTACATCCTCTCAAAAAGTATCTTTTATTTAAAAGGCCTCTCTACATGAAAAGAAATGAAATACTAATACATGCTACAACCTTGAAATCATTATGCTAAGTGAAAGAAGTCAGACACGGACACAAAAGACCACATATTGTATGATTCCATTTTTATGAGATATCCAGACTAGGCAATTCCATAGAAATTGAAGGAAGATTAGTGATTAAGGGCAGCAGACAATGGGAAGTGAGGAGTGACAGTTTATTGGGTATGGTGTTTTCTTTTGGGGTGATAAAAGTTGTCTAGCATCGAACTCCAGTTATGGTTGTACAACATTATGAATGTACTAAATGCTGCTATACCCTTTAAAATGGTTAAAATGACAAATTTTATGTCACCACATCTGCAAAAGAGTCCTTTCCAATTTGCCTGGTTTGACACATACGAAATCATGCTTCTTTCCAGTAGTAGGTCTAAGTTCTCTTTCCAGCGCTGGATCTAGGTTTTATGAGGCTCTGGGACTTTTGTAACTTGAGGAGCCTTCTAAAAATGTTAAATCAGAATCGCAAATACAAAATGCCTGTAGCTTCTATGGGAGGGGCTTATCCAACTGTGGGGCCCTGAGGCTTAAACTTCCATAGCTTCCTCCGGATTATTCCTCAGTTCCTTCCAAGAGAATTGCAAGAGGGAGAATCACATTTTCCGGCCTTTGAGTTTCCTAATTTAGTCCATACTTGCCCACATTCCAGGGGGTGATTTAGCAGGTCACCCCGTTCCATACCATTGAATCAATTTTGAAAGACTTCTTTTTTATCCTAAGATGAAAAGTCCAAGATCTCTTTTCCTTGGCTGGGTGTGCATGCTTCGAGCAATATGGAACCACATGTTATAATAGCTGGTGTTAGAAATTAGTTGGCATGGATCCTATTGCTGGATAGTCAGTTGCTAAGTCAGTAACCAGAGTCAGCATAGTGTGAAGGTAGGAAAAAAAATGCTGAGTAAGGCCAAAAGAGAATCTATTAGTAGTATTATGATGAATATAGGAAATAAATATATCAGGTTGAGTTACTGGAAACACTAGAGGTCAAGATATCTTTCAGAGAAAATGGAAAAGCTTAGGAAGAGGAGACACATTGTTTACATTCTCAGGACCATGAAGTGAGGACAACA
This sequence comes from Pteronotus mesoamericanus, assembly GCF_021234165.1. Classification (NCBI taxonomy): domain Eukaryota; kingdom Metazoa; phylum Chordata; class Mammalia; order Chiroptera; family Mormoopidae; genus Pteronotus; species Pteronotus mesoamericanus. The sequence continues at coordinate 27,596,559 of NW_026555085.1, read as the reverse complement.
GAAAGACAGCCCCAACCAGACAAGCAAAGGTCTAAACCATTCAGGCCCACCCCCAGCCATTGTAATTATAAGTAGAATTCTTTCATATATTAAAGACATTCATGAAAAAAGCCACTGAAAAATAAACAGTTAATAAGAGAGGAGCAATACTGGTCCACTTATCTTCACATTGGAGAAAACTTGGGAGAGGGGTGTTATATATGCTTTAAAAGAGATGAGATTTAGAGTTTTAATAAACATGTTTGTATAATCCCGCCTTTCCAGAATATCTTAGGTCCTGCAGTCTTTTGTGGATCCTTGTCACATGGTCAGTGAGTGACACTAAATTAGAGACATTGTCCATGTCCACCCCAGCTGGTGGCAGTTGCTGCAATGGTGGACACCTTCTGCATGGATTCCGCCAACAGACTGCAGATGGCCAGGGCCCAGGGTCCTGTTCTAAGTGCTGAACAAACAAGGCAAAACATCCCTGCCTTAATGGAGCTTACATTCCAGTGGGAAAGAGACAATAAGCATATGAAATGTAGAGATAATTGAGAATGTAGCCCTGGCTGGTGTGGCTCAGTGGATTGAGTGCAAGGCTGGGAACCGAAAGGTCGCTGCTTCGATCCCCAGTCAGGGCACATGCCTGGATTGCAGGCCAGGTCTCCAGTTGAGGGCCACCAAATGATGTATCTCTTGTACGTTCTCCCTCTCTTTCTCCCTCCCTTCAAATAAATAAATAAAATAGTTTTAAAAATAAAAATAATAGTTATTTTTACAAAAGAGAATGTAGAAGGGTATAACAAGAAAAGAAGAAACAGCAAGGTAAAGGGGATGAGAGATGCCTGAAGGGGCAGGGTGACAGAGCAGAGTTTTCCATCTTATAATTAACTTTTTTTATATCCTCACCCAAGAATATATCTGTTGATTTTAGAGAGAGAGAGGAAGGGGTGGGGAGGGAGAGAGAAACATCTATGTGAGAGAGAAACTTTGATTGGTTGCTCCCATATACATCCCAACTGGGGATCGTACCTGCAACCTCTTGGCGCACGAGGTGACACTCCAACCAACCAAGCCACCCGGCCAGGGTGAATTTTCAATTTTAAATAGGGCCAGGATAAGCCTGAGAAGATGAAGGAGACTGAGAAGATGGCACTTGCACAAGACTTAAAGGAGTTGAGGGAGGGAACCATTTAGATGTCAGGGAGACTCACAGCCCGCGCGGTGTGTGTGAGGAACACTTGGGACAGGAGTGGGCTAACACTGACAAAGAACACTGGTTGCTCTCCAGCACCTCCAGGCAGTAAGGCTTCCATTTTGTGCTGAAGCATCTGTGTGTAAGCTGGAGAAGCTATTAAACTTTTAGATCATGTTCAACTCCTCCCCTGCTTTTAAAGTCCCACCAGGTTCTCCCACATCTCCTCTACACCCACGTCCAGGTCCTGTCAGCCAAGGAAAGATGGGTTAATTGGGACCTCTCTGGTCTCTGCTGTACATGTGCACATCCTCAACCCTTAGAATGTGTTTGAGACCTGAATATATGCAGAAGTTGTGTATTGTACAGAAAATGGAGTTTCCTTGTGTGCTATTAAGAGAAATTATGTGTAATTTGATTTCTCATGGACCACCTCCCATTATGCTTATTTTCTGGTAGATAACAAAGCTCATTACAAAGCAAGAGCATTTCATAGCTTTGGTTAATGTTATTCTGTGTTAAGAAAAAAATAAATGAAAAGAAAAAGGAAGCATGGATGACCCCTAGAGGCTGTTCAGTGTCATTGAAAAACATGACTTTTTAAAATAGCCATACCAGGTGGGTGTAACAGATGGAAAAAAATCTATAAAAGTTCCATTTCATAGGAAGGTACAAAGCAAACTATATAGCTGTATTTGACTATTTTTGGATTATTACATTAAGAAACGGGAAAGGCTAATATCAGCTGAAAATAAATGGTGCTCTGTTTTTGAAAAACATTCTTATGACATTATGCCATAAAATTTATGTTTCAGCAAAAATTAACAAAAAGACGAACCTTCTAGCCTCATGTCATTAAGCATTCTCTCTTTATCCCTAGGAAAAACCATTTATTTATTCAACAGGCATTTACCGAGCAGCTGATATGGGCCAGACACTCTGCTATATACTGGATATACAGAGTGTATGAATCATCCTCTGTGCCCCAAAGGGCTATACAGCTGAGCAGTGACAGGAATGGATAAAGCTAAAATGTGAGTGTACTGTTCAAGCCTGTGATAAAGGAACCCCACCGGGAGGGCTCAGGGAATTCTTCCCAGAAGAGATGACATGAATGGATCCTGAAGTATAAACAGGATTAGCCTAGCACTTAAAGAGGCATGGTGTTCTGGGTGAAAGCACGGAGTATTTGGGGGAACTTCAAGGAGCTTATTAGCTGAAGCATATGATTTTGAAAGAGTGGAGGGACAGAGAGCAAGAGAAGAAGGCAAGATCATATCATAAAGTCCTTGTGTCCCAAGCTGAGTGCTTGGCATCATTCGCAATGTGACTGGGAACCCCTGTTGGATGTTAGACAAGACAGTGACATTTGGGGCTCCACCGCACCCAATGCTGTGGAGATCCCGCTGTGCATATCTTCTCCTCTAACTCAACACATTGTGAAGAAACTTAGAAATAAAACTAGCCACTGATTTTGCTGATCCTTAGAAAGCAGGAGAAAGGGAAGTACATTAGTAGGCAGTCTGAGTCTGGTAAGACTCTTAAATTATCTTCATGTTTAGAGGTTAAAGATGCTTGTTTCAAATTTAATTACCAATTAATCATTCCAGAATTGTCTATTCCCTAAAGTCTCAGTGTCAATAAATGTAATAATCTGTGCTTTCTTCTTTTTCATTTGGGCGGTTTTCAGCTTAACCTTTAGACAGGTTATAGCTGCTTTTACTTGACATTTATTAACCTTTTATAAAGCTATTATTACTAGTACAGAGCAGTCTGGTAGTGACTTCATGTTTATTCATTTCATTTGAACAAGAATTGCATTTATTCCTCAAAAAGATGCATTAAAAACTCATTACGTTCCAATCTAACCAGTTTATATGATTACTAGCAAAGTGATTTCATCAATGCATAGTTAGAATGCCATTTATTTAATCTTATATTTTTCTTTGGGATTTTTAACATTTGAAAAGGTAGTTATGTCCATTCACAATAATATTATTCATATCTCAAAATGACATTTGAGTTCATCTAAAATTAAATCATTATATTAGTATCCTTTACTTGATGGAAGTTGTATGTGGTATAAATTTCTGTGTTGATTCATCTTTCATGGATTCACATGCCAAAAAAGAAACCTATCAAGAATATGAGAAAAGATTGCTTAAAATCACATTTTTAAAAGAATATTTTCTCTGATAAAAATTTTTCAAAATAATACTCATATTATTTTTTAGAACTGCTATGTTTTAGGTAGGAAAAGCCCAAAATATAAGAATAATTCATTATTAGGGACAAGATGTTTACCCAAGAATGATAACATGGCTCGATATGGTATGATTTTAAATATTTTCAATTCCACTTCAGAAAAGTCTCTTCCATTCAAATATCTCTCCCTTGGTTTTGCTGCCACTGTCACCGTTCAAACTCTTATATAAGGGACAATCTTTTTTGTGTCCTTAATTTTCGATGTTCCTCAGAAACAAAGATGATGGTGTCACTCCCCTTTGAAACCACTGCTGGCTTCTCATTGGTCACTGGGAAATGAATATATCTTACCCTGGCACAAAGTCCTTCTTGCTACAGCCAACTTATTGTACAGACCCTATTCCTAATCTTTTAAGGACAAAGCCAGTGTCTTAATCTGTCCTTTTACCTGTACCATATGACCCAGTGCAGAAACCACAAGGACTTTGCATTAGTTTCATATAGCTCCCATAACAAATTACCACAAACTTGGTGATTTAAAACAACATAAACTTATTCTTTCATAGGTCTGGAAGATAATAGTTCAAAATCATTATCACTGGGCTAAAATCAAGGATAGCTCAGAACCATGTTCCCTTTGGAAGCTGTAGGAAGGCATCTGTCCCTTGCCTCTCCAGTTTCTGGTGGCTGCAATGTTCCTTGGCTTGTGGTCACATCACTCCAATTTCTACCTACACAGTCACATTGTCTTCTCCTCTTCTGTCTAAGTAATCTCTCTCTCTCTCTCTCTCTCTCTCTCTCTCTCAGCCTCTCTCTTATAAAGATGTCTGTAATGATATTTGGGGCCTACCCTGATAATCCAAGATATAATCTCACCATCTCAAGTTCCTTTTTTTTAATTATATTTTATTGATTATGCTTTACAGTTGTCTTAATTTTCCTCCTTTGCCTCCCTTCACCCAGCACTCCCCACTCCAGGCAACCTCACCACCGTTCATATCCATGGGTTTCATATAAGTTCTTTGGCTATGCCATTTTCTTTACTGTACTTTATATCCCCATGGCTATTCTGTAACAACCTATTTGTATTTCTTAATCCTCTCACTTCTTCACCCATTCCCTCCCACCCCTCTCCCATCTGGCAACCATCAAAACATTCTCTGTATCCTTGACTGTGTCTCTGTTCTTGTTTGCTTAGTTTGCTTTATAGATTCAATTGTTGATAGATATGTATTTTTTGTCATTTTATTGTTCATAATTTTGATCTTCTTTTCTTAAGTAAGTCTCTTTAACATTTCATATAATAATGGTTTGGTGATGATGAACTCTTGTCTGGGAAGTTTTCTCTTGTCTGGGAAGTTCTTTATTTGCCCTAAATGATAGCTTTGCTAGGTAGAGCAATCTTGGCTATGAGTCCCTGCTTTTCATGAATTTAAATATTCCATGCCAATGCCTTTTAGGCTGCAGAGCTTCTCTTAAGAAATCAGCAGACAGTTATGGCAACACCCCTGCAGAAAACTAACTTCATTTCTCTTGCTGCTTTTAAGATTCCCTCTTTATCTTTAACCTTTGGCATTTTAATTATTATATGTCTTGGAGTGGGTCTCTTTGCATCCATCTTGTTTGGGACTCTCTGTGCTTCCTGGACTTGCATGTCTATTTCCTTCATCAAATTAGGGAAGTTTTCTTACATTATTTTTTTCAAAAAGATTTCCAATTTCTTTCTCTTTCTGCCCTCCCTCTGGCACCCCTACGATACAAATGTTGGACATCTTGAAGCTGTCCCACAGGCTGCTTATGCAATCCTCATTATTTATATTCTTTCTTCTTATTATTGTTCTGATTGGTTGTTTTTTGTTTCCATATGTTCCATATCATTGATTTGATTCTCAGCTTCATCCACTCTACTGTCATTTCCCTGTAAATTGTTGTTTATTTTAAGCAGGAAGTCCTTCATTTCTGACTGAATTTTTTTATGCTGTTGAGGTCCTCACTAAGTTCCTTGAGATCCTTATAACCGGTATTTTGAACTCTGCATCTGATAGATTGCTTATCTCCATTTTGTTTAGATGCTTTTCTGGAATTTTGATCTGTTCTTTCATTTGGGCCATGTTTCTTTGTCTCCTTTTTTTGGCACTCTCCCTGTGTTTGTTTCTATGTATTAGGTGGAGCTGCTTTGACTCCATGTTTTGGTAATGCGGCCTAATGTAGTAGGGTCCAGTGGTACAGCCTCCCTATCATCCAAGCTGAGTACTCAAGATGCGCCCTTGACTGAGCACACCCTCCTCTTGTATTTGAGCCTCAGTTGCTGTCAGCAGACCAATGGGAGGGATTTCAAGATCCTTAATTACAGTTTCAAGGACACTCTTTTTACATAAGGTAACATTTACAGATTCCATAAATTAGGAATTTATATCTTTGTAGGCCATTATTTAGCCTACTACAGGACTCAATAAATGTTTTGAACTTAATTAACTAACACCTTGGTCCTTAAAGTGGTTCATTCATTTAATAAACTTGTCATAAGAGGTGACTGGAAGGATATGCACCAAACTGTTAACAGAGGTCATCTGTGGTGAATAGAACACAAGTGAATAAAAAGAGAAAGGACTCAATATCAATACTTACTACTCTATATACTTCCATATATTGTAATAGTTTTTTCATATTTTTGTATTATGGAAATAACTGAGCAAAAGCAGCTTTATTCATAATTGCCCATCTAAGATGCACTTGCATAGTAAATGGATAAACTCTGGAACATATAGACAATGGAATATTACTCAACACTAAAAAGAAATAAGCTATGAAGCCATAAAATTTATGGAGGAAACATAATCGCATATTATTAAGTGAAAGAAGTAAATCTGATAATGCTACATACTGTATGAGTCTATGTATGACAGTCTAGGAAAAGGAAGAAATTAGGGAGGAGGGAGAGATGAGTTGGTGGAGAATAGAGTATTTTTAGGGCAGTGAAACTAGTCTATATGATACTACAATGGTGTATAATGTCATTATACATTAGTCAAAATTCATAAAATATGCAATACCAACAATGAACCTTAAAGTAAGCTATGGACTTTGGGTAATTATTCTGTGTCAATATTCTAACAAATGTACTACTCTGGTGTAGGATGTTGATAACAGGAGAGTCTGTGTCAAGGGGGGTGGAACAGAGAGTACATGGGAACTCTTTGTACTTTCTGGTAAATTTTTCAATGAACTTTAAATTCCTCTAAAATATAAAGTCTATAAAAAATAAACTAAGTAAACACACATGTATATTTAATGCATAAGAATCATGTATACAAAGTGATATGGATGCAATATTTGACACTGAGAAGCCTGAACTATGAACAAGTCATTCAATGCACTGTGATGCATGTAGTAAAGGAAGAACTGCTTAGAAGGTATATTGTAATAAAATCTTGGTATGCACGAAAAGATCTAAAATGAAAATACAGATTTGGAATTCATAATCAAGCAGGAAATGCTTGGAGCAATGACAAGTATGAAAACAATTTAAAAAATTATGGAGGGCAGCTATTTCAGTTCAGCATACCTGGTGTTCCAAGTAACTTACAATGCAGTTGGACCAACAGATACATATCCCAGTATTATGGTAAATACTAATATAAAAATATGCACGAAGTGCTTTGAGGTAATGAGAGAAACATTTAGCCCAAGTTCATGGCAGCTATAGAACAGAATACCATGCACCAAGCACCAATCCCAGGAAGCAGAATATGGTACACTGAATATCAGTCGCAAGGGAGGATGCCAAACACTTCGACCTACTGCATCTCAGTATTAAAGTTGCCAAAGAAAACACAGTCAAGCACTGGATAGAACAGTGCTTTACTTACTTTTTCTTTACTCTTTTGTATGGAAGAAACAGAGCAAGATCAGCTCCAATAGTGTGCATTTGTTTCTTAAGGTCAGCAAATCCCTCTCCCCCAACCCCAATAGCTGACACAAACCTCTCTGTGCTGCAGTAGAAGAACCTCAACTCCTCCCCATAGAGTATGAAATGCTGAAACTTGGAGCATGACTAGGGGCCCTCAATATACATGCTCAAACAGAACTGAAGAGCACTCTCTGAGCATGAAAGAAGGTGGGGTATTCCCACACACGGTGATACCCAGCACGGACTGTGTGGGGCTTTTTATCTTTTGGGATGGAAGTGTTCCAAGCCCAAGGCCTGTTCTTATACAGTCAAATGGGAGCAGAAAGACTGTAGGCAACAGATTAACCCTCCCAATGGAAGACCTATCAAGTTTGTGGAAACCTTTCTGGGGAAAAAAATGGCAGCTGATACCATTCCTGGAGTTTAAATAAGAATTATTCATGTGAAGAAGAGGGAGATTTGGGGGAAGGGTATGCTAAGCAAAGGGAAAAACTCAGCAAAAAAAAGAATGGAAGTGTGGAGGGGTACTAGGAACTGCACATGGTTCAATATGTCATTAAAGAAAGAATTAGGGGGATCCGGTCAAGATGGAGGCATAGGTAGAAACGCTTTGCTGCCTCTCATGACCAAAAGAAGGATAACAATCAATTTAAAAACAATAAACAACCAGAACTGCCAGAAAATCAAACTGCATGGAACTCCAACAACCAAGGAGTTAAAGAAATATTCATCTAGAACAACAGTACCACAATACAGTAAAGAGGGTTGCCCCACCCTGGCAAATACCTAAAGCTCCACTGCTTACAACATAACAGGCTGGCTGAGACAAAGAAATATGGCCCAAATGAAAGAACAGACCAAAACTCCAGAAAAAAGAACTAAGCAATGAGAGGTAGACAACTTATCCGATGAAGAGCTCAAAACACTGGTAATCAAGATGCTAACAGAATTGATTGAGCTCAGTTGCAAAATGAAGGAAGATTTGAAGGCTATACAAAGTGAAATAAGGGAAAATATACAGGAAACCAATAGTGAAGGGAAGGAAACCAGGACTCAAATCAACAATTCGGAACAAAAGGAAGAAATAAACATTCAACTGGGAAAAAAATAAAGAAACAAGAATTCAAAAAAATAAGGAGAGGCTTAGGAACCTCTGGAACAGCTTTGAGCACTCCAATATCCAAATCATAGGGATGCCAGAAGGAGAAGAGGAAGAGCAAGAAATTAAAAGTTTATTTGAACAAATAGTTAAGGAAAACTTCCCCAATCTGGCAAAGGAAACAGACTTTGAAGAAGTCCAGGAAGCCCAGAGAGTCCCAAAGAAAATGGACCCTAGGAGGAACACACCAAGACATATCATAATTAAATTACCCAAGATTAAAGATAAAGAGAGAATCTTAAAAGCAGCAAGAGAAAAGGAGACAGTTACCTGCAAAGGAGTTTCCCATAAGACTATCAGTTGATTTCTCAAAAGAAACTGTACAGTCAAGAAGGGGCTGGAAAGAAATATTCAAAGTCATGAGAGGCAAGGACCTATATTCAAGATTACTCTACCCAGTAAAGCTATCATTTAGAATGGAAGGGCAGATAAAGTTCTTCCCAGATAAGGTAAAGTTAAAGGAGTTCATCATCACCAAGCCCTTATTATATGAAATGTTAGAGGGACTTATCTAAGACAAAGAAGAAGATCAAAAACTGTGAACAGCAAAATGACACACACTCACAACTATCCACAACTGAACCTAAAAAACAAAAAAAAAAAATTAAGCAAATGAGGAAAACAGGAACAGAATCACAGAAATGGAGATCACGTGGAGGGTTATCAGTGGGGAGGGGGATGGGGAGAGTGGGGGAGAAGGTACAGGGAATAAGATGCATAGTTGGTAGGCATAAAATAGACAAGGGGAGGTTAAGAACAGTATAGGAAATAGAGAAGCCTAAGAACTTATAGGTACAACCCATGGACATGAACTAAAGGAGGAGACTGCTGGAAAGTAGGGGTGTGCAGGGTGGAAGGGGGATAAAGGGGGGAAAAAATTGGGACAACTGTAATAGCATAATCAATAAAATATACTTTTAAAAAAAGAAAGAATTACAGTATTTGATTTAGGGTAGCAGAGTATGGGATTGCAAAGTGTGTAAGGGCACATAGAGACTAGAACTTACCTTGTCAGTGATGAGTTGATTGATAGATGCACCTTACTGAAAGATGTCAGGTGGATTGAGAACAGAATAGGTTTAAGATCAAAATAGATAAAACCCAACAATAGACTAGGTCATCCAGAAAGTATGGAGATTTATAGAATGACTGGGACAGAATAACCAGCTGTGTCCTGAAAGTATTGCTTTTATTCATAAGGGATTTAGTTTTTGGTTCAAGTTCTGCTTTTAACTAGCTGTGATAACTTTATAGTTCTCAATTCTTTCATCTCTAAAGTAAAACAGGTGTTAAATGATTTTATATGTCTCCTAAAATCTAAGCTGCTTATTCAATAATTATGCCTTTGCTTTCTCTTATATAGTTAAATAATGAATATTGTAATATAATTCATATTATAGTAGCTTGATACAATTTTAGTTGATTTGATGAACAACTAAAGCTAAATGAAATTATTAGATTTTGGGAAAATATGTTAACTAAATTTTAAATAGGATAGATTTTAAAATATTTGTGTTCAAAACCTCTGTTCTTTTATAAAAGCCAACAAAAATACCTTCTATTTCCATTTTAGTTAAGGTCCTTTAAGTTTGAGTCTCTTAGGAACCTGGATATATTCTTATTATACTCCATGCTCAACATAAATAAAACTATATTAACATTTCTTTAGAACAAGGTAGTGTATTTACATATTTGAAGCTTAGATTAATATCTAATTGGTCCTTATGCCTGCAGATGCTGTCTCACTGGTGGGCCCTTATTCCATCAATTTCTTTCTAGGTCAACAGTTTGCATTTTAATGTAATAAATGAGCCAGACAACGTCCTGACCTACCTGCCCTCCCGATGTCTGGTTTGAAGGAGAATAGAAGCAATTAAGTGCTTGATTATATCCATTAGCAAAAAGTAAGAAAACAATCTTTTATGCCAAATATTAAAGTTTCTTCACCTTCTAGGCTTAGATTTAATTTTCTCAGGTACAACTTTTTTTCATGGTAATATTCAACACTCTGAAACTCTTGCTATTGCACTTTTTGCACCTTTGGAAAATGTCAACACTCAGTTTTATAGCATTTGATTTAACACTTTTGGGGCACTTTCAACTTTTCATAATTTATAGTCATCTCCCAAAACTGTGTGATAGGCACAGTTAAGGTAGCAGTCAGAATAAAAGGTCAGTATATGGATTGAAGTGTTAGAAAGTATCTATTAAAAAAATGGACTAAAAACAATTCAAAGCAGAAACTAACTAACACTTCGTCATCTTCTTATCACCTAATTACCAAATTCCTAAAGAGTTTATCATTTTAAAAATATGCTCTGTTGCAACTTCTATAATATTATGTATTTCTGGAATCGCCCAAATATTTCACACAGTGACCTAAAGTAATAATATCAAATTGTTTTCTGTGTTCAACCATTTATATGCATTTTTTTCTCTTTTTGCTTAGTCTGTACAGACTATTGCATTTCCAATGGTGGAAATGGAGATTAGGTCTTGTTTTGTAGACAAGATGTCTTAAAAATACAAATTTAAAATATATCGAGTTTTAATCCTATAAAATCTACTCAAAAGAAATACCCATGTTCCTTCAATAAGTTTAAGGTGATCCATGTAAGACCTATGTCAGTAGATAAAGAGATGTCTTGTTTTACTCAATAAAAAAAATACAAATTATTTAGACCCTATTAAATCAAGGCATAACAAGAAGCAGTGAGCATTACAGTTTTTATCCTAGATATCAGGAATCACAGATGCCAAATTTTAAGTTCCTTTATAGGTCTCAAAGCCATGCCATATAAGAAATGTTTCATCTGAAGACAGCTAAGTTTGAACAATCAGTCATTCACTTATTGTTTAACAAATATTTGATATTAAGTACATATCATTTACATTGGACTAAGACTATCCCCCCTGCAAAAAGGACTACTCTAACCAATGTTTACATCTAAAAAAAACTGGACAGTTTCTGTTCAATATAAAGATTATCTTTTTACTCCCAAGATCAGACTCTTGCAATGGAAATATTGTGGAAGGGTGAAAACCAGGTCACCAGAGATGTGTATTATAATCATTTAAGATCTTTTTTAAAACATACATTCCCAATTCCCATGCCCACAAGAGGTTCCAGAGGCTTCTCTTAGAATGGTGGGCTCTGTGGATCTGTATTTTTGGCAAGCCCCCATAGCAATTGTGACGCAAAACTAATTTTTAAAACTCCTAATCTAAAATAAAATCTTGGCAAGATATAGTCATGTCTTTCTATCCTCAAGGTGACACTGCGCCTGACACATGTCAAGACTTTATAAATATTTACTGAACGTCTGAATGGATAAGTGACATCAATGTGTCGAAGATGAGAGAAATTAACTTCTGGCCATGGATATCATTGAGAAGGTATCATTGAAGTACTACTTAAAGTATGAGAAGAATGTTTACTACTCTACTTGAAAAAAATAAAAGCACCGAGAATAGATTTTCATGGAGCAGCAACAGGACAGCGGGCAGCTGTTTTTGGATTGGAGGTTACCCAGCTTCTCAACCCATACCTCAGAGCAGCAGCCTGCTTGGCCAGCAACTGAAGCCCGCCCTAATGCTAGTGAATTACTTCTCCTAATTCTTTCAGTGCCTCATGGAATGAGCGCATCACTGCAGCACCACAGAAAAAGGTTTAATTGCTGTTTATAAAACCTATAATTTGTGATTAAGGTATTAGAGGATATTAGATTTCCATTTAAATACTACTCTTAAATTTGTGTTAATTTAGCCATGTAATTTAGCATGAGACCCAAATGGGAAAAACAGGCAAATACAAATTTAATAAAAATGGAAGTGCTCCAGGTAGTCAATAAAGTATGTCTTCACAAGCCCAGCACTAAGGATTTCAAATACATCATTTTCATTACAGTTAATAAAGTAATATTCAACCTCCATAAACAAAAATTATATTTTCAAAAATAAAATAATATCCTTATGAAAAAAAGACTGCTCCTTTCCAGGAACTTCTGTAGCATAGATTATCTTCATTATTTTTACTAAAGTGAATTTGATGACTTAAATGTAAAAATGTGTCCTAAGTGTTCTTTATTGACCCACATAAGATTTCAAAAATCAGGATTTGATTGACTATCTGAAAAATAAATTGACATGAAAGAAGCCTTTAGAGTCTTAATACTTGCAAAACTGGTTTATATTTTTGTTCACCAAGAACCAAACCAGGTCAAGACTCTTTAAAGATAACTTAGGTATAGTAAAGCACATGAATGTCAACTATAACTCCCAGTAAGTTTTTACATATGTATACACCCATGTAACCACAACGCAGATCACGATATATAACATTTCCAGCTCTTGAGCCTGCCCCTGTGCCCCTTCCCAGTCCATATGCTCTGTTATGACTATCCAGCCAAGACATTTTAGTAAAACTAAAAATAAGTGAAAAGTTGTCAGTAAAAGAAAGTTCTGTTTAAAATTTCAGATACTATTGTCTTCTTTTTATATACTTGATAGAAACTTTACATATACCTTTTTTAGAAGTAGGAACACTTGAAGAGATTGTTTCAGGAATATCTTTTTAAAAGAAAAATATTACATTCTGTATTTTATTATCTCACCTTAAAAAATGCATAGGATTTTTATTTGTTAATTTTTTGAACACACATTCTCTAGATAACTTTCACATGCCAGCCATTGTTCTAAGCTCTGAGAACAATACTCTTTGTAATATAGCAGGGATTCTGCTCTTCTGGAGCTTATATTCTAGGTAGCAGACAGTCAAGAAATCAAACAAATTAGAAAATACAAACGATCTGTGACTTATAATGGTTCGACTTATAAGATATCCACTTCATGATGGTGTGAAACGCATACACAGTGAGTAGGAACCTACTTGAGATTTGAAGTTTGATCTGTTCCTGAGCTAACCACATGCGGTGTGATACTCTCTCATGACGCTGGGCAGTGGCAGCAAGCGCAGTTCCCGGTCAGCCCCACAATCACGACGGTAGCAATTGATACTTTACAGTATACTATGTTGCCAGTGTTTTTTGGATATTGTATTTTGTGCTTTCACCCCCCATCATGGCTTCTGGTGAAAAGGAGAGGAAGAAAATTATTTTTGAGAGGATACTCAAGGTAACTGCCCAACTGTAAGCTGTGTAAGCATCCATGAGCATGTTTTAGGTGGACTAGGCTAAGTAAGCTATGATGTACAATAGGTTAAGTACATTAAATGCCCTTTTGGCTGACAAAATTTCCAACTTACAATGGGTTTACCTGGATATAACCCCATTGTAAGTGAAGGAGCATCTGTAAAAAAGATTTCAAAAGTCATCAGTTCTTGTAAATGTATTCAGAGTAACATAATGAACAGAGATGAGCACTCTGGGGACAACATTAGATTAGAGGAAAGGCTCCTCTCTAAACGTTATCAGAAGATAACATTTTAACTGAAACATTGATGAGGAGGTACACACAAAGATCATACAAAAAGGGAAGAGAGGTCCAGACAGAACACAAAGCAATTAAATGGGGAGCAAACACAGAATGTTTGCAAAACAGAAAGATTAGGACTATAGCTTGGGTTCCCCACAAAAGCAGAGGTTAGTCAGAGGCTTAGGCACAAGAAAATTGTTAGAGGTGAACCCAAGAAGCAAGTGAAAGACTGGAGACAGGGAAACAGAGCAGGAGGAAAAGTAACAGAAGGGGAAGTTACTGAGTCACTGCTCTGGATGATGGGAGCTCAATTCTACTGGGACACCTAGAGATGCTCACAGTGATTAACTAAAGGCTGAAAGATGGAAGCGTTTTTTCACTCACTCTTAACCACAATTGATTGAGCATTGTCCCATGGGGCATTAATTCTGCTTTTTCAGGATATGTTTGCACAGGGAAGAAGGGACCTGTGAGAAGTCCAGAATCCAATGCAAAAATGATTTACATTCTTATGGTAAACAAGTGTCAGAGTGTTGTAAGTTGCTAAGCAACTTCCCTGAGAAGCTGAATCTGAATTCAGTGGTGCCAAGGGGATTTAACCTGGCATATGATGGGTAGACGAAGCAGGAGCACAGTGAGTCAGACAGGGAAGCAAGGGCCAGATCACATGCTGTGGAGTCTCATGTAAAAAAAAAAAAAAAAAAAAACAAGTTCGATTTTGTTCCAAATGTAGCAGGAAGTCATTGCTTTAAAAGCTAGGAAGCATTGTGACTGACTACTGACTGAAAGAATCCTTTTAACAAAAAAAGGTGAACACCAATGTAATGGAGTTTGAGGTTCATCCAGAAAAAGCCCAACCATTGTTAACATACTGAGAACAGTTTGTGCAACATCAATGTAATCTGGCAGCCAAGGAGAGTGGACTGGAATGCGCATGTGTGAGCCATGATGACCTCACTGTACTAGTCAGTGGGGATGGTAGACACCACTGAGTGAGCATGTGTATTCGGTAGCCATTGCATTCAAAGTGACAAATCTGCATCAAATTTTGCATTAAGCTTGAACATTCCACCTCAGAAACTATTTGGATGATTCAGAAGGCCACAGCTATGGGCAACTGGTGATTGGCAGCTTCATCATCACAATCCACCCACTCATGAATGATGTCTTGTACAGAGTGTTTTGGCAAAACATCAAATCACTCAGGTGACTCAGCCCCTCTACAGCCCAGATTTGGTGCCCTGCAACTTCCAGCTTTTCACAAAGTCAAGATCACCTTTGAAAGGGTAATGGAAAAAAATACAATAAACATTAAATAAAAAATTAAAAAATAAAAATAAAATCACCTTTGAAAGAGAAGAGATTTCAAGCTGTCGATGAGATTCGGGAAAATACAATGGGACAGCTGATGGCGATGGGGAGAACAGTGTGAGGTCCCAAGGTGCCTACTGTGAAGGGGACCGACGTGGCATTGTCTTATGTACAATGTTTCTTGTATCTTGTAACTTCTTCAATAAATGTCTTTTATTTTTCATCACATGTGGCTGGATACTTTCTGAACAGGCCTTGTCATGTAGTAGGAATTTTTTACAGAGTGCTATATATTGCTTTGATCAACTGATGGGGCAAAACAACACACTAATTATGTTTAAGTTAAATGTTGGAATATTGTGGTATAAAATCAAAGACATTCTTGTGTATCTAAGCTCTGCCTGGTTTTTCAAATCCCCTACCCTTCTCTGAACTGTAGGCAAAAAAGGCTGCTTTCAAGTTCTGGGATATGTCAGGCTTTCTCTTATATCTTCGCCTATGTTGTTCACTGTTTGCACCACTCCCCCCTCTTTACCTAGGCTAATTTCTAATTTTTTTGTATTTCAGTTTAATTGTTAATTGCACTGAAATTTCCCCTCTGACCATGCACTCTGCAATGCCCCTGTTGCCCTCTCCTGCAGCACAATGTGATATTCTTCCCTAGCTGTTGACATCATTTGTAAATTTATACTCAATTGTTTAATTCCTATCTCCCCATTCAGATTATACATTCAACACAAAATGGAACAATATCTATTTTGTTCACCACAATGTTACAGTGCCTAGCAGTGCCTGGCACAGAGAAGTCCAGAAAATACTGGTTGAGTGAGTGATCAATGACTGATTTGAAATAAAAACAAATCAGCTCTGTTAACGCATAGCAGAGCTGGTGGAAGGCTTGCCCCGTGCCCCTCATGGAGACTCTTCTGGACCACCTTACAGAAAATTAGTGCAAAACCAAACACAGTTGACAACCTTGCTTTTGGCAAATAATGTATCCTTGAAAAATATTTGTGTGCACGTATTTATTGGCGACTTGAGCAACACCTTTTGCAATAAAACCAAGTGTTCCTTAAATAGTCTGTTATGATACACCTTGATACCTAAAGTTTTCCTGAAGGAATTGGGATTGTCCCTAACAATTCTTTTGATAATAAGTGACTCCAGATTAGCTAGGTTTTTTTTTTTCTTCTTGCTTTGGAAAGCAAGAGCTTGATCTGAGATATCAGAGGTTGAAAAGTGCTGCAGGATTTTCAATTAAAAATTCCAGTGTATCCCTTCTTTCTGATGTGAAAGGCTAAATCAGTTTCAGGAAAATTCTGACATAATATTAAGGTAAATTATGTCCTGTCTTTAAAAATCCTGTAGGATAATTAACCTCTGTAGGTCCTAAGGATAGTAATACTTCCACATGCAATTCAACTAGCAAAGAACTCTGTCTCTTGTCCTGCCTTTTTGTTATCTGTTTTACTTCAGATTTAAAACAACAATAAATATTTCATAACCCGCTTTACACTTTCGTGCAGATTAAAAAATCTATGCCAAAAATTCAACTCTATTATATGAGAGAGAAAAGTGACTTCTCCATGCTTAAGACTAATATTTTGTATCTATATGCCACAGAGGGTGGGGGAGGATCGAGGGGAGAGGAGATAACTTGAAATGAATTCCAAAAGGAATTTGATTTAAGATTTAATAAATTCTGAGAAAAAGGAATTAAGTACTTGTCTATTTAAATGCAATTTTAAGCTGCAGGGAAAGTTTTATTTCAGTGTGAAGTGGGTTGGATAGTTCATCACAACTAATAACTTACACATGTAGGTTGGTTACCAGGAAATTTTTTTTTTTTAACCAAGAAATAGTTCAAACTGGAGAAGCAAAACTTCAAATGATTCTCAATAAAAATATATTTCCTCTGGCATTCAGAGACCTGCTCCACGCCATAACCTGTCTCAGAAAAAGGTTTCCTGAGCCCAATAGGTAATCCCTTCCCAAAACAGGTCTCTCTGTGCTACAGTGAGCCTAGCAGTTTTGGATTTGTTGAGTAAAGCAATTTTGGAATTGCTTCCTGCAGATGGGGATGCATTTTATGGTGAATCATTGGAGCTGTAAAAATAACAAACTGCTGGAAAAGAGGCTTAAAATGATCCCCCCAAATAGTGAAATCTTATCTAGCCCATCTGATAGAGCAATTGAGGGGAAAGAAACTAATTGAAACTATTGAAACAGCAGGGAGAGTTGACTATTTCTTTTTTTTATCCATTTAATGTAAAAGAAAATTGTCACATCTAATAGAGTGTCCAAAAAAAAGTGTTAACTAGGTATAAATGCCTTTTAAAACTGTCCTTTACCATCCGTAAGGTCACAGAACCGAGAAGCTTGCCTCCAGCCAAAAACACCATCTGACAAAGGCTGGCCATTGTATGTGGTTTTCAAAGAAATACCGCAGTCAAAAACCACAGTCCATTTTAATGTCATGTCAACTGATTCCAAGAAGAGATTTAGTCTCTCCCAGTGCAAAGAACCTGAAAACTCAAACTTTTAATTGAAAAAGCCTGAAGCCACTTTCACCCTCTTGAATTTAAAACTCAAATTATTCCTTTCAAGATTAAAAAAAAAAGAGAGAAAAAAGAAGTAGCACGCTTTTATCAAAGGTAGCACAGCAGTGATGTGTTATCAGCAGTCCTCCTTTCAGGAAAGTTGTTTTCCTTTCTCTGAGCTTTGTATCTGTTTTATCAGCTTAATACAAAATATTACTCTAAGATCATGCCCTCAGTACATGTAAATTTAAACTCTAGTAGAATGAGTTTACAGTTAATACAGCAGTTAAAATAAAATCACAGCCATTATACTTCAGAATCATTAAACTAACCCTTATATATAACAATAGGCTAAGGGGAAAATATTATTACTCCAAACAGAGAGCAACCCTACATACCACCCATATGCTTCAGATAGTTTCTGTTCACTCCTGCTGCCCTGACATCCTACCCAGTTTAGCACGCATCCCAGATGTTTCATTCTATAATGAATTAGCATCATCTTCTATGTCATCCTCATTGTCAGCAGTTGTATGAAAATGAGCTGGGATGCTTTCTGTTCAGTCAGTTCTCCCTCGTGGGCATAGCTTTTATGTTCACAACTGTTCCCAGGAAGCTAACCAAACAGCCCTCAGGAAGAACAGTTACTTCATGTACATAATTAGTATTTATAAAAGAAGAGCGGGTGGTGGAAGAGGGTAAAGGGGGTCAAATACACAGTGACAGAGGGAGACTAGACTTAGGATGGTGAGCACACAAAACAAAATATAGATGATGCATTATAGAATTGTGCACTTGAAACTTACATAACCTTATTAACCAATGTTACCCCAATAAACTTAATTTTAAAGGTATACAGAACTAAATATAATATTTGAAAGATCTTAAAATAAAATGAGAGTATGTATTCATTTAAGCTTAAAAAGAACTTTGCTATACTGTGATCCCACATGCACGGATATCTTACCAGCAGTGATAACAGAAATATAATGGATAAATACTTTCGTACAACCTTCCTTATTTCATTGATATGGTAAGTAGTGGACCAGCACTTTTAAGTTTTTTCAGTATTTGAGTGAAAGTTTATTTTCCTTCAGTTGCCTTCACCCCGACACCAACTAGCATTGTAATCCACAGGTTCTCTTAATTTCTTGTTTCTTTGTTCATAAGTGTGTATCTTTCTAAAGAGTTATTATTTACTATTCCTTATGTTTGTGAGGAATAAATTTCCCCTACAGTAATTTTGTAAGTAGTCATTTATACCAGAAAAGAACAACCAAAAGAATAACCATCAGTAATGGGTGCTGTGCTTCCACATTCCTGACAACAGTTGAATTCACCATGGAAACAGCTGAGTAGAAACTGTATGTATGTAATGAGGTCAAGGGAATGGGTGAAACAGCACTTTGTTGGCTTAAATATTTTAAGAGGATTTTTTTGTTTCTTTTTAGTAGGAGTTAAAATAGCATTTTAAATGCTTATACCAACTCTTCTATCCTTAAATAGCCTTCAAATAGGCACATTATCTGAGAACTCCAAAGCTTCATAAGCATTGCATTTACTGGTTCTGTTGCATTAGATTTTGCCCAAATTGCTCTTAGAGTGCAGGAGACTGGAGACTGGCTGATTTTGCAATGAACCCAGAGTAAGAACGTCTATTATGAAATTGTTGCTTAGTCGCAAAATCCAATCTTAAGACCCTGAGACAGTTTTTTAATTGTGGGAAGGTAATTGTAGACATTGAAAAGATACATTTACTCAACAATTATTCATTCATCATTATATTTTCCCACCCATCAATACCCCGCACATCATCCTTCTTTCCCAGACTGATTTTAGCTACACCAGATTCCATTCTGTTCTTATCCCACCATTAACTGATTCAGACTTCACTAATTGTATGTTTCACCTATGCCAACCTCCTTTCCCTAACATATAATGAGCAGCTGATCAATGCCAAGTACTGTGCTGGGCACATTATCATGCATATCTCACTTAATTTATTTAGATTATGGCCACTTTTTACCATGTTAGCTCCCTCTTTAGGGTTTGATGTTTTTTTGAGACTCCTCCATTGGAAGCAAAGATTGAACTGCCTAAGGACTAGTGGCTCACTAGACAAAAGAAATGTAAAAGACATCCCTTGCTGGGAAGAAAATTTCTGATCATCTTTCTTTACCAATAAAGGTTTGTTGGGGTTTTTTTCTGGTAAAACTAACCATGGTTGTAAGAGAAGAAAGAAGGGAGAGAGAGGAGAGAGAGATTATAACATAAATCCAACTTTTCTTTATAAAATACCCATGAGATTATATTGGACAGAACCTAAAGCAAGAAGAAACAAAAATATTTTTATATTGTTTGCAAGTTATTCCTGTTTTATGTATTACTTCTTTACATGTGATTCTATGATTTTTATTATTGCACTTACTCTTTTGCATCTTCTTTGTGTCTGCCTTAGTAAAATCTTTTGATAAAGGAAAAACCTTCTGAGGCAGAGAACACTTTCCCTAAGCTTTCCATTCGTGGGTTTATGGTATGGACCATGGTCTCCAAGTTCACTTTCTAGGCCACCTTAAGATAATTTTGGTTTTGCATCTTTTGTTTTCTATTATTTTCACACTTGACTACTTTTAAAAAGAAAAAATGAAATATTCAACTCATTTGAAAGGAGTTCAACATTTTAAGGAAGGTTGGGGGGAGGCAGGTACTGCCTTGTATTCAGCAGACTCTTACAGTGGGGTGAAGTTCATGAAAACAGAATGAAACTTCCTCTCAAGCCACAGCTACTGGGTATCTCATTTGCATTCTTTCTTATGCCTGTGCTGTTGTTCAATATATAGAAGAGCCTATACATAGAGATGGTTATTTCTGCCAATAGTAATTTCATTTTTCAGAAGTATCTGAAGACATTATTCATAAAGATTCATTCTTCACACTTTCTTGCTGAGAAGCCCCCTCTCTTGACACTGTGGGTGGTCAACTTTGAAATCTGCTAATAATCCGTTACACACAATGAGTGCAGGAAGAGTTATTTATTTTTTTAAGTTAAAATAGGCAGAAGTCCTTTTAGTTCCAAAAGGTTTTGAAGCATCCAGCTGTGTTATGTAAATAAGGGGCATCCTTTTCAAACTAACACCTTTGATTTTTTTGAACAGTTAAATTTTCTAAAGATAATTTTTAATACCCATAGAAATTTAATGACAGTCATTAGACATGCTAACCATACTGTGACTTGTAATCCAATATGCTGTAGCAGTTACAATGCCAAGTTATACAGATGTTTGTGTACACTTAGGTGGTATTTTTTTAACTAAGCTTTTAAATGAGTGAATTTTTTCCTACTTCATATTGTTTTCAAGTATAGTGTACATGCAATAGGCCATATTGGGCACTAGTAAAATAAAAACCCTCTAATCTTTGTACTGTGTTTTCAGATACAACTTAGTCAAAAGTCAAAATGCAGCCCCCAAAAAAGAAAATTACAATGCCCTGGCATCCTCTAAGAACACAATGGTAACTAATATCCATCAAGTTTTTACTCTGATGAGAAAAATTCATCTCAAGGGAGTTGGCTTAAGCTCAAAACAAGCTATGCAAAAGGATCACCTGATGACATTTTTAAAATGCAGAATCTTGGGCCTGACCCCAGATGGACTAACTCAAAATCTCTGAGCACAGGGCGAGCACAGGAATCTGCATTTAAAAGCCACATGGAAGATCCTCTCAGTCACCAGTCCAGAGACCATCTTTAAGGAGGCCTTAAAATCCTTGCCATTGTCTAAATATGTATGTAAATTCACATAATACATGTTGTGTCTTACAGACATTACTTCACAAACTTATGTTGTCTCCCCTACCAAGAGCAAAGATGAGTCTTTATATCCCATGGTACATGGCTTTGTGTGCGGGTGCACAGCAAATATTGATTGGCAGCAATTGGCAATAAATATGGTGTTCTGGTGTACAAGTAAAAACTTCACCAATATCTGGGGTCTTTCTCAGACCTACTTTTAATTCAGAAAAGTGCCCTGACTTGCCTAGAGGAAGATTTGCAAAATAGTTTTCTGTGTGGTTCATAGGTCTGGGAAGTGTTTAGCTTATTAAACTTTCTCAGGAGACAAAGTATTTATCTCATGTGAATATATTCTCCCATAACTGATTAAACGGCACCCATCAAATTCACAGCAGTGTAATAACACTTAAAGGAAATAGTGTGAAGGAAGGTGAAACAGTTTTAATCACTGCTTCCAAAAGTGGACTGTTACATAAGGTTCCTTGACCTCAGGGCGCCACTTTCTTGGTTGGCATTGCCAATTGCTTCAGGGTGTGGCAAGGCGCCAAAGTGAGTTAAGTGACAACAAAAACAGCTGATGGGCTAGCTTTTGAAGAAATTGGGATTTAGTAAAGGGATATTTGGTAATATTTGAGTAAGAGAAGCTTTTAGGTCCAGGTGTTATACAGAGGGTGGCAAACAGATTTTTAGCTAAACTATTGGTAAAATATCTGGCACTCCAGGAAATCTTTTGGACTTGAAGGTAAAATTTGAAATGAAGTGTATGGAGACACCATCATCTGGCAAAACCTCAATTGGTTAAATCTGACTCTTTCTAAGGAAATACTATGGAATACTAAGATGGGCCAGAGGGCTTTGGACACTTGCCCTTGGTAAGCCAGATAAGGTGATTTTCCCCTTTCTTGGAGTGTTTTCTACAGAACTTCTATTTTTCTCTCTGCCCCAGCTCCCTGCCGATGTACAGATGCATGCAGTTAGTCATATCCGCGTGATTTTATGCAACCGTCTCCCAACACCTGATGAAAGCAAAAAGGAAATAAGCTTGATTTATCAATAGGACATGATTAAAATTAGTGTTTTCCTTGGTTTTCAACATAAAAGCATCTTTCCTACATTTCGAATATGGTTAGGTCTATATGATTAAAGCACTTCAGTCAGTCAACATTTAGATCCGTTTGACTTTCACATATGTGGCATTCTCCTTTACTATAAAAAGAATAATTTGGTCCTTCCAGAATGCAACTTTCAAGAATGTTACACTTTTAGACATTATCCCAGAACACAGATGCTTAATACTGAGCTTTCAACTCCAAGTTAGGTGAGCGTAAGCAGTTACATTAGATTTATCCATGGCCCTAAACAATATTAAATTCCTAAAACTTTAAGTCACACCAGAATGTATCTGCCAGGTGTTTTGGTTATACTTTTACCACAATTCTCAGGCAAAAAGGAATAGCACTGGCTCAACAGTCCTCCCAATTTTTGTTTTATAGCCCAGAAACAGAAGAATTTGTCTAGGGTGCTTTATAACCATCTTAGTGCTATTGACCTTTTTTTTCCCAGCCCTGAAAACCTGTAAGATTCTATATCTGTATTCTATGTGCAAGTTGCCATCAAGAAAATGAGTAAATTCTTGATCACTTATGGGATCCCCTTATGTGTCAGCAAAACTTGAGAGTCACAAAACCTCACACTCCTTCAAAGCTAGCTTAACCTGCTATCTGATACCCAAATATTCTCCACGGTGCTTTATCCCATTAACATAGAAAGTTAATATAAAAGTATAGATATTTTTGGAGAAGGAAACCTCTTCAGGTTTTAAAGTCAGGTGTTCATTAGTGTGAAAGAATCTGAGGCTTCTCTGAGAGCCAATTTATTTTTTGGACGAAGGGATTAAAATATGTAAGGAAGGCATCAAAAGACCAGAATGATGAGAAGGACAGGAGAAAAATTCCATGATATGGGCAGATTCTACAACAAGATTGAGACCCTGAGTCATAAAGATAAAATTTAGTAGCTTTCTAATTCTCAGGATGATCCTGGCACCTACCTTTAAGAGCTAATGGTCATATTTTAAAAATAATATGTAAGCAGGAAAAAATAAAACCCTGAAGATCCCTATATGGCAAGGTTGTGTGGACTTAAGACAATGAGAAGAAAGAAAAAAGAGAACAAAATGGCATTAATATTAAATAGAATTCATTTAACAGCAAATGACAAAATCCCAACTCAAACTGGCTCACAAACTAAACAGGGGGTTAAAATATATTGGTTCACATAACTGCAGAGTAATGGCTAGGTCTGGTGCCCAAATAATACCATTATCAATCTAGCTACCCTGGTCTCTTATACTTGTGTTGCATGATATGAGTTTTTTACCCTCAGCAGGGCTCTCATCTCTGGATAGGCAGATGCCATGAGCAGTTACCAGTTTAGCAACCTCATTTTTTTATACTTATTTTATTGATTATGCTACTACAGTTGTCCCATTTTTTTCTCTCCTTTATTCCCCTCTGCCCTGCAGCCGCCCCCCCCCCACCACCATCAGCATCCCCCCCATAGTTCATGTCCATGGGTCTTACATATAATTTCCTTGGCTTCTCCATTTCCTATACTATTCTTAATCTCCCCCTCTGTCTATTTTGTACCTACTATTTATGCTTCTTATTCCTCATATCTTTTCCTCCATTCTCCCCACTCCAACTCCCCTCTGATCTCCATTTCTGTGATTCTGTTCCTGTTCTAGTTGTTTGCTTAGTTTGTTTGTTTGTTTGTTTGTTTGTTTTTAGGTTCAGTTTTTGATTGTTGTGAGTTTGATGTCATTTTACTGTTCATAGTTTTTGATCCTCTTTTTCTTAGATAAGTCCCTTTAACGATTCATATAAGGGCTTGGTGATGATGAACTCCTTTAACTTGACCTTATCTGGGAAGCACTTTATCTACCCTTCCATACTAAGTGATAGTTTTGCTGGATAGAGTAACCTTGGATGTAGATCCTTGCCTTTCATGACTTTGAATACTTCTTTCCAGCCCCTTCTTGCCTGCAAATTTTCTTTTGAGAAATCATCTGATAGTCTTATGGGCACTCCTTTGCAGGTAACTGTCTCCTTTTCTCTTGCTGCTTTTAAGATTCTCTCTTACCCAAAGCAATTTATAGATTCAATGCAATCCCTATTAAGATACCAATGATGTATTTCACAGAAATAGAACAGACATTTCAAAAATTTATATGGAACCATAAACAACCCCGAATAGCCGCAACAATTTTGAGAAAGAAAAACAAAGGAGGAGGGATCACAATACCGGACATCAACCTCTACTACAAAGCCACCATACTGAAAACAATCTGGTACTGGCACAAGAACAGACCCATAGACCAGTGGAACAGAATAGAAAGCCTAGAAATAAGCCCAGGTCTCTATGGACATCTAATATTTGACAAAGGGGGCAGAAGCATAAAATGGGGCAATAACAGCCTCTTCAACAAATGGTGTTGGGAGAGCTGGACGGCTACATGCAAAAAATTGAAATTGGATCATCAGCTGACACCATACACAAAAATAAACTCAAGATGGATAAAAGACTTAAATATAAGTCACAACACCATCAAAGTCTTCGAGGAGAACATTGGCAGGAAACTCTCAGATATCCCACGCAGCAATTTTTTCACTGATATGTCTCCTAAAGCAAGGGACATAAAGGAAAGAATAAGCAAGCAGGACCTCATAAAAATAAGAAGCTTCTGCATGGCTAAAGAAAATATCAGCAAAATGAAAAGGGAGCCAACCGTATGGGAAAATATATTTGCTAATGATACATCAGATAGAGGTTTGATCTCCAAGATATATAAAGAACTCACTCGACTCTACTCCAAGAAGACAAACGATCCAATCAAAAAATGGGCAAAGGACCTGGGCAGATGCTTTTCTAAGGAGGAGATACAGAGGGCCCAGAGGCATTTGAAAGGATGCTCTGCATCACTAGCCATCAGAGAAATGCAGATCAAAACCACCATGAGGTACCACCTCACACCGGTCAGAATGGCCATCATAAACAGATCCAGAAACAACAGGTGCTGGCGAGGCTGTGGAGAAAAGGGAACCCTAGTCCACTGCTGGTGGGAATGCAGACTGGTGCAGCCACTATGGAAAGCAGTGTGGAATTTCCTCAGAAAGCTGAAAATGGAACTGCCTCTTGATCCAGCGATTCCCCTGCTGGGACTATACCCTGAGAACACCAAAACGCCAATACAAAAGAACCTATGCACTCCAATGTTCATAGCAGCACAATTTACAATAGCCAAGTGTTGGAAGCAACCTAAATGCCCATCAGTAGATGATTGGATCAAAAAGTGATGGTACATATACACAATGGAATACTACGCAGCAGAAAGAAAAAAGAAGTACTAAACTTTGCGACAGCATGGATGGAACTGGAGAGCATCATGCTAAGCGAAATAAGCCAGGGGGCGAAAGACAAATACCATATGATCTCACCTATAAGCGGAACCTAACCAACAATGCAAAGATGCAAGGAAAATATGACCAGCAACACTGAAAGGAAAAGAAATCAACAGAGACAAGAGGGAAGGGGGGGGCAGGGAAAGGGAAGGGAAGGGGAAAGTCAAGGAACATATAGCAAGGACTCATGGACAAAACCAAAGGGGAAGAGCTGAGGGAGGGAAGGTGGGAGGGGGCAAGGGAAAGAGGTGGGGGGGAGGCAGAGACAAATGTATTTAAAAAGTAAATAAATTAATTAAAAAAAATAAATAAAACTTTCTCTTAACTGGGGGGGGGGGGGGGGGGGGGGGGGGGGGGCAAAAAATAAATAAATAAATAAATAAATAAATAAATTTAAAAAAAAAAAGATTCTCTCTTTATCTTTAGTCTTGAGTAATTTAATTATGATGTGCCTTGGTGTGCACTTCCTTGGGTCCAACTTCTTTGGGACTCTCTGAACTCCTGGATCTCCTGGAAGTCCATTTCCTTGGCCAAATTGGGGAAGTTCTCCTTCATTATTTTTTGAAATAAGTCTTCAATTTCTTGCTCTTCCTCTTCTCATTCTGGCACCCCTATGATTCGGATGTTGGAACGCTTAAAGTTGTCCCAGATGTTCCTAAGCTTCTCCTCATTTTTCTTTTTTTTTTTGAATACTTGTTTCTTCATTCTGTTCTGGTTGAATGTTAATCTCTTCCTTCTGCTCCAAAGCATTGATCTGAGTCCAGTTTCCTTCCCTTTACTGTTGGTTCCCCATATATTTTTCTCTATTTCACTTTCCATAGCCTTCACTTTTTCCTCCATTTTGTGACCATACTCAACCATTTCTATGAGCATCCTGATTACCAGTGTTTTGAACTGTGCATCTGATAGGTTGGCTATCTCTTCATGCTTAGTTACATTTCTGGAGTTTTGATCTGTTCTTTTATTTGGGCCATATTCCTTTGTCTCAGCACACCTGTTACTGGTGGGAGGGGCGGAGCCATAGATATTCTCCAGAGCAGGGCAACACAGGTCTCTATGTTATGATGCTGTGTGTGGGGGAGGGGCTCAAGGGGGAACAATGCCACTTGCTCGGCTCTTGACCAGCCTTCAGTCACATCCCCTGCTACCCATGAGCAAATTGGGCCCTTCTGGTGCTGATTCCTGGCTGGGTGGGTTTGTGTACATTCTAGGACTCTGTGGGTCTCTCCAACTATCTCTGCTGTAAGATAGAGTTTCTCCCAGTACCGTATCCCCACAGGTTTTACAGCCAGAGGTTCTGAGGCTTTCTTTTCCCCACACCGGACCCCTGGGTTGCATGGTCTGTCTTGCTCCGTCTTGCTCCCCAGCTGCTCTTCCTGGTTTACCTACACACAAATATGGGACCCCCAGGTCCACCAGCCACCACCTTGCCACATGTCCTCTCTTCCCAGCTGCCCGTCTCCACCCCTCCTACCAGTGTGGATGAATGTTTCTTCTTTAGTTCCTTGGTTGTTCGACTTCCATACAGTTTGATTTTCTAGCAGTTCTGCTTATTTTTTGTTTTTAAATGTGTTATTATACTTCTTTTGGTTATGCAAGGAGGCAGAGTTTATCTACCTATGTCTCCATCTTGGCCAGAAGTTCAGTAGCAATCCCATTAAAAAAAAAAAAAAAAGCCAGTTACTCTGGCTTGGCCTGCACTAATCACTGTGATTGACACCAAGAGTCAAGGTCTGCCCCTTCTTTCAGCATGGGCTGAGAGTGGTGGAGGGGTGGGTCTACAAGGGAAACTGAGTCTATGGCTACTTTAAAAAGGGGAAACGGACTTAGGAAGGCAGAACCACAAAACAACAGATTCAAATCACTTTCCCCTGTGGAGAATGCCTCCCCAGCAGGTGAGAGGAGCATTTTTCCTGAGTGCAGCTGCTCAGGCACTCACCCTGGGGCCTCCAAGCCATATTTTAAGCCAGAGAGTTGTGCATCATCACAGCTCCCCACTGTGATTTTCTTTCCAAATTACCACAAGGGCACTTCTGGAGGACAGTGTCCTCAGTGGAGGAAGGTAGTCACCAGGCTTGAAATTCTCTGAGTTTTAAGCCCAAGATGGTTTTTCTCCAACAGATATTTGAAGCACTTTATTGAGGCAATGCCACGCGTATTTAATGAAGCCCTGAAAGGGCACCTAGTGTGAAATAGAGGATGAGATAAATCAAAAATAAACATAGATGGCTTAAAATAGAATTCATGGCTTCAGACAAACTATAAAGCTGTTAATCTGCTTCCAATGCAAAGTACATAGCTACAAATACTTAAAAGTTAAATAACACACAAGGAGAAAGGGAGAAGAAAAGTTCCACTTAAAGGGAGGAAAAAATTCCACTTATTAGACAAGATGTAATTGTAATGTTATTTACCTGTGTGTGCATACATGCATGTATGTATATGTGCATAATAGATCAATTGTTTTCTGATTGGATTAACAATTCCTTTGGTTTCTGAGTGACAGTGAAAACTGGTTTTGTGCATGTCCAAGGCCGTACTCAGGCAGGCTGTGCCAGTTTGCAACTTGTGAAAATGACGCATGTAGAGATGGTGCCACGTGTGTTCCTAAATCCGGGACAGACATTGTCTGCCTCTGCCCGTATGGGAGGCTTGGACTCCTCTGCACTGACGGTGAGAACATTTGATCAGTAAGCATGGGGCCCAGGCAGAAGGAGGGGGAGAGGACAGACTCACCCAGAGCAATCAAGGACGGCACCTGACAAAATATGTCAAATCATTTTCTTGGTTCTTTTCAAGTCAGTCAAGACAAGATGCATTACCCAGAGAGTATTAAGCTAAGTGAAGTAAGTCAATGAAAGACAAATACCGTATGGCTTCATTTATATGTGGAATCAACAAACAAACAAAATAGAAACAGACTCATAGGTACAGAGAACAGACTGATGATTGCCAGAAGGGAGGAGGTTGGGGGACTGGGTGAAAAAGGTGATGGGGTAAAGGCACAGCTGGTAGTTACAGGCGAGTCATGGGAATGTGAAGTACAGATACGGAATATAGTCAATGACATTGTGGTAACTATGTGCGGTTCCAGGCGGGTGACTCGAATAATGGGGAGCACTTTGTGGGACATATGATTGTCTGACCACCAAGCCATGCACCAGAAACTGGTACGAAATAGTAATGAATGTAAACTGTAATTGAAAAAAATTAAAAATAAAAAGACAAGATCCACTAATGAAAGAGATCCCTGAGCAGGTATTTCTCATACCCATCAAGTAATTATGAAGAAGGTAATGAGTTTACCCTGAGGTTTGACTACAGAAAATCTCTGTATTGTAAAATCACAAAGTCATTCTGATGCTCAAAGCATAACAAGGAAAATCAGGTGCAAGATGTAAAATCATTTTGGCAAACTGGGGATATAATTAACAAATGTGTATATTATAGACCAGTCGTTTTTGTTTAAAGGTAACAAAGCCTATGATAGCTATTATACACCAAGAATCTAAATCACAAGTAATAGCCATGTGCATCTCCTCAGGAAAATCCAGTGTGTGGAAACCCTAAATTACAAAAAGATACAAGATGCTATAATGTAAGATTGCTTTAAAAAGCAAGTTGCCCAAGAGTGCAGTGTCCGCTTTGATATACAGAGACAAATATGCCTAACTATTTTCAGAAATAACAAAAAGTAATTGATATTAATATTTAATCAATTCAGGACTGGACTTGTCTCATCTTTATTTTTACTATAAGGATAAAGAAAAAAAATTACCCCTTAAGTACTAGTGTTATTTTGGCACTAGTGGTATTTACTACCAAATTGTAAAATAAGGCTACCAAAGTGAACACAGGGCCCTGGGCCCCCAGCTCACCAGCAAACAGATCTGCCTTTGCTGCCTCAGAAAGCTGGGGGACCACACCCTGATGTAACAGGTGTGAAAACTGAAAATAAAATAAAGAGGTATCTGGGACTAAAAGGCATTGAAGTTTTTGATGTGTATGTCTTTGAAGGGAATTGAAACAATGGATTTATGTGTAACTAGAAGGGAAGTTACGAATTACTAGAAATTTTGTTCTGTGTGTAGCAGAGTTACAGTAGAAGTTGTTAGCCAAGTAATTTTTATAAGAAAAAAAAATCCTAGACTAGATGAATATGAAGTCTTTATTTCCTATAAAAACCGCATGTTTCTCAGACATAATTATCCTATTTAGATAAAAGCTATTGAAAATGCA
Source organism: Pteronotus mesoamericanus (assembly GCF_021234165.1). Classification (NCBI taxonomy): domain Eukaryota; kingdom Metazoa; phylum Chordata; class Mammalia; order Chiroptera; family Mormoopidae; genus Pteronotus; species Pteronotus mesoamericanus. The sequence goes on along the minus strand of NW_026555085.1, from coordinate 27,566,332 downwards.
AGTAATCACAATAAATTTGGTTGCTAAGGAATGAGTCATTAATTTTGCTTCCTACTTAAAAAATAGTACTACCATAGGAGGTAAGAAATAAAGATTTATAAGAGTGTTTTCACATATTTACAAAAAAAAATGATTGTTGACTCTCATCTCTTGATCTCATTAGGGCTCCCAAGATGCAGAGATTTATAAGTTATTAATACAGGTAATATTAGACGATGCTTATTAGGCTCTTGCCTCACTGTAACTAAGAAGAAATTCCTACATGCACCCATCCAGAGGAATTTCTCAAAGTAATTGGCCTAGCCATGAACATATTGCACAAATGTGCCAGGCCCATTTGAGATCCCTACCCTCATAGATTTGCCTTCTCACTGAGAAGATAAAAAGAAAATAAAAATGGCTCAAGACACAATATATATTTATGAAAAGAATTATGAGGGAAATAAACAGGAAGCAATAGAGTAACCAGGGTGGAGTCATTATCCTAGACAAGTGCTCACCATAAGAATGACTCCAGAAGAGGAGATATTTGTACCAAGATCTAAGAAAAAGGAGTTCACAGTATGAAAAGCAGAAGAAAAACAAATACTCAAGCAGAAGGTTCTGAAAATGGAAGACTCTGAAGAGAGATAGAGCCTAGGCTTTTGGAAGAATAAAAAAAATACTACAATAGCTGGAGCCTAAGTGAACAAGAGAGAATATTATATCTGACATAAGCAGGACCTAGATCATATAGGGCCTTGGGAGCATGGGAAGGTTCTAGACTTATTTCTAGGTCCCTTCAAAAATCATTGGAATGTTTTAAAGAGGCAAGTAGTGTGTATGTGTTTATTTAAACCATTTTAACTGCAGTATAGAGATTGACTTTAGAAGGCTTTTGTCAGGGCTCCTGACAAAACATAATTTTCTTAAGACAAGGGTGATGGCAGTGGAGATAGAAATAAGTGGATGAACTTGAGATCAGTTCTATTGGAGATAGAATTGACAGAACTTGCTGGGAAATATGTGAAAAGGGCTGAATCAAGAACATCCAGATTTCTTTATTTGATTTGATTGAATTACCAGTAGAAGGTGGTGGTGCCACAAGGAACATTAGAGGCTTAACAGGATTTTTATCGGGAAGTAAACAAGAGTTTTATTTTGTACAGGTGATGGAAAAGATGCCTGTTAGATATCTAAATGAGAATGATGTGTAGGAAACTGAATAAATAATGTTGGTACTCAGGGAAAAGGCCAGGACTAAAAATACAATTAAGGGAGTCATCAAAATAGAGATGATGGTTAATAGTCTTAGAGGAAATTGTAGATAAAGATGAGAAGAGGACTAACGACTAAGTCCCCCAGGATTCCAATATTTAGGGATCTGGTAGAGGAAAGAAAGAAATGTTAAAAGGCAATACTATCCCCTCACAAATACCACCTCTTATCTTTCATCTCATAAATATTGCTCCTTTCATGAGGGGGCATTGTCTTAGCCTGGATTCCCCAAAGAGTGGAACCTAAATATGAATAAAGAATTGTATTCAAGTGGTTTTGATTTTTTTAAAATCATCCCAGGAAACAGGAGTGGAGTGAAAAATAAAAAGAATAAAACGGGAGAGGGGGAAGTCAGTATAGGGGCCTATCCTGGAGTAGAACATCACCATGGGCAACCGGGCTTGATTATACTGGGATCTTATGAAGAGTTATCTAAAATGAGTTTCAGGATTTTCTGATCTTATAAGGAAATGTGTAGAATGGGTCTGAGAATTGTCTGCCCAAGGGACAAAAGAGAAACACACTTAACCACTGACTCGTGGTTCCTTTAGAATGAGAGTTGCCCCACAGGACGTTAATTTCCCCACATTCCAAATTGCCATACAAGACTGGTGAGAGTGTGAGCTCTTGCAAGCATCTCAGGCAAGAGCTTCGGAGAAGCTGGAGGTCAACGAAGGAGAGGTTATCATATCAATACTCCATAACAATCACAAAAGTGCCCACTCAGTGACTGCCCCCTCCAGGAGCCATCTTTGCATCAAGCAGATACCAAAGCGTCCTTTATTCCAACAATTAGTATGAAGTGGTGGTGCCAATGTCACTTCTTGGACCATTCACTGTCACAAATCTAACCTCCAGGAGATTGTCCAGAACAGGCTGAATATATGTTTGTTCAAGAAAGAAAAACATAGAGCAACTAATAACCATGGCTGTTGCCCAATTACAGCTGTACTCTAGAACCGGCAGAGAATAACATCTGAGAATCTCTTTTTCATCTCTGCATTTTTGTTCATACCGGAAGAAGAAAAATCAACTTGTTTTATTTCATCAGCACTTATGTTTGTTATATAGTACTTTTCTTTTTAAATTATAGCCATATCTACTGTAATAATATATTCTTTAGGGGATAATAAAAAATATCATTATGACATTTCCTACCTTGTTGGTATTTTCACTGGGGAATTCATTCTGGGGAGATTTTGGCAGTAGAGACTGGGGCTGAGACGAACAAGCACCACAAGCAGAAAACTTCCAGCTGCCTTCCTTTGCAAAGTGCTTTACTCTCTACATTTGTGCTCTTTATTCACACTTCCTCTTGCCTAGTCTTATGCAAGCATAATCTCTTCTTGTTTTCTTAACCACAACATTCTAAAGACAAAAAGGGGAGGCAGAGGATGCTTTCTCCTATCTCTTGTCCTCTGTGTCCCTTCTATAAATATTTCTTGATTAATTTACGTTACCTCCCAACCTAGGTGTCTCAGTGGAACTCACCCTTTGAAGAAAAAGGTGTAACGCACTCATGGGGAACCTAGGCCTTGGAAATAGTCCGGCTGTGTTAAAATCTGCATTCTGCTGCTGACTTGCCAGGGGAGTAATCTTAGGCAACTCACTCAGTCCCCTGTACTTCAACTTCAGTGAGTCTAGTAGTACAACCTACCTTATAGATTTCAGGAGAATTAAATGAGATAATTCATGTAGCATGCTTAGCACATTGCTGGCCACATAGAAAGTGCTTTTGCTTTTTAAGGGTGGTCAAGCAGTTTTCACGTATTCACAGGGCACTAACTGCCATACCTTATCATTGTGGGAAAGAAGGCTGGTTTTCCATCCAGCTTAAAAAAAAAACAAAAACAAAAAGAACCTCTCTAAGACGTCAAAAGAAATCAAAATTAATTTCCTTTTCAGATTTTTTTCCAAACAGGTGACACTCTGCAGTGATTAGGGACAGGCCAGAGTATTAGAAAATCAGGGAAGAAACCAGGGACACAGATAATCACCAGGCTATTTAAGGACATGATACCTCTATAAAGCAGCTTAATGTCAGGCTGGCATTTTGTAAAAGCATATTTCAAATACATGTAATTTTCCGTCATGTAAGCTTTGTAACTCTTTTGATAGCATCCACTCTGATATGATCCAGCTTTTTCTTTCCAACTCAACAGCTGTTTGATTACCCTGCTGTTCAGCTTGTCTCAATAGTCCTCACTTCCCACCATGTTTAAATCCTGTACGTTCTAGTGTCTGGTTGCAAAGAGATGTTAAAAGATCAAATCCAATCACAGAGGGGAGCAAGAAGACAGAGGTGATTGTGGTCACACAAGAAAGCACTCAGAAAAGTGATTCCCCTTGCTGTGGGTTGAAGGCAGCTTTGAGTGGTCTGCATTTTTCCTCTCTTAAGAACTGATGGAATTGCCTCAACTTTTGCTCAGCGGGAAAGTGGGTACCTCCTGCCTTCCCTTTTTTTTTTTTTTTTAATTTCAGCATCTGTAAAGAGGAAAAAGTTAGATTGGCACATATAAAAAAAGCAGCACTTAAATACATAGTTCAATGTGCACTAAAATGGTCTTGAAAAATAGTTTTGATGGACTCCTGTAATCCAGTCCATTGACATATTGAGTTACCACATTTCTTCTCTTTATGCAAGTGGTTTTCCCAGCAGAGTAAATTTACAGTTATTATTCCAGTAATTATTACTGATTTTGTGTTTATAAGCAAATGAGTCTTTAAAATACATATATCTGGGAAATATTTTCTGGTCAAAGGCTTCTATTAGGTTTAGAAATTGCTCATATGTCTATAGTTAATGCTATAATGATTCTAAAAGCATGATGCTTTCTACCAATGATTAGTATTGGATTTAGTTATTTATTTATACACACATATATGCATTCACATACATATACACCTATTAAAAACAGCAAGAAAATAAGAAATTTGACTTGGGGAATAATATCAGTTCTGACAGGGCTTACTAGTTGTTCAGTAAGCCCTTACCGATATAACCTGTCCTTTTTTGTTAATACATACCTGGTTGGCAGTAAGGGGAGGGGAGACAGTAATATATCCTGCTAAGATGTCTCAACTTTCCTCACAGCACAATGAAGTCATGGAACTAGATTATGGACAATCAGATATACACAGACGTGGCAGAGTATTGTACTGACCTCTGGAAGACTCCTTAAGAGTAACGTGAACCCAGACCTTCCTTCTTTATGAAGCCTAGAAGGTGGAAGAGATGACTTGAATTCCAGAAAACCTCTTCAGGAGACTTTGGGATGGAGAAGCAAACATATGAAAAAAGCTTATATCCCTGATAAATAACCATACCAGTCAGGGATTGTCTGCCATCAGACTTAGCTGTAATGAGAGAGAAATAATCTATTTTGCTTAAACCCCTGTTATTTTGTTACATATTATGTTATATGGGACTAAACCTAATCTTTACGGATATAATCAGTGTCACAATTTCCCTGAATTTTATATCTTAATATGTTTTCTCAAATGTTTCTGATTTTGTTCATAAACCCGTAGGCTACTTATCAAAGAGAAGATACAGACTTTCTTTTATTTTATTTATCTTATTTCACTCAGGAGATTTAATAAATTATAAATTTATAAAATATATTTTGCAACTTGATGAAAGTGTGGTATGAATATTATTCCAATATTGTAAAAGAAATATCAAAATAAGCAGCACAATAACAAAAACTGTATTTTTTCCAAATTAGAAAAATAATTTAAAAAGCAAACTTCAGATCTTATGTATGAAACATTACCTCTTGTCTTAAAACTACCCTCATGAGGCAATTTCTAATAATCACACTAAATGAAAAATCAAATTAGTTTGCAGATTTTCACAACTCCATTCCTAGGGAGCCACGCAGCTGTTATTGCCTGCCTTTGAACAGAGAACAGAATATTCACTCGCAGATTCTTCCTATTTGTCTCTGGAACACTGTCAGTAGAACATTAACTCAAACGGCCACAAATTTTTTTTGTTCAATTCGGCACTTTGTCATTGTTTAGCAACCTCACAGAATTCTCTCTCCCAACACAAGCATTTCCTGCTTACTAAAAAATGTCTTTAAAATGGATAGACTATGCACCAGGGCAGAATTGTCTCTCTCGAATGGCAAATTGATTTTGTAGACCATGTGTGGAAATGTAAACCTCTGCAGTTTACCCCACAGCTCACCAGAGACTTTAACTTTGCAGGTCTGTCAGCCCAGGCTGTCGGATCCTACCACACCTATCAGGTTATGCTTGGTCAGTTTAAGGGCCATGGTAATGTGGTGCACCTGCCAGTTACCAAGCAATGAGAGCACAGACACATTTGTTGTACATAAAAAATTCTTCACAGAAACGGAAAATTGATTAGAGCCTGAGTACATTTATGCTACATGAAAAACTGTGCAGTCAACATTTTATGAAGAGGTAATGGAATTTACTGATTGCCAGGAATGAAATAAACAGGAATGGAGAGCTTTGTGTGGGATGTAAATTGCCTCCCATTACATACAATGACAGCAGCGCTTCGGTTAAAGGGTTTTTGTTTACACACTGATGTGCTCATGTTGTGTCTTTTCTCAGATTTTGTCATTCCGTGATTTCGAGTTTGAAAATGGCTTCCTACTTTTCTTAGGATCAAATTAGAACTGCTTAAAATGATGTGCACACCTGACATGGGAAGACCCCAGCTTATCCATCCTCTGTCAGAACGCTGTTAACATTTCGTATTTATCTTTTAAATGGCCAATATGTAAAAGATAAATGCAAAAAAATATAGCCTCAAATGTAAGCTCTGTGAACACAGATACCATGTGTGCCTTAGAGCAGCACAAGGTGCCTGGCACACAGTAGACTCTAAAACGTTTGCTGAATTAGAAATGGTTTGAAAGTTCTTCAAAATAATTATCTAAGCTGTTACCCTGAACCTACTACTATGCCTACGACTTAGGAGACACTTAAGTCAATAAGTTTTTGTCAAATTAAAAAAAAGTAAAACAATAAAATAATCAATGAACAAATAATCTAGTCTGGGACATTTCCAGAAAAGCATGCTCCACAGAACACTAGTGCAATAAGGTGGCCCATAAAAAAGAGTATGTTGAAATGAACTTGCATTTCAGTGAGCACTTAACTGTTTGCCAGGCCCTCAGCTAAGGGCTTTACATTCAACTTCCAACAGGATCCCATAATAACCCAGTGAGATATGTCATTATTTTTATTGTTCATGTGGGGGGGGAAACTGAGGCTCAGAAAATGTAAGTAAGTAATCAAAGGTGATATAGCTGGTAAGTGGTGGGTAAATCTGGAATCTAGATGTCCCTGACTTCAGCCTTTCTGTCAGGAATGCACAGCGTGTAGTGTAGGAAGTAAAGGCTCTGAACAGTACCATGAAAACAGAATCAAACTGAGGAGCAATTCTTCCGCACAGAATAAGCCTTTCACGGTAGTGGTGTATGTATACTCCACCTTATCATTCCCAATTTTTGTCTTTTATGATATCTATATTATTGCATATTCATACATGAATATAATTTCTAATAAATAACATATATGGACCATGATGAAAAAAATTTAGCCACCAATGGTTTAGACAATTCCCTTTCAAACATGGCCTGAGATTTTTATTTGTTCCACCACTGATTTCATAGAACTAATTTAGGGAAGGTGATTTCAACTTATACCTGAAATGCTTGGGATATATAATACATAAAATTTATTATGTGATTCCAATTGGTTGATATAGTTGGAGGAAACAATGGAGTGGCATATTCAAAAAGTTCTTATTCTTGTTCTTAAAGTTACTTTAAAGCCACCCACTCACCCCAATTCAATTAAGTTTACCTAAATTTGCATTCTCTAAAATGATGCTAACTGAGCAGTGGAAAAGAGTGCAGGAATGCTATCGGTGCGGGAGGAGAGTGACCACAACCTCAGCTAACACCACCGCAATCTTGTTAATAAATATGCATATGTCCTGTGGCCACTGTGTGGAAACGCGTCCGTTTGTGGTAGGCATTCCCAAACATGAAGAACCACTTTAGTTAGGCCTCAACTAAGCAGAGTAAGTTTCAGTGGACATTATTTTTACTTCCTTCTCTGCACTGTGATTTAATAAAAACTAAAAATGTTTAAAATTATATATATACTTTTGCCATGAGTATAATCCATTTTATTTTTTTATTGTTGTTCGAGTACAGTTGTCTCCATCTTCTCCCCACTCTCTCCCACCCCACTGACCCCCCACCTCCCACCCTCAGTCCTACCCCCTTTTGGTTTGTCCATGGGTCCTTTATACATGTTCCTTGATGACCCTTCCCCTTCTTTCCACTGCTATCTCCCTTCCTCCTCCCCTCTGGTTACTGTCAGTTCTTTATTTCAATGTCTCTCGTTAAAATTTGGCTTGCTTATTTGTTTTATTGATTAGGGTCCACTTATAGGTGAGACCATATGGTATTTGTCTTTCACCACCTGGCTTATTTCACTTAGCATAAGGCTCTCCAGTTCCACCCATGCTGTGGCGAAGGGTAGGAGCTACTTCTTTCTTTCTGCTGTGTAGTATTTCATTGAGTAAATGTACCATAGTTTTTTGACCCATTCATTTATGGATGGGCACTTAGGTTGCTCCCAGCCCTTGGCTATTGTAAATTGTGCTGCTATGAACGTTGGGGTACATAGGTTCTTTTGAATTGGTGTTTCAGGATTCTTAGGGTATAATACCAGCAGTGGATTATATCCTGGTAAAAAGGCAGTTCCAATTTTAGTTTTTTGAGGAAATTCCATGCTGTTTTCCACAGAGGCTGCACCAGTCTACATTCCAACCAGTACACTAGGATTCCCTTTTCTCCACATCCTTGTCAGTACTTATTGTTTGTTGATTTGTTTATGGTGGCCATACTTACCAGTGTGAAGTTGTATCTCTCTGTGGTTTTAATTTGCGTCTCTCTGATGGCTAGTGATGCTGAGCATCCTTTCATATTATACATTTATCACTTAGGGATTTTTTTGTTTTGATTTTTCTCAATGTACAGTATCAAATGATTTGATCCCTGCTTCCTTCTTTGTCCTTTTACCAAATGATAACCCTTCAATATTTTAAGTGTCCTGAAAAGTATTCAACTTTACTAAGAAACCACATGATCACTTAACGAGATTTTTCACTCATAAAATTGGGTAAATGAGAGTTATGTTTCATATATTAGATAAGAACAACTAAATATGAAAGGATTGACACTTGTAGAGGCATCATTTTGTCAACTCAGACAAATAAACAATTTCTTAGAGGAAAGCATTAATTCAAGCAAGGGAGTATTTTTAGAAAGTGTACCAATTGCTGTGGAATTGATTTTGTCAAAGTAATTAAACTAGTCACTCCAATAATTTAAATGACTTGGCCAATGAGGTCTGGAATTTCTATTGCTATATATTTGTGAGACAAAGATTAAATTGGGGAATGAGAAAGAAATAGAGAGAGAGACAGACAGACAGAATACTTCTAAAAATTAACTATAGTTTCTTACCAGATCCTGACTTCTTAGGTAGCCACATTGCATCAGGAGTATCTAGTATATCTAACATCAGCATGCTCCTCCTGAAATTGAGCATTCCATATGCCCTATCCCAATCCTTGAGAGATAAAGGGTAATTCCAAAGGTAAGTGTAAAGAGTCTTAGATTATCAGGCCATGATCCCAATTTGACTGAAATGATGATACTGTAAATCCTGAATCTGAACTGCAAAAAGGAGTTATAAACACCTAATATCAGAACTATGGCTCATATCTCAAAACATATGAATTATTCATATAGTGATTCCTGAAGGGCTATTCGAGTCCTTATTTTCCTAAGAGCATGTTATAGGGATTACTAAAAATTGGATTCCTGTTAAAAATTGGGTTTCTGAAGTTTAAAATTTGAAGAGCAAACAAGAATACCTTGCAAAAGCTCACCTATTAATGTATTCTAAATTAAGTGTTTTTCCTAAGGACTAAACAATACACAAATACAGGTATATTTTTAATTCCCTTTTTCTAATTGTAGCACGCTGGTCCTGAGAAGGATTTTGCTGCAAGTAAATTCTTTTCTGCCTCTGCTGTTGATCGGTCACTTTAGAGCAAACCTGGTGTGTTAGAAGCTTGTCAAGTGAACACAGCTCTTTAAAAGTCAGTGTTTCACTGCCCATTTGATTTGCTTCCGTGACTTAATACCTGGCAGAGAACATCCAGTCTTTTTCCAGAGGGCAAATCTAAATATTGCACCTAATGATTCATTCTCAAAAAAAAAAAAAAAACACGACATTTTATAATTTTCTTTGCCATTCTAAAGGGGCCAAGGGTATTTTCAAATCTCTTCTTTTTTGTTCTTGTGTATTAAATCAACTTGAAATTGTTAAAGTGAGACTCTTTCTGCCCCAAGTCTTTAAGCTCTAGAGAAAGAAAAGCTGTCATAAGGGTGAGTGGCTGATAATTCTGCTTGTTGGAGTGTATCCCCATCAGTCTCCTGGGTGGATAGCTTAACACATTCCTCACTGACAGCAAGCACCACAGGGGGCCTTCCTGAAGGACTCTCGTGCGGCTGCTCTGCCAGAGCTCCCCTCAGTACTTGTCAGGGCTGCTATCCTAACTGTGGTAGCGTTGTTGTTTTTTTTTCTTAGCTGTATCCATTGCATTTTAAGTTTGATAGTCCTTGGAAGCTTTAAAAATAAAACACTTGAGAAATAGGTATTTCAGAGCTCTCTGGTTTGCAGATTGTAAAACCCACTTCGTAACTTCATTGTAACTCTGTTCTCCATGACTTGTCAGAATGAACACTTTTAAGAAAAGTGCACCTTTAAGGTCCTGGATTTTGAGCTACTGAATTTTACTCCAAATCGGTGTAGCAAAAGGAGAATGGGAAACCTCAACAGCCATTTCTCCCACATGTTGTAATTATTAGGGAATTATACACTGTTCATCCTGCAAATTGAAGGACTTAAGGTGCCTCGCTGCCAAAATCTAAAAGTTGTTTTGGTTATGCAACCCTTGCCCTGTTGGAACAGGAGACAATCAGAACACCTGTGCAAAACACAAAGGGGCTGCAAGTTTACAGGTGTACTAAATGAAGTCTAATTATAATGATTTTTAAAATCCCCTTGACAAAAGACTATTTCCAGATAAGCCATTTATTTTAAAAACAAACTTAAAAATGATTATATACCAAATGTGCCAGCTGTTAAAATTGAAAAGTGTTGCTCAAAACATTTTTGGATGTAGGAGCAGAAGAGCAACACCTCTTTTTATTTTCACCCTGCATTTTCTGCAGTGCTGCTTCTTAGTCCACTCTTTTTTCCTTCAACATCTGCATGCTGTTCATTAATGAACTTGACTGTGTAAGCAAACTCAAACAGATATTGTTTTATTAACTAACAAATCCTAGCCACTTTATAGTTGATTAAATTAAAGTTGGCAATGTTAGCCTATTAGTGCTGTGTGATGGGAAGGCCCATCACTTGGAGAGCAGAGCCAAATCTAGGTCCCAGATGGAAAACAACCAGCTGCGTGACATCAGGCAAGTCATTTCCTCCCTGCACGTCACTTTCTCCATCAGCTAATGAAAGAGCTGGAATAGATGGTCCTCCTCTTTTTCCATTTTTTTAAAAATTCCAATCAGAACCCTTAGATTGACAATAGGGGAAATATATATGTTCCTACCACTGATTCAAATGCATTTTTATTTTGTGTCTCCTTCATTACAGTTCATTATGAAATGGCTGGTAAGAATTAGCCAGATTGAATGCTTGCAATCTAGACATTGTTCTAAGTGCTTTATATAGGATATCTTACTTATCCTCAAAAGAGCAAAAACAGCAATTATTATTATCCCCGTTTTATAAATGAGATCATTGAAAATTTATAAAGGTAAATAAATGGGCTGAGAAATGGCTAGTTAGTGGCAGAGCTGTAGTCAGAATCATTAAAACCTGACTACAGAGCCAGTGCTCTTAACTTTTATATTATTCTGAATACCATGAATATATATCAAATACACAGATTTGGTTACACTATATTTAAAGAAAAATCTAATCATAAAAGTGATTACTGATATTTTAATAGAAACAGAAACACTGTCTTCTTAAGAATAATAACTCAGAATCCCAGTCCAGGGAGAAGCATAGGTAAACATGGCTCACGTCCTTCACAACCACATCAAAATTACAACTAAAATATAAAATAACCATCATTCAGAACCATCAGGAACCAACTGGAATGGAAGTCTGACAACTATGGAATTAAAGAAACCACATCCATCTATACTGGTGGGAAGGTCACAGACGCGGAACAGTCTGGTCCCACATTCACGTGTGGTGGGTAAAAATTTGAATAGGATATCTCAAGAGTGAGGAGTCCCAGCCCCACACTAGCCACCCCCCACAGCCTAGGGTCCCAGTGCCAGGAAGATAAGTCCCCATAACTTCTGGCTCCAAAAACCAGCAGGGATTCAGTCGGTGTATAAAAGTCCTGGAGTCCCAAGCAGTTCCTCTTAAAGAACCCACACAAGGACTTACTCGAACTCACTCCCTCTGAGCTCCAACGCCACAGTGAGAGCTTAAAAAGGCACCAGTGACATGCAGGAAGGAAATGAAGTGTCTGGCATCAATGCAGGAACTGGGGGACAGTTTTCTCCCAAATCAAAAGGTGGGCAGAGGCCATTGTCCCTTTTCTGATCCCTCCCCACTACAGAGCCACAGAGACAGTAGGAGGGTTCCATATCTGAAACTCCATCAACCTGGCTAACACTGTTTGTCCCACGCTGGCGATCTCCCAAGTCTCCATCCCACTCAATTTATGGAACAACACAAACAACTATGACTTTTTCATACAAATAGCTGGTCTTGGTTCATGCTTCTCAACTTCCTAAATCCTATCAAACAAGCAACAGCTGGCCTCAGGCATTCACCAGCCCCCATATCACTTGCTAAGAGGCCCCAGGCCCAGCACTAGCAGCAGCCAGCCTAGATTCACAGTTTGGCTTTGCCTGGAAATCTCCAAGCCCAGCACAAGTAGCATCCATCTCAGATTGCTTTACAGTTCAGGCAGGGTGGCCCTAGGTGAAGACAGGTGGGGGCTGACCTTGGCCTGCACCACCTAGGAAATCCCTGAGCCCGCACACCCAGGGGACAGCTACAGACCATGTTGGCCACCACCACCCTGCCCCTGCACAGCTGATCCTCCACAGAAGGCGGAGGCTAGAGGTCAGTGGTCACAACCAGTCCTTGCAGCTGACTGGCCTGGATAAATCTCTCCCATAGACATGCCAACAGCAATCAAGGTTCAACTACAAGAGGAGGGTGTACTCAGCCCACATGTAGGGCATACCTCAAGTATCCACTTGGGTGATAGAGGAGCCTCTGCCACTGGATCCTATAGGACACCAACTACATTAGGCCATGCTACCAAAACACGGAGTCATAGAAGCTCTACCTAATATATAGAAACAAACACAAGGAGGCAGCCAAAATGAGAAGGCAAAAAAACATGGCCCAAATGAAAGAACAGATCAAAACTGCAGAAAAAGAGCTAAACGAAATGGAGATAAGCAAGCCATCAGTTGCAGAGTTCAAAACACTCGTTATAAGGATGATCAAGAAACTTAATGAGGACCTCAACAGCATGAAATGATCCAGTCAGGAATGAAGGATACACTAATTGAAATAAAGAACAATTTACAGGGAAATGACCAAAGAGTGGACGGAGCCAAGAATCAAATCAACAATTTGGAATGTAACAGAGCAAAAAACAACCAATCAGAATGACAAGGAAAAGAAAGAATCCAAAAAATGAGGATAGTGTAAGAAGCTTCTGGGACAACTTCAAGCATTCCAACATTTGCATCATAGGAGTACCAGAAGGAGACGAGAAAGACCAAGAAATTGGAAATCTATTTGAAAAAATAGTGAAAGAAATTTCCCTAATGTGTTGAAAGAAATAGACATGCAATTCCAGGAAGCACAACAAGATGGATGCAAAGGGGCCCATGCCAAGACACATCATAATTAAAATGCCAAAGGTTAAAGATAAAAAGAGAAACTTAAAAGCAGATAGAGAAAAGTAGATAGTTATTTACAGCAGAGTTCCCATAAGACTGTCAGCTGATTTCTCAAAACTTTGCAGGCTAGGATTGGCAAAAAATATTCAGTCATGAAAATCAGGGACCTACAGACAAGATTGCCCTACCCAGCAAAGCTATCATCTAGATCAAAGGGCAGATAAAGAGCTTCCCAGACAAGAAAGAATTAAATGAGTTCATCATCACCAAATCATTATTATATTGAAATGTTAAAGGGACTTATTTTTTTAAAAAGGAGATCAAAAGTATGAACAATAAAGTGGCAATTAATACATATCTATCAACAACTGAATCTATAAAACAAACTAAGCAAACAAGAAGAACAGAGACAGAATCACGGATACAGAGAGTGTTTTGATGGTCGCCAGATGGGAAGGGACTATGGGAGAATAGGTGAAGAGGTGAGCGGATTAAGAAGTACAAATAGGTATGGGGATTTAAAGTACAGCATAGGAAATGGAGTACCCAAAGGACTTATATACATGACCCATGGACTTGAACAATGGTAGGGGGATTGCCTGAGGATGTAAGGGGTGCTGGGTGGAGGCAGGAAACGGGGAAGAACCTGGATGACTATAATAGCATAATCAATAAAATATAATTAAAAAATAATAATAGCTCAAGTATAAAATTGGTAATCATTGATCAAATCTTATCTTCTGATTAAAAAGTTAGATATAAGAAACTAGATACTTGGGGAGATATGTTAATTACTGATTATGATTTTTCTCATTGGCCCAGATATTTATTAGCTTTAACATTATTATGCTTTACTTTTCTTAGTATTAGAAACTCTCTGGAAACTTATGAGATCATAAATATGGTTTAATTATGCCATTTTAATTGTAAGAAAACTCACCCTATAATTTATTCATTTTACACTTACTAATTAAGAGCCTATTATGTGTCAGGCTTGTCCTAGCTGATTAGTCAAGCATGGCAAACAGAACCCACACATCTTTCCTCACCAAACCTTAACATCTATAAAGGAGACAGGCAAAAATTCAATAAATTTTAAAATTCCAAATTTTAATTGGTGCTATGGAGAAAATAAACAGATAACATGATGAAAAATAACAGCGTAGGACTTACCCAGCCAGGTGGTCAGGGAAGGGCTCTACAAAGGCCGATGACAGAATATAAAGGACAAGGCTAGTGTCCCATGAGTGACTTTACAGAAATAAGCTGAGGCCAAACCATTTGAGTCTTTGTAGGTCATGGTAATGAGTTTGAATTTTTTTCAATGTCCATGGGTTTAAAGAGGGGAGTGATTTGGGTTTATAAAATATTACTTCAGTTTCTATATTGGAGAGGGAGCAATAGAAGAAGGGATACAAAGGAAGCTAATGCAGTGACCCATGTAAGAAAAGATGTCATCTGGGCAGAATAGGAAACACTTAGCCAGATTCAAGTTTTATTTGAAGGTAGACTCTACAAGACTTGCTAATAGATTGTGTTGGGGATGTGGTGAAAAAGGAAACCAAAATGGCTCCCAGATTTTTAGATCAAACAACTCAAATAATAGAATGCTTTTCTGAAAAGTGAAGAGAATAAGCTTGGAGTAGAAACAGAAATTAAGTTGTGCTTCTGATGCCTGTAGAATGTATGAGTGGAGATGTCAAAGAAGTAGTTGGATATTTTATTTTGCCTTAAAATGAGAGGCTTGGTCTGGAGATAAGAAGTTGGGAGTTTTCAGCATATAATTTTTAAATCAATGAGATTATATAAAATCACTTATGAAAAGAATATAGAGAGGGCTACATTCTGAGAGCTACAACATTAAGAATTTAAATAGAGGAAAAAGAGGAACAAAATAATGGAGACTGAGAAGATGTGGTCAGAAATGGAACAGAGAATCCTGGAGAGCAAGGTGTCACGCAAGCCAAGAGAGTTTATTTCCGGGGAAAAGACTTTACCAGAGCCTCATCTGTCTTGCTTGAGAGATGGCACACTTCCCACTTCAGCCCTATAGCCCCCTCCCCCATCTTACTTAAGGAGGAAAATAAAGAAAAGCTAAGAAACATGTGTGAAAGTCATACCAAGAGCAGAACCTTCTACTAAAAGACTCAGATTTAATCGTAAGATTATGAAGGATATCTCCACTCAACACCTTCCCACCACATATAAAGGACTCCAGTATAAAAATGGGAAATTACATCTGAGAGAGCTACAAGATGCAATCTTTCTAGGGAGAAGTACTTAGAGAACCTCAGTCAACAGAGAAGACGGAAAACACAGACACTACAGAAAGTTGAAGCTTCAGGATCCACAACTTCAGCAAAACTGAATAAAGCCCAACTCCTAGCCAGATTAACATAAAGCTTCACACTAGAAACCTTTTACCTCAATTCTTGTTACGTGACTCATCATGTCCAGCTTGCAACTAGAAATTAAAAGGTGTGCTAAAGAACAAAAGAGAAAGAAAAAAGAAACACAAAATCCAATATAGATACAACATAGCTATTTGGATTATCAGAAAGAAATTTTTTTTTAAAAAATAATCAGTAAAACCACTTCAAACTGTACAGAGATTAAGAGGAGATGATGAACCACTTTATGTCAATAAACATGAAAAATTATATAAACTGCATAAAATCTTAGTAAAACACAATTAATTAAAACTGGCACAAGAAGAAATAACCAACATGAATAATCCTGTAATAAATTCTTAATTAAATATCTTCCCGCTATGAACTCAAAAGTCATGTGCCTTCCCTGACAAACTTCTGATTATTTAAGGAAGAAAAGCACCAGTCTTAGATAGACTCCTCAAGTGAATAAAGAATAGGAAAAGCTTCCAACTTCTTCCATGAGGTGAGCACAATCTAGATATTGAACTTGATATGAAAAATAAATGTCAGGCCAGTCATGAATATTGATGCCAAATCCAAAACAAAATAACATAATCTAGCAACTCGTAACTTGGGAGATCATTACACAGAAACATGCTCACTGTGTGAACAGTACATTTTATATTTATAAACTTATCTGTGTTCAACTTCAATAGAAAGTTAAGTAAAAGAAAAATAAGTTATCTAAATTTTCAACCTTAACTTTATCCCTTTACCTAATCAGAAGGTTAGAGTGCCATTTGGTTACATTGCAGTCACTTGGGATTTTTGTCTATTTTCCCCTTTTCCTGCTTCATGTTCACAACACAGCCTGGACACATATTTGTCACCTCAACCTCACTGAATGCTAATTGAAAGAGACATCAACAGAAATAACCTGCTTCATTTTAGATAAGTGACAGAAGTTTTGTTTTTGAAGCCAGGAAAAAAAATTAGTAAAAAAATTCTCTACTCAGAAGAAAAAAATCCCCATCAATTTGCAAACTGGTTTTAATTTAACCAGGATGCTAAGATTAGTCTATGTGTAGACAAGTAGAAAAACAAAGACATGACCGGTCACTATGAAAGTTAAAATAGTTCTACAGCGTGTTCAAATATGGTATACTTTTTTAAGTAAAATACTTCTTTATTTTTTTTAGTTCAAATTATTGTCATTGTTTTTATTGACAGATACTGATTGAGGGCCGCATGCAAAGTGATGCAGTGCCAGAGTATCAGATGCTGTGGGGAACACAAAACAAATATAGTCCTTGACCTCAAATGTATTGTTTCGAAAGGTAGGGTAGGGTAAAGAGGGGAAATATTCTTCTTACTAAAAAAGAAAAAAAAATCAGAGAATGATCCAAGGCCAAATTATAGCAAAGGACTGGGTCTCATTCATCTTTCTGTTACGCAGTTATTAGGTGCTGTGACTTTCACATACTGTGTAGAAAACTAACAAATGTGCTGAATAAATTACATTAAATTTGTATGCTTTCGCTGACTGAGGGATATGTTATCATTCCCCCAAGCAACAGGAATGCTAATGAATCCACTCCTTCTGTTACTATTTTGAAAATCTTTATAATTATTGCTCCTTAGTTTCTTTCCCATGCAGTAACTATTGATATGACTTTTTACATAGGTAAATGGATTTGATATTTTTATTCTGCTTTTTAGAACAATGACTATTGCCATTGTTTACCATTAATTTCCAATAGACCATGTTTATTTCATTATTGTTTACTTTTCTCCTTCTTGCTCCTACATTTAAAAAGATCTGCTATTTCACAAAAATTCTATACTCCTAATCATGGCCTATGTTATTGCTGAAAACTTTATGTGAACCTATTATCCTTTTTTTTCATTTCATTAGAGGTTTTATTTTCTTTTCATAAAAGACAAAATGTTTACATCTTATGTCCCTCCAAGAGCATACAGAATTTCTATTTCCCCAGAAAGTCATTAGAGAAGGAAATTTTCTATCAGTGGAATTACTAGGTCAAATGATATACTCCTGTTTAATTTCGAAAGATTTTACCAAATTTCCCTTAAAACAATTTATTCTCCTACCCAAATATGAGAACTTTCCTCAAAACTTTTTAATTTCATAGGATTTTTTAAAAAGATACCATTTTAATTTGCATTTCTTTATTTCTCAGTTGAGCAATGTATCTATTGGTCATTTGTATTTCCTAAAAAATATCCCATTTATATTTCATATCCATTCATTTTCACTTGAATTCAATGTGTGTTGCAGCTGATGTTAGTAATTTGAAATCAACTATAATAAGAATTATAAATATTAACATAAAAATCAACTAAAGCTGCAAGCAAGGGCTTCCTTCACCAAATCCCACCCACCTCTGGAGAAATGTTTGTTAAACATTTGCCAGCATAGCAGCGCTTAAATTGTTTATTCTTGCCTCCTCTTTCTGAAAGAGTTTTTTGGAATTAGAAAAAAATACATTTGACTGACATGTATGTTGTGATACAAAGGATTTTCCCTCTTCTTCATTTGTCCTTTAAATAACAGCTTTATTGAATGAGCTGGAAACAATTAAATAACAGCTTTATTGAGATACAATTTATTTACCATAAAATGTGTCCTTTTAACATACAATCCAGTGCAACAATCACCACCATCTAATTTGAGAACATGTTCATCACCCTAAGAAGAAACCTGTACCCATTAGTTTTCACTCCCCAATATTCCCTTGCCCCAGCCTGGTAACCACCAATCTACTTTCTGTTTCTATGGATTTGTTTACTTTGTTCTTTGTTGAAGTTTTCTCACTCACTTAGTATAATTCTTTTGAAGTTCATCCATGTTGTAGCATGTATCAGAACTTCATACATTGTTGGTAGAATTCTAAAATGGTGCAGCCAATTTGGAAAATGTTTGGCAATTCCTCAAAATATTAAACAGTGTTACCAAAAGACCCAGCAATTCTATTTCTACTATATAACCAAGAGAAACAAAAACACATGTTGCTATAAAAATCTGTATAGGAATATTCAGAGCAGCATTCTTTCTAATAGCCAAAAAAAAAATGGAAGCAATCCAAATATACATCAACAGAAAAATAGGTAATCAAAATATGGTATACCCATAATAGAATTTATTTGTTCTTTGACTTTGTTTTCCCACATTTTTGGCATAAAGAAGCTTTGTAATTACAGTGGCTGTATAGTACGGTTTGATATCAGGTATTGTGATCCCTCCAACTTTGTTCTTCTTTCTCAAGATTGCTGAGGCAATTCAGGGTCTTTCTGGGTTCCACATAACAGATGTATAAATCAATGGAACAGAACAGAGAGCCCAGAAGTAAACCCACACCTTTATGATCAATTAATATTTGACAAAGGAGGCAAAAGCATACAATGGAGTAAAGACAGTCTCTTTAGTAAATGGTGTTGGGAAAACTGGACTGGCACATGCACAAAAAATTAAACTAAACCACCAACTTACACCATACCTCAGGATAAACTCAAAATGGATAAAGGGCTTAAATATAATTCATGATACCATAAAAATCCTAGAGGAAAACATAGCAGTAAAATTTCAGATATCTCACGTAGCGATATTTTTGCCAATACATCCCCTAGGGCAAAGAAGACAAGGGAAAAATAAACAAATGGGCCTACATCAAATTAAAAGCCTTCTGCACAGCTAAAGAAACCATCATCAAAATGAAAAGGGAACCCACTGTATGGGAGAACATATTTGTCAATGATACATCAGGCAAGGGCTTAATCTCCAAAATACATAAAGAACTCACACAACTGCACACCAGAAAGACAAACAATCCAATTTAAAAAATATGGACAAAAGACCTGAACAAACACTTCTCCAAGGAGGACATGCAGATAGTCCATAGACATATGAAAAAATGCTCAGCATTATCATCAGATATATGCAAATTAAAACCACAGTGAGATATCACCTCACACCTGTCAGAATGGCTATCATCAATAAATCAACAAACAGGTGCTGGCAAGTATGCCAGGAAAAGGGAATCACAGTGCACTGTTGGTGGGAATGCCAACTGGTGTAGCCACTGTGTAAAGCAGTATGGAGTTGCCTCAAAAAATTAAAAACTGTCTTTTTGACCTAGTGATCCCACTTCTGGGAATATATCCTAAAAATCCTGAAACACCGTTTCAAAAGAATACATGCATCCCTATATTCATGGCAGTGTTGTTTACAAGAGCCAAGATTTGGAAAGAGCCTAAGTGTCCATCAGTAGATGAACGGATAAAAAAGCTGCAGTACATTCACACAATAGAATATTACACAGCACTAAAAAATAAGGAATTCCTACCTTTTGCAACAGCATGGATGAAACTGGAGACTACTATGCTGTAGACTGTTATGCTAAGTGAAATAAGCCAGTCAGTGAAAGGCAAATACCACATGATCTCACTCATAAGTGGAATCTAATGAACAAAATAAAATCCGAGGCATAGAAACATGGAACAGACTGACAGCTGTAAGAGGGAAGGGTGAGGTAGGGACCGGTTGAAAGGAGGGGAAGGGACTAGTCAAAGAACATGTATGAATGAACCATGGACCTGGACAATGGTGTGGAGATTGCCTGTGGGAGTGGGGAAGGTGGTGGATGGAGCGGGGCAAGGGAGGAAAAATTGGGACAACTGTAAGAGCATAAACAGTAAAATGTTAAAAAGAAAGAATCACTTTAAATTTTAATTAACCAATTTCATCACATTTTCTTTCTGCTTCTATTTATTATATTTAATTTAGAAAGATTATAAATATATTGACCCATGCTTTTTATTTCTAAAGCTGTGATGGTTCCCTTTTTTAATTTAATTTTTTACCCAGCTGGAGTTTATTTGGGCATATGGGTTAAGTTAAAGAGTCCTCCTTTATTCTAATGATTCATTTACCGGTACTATTTACTGACTTATCCTTGTTTTTCTCACTAATTTAAAAGGCCACTCATCATAAAAATCTTCCAGGTATATTTTGTCTCTTTCTAGACCCTTAATCCATATCTGCATATATTTCCATTGGCATTGCATTGGATTGACTAAAGTAATTTAGCAGGAATTAACAAATTTAGTACATTAAAACTTCCTGTTCAAGAACATCATATGTATTTCTCTTTATTAAAGACTTATTTTATGATTTTAAAATTTTCTTTATTTAGAACTCGCCTATTATATATTATACTTATGTTGTAAATGGAAGTGAGAAGGGATTTGGGAAAGATATCTTTCTTTATTTCCAACTCCAGTCTGTCATATGTGACGTGTGTCTTCTGAGGCTGGTAGGCAGATTGGTGAAAGTAGAGTCCTGGTTCTAGGGAAATACCAGCAGGGTAAGTCTAAATGTCCACTGGGATTCCTTCCTTATGCATCAGGTAAGAGCCTGGAGGTGAGCATCTGAAAACTCTGAGATAAGATTGTAACAAAGTGGATCCAGAAGAAAAGTTAAATGTAAGAACTTAATGCTAATATGAAGAAACTAGGGATAAGGGAAGAATATTAATGAAAACAAAGGTAACTTGGGGGAAAAGAATAATTAAAGAGAGCTGAAAGAAAATAGAACAGAAGATGAAAGATTTAAATATATATAGCAAGTAGGTACTCAGCTTAAGATACAAAATACTGAAATAAACAAAAATAAATTTTAAAAAGGGAATTAATGAAACTGAAATAAATAAAATATAAATAAAACAAAGTACGAAATACCTTGGTTTTTTGTAAAGCCCAAAATACTAAATTTCAAGAGCTTGACTAAAGTAAACAGATTAAAAATATGATTTGGAATGAGAATGTGATATGATCACAGATAAAGAAGAAATGGTTTTTAGAGAATGAAACACATATGTTTCTTGCCAACAACCTTTAAAACTTGAAGAAAATGCATGTTTTTCTAGAAAAGTATAATTTTCCAAACTTGCCCAATGCAAGAAAAAATATTTTTAGTTACTATATTAACATCTGGAAGGTAATTAACAATCTGCTATTTTAAAAGTCACCACAATAATACAGGTTTATAGGTATCCTATTTTATCTATTAAGAACAGATTATTTCAGTCTTTATTTCAAACCCTAGAAAAAGGTAGATGCTTCTCAATTCATTTTATTAAGTCAGCATGACACTAGTACAAAAAGAGAATACTATAGACCAGCAACTTTCAACCTTTTTCATCTCATGACACATATAAACTAATTACTAAAATTCTTCAGCACATGAAAAAATATATTTTAGGCAGATCTGACCAAAAAAAATAGATAATTTTGATTCATTCACACCAGACAGCTATTGCTGTGTTGGCTGTTGTCATTTTTTTATTTGATAATCCGAGGGAAAAGAGGTCAGTGCCCCTAACTACATAATCCAGTATTGTTTTTAAAATTCTTGTAGCACACCGGTTGAAAATCGCTGCTATTAATCAATATCACTAAGTGACTTTAAAGGGGAAAAAAGCTAAATGTTAGCAAATACAATCCAACAATGTACAAAAATTGTATATTATGACTGAGTTCAAAATATTCTAAGAATAGAAGGGCTGACTGGTGTGGCTCAGATGTTTGGACACCTTCCTCAGGGGGAAAAGTCACCAGCTTGATTCCCTGTCAGGGCACATGCCTGGATTGTGTATCCAAGAAGCAACTGATCAATGTTTCTCTTTCTCATCGATGTTTCTCTCTCTCTTTGTCCTTTCTACCCACTCTCTTCAAAAAAAAAAAAAAAGAGAGAACAAAAGGGTGATTCAATACCAGGAACGTTATCAATGTAATTTAAAATCAAATAAGTAAACTAAAGGGAACTGTTTTATGATCATATCAATAGATACTAAAATGTCATTTGATAGATACTATAAAGCATCAGATCAAGCAGATGGGCTTTATTGTTTATAAGGAAACTAAAATAGAAATAAAGACTGAAAATGGAATAAAAATACTAAAATTTAATAAAGCCAAGCTTAAAACCAAAAACATATATTATTCCTAATTGGGAAAAATTAAAACCTCTTCAATTAAAATCAGAACTTGACAAGAATGTATACTGTCGCAACTATTGTTTATCATCGTCTTGGGAAGTTCCAAGCAAATGTAATGAGAAAAAAATTAAATAATAAATGTTACTAGAAAATAAGATACAAATCTATTTCTTGTTGATATTATGAAAATGATAAAATTTGATGGTGTAGCTTGCTGCAAGACAATAAAAATCAATAGTTCCTCATTACAGCATAGTCAAATGTAAACATAAAGCAACTTTACTTTGCCATTCTCCTTTTAAATTTGTTTGACAATGTTAGTTCTCCCTTTTTTCCTCAAATAAAAATTTAGGCCAGGTCATATGTGAGTCACAAAATATCGGTTCCACTTAGTAATTAGGTCAGCGATTTATATGTGGTTGGTAATTCTTCTATCTGTTTTAAAATTCACGGTTTTTTCTTCTCCTTCTGGGGTTGTATGAGATAGAAAAGTTCAAAGTCTGGGGAAAGGGAAGCTTAAACTCTTCTTTCTTCTTGCGTGAAATGTGGTTCCCGGCTGTTCAGCACGGAGCTCAAGGAGAGGAAAGGAGACAGGAAACTTCTTTCTTGACACATGTGGTCGACTTGGTTTAGCTTGCAGCTGTCTGGATTTGGCAGGCGTTTAAAGCTACCCTGTGCCATGGGACACGTACATGGGTACCTTGGAGACCCCATAGCAGGCAGCCTCTCACTTGCAATTTTCTTCGCTGGGAAAAAGCACCTCTACCGGCAATCTAGTGAACCTTCAACTTCCCTGCTGAGGCCTCTTCACCTTTCGAGATGGTTCTTTGAGAACTTAAGAAAAACAATTCCATGTCCTTGTCCCACACATCACCCGCATCAGACCCAAGGGAAACATGCACACATCCTTTCTCTGACAAAGCTGGGGAGTGCTGACAAATCCCAGTCAAAAACCAGACTCTCGTTTACTTCCTCCGTCAGTGCAGCCCTCCATCGCTCACCTTGCGAACTCTCCCAGCAAGTCAGTCCACTCCGCCCCTCACCTCAGACTTCAGGGACACACAGGAAGTACTTCAAGTTGTGCTCCTAAAACCCCTTTCTCTTGATTGGGGGTGAAAGGGTGAGGTAAAAGGTCTCTTACAAGTTTTTATACCATCAATCATGTGAGGAATTCCAGAGTAACCAGTCACCTGCTTTGTAAATCCTGCTCACTTCACTTTGATGTGTTGTTTCTATTTTCTTAGTGTTTCAATTGGAATTTATATTTTAATATCTTGTTACACTAGCAAAACCCACTTAAAATAGAAATAAAATTATTTCCACTCATAATTCTGACCAAAAAGATCAGAAAACTTAGAATAACTTTGATGAGAAAGGTCCAAGACTTCTATGTAGAAAATCATAAGTTGTTAATGATAATAAAATAATATATGCATGGCTAGAAAAAATACCATACTCTAAATGCGAAAGTATATATAAAATATTAATTTTCTCAAATATAGTATATAAATAATGTAATTTCATTAAACTTCAAAGCTTTGAGTATAATATAGAAAAACGTATATTATAGCAACTCATTACCATCTAGTAAAAATATTTTTCTAAAAAAAGAAATGTGAGGGGGAACTCGGCAGGTATCAGAACTCACATTAAACCACTATCATCATTTTCAGTCTTATACTAGCATAGTAACCTATAAATGGATCAGCAGGACAAAGAGAAAATCCACCCAAAGATTCTAATATATATGAGAACACAATAAATGACAAAATTCCTATTTTGTTTGATTGTGAGAGTATGTTTTATGTATTAAATAGAACTGGAACAACTTATTCTCCAACTGGGAGAGACTAAAGTTTGTCCTCTCTTACATTATGTACTAAAATAAAATCCAGAATCATTAAAGACTAAAATGTAAAATATAAATCAGCAAATATCTTAGAAGCAAATGTTGGAAACTATGTACACAATCTAGGTACAAGAGAAATGTCATAACCAAGACAGAAAATTCTGGAGATACAAAAGAAAATACTTGGATAATAAATAAATAAACTTTAGAGTTGCAAAAGATATTACATCTAAAGTCATTAAAAAAACTTTTGATTGGAGAAACTACTTGGAATGTGAAAGACAAAGAATTAATATAATATTCAAAGAGCTTTTAAGAATTATCAAAATGATGGTGTCAACAGGAAAATGAATAATGGATATTAACACATTTCACTGAAGAGTATGCAGATAACTAATAAGCAAAAGCTGCTCAAACTAGTAATCAGGGAGATGTAATTAAAGTAATACCTAGACAAATTACTTTCATCAAGACTGTCAAAAACTAGAAAGAACAATGACACCAATTACAGAAAGGAATGTGAGAAAACTACTACACATATTTTAAATAAAAGAAATATGAATTGTTAAAGGATTTTAGAATGAAATCAGGCAGCATGTGGGAATGGCTATGATAGAAGAATCTGAGGCCACACGGGTCCTCAACATTGACTTTCTCTAAGAGGAGCAACTTCACATGTGCCACTCCTGAATCCTCCTTTCCCAAAGGCTACAGACAACATTGACCCCTGATATAGTCTCAGGGCTCAAGGCTGACTCCTCGGAAGATTTATTGTATCATAGTAATGGCAAGAATCTGTCTTATTGTCCTGATGACTTCCTCTACTAATCATGCTTCTTCGATGAACTTCTATTGATAAATTTGGCAAACACAGTATCATGGTCTCCCGCATAATATTACTTCTAGTCAATGGACTCGGTTTACAGAGAAAGAAACAGGCAATACCAGATAGCAGTCTTATTCTGAAACCGATCATCCAAAACCTGTTGACCTTGTAGAATGGCAAAAGAGTCTGTGACCCACACAACCTGTGCTACCTTTAGAAGTCGGAATGCCGTCCTGCAAGATGTCAGGGATGCTTTGAAACTGTAACTGATTCACAGTGAGGTATCATCCACAGCCACATTACACGGACACAGAAACCAAGGGGGCAAGAGGGTGGTCTCTCTCACAATCACCCCTAAATCCCTCTCACAACTTTTCCCCTCTCCATGGCTGAGCTCTGCTTCAGAGGCTTTTGACACCCAAAAGAGAAAAGCTCTTACATGAGACCCAGCAAAGGTCCCATTGAATTTGAACTGTAACAGCCACCTCACATTTCAGACTTTTCATGTGACTACACAAACAGATATAAAAGGAGTTGAAGGTGTTGCCCAGAACGACAACAAACACAGGAAGGAGGTTCATGCACTCATTTAATAAATAAGTACAGAGAGCCTGCTGTGTGCCCGACACAGTTCTTAGTGCTTGGGACACAGCAGAAAACAAAAGTAACAAAATCCTGCTTTCACAACCTTTCATTCCAATGTGGGGTGGGACATTCTGGTGAATTGTTAGAAGATAATGAGTTTTACAGGAAAACAAAACAAACAAGTAGAGAAGAAAAAAAGAGAGCAGAAATATGGGGTGGGGGAATCACGGTGGTTTATAAGATTGAAAGACTTTTTTTGATGGCAGGACAACACACTGAGATAGATGAAAAAAAGAACTCTTGGTTACTTACAGCTCCAAACAAAAGAATGTTGCTACCCAGCGCCACACATGAGGTTGTACAAGGGACGGGGTACCAATCAGCCAGGGTCTATAAAAGGCTGACTGCTTAGATGTGGCAAGGGGAGTGGGATTAGTTAGTTTTCAAGGGCTCCTGGCAGGTAGGATAATTTGAATAGTTTCATGTGCTCCAGAGCATAGCAGCTGTCCCTGCTGTCTGTCACATGGCCTCACACAATTAGAGCCACGCGTAGTGGTCTGGAACCCAACAGGGGACGCACCTGGGGGTATGGACTTAGCTGCTCAGGAAAGGAACTGACCATCCTCTAATCAGGGCCTCAAAACTGGGTCAAGACAGCATTTTGTTAATTCTACCACACAGAGGAGAAGTGCAGTTAAATATGATGGGCAAGGTAGGCCTCAGTGAGGTTAGAGCAGGCACTGAAGGTGGGAAAATTAGCCAGAAGGTGAGAAAGTGTTCTGCAGAACTCAGGTAATTCTCTAGGTCAAAGAAAGTGTGAATGCGAGTGAAAAAAATAATAATTACATATTTTTACCACCTCCAACAGAAATTTAACAAATTCTTAATTACAAATGTCATCGACAAGCCACAGTAGTATTGGTAGTACCTGTGCCTTTGTCACCAAGAGAAATCAGATCCACTTATGCACATTACAATGATTGTACAGTACTTTAAAAAATTTTTGCATTCCTCAAAATTTGAAATTGCTCTCCTTATTATACCTACTGCTAAGTCTCATTATTTAAGTGCCTTATGAAAGAAGCATAATTACACTTTATTACAAATTTGTTATATTTTATTAGCTATATTTCAAAAAAGTTGGTTTATTTTATACTCCTATGTATTTTCACTTACTTAGGAAACATTATTCTGAAGAGGCTCCCATTGACTCCAGTAAACTGCTAAATGCGCTCAAGGTGCAAGTGTACTCACACATGCACGTGCAAGTGCACAGACAAGAAACGTGGGAAGTCTCCTCTGGGGCACTGCCTCACACATCCAGTGCCAAGACTTAATGTTGGTCTCATGAAGCCCTAGAGAGCAGACCCGCATGGCCAGGACTCTCAGGAATGAGGCTCACTTCTCCACAACAGGTTCAGAATCTCATCAGCCGCAGGTGAGATGAGATAAGGGTGAGCTGAAAATAAGGAGAATATGGAAGAAAGAATTTAAATTTGCTTTCCCTATATGACAGGAAAGAGCATTCAAGGAGTAAAGTTACAATATCAGAAGTGGCCTTCTGGCCAGTTCTGGAAAATAAGGACTGTAGCCCCAGGTTTGCTTTTATTACAATGTGTGCCAGTCATTTGCCTTTTTGCTCTGAGATCCATATCTCAGATGTGCAAACTGTATTTTCCCCTGCCATGGAAGGCCCTGTCCAGGGACTGAAGGGTAGGAGGAAGAGAGAGGCCTGGGTGTTTCTGGTGACATGCTTATCAGTGGCTGTATCCACCACTGACTCCACGCCTCCCACCCATGGCCCTATGTCTTGATGAGCTGCCCCCATCATGGGTCCAGCTTCCTCCCAGTGATCTGGCTCTTCAACTTTACAACATGTCTTCCCTCCATCCTTTCAGCCTTAACAGTTGGTGGCTTCTTTCAGCTGTTCAGCTATTGCTAGTCTCTGGAGGAACCTAACTTCCCCTTTTTGTCTTCCCTGCTTTGTAATTAGCTCCCTGTAACAAGTTCCTTCCTCTGGCCCACCTCTTGTGGACTAAGATAAGCAGCAAACCACAATAGTGTTAGCAGTACCTTTGATTTTTGTCACCAAGGAAAATCGCACATACTTCCATATCATTATAGTTGTCATATGCAGCCTGGTCTCTGTGCAAAGTACTTGGGTTTAGTAAATGTTGAGACTTAGTCTATGCAGGACAGAATCACAACATAAAATGAGGACGAATGGCCACTATGCAGGCTCTTGGACTTGTAACGAAGTACAACAAAAGACATTAAGAAGACTCCATTTTGGAAAAGGGTGTGGCTTTTTAAAATTATATATAGATTCTTACATTATATTAGAAGCAAGTTTTTGTTTTGTTTTGTTTTTGTTATTTCTGAGGTATAATTGACACATTAGTTTCAGATATACAACAGTGATTTCATATTTTTATATATCATAAAACGATTACCACAGTAACTTTAGTTAATACCATATATAATTATAGGATTTTTCTTATGCCAAGAACTTTTAAGATCTACTTTCTTAGCACCTTTCAAATATGCAATACACTATTACTAACTACAGTCACCAGACATCCCCATAACTAATTTGTTATCTTTTAACCCTCTTCACTCACTCATTTCACCCAGCCCCCAGCTCACCTCTTCTAGCATCTAGCAACTACAGATCTGATCTCTGTATGTTTTATATTCCACCTATGAGTGAAATCATATGATACTTGTCTTTCTCTGTAAGACTCACTTCACTTAGCAAAATGCCTTCAAGGTCCACCCATGTCATCACAAATGTCAAGATTTCCTTTTTAATTGCTGGAAATATTTCTCTGTGTGTGTGTGTGTGTGTATGTGTGTGTATCACATTTCTTTTATCCATTCATCCATGAATACTTAAGTTGTTTCCATACCTTGGCTTTTATGAATAATGATCAATGAACATGGGAGTGCATATGGCTTTTTGAGTTAGTGTTTTTACATAAATACCCAGAAGTGGAATTTTGGAATCATGTGGTAGTTCTATTTTTAGTTTTTTGAGGAAATTCCATACTGCTTTCCACGGTGGCTGCACCAATTTACATTCTCACCAACAGTGCACAAGGGTTCCCTTTTCTCCACAATCTCACCAACATCTGTCATTTCTTGTATTTGTAATAATAGCCATTCTAACAGGTGTCAGTTGATATTTCGTTGTGGTTTTGATTTGAATTTCCCAGATGATTAATGATGTTGACCACCTTTTCATATACCTTTTGGCCATCTATATGTCTTCTTTAGAGAAATGTTTATTCAGACCCCTTGCGCCTTTTTAAATTGATTGCATTTTTTGCTATTGAGATGCAGGAGTTCTTTATGTATTTTGAATAATAACTGCTTATCAGATTATATGATTTCCCATATCATATGGGAAAAATAGATTTTCCAAAAAAATCTAATATTTTTTCGCCTTTAGTAGGTTGTCTATTCATTTTGTTGATGTCCTTTACTGTGCAGAGCTTTTAGTTTGATGTAGTCCCACTTGTTTAGTTCTGCTTTTGTTGCCTTTGCTTTTGGTAATCAACTCTAAAATCATCCCCAAGACCAATGTCAAGGAGCTTACTGCCTCCATTTTCTTCTAAGACTTTTATAGTTTCAGTCTTATGTTTAATCCATTTTTAGTTGATTTTTGTGTGTGTGTTGTAAGATAGTGGTCCAGTTTCATTGTTTGCATGTGGTTGTCAAGTTTTCCTATCATTTATCAAAGAAATTGTCCTTTCCCCAATGTATATCCTTGGCTCCTTTGTCATAGAAGGAAGATTTGATTTGAAAATACATGTACGATAAAAATGATGCATATTGACACTGGGCAACCAAAGGTCTGGGAGGAACATTATTGGGTATCGGGTTTTGTTTTTGTTTTTGGCTACACAGCGCCTTTCTATTTGTGTACACATTCATGACCTAGGAAAGGCCAGTGAGATACTCTCCCCAGGAATTAAACACTAAGGAAATTATCCAAAGACAGAGTAATATTTAGAAATTATTTGTAACTGAGGTGGCCACATGGCTCTCACCAGTTTTAGATATGCCAGTGGCTGCATCATAATAACACTGTTCACACAATATGAACATGGTTATATTTGAACTGCCTAGATTGTTTTATTTCTGCCTATTTCCCCCACTGGTTCTCCAGTCTTCTCACTGATTCTATGAGCTAGTCTATCACCAGCCCATAAAGGCCTTTCCTGTGTGAGAGAGCTGTAGCTGGTTCCTATTGTCTGAAAGCTGGAAACCTAGTAACGAAGTTTTAATCCAGGTATTTTATGCTATAGCAAATAAAATATCTTATTTCATTACATTTCCTGATTGTTGTTGTTTGCAAACTATATCTCTAACTCTTAATCTTCTAGTCATTTTTTGTGGTTCGGTTTATATCATCACTTGAATTAGGCACCTGCTCACTGTTAGAGATGAAGTCTTGGGGCTATTACATGTAACAAGGCCTGTTCCACTCAAAAATAATACTCCAATATGAATTTTAAACCTCTAAAATTATGGCTGACGGTTTTTCTTTGTTTTATTAATGACATAACTTAGAATAATCTCATATGTTATAATCATTAACATAAAATTTTCCCTTTATTATATGCATTTTAATCATCATTGTTGTGGCCTGAGAAATGAGCTAGTATTTTGCAATACACTTTTCCAGCACATCAACAACTAAACAGCAGATGTCTTAAAAATACAGTTTTCCTCCTAGTATCTCTAGTAAAGGTTTCTTTCTTTTCTTCCTGTCACAAAGTACATGTTGCTCTTTGAAATCAGCTGTATTATTCTGGGTCCTTGTTAGTTTTTCACTTTTCCTAGACTGTTTCCACACCATATCAAAACCAAAAATGAAAATTACAGTTAATTATCCCAAGTACATATGTACATATGTGTGCATTTCCAAATATTCAAATACTTAGAAACCCTTAAAGACATACTGATCTTTCTAACCACTATTTTTCATTCATATTTTGCACATAATTGGAAAATAATGACGCTCTTATTAAAACCTATCTGTTGGTAAATTCACTGGTATTTATTGAGCACTCGTCAAGTTTTTAGCCCTGTAAGGTAATTAATAAGTTTACATTTCTATTAAATATAAAGGAGGGAATATGGTAGAAGGAATATGAATCCGACCAATTTTCATGAATCCATTGCACAAGATAGGGTGTAAGATAGAATAAAATTTATGAAAATAATTTGTGAGGGGTACAAACTTGAGTAATATAAAACATCTGTGTGCCAATGGCACGAATATCCCAGCCGTCGTTAGAAAGAAGGCAGGCTTTGGGATCAAATGAGTCTGGGTTTAAGTCCTAGCTCTGTCATCTCTCGGCTCTGTGACTGAACCTCTCTGAGCCTCAGTTTCTTCACCTAAAAGACAGGAATATAAATAAGAATAAGAATGTCTCTTTGAGGTGCTATAAGAAATAAAATAACTCAGATGTTGCACCTAGCAACTAGAACACAGTAGGTATTGTAATTGCTATTGTTGTTACTACTTCGGAGCATATAAAAGTATATTTATAAGTCCATACTTGCAAAATAATAAATTAAAAGCCTAAAAAATATTTCCACTGACTTGAATGATAACCCACTCCAAACTTGATATTTCTTATTTTAACTAGAAATCCAGAGGCATGAAAAAGCTCACAAGTTAGAACTGAAAGAAGTGTTCCAAACACATCAGTTCTGGAATATTTCATGTGTGTAATATCTGGGGATTTTATCACAATAAATTACAAAACATATTTAATCCAGTATAAACTTCACAGTTTATGTAATGTGACTGATAGATATACACGGGACAGGATACCATTCCTAAAGTTTATGCCATAAACTGCAATGCAGATGTTACAATGTGACTCATGTTTTAGGAGCTTTTTCTCTTTTTTTGACATTTCATGGTACTGTAAAAATCCTTACCACTGCCTGGTTTAGATTTAAAGCAGTACTTTGAGAAGCCAGAAGATGGCACTAATTTCTAAGAATTATGCTCCTAGAAAAGAATGTGCTACTTCGAATTCTGATCATTTATCATTGCTTTTGCCAGTGGGAATAATGATGCCCTACATTTTCATATCTTAATGTAAAATTCTGTTTGTTCTTAACTTTTCTGACAGATGGAGAAAAGAGAATGGTAGAAATTATATATCTACATAGAATGCTTGAATGATTTAGTATTAGCAGGAATTGTCAATCAACCAATGATATTTATTTCATGTTTTCACCTGTGGCTGAAATAAATATTATATATTCGTTTGAGTAGAGAACTTTATTTTATTCATGTACTGAGCATCATCCTGGTTCAAAAAGAATAGGTAAGTGCATGTTTTCTGTGCAAGCCACCATCACCTATTACTATTGGTAACATCTCCAGAGAAACTTCCTTCTACTTCTTTAAATGAAAATCACATTAGTAGGTTACCACTTTTTTGTTTGTAAGTGATAATGCTGAACAGTGCAGAAGCATACCCCATAAGAAGCTTGTTCAGCAACAGAAATAGAAACAACAATGATTGTGCGTATGGTTTTATAATCGAATTGCATTTGTGCAGGATACTGAGCTAAATCTATTGCTATTTTACAAGAAGTTAAGGACCAAGAGAAAGGAAAGTTGTTTATACTCAGGCCTACAGAAGAAAACTGAAGAGTCCAGTAGTAGTCTTGTATTTTTGCAAATTTATCCATCTGCCTAAGGGTAAAGTCATTTTCCTGACAAAGTTAAATGTGTATTTTGAGGTACTATATGCTGCTGAACAGCATGCTTGCAAAACTGGCATACTGGAGTCTTCAAAATTAGCAGTTTCCAGCGGGAAAACCATCTACCATCTGCTTGCTTCATTAAAGTACATAATAGAGGAGTAAGAACTGAATTGCACTTTCACTAGCTCAGCGCTCCCTGGTGTCCACTCTATGGAGGTTATACACAGCAACCCATATAGGGAACAGAATCCAAGCATTTGTATAAAAATAGAGTAATGGGCGTTTAAAAAAAAAACAAAAACAGATTTAGACAAAGCAATCTCTCCTGAAAACACTATACATTTTTAAGACTTCTTTAATGAATTTAGGAACTTTTTTAAAGTCCATATTGTAAAATTTTAAACAACATTGTAAGGAATCATACAGATACTTTGTCATGTAAAAGCCAAAAATTTCTGTCAAAAACTATTACCAATAATTGCCCCAAGAAACATACTTAGTGCTTTTAGCTTACATGTTAAAGAGACAGTATTATAAAATACTAAAGAGAAAACAATGTTTATAAGATAAAGCTGATTAAATTGTAGTTATATTTATACAATTTATTATGAAGAACTCATTTGTCAAGGTGGGGGTCTCTGCCTTGATTTTCAATATCAGTATGTAACATGTCTAAATTTTTGCCCACACTAGAAGATTTAAGATTCTTACAGCTTTGCAAAATCCAGAAACATTTATTATTTAGAAAAATGAAAAAAATCAAGAAAGCAATTAGTGTTGATAATGGTGTAGAAATTCTATTTCCCAACTTTATTCAATAGCTTCAATTATTCCCTTAGTCACATAAGAACAGAACGGTTAAGATACTAGAAAAGGAATAACAGCAGATTAATAACAAATATATATGTCACTATCTTTTCAATACTATGTTAAGCCCTTGATATAATCCACTCAACAACCACTTGATGGTATGTACCCCGTATCTACTCAAGCCAGGCACTGTTGCTCATCCTGGAGTTCACGAAGGACAGGTACACTCTCTGCCTGACAGGGCCTGGAGTCTAATTAGGAAGAGAGACAATAAATAGCACATAATGTAATTAAGCTGTAGTAAACAAAGCAGATTAAGGAACTAGGAAGTGATGGAGGTGAAAGGAGGACAGTTTAATACGGTGGTCAGGGAAGACCCCTGTGAAAAGGGGTCACTTGAAGACCCTTGAAGGAAGTGAGAGGGCAGATCATATGCCTTTTGAGGAAAATGTTTCAGGTGTTAGAAACTAAAGGAGCAGAAGCCTTGAATTGGCAGTATGTTTGGTTTGTTTAAGAAACACAAAGAAGTTAGCATGTTTGGAACAGAGTGAGCAAGAAAAAGTGGGTATAAAATAAACTTGGAGAGTAGGGGCTTTAGGCTATGCTAAGGAATTTTTTTAATTATTTCAAAATTCAAGGGAAACCACTGGAGTACTTTTAACATGAAATTAATATTTAAAAGACTGTGTTGCTGCAATATGGAAAAGAGACTGTTAGGAACAAATGTGGCAAAGACCAGTTAGGAAGCAAATATAGTAGTCCAAGCTGGAGAAAATAGTGCACTGAACTTTGGTGGCATTAATGGAGGTGGTAAGAAGTTAGTGGGATTCAGGATACATTTTAAAGATG
Organism: Pteronotus mesoamericanus; assembly: GCF_021234165.1. Lineage (NCBI taxonomy): Eukaryota > Metazoa > Chordata > Mammalia > Chiroptera > Mormoopidae > Pteronotus > Pteronotus mesoamericanus. The sequence goes on along the minus strand of NW_026555085.1, from coordinate 27,532,001 downwards.
AGATTAGCAGGCTTTGCCAGTCGAGTGGTTGAGGTGACAGAGAGAAAAACAAGTTAAGGATGATGATTATTTTTTGCTCTGAACAAAGATAGGAAAGACTGGAGGCGAGGCAGGGTTGCGAGAGGAGGGTAGGGATTGGATTGGGAAGGAAGCTCATGAAGATACGAGAATAAAGTGTTCTGTCTTGTGTATGCTCAGTTGCAGATTCCTATTGAACATACAAATATATGTCAAATATCTAGTAGGTATCTGGGTATATTAATCTGGAGGCCTAGAAAGAAGTCAAGAATAAAGAATACCACTCAGGAGTCTTCCTCTTATAGAGGGTTCATTCATATGATAAACTAGAGAGTGATGGTAGATGGCGACAACTGGAAGAAAAGGAAAATGCAGAGGAGCTGTTTAAAGTAGGAAGAATGCTAGGAGAGTACAATACCATGGAAACCAAGTGAAGAAAGCATTTCAGGAGCAAAGAGATAATCAACCCTGTCCAGTGCTTCTGAGACACTGAAGAAGATGAAAACAGAGAATTGACACTGAATTTAGAATGACGATGGTCCCTGGTGATCTTAGCATAAAAAGTTTCAAAGGAAAAGTAGAGAAGATAACCTGATTGAAATGAAGTCAAGAGTGAAAGGGTGGTAACAAATTGAAAGAGTCACTGCCGATATCCTTTAGAAGAGCCGCGGGGAGAACAGAGAAACCAGGAACACCTAGTTAAAGAGGAATGTAGAGCTGAAGAAAGCAGGTGTTTTTCAGATGGAGATATTCTAACATATTTGATGATAAAGGGAAAGATTCAGTAGAAAAGAAGAATTTGGTGCCTGTCAGGAAATAGGAAAGAATGGCTGAGTGATATCTTTGAATAAATGAGGCATGGGTCCAACCCCCGGGCAGAGTCAGCCTTGTAACCCGAGCACACAAGCAGAACACACAAATCAAATCGAAAGATTCAAGGAGGGTTGGGAGGATTTGATGGTGGAAGAATGGGGTAGTTCTCTGTTCTCAGAGTTTATTTTTCTCAGTCACATAAGAAGCAAGATCATTATTTGAGAGAGAGGAGATGGGGATGTTACAGGAGATGTTGCCCTGGAAACTGCAAAGTGACTTGACTGAGGCAGAGATGTCCAACCTCCTGGCGTCTCTGAGCCACACTGGAAGAAGAAGGGCTGTCTTGGGCCACACATTAAATACATCGTGACACATAATCACAGAAAAAAATCTCATAATGTTTTAAGTGAATTTACGATTTTGTGTTGGGCCACATTCATAGCCGTCCTGAGCTGCATGCGGCCCGCAGGCTGCAGGTTGGACACCCCTGGGAGGGGTGCAGGGCTGGTGCCAGAGGTTTCCCTGCTTGAGATTTGGATTAGCTCAGGTGTGGTTCCTTTAGCGACATACTTTTCTCATTCTTCACAAAGAGTTAGGTACCGTTACTATCCTCATTGCACAGATGAAAAAATTAAACCAAACAAGTTAACTTTAGCTGGTTGGCTCCAGCAGACTCCCCACATTGCTGTCTTCTGCCAGCCAGCAGCTCCAGGGCGCATCTCTACTGGAGGGCTGCAGGGAAGATGCTGTGCAATCCGAGCTTTTTCTATGTCTTCTTCCCACATCCCAGTACTTCATCCTGGTCACTTCTGTCCATAGAACTTTAGTAATTCAGATTAAGAAAGCTAACTACAGAATATCTTTAAACAGCAACAACAAATATATATACAGTTACATTTAAAACAGAAATGCCTCACTCTGACCAGCATGGCTCAGTTGGTTGCGCAGCATCCCACAAGTAAAGGTCGCCAGTTCAATTCCCAGTCAGGGCACATACCTGAGTTGAGGGCCAGATTCTGCTTGGGAGTGTGCAAGAGGCAGCCAGTGGATGTGTCTCCTCGTCTCTTCCTCTCTCCCTTCTTCTCTCTTGAAAAAATAAATAAAATCTTTTTTAAAAAATAAAAATAAGGCAACAATACTTCATTTCTCTGCCTTTATTGGGAATGAAAAAAATTGCCTTAATAAATTTTCTAGTAGACAGAAGTGTTTACTCTTCTAGACTAGTGGGTCTAGTAGACCCACTTTTTATGGTAATGTTTACTAAAGTTTGTTCTGTAGGCATAATATAATGTTGTGCAAAGATTCCACATTGAGCCTACAACATAGCAATATGTCATGGAAAAGATTATGACACTTCCCCTTCACTGAAGTTTTGTAGAATTTGTAGTGACTTCAGATGATGTTGAGATACAAAGCCTTTTTGACTGCCTAAAATGTTCACAGACTGTTGTTAGTGATCTTGCTCACTTCTTCCACATATTAAGTAATTAATTTTTAGTTTAAATACCAACATTCTCCTTCCTTCCTTATGATCCCAATTCATTGCTGTAACTTTAAAAAGACTTAAGAAAAAAGTGCAAAAATTCACATATGGAAGCCATGAGACAACTAAAGAGGACAAAGAGGAAAAAAAACAAATCACATTTAATAGCCTTAAAATATTTCCATTAAAATCTGTTCAGTCTCCTGATTTGACGACTACTGATGTTCCCAGAAGTCTTATCTGGAAATTTGTGTATTAGAGTAATCAAATTAACCAGTTGCTGCCTGGTTAAAGCTCGTAAAAAGATTATCTTAAAGAATTGGAAAGAACCATGTGTAAGGTTGAACATCCTCATTCTCCTAACCTGGGTCCCTCCATGTTCTCCTGCCTGATCCGGTGTGATGGAGACAGCATGGATAAGGACATGGAGCCTCTTAGAAATGAGCTAGATGTTAATTTTGTAGGTCCAAAGATACCACAAGGCTAAGCCCCTTGAGGTAAGTCAAAACTAAGTGTTTAGAGAAAAAAACTTACCGGCCAAATGACATGTGGTTCTCTGTGCAGTGCTATTCAGTAGAAACAGATTGTGAACTATTTATGTAATTTTGTTTTCTAGTAGCCATATTTGTTAAAGTAAAAAGAAACAAGTGAAACTTATTTTAGTTATATATTTTATTTAACTCAATATTTAATGCATAGGAAATATTATTAATGAGATGTTTCACATTTTTTTCCTCATACTAAAACCATCTCAGTCAGGCCTAGCCAAAGTTCAAGTGCTCAACCACCACATGTGGCAAGTTGCAATGTTATTGAACAGCACAGTTTCAGACAAAGAAATGCCAAGCAAATGACAGGTCCATTCCTGTGGGCATTGCTATCCTCGAGTTTCAAAATACATTATACTTCTTTTCACTAGTATAAAATTGTATCATAAACCTAATTCTGATTGTGTGCTAGCACTGAAAATACTGTTTATTCAGATAACTATCACATCATGACCCTTTTTAAAGAGTTACCCTTACATTTTCTTACATTTACAGTTCAGCATAACTTTAACTCATTGTTCTATTTCTTGATATCATCAAAGTCCTCATTTTCATGCTGATCAAAGGTTAGTCCTCCAGCTTTCTCTGTCTAATCTGAGCTTCACATTTCATCACTGGAATGAGATTTCTAAAAGGCAACTTCGATCATTGCCAACTACTCAAAGATGATGTAGAAAAGATAAAACCCTTCAGATTTTGACCTCTGTATGACTATCTCGTTTCATTTGCTGTACTCTTCCTTTTAATACTTCACTTTATAATTTGCAAACTCCATGAGCTTCCTGAGAATATGATGTGCTGTTTTGGCCTCACACCTTGGAATGTGCTGTTCTTTCTACCTGAAATGTTTTTCTCCTTTCATCTCTCAGCCAAGCCTCCATTTTCAATCCAGTTCTGCTGAATAAATTTATTGACCACACACTAGTTCCTTGAGAATAGGGATCGGACTTTGTTATCCTTATAGCAACAGCATCTCGCACAAGGTCTGATGATGAAATACAGAGGACATATTTGTTGACATAACCTAAATGTACTAAACCTTCAAGCAGACTCAGTTGTCAATTATTAACAGAAAGAAATGTTTTAAGTCATTCTTATATTTTAATATTTAATTGAGTTCTGTTTTGACAGTAATTAAAACACTGTCAGTATTTTTGTTTTGTTTCAATTGCAATACACTTCATTCCCCTGAACTACTGAAAGTGGAATACCTGCTGGGAAGAGTCTTATTATCTCTGAAAACAAGCCATAAATTACTTCATTAAATAAAAAATAAATATAAAAGATGATAGGTCGCAACATTCCATTGCAGATTTTGGTGAGTTTTGAGAAAAAAAAATTATCTTAGACCACATATCCCAAAGAATAAACTGATAAGATTTTAATTAAATATTAAATATTAAATGAAGTGTTCAACTAATTCCAAACAATTACCTTACTTGAATAGTTATATGAAACAAAAAGAAATAAAAGCCTCTGATTACTAGAGTCATTTTTCCAAGGAGAACACAGTTATTTGCTATATAAACAATTATAACCAGACAAAAAGTTATTTTGTTTTAAGTGTTAGACACCACAATGAGGGTATTTCTTAAGGCTTGTAAAAACTCTAGTTTTACAACTTCCCAAGACCGCCAGTATCTCTTGAGAAGAAGGGAGCAATAAAAGTAATCAGGACAAGCTCTTCTTTCCTTTAGCAGGCTGTCTCAAACCAGCAAAAATAGATCCTAGGAACATCCTTAATCTGGGAATACTATTCATAACAGACAGGAATGGGGGTCAAAATCCCCCTTCATGTTCCTTGTGGTCCTTTTGGCATGTGGAAATACAAGCTAGTTGGAACTATGTATGAAGGAACAACAATGAAGGAAAAGAAAAAATCTGGATACAAGATTAGATAGAGGCTTGCCCTGGCTGGGCAGCTCAGTTAATTTGAGCATTGTCTGGTTCCACCAAGCTGTGAGTTCACTCTCCAGTCAGGGCACATACAAGAATCAACCAATGAATACATAAATAAGTGGAACAACAAATCAATGTCTCTCTCTGTCTCTCTCTGTCTCTCTTTCTCTCTCTCTCTCTCTCTCTCTCAAAAAATAAGAGAAAGAACCCTGGCTGGTATGACTCAGTGGATTGAGTGCTGGCCTGTGAACTGAAAGGTCACCAGTTCAATTCCCAGTCAGGGCACAGGTTGTGGGCCAGGTCCCCAGTTAGGAGTGCGCAAGAGGCAACAAATCAATGTGTCTCTCGCACATCGATGTTTCTCTCCCTCTTTCTCCCTCCTTTCCCCTCTTTCTAAAAATAAATAAATAAAATCTTTAAACAATAAAATAAAATAAAAAATAGAAAGAGAGAGAGATTAGATAGAGGCAGTACAAAAAGAGAGGCAAGCTGGCTAACAGCACACCTCAATTTAATTTTATTTTATCTACACTGGTCCCGGAACTTCTATTTTTTACCACTTCCTGTTACTAAGAAATCTCTTTAGGGTTTAGGCCTGTTGAAACCAGTATTTTCATGATCTAACCATCTCAATTGAATAGGGATGAACGTTTCTTTGATTTCTTTTTCTTTTTTAATATTTTATTTATTTTCACAGAGGGGAAAGGGAGGGAGGGAGACAGGGAGAGAAACATCAATGTGTGGTTGCTTCTCATGTGTCTCCTACAAGGGACCTGGCCTGCAACCTAGACATGTGCTCTGACTGGGAATCAAACCAGCAGTCCTTTGGTTCGCAGGCCAGAGCTCAATCCACTGAGCCACACCAGCCAGGGCTCTTTTTCTTTTGTTAATTTATGTTATTTATTTTGCTATTACACTTGTCCAGATTTTTCCCTGTTTCCCCCCAGCACTCCCCCCAACACCCTCAAACAATCCCCCTACCATCATTCATGTCCACAGGTTGTCACAGGGAGCACAGAGCCCCTGGATCTGAGGGTCACTGTCTGGAGCCAGCTGAAAGGGGAGTGAGGCTCTGAATCCCACAGAGCCCATCCCAGGGTTGTCACAGATCGGGGGAATAAACACAAATCGTCACAAACACTTCTCTGTTTGCCAGGAGAGGGGAAAGGGCACTGCCCTCTAGTGGAGAAGCCCCCGAGCCCTCTTTTCCAAAGGCTTGTATTGAAAAGGTTATCAGCAGGCCAAAGTAATAGGAATGTGCAGGTTATCTTATTACACCAGTGTGTTAATGTTTACAGAGAATAGATGATGTTTTGAAGAAAACAAATGGCAAGAACACACCAATTTAAATGGGTCTGAGAGGAGACTAGTAAACAGGAAAGCATAAACATAAGAGCACCAAAGGGTTTAGGGTTAGGGTCTGTGAATAATGTAAATTTCCTTTCCAGCATGAGCTGGCTATCATAGCTTTTGAGAGAGAAACAAAGCATGCTTTAAAGAATTTACTTTTAGGCCTGATTTCCCCTGGGAACTGCCAGATGCAGTTTAGGACTGTTTCCAATACTGTTTAGAGCCTGAGCCAGGCAGGAGGAGGGAGCTGCCAAGAGACAAGGAGACTTCTTTCAGATAGAATGAGGACTCCGGCCATGTCCAAGCCAAGCTGAGGGGTGTGGGTCTTTTTGCCCTTTCTCCCTGTCCCCCAAGTCCTTGACCTGCTATCCATTTTGGTTGTGTCTGGCTTAAGTTGTCCCTCCTTTTGAGGAATCTTACCCGTCATTGACCACCAACCATCACAAGGCCAAGCAGGCTGATGTAAGGGAGGCCAGGAGGACAGGTTTTGTCTCCTCAGTGGTCTGTTTTCCCAAGGCCTCCTTGATTATTTCTAGCCTTGGGGCCCTCTTGCCTGTCGGCAGGACTACAGTTCCTAAAACAAGACAAGGCATTTCCCAACAACAGGTCATGCGTATAATTCCTTGGATACTCGATTTCCTGTACTGACTTTATACCCCTATGGCTATTCTGTAACTACCTGTTTGTACTTCTTAATCTGCTCACCTCTTCACCCATTATCCCATAGCCCCTTCCCATCTGGCAACCATCAAAACATTCTCTGCATCCATGATTCTGTCTCTGTTCTTCTTGTTTGCTTAGTTTGTTTTATAGATTCAATTGTTGATAGGTATGTATTTATTGCCATTTTATTGTTCATACTTTTGATCTCCTTTTTAATAAATAAATCCCTTTAACATTTCATATAATAATAATTTGGTGATGATGAACTCCTTTAGTTTTTTCTTGTCTGGAAAGCTCTTTATCTGCCCTTTGATCTAAATGATAGGTTTGCTGGGTAGAGCAATCTTGTCTATAGGTCCCTGCTTTTCAGGACTTTGAATATTTTTTGCCAGTCCCTTCTAGCCTGCGAAGTTTCTTTTGAAAAATCAGCTGACAGTCTTATGGGAATTCTGCTGTAAATAACTGCTTTTCTCTAGCTTCTTTTAAGATTCTCTTTTTATCTTTATCCTTTGGCATTTTGATTGTGATGTGTCTTGGTGTGGGCCTCTTTGCATCTACCTTGTTTGGGATTCTCTGTGCTTCCTGGACTTGCATGTCTATTTCCTTCACCAAATTAGGGACATTTTCTTTCACTATTTTTTCAAATAGATTTGCAATTTCTTGCTTTTTCTCATCTCCTTCTTGCATCCCTATGATGTGAATGTTGGAATGCTTGAATCTCTGTCCCAGAGACTGCTTACAATATCCTCACTTTTTTTTTTTAGATTGATTTTTCTTCTTGATGCTCTGATTGGTTGTTTTTTTGGTTCCTTATGTTCCAAATCATTGATTTGATTCTCGGCTTCATCTACTCTACTGTCATTTCCCTGTACCTTGTTCTTTATTTCAATTAATGTAATCTTTATTTCCAACTGGATTTTTTAATGCTGTCGAGGTCCTCACTAAATTCCTTGAAGCATCCTTATAACGAGTGTTTTGAACTCTGCATCTGATAGATTGTTTATCTCCATTTTGTTTAGCTGTTTTCTGGAGTTTTGATACGTTCTTTCATTTGGGCCATATTTCTTTGTCTCCTTGTTTTGGCAGCCTCCCTGTGTTTGTTTCTTTGTATTAGGTAGAGTTGCTTTGACTCCATATCTTAGTAGTGTGGTCTAATGTGTTAGGTGTCCTGTAGGTCCAGTGGCACAGCCACCCCTGTCCCCCAAGCTGGGTATTCAAGGTACACCATTCATGTGGGCTGAGTACACCCTCCTCTTATAGTTGAGCCTTGGTTGCTGTTGGCAGATCAATGGCAGGGATTTACCAAGACCAGTCAGCTGCAAGGATTGGCTGTGACTACTTACCACCAACCTCTGCCCTCTGTGGATGGTCAGCTGTGAAGGGGAAGGGTGGGTGGTGCTCTGACATGGTCTGTAGCTGTCCGCTCGGTGCACTGGCCCTGGGGTTTTCTGAGTGGGGCAGGCCAAGGTCAGCCCCTACCTGTGTTTTGCCCAGGGCCATCCTACCTGAGCTATAAAGCACTCTGAGAAGGCTGCTACTCATGCTGGGCTTAGGGAGTCCCAGGTAAAGCCAAGCTGTGAATCTAGGCTGGCCACTGCTAGAACTGGGCCTGTGGCTGACTGAGGCCAGCTTTTCCTTTTTTGATAAGACTTAGGAAGTTGTGAAGCATAAGCCATTCATATGAAAAAGCAACTTGGGTGGGCCCTATAATTTGGGTAGGGTAGACTCTCTGGGGATCTACAAGGTAGGTCAAACAGTGTTAGCCAGGTTGATGGAGTCTCAGATATGACACCAGCTTGCCAGCTCTGTAGTTTTGTGAGAGGGAGATTTCAGAGAAGGGACAATGACCTCTGCTTGCCTTGATGCCAGACACTTCAGTTCCTCCCTGTATGCCACTGGTGCCTTTCAAGCTGCTACCCCCATGCTGGAGCCCAGAGGGAGTGAGTCTGAGTAAGTCCGTGTGTGGGTTCTTTAAGAGGAAATGTTTGTGGCACCAGCAGTTTCTTCCACTAACTCAATCCCTGCTGGTTTTTGCATTCAGAAATTATAGGGACTTACTTCCTGGCACTGGAATCCTGGCCTGGGGGACCAGATGTGGGGCTGGGACTCCTTGCTCCCAAGATATCGGTCCCAAATTTTTATCCACCACACATGGGTATGGGGCCAACCTGTTCTGCATCTGCACACCTCCTAACAGTCTGGATGGATGTGGTTTCTTTAATTTCTTAGCTGTCAGACTTCCATTCAACTCAATTTCTGACAGTTCTGAGTTCTATATTTTAGTTGTAATCTTGATGTGGTTTTGCAAAAAGGCAAGCCATGTCTGCCTACACTGCCATCTTGACCAGAAGTATGAACATTTCTTTTAGACAATGATTTTTGACTTCAAGAAAAAGTCTCGTCATTCACAATATAGTAATGGAAACTGATCACATTCCCTTTTGATTTCTTGGCTTTTCTACCCCTGATCAATGACTTCAACTATTAAAAAGGACCAGGATTAGAAACGCAGTTTGTTCCAAGCTGTGAATTCTTTTCTAAGTTGAAAACTGTGTTTGGATGCCAAATCTTGTTTACAAAACACCTGGGTAAATACTTTGGTCTGCTAGTAATCTTTTCTATTTCTAAAATTAATCTTCAAAATATAAGGTTTTGCTTTTTAAGTAAATTCTCCATTGTGTAGAACGGATTTGTGAGTGAAAGGGTATATTCACAGGATCTCAAAACACTGTACTTCCTTGGTTCTGGTTTTGAAATCCCCTGTTGAGTCAGTTAGTTGCTGAGGACACTTAAGTATAACCAATGCGATAGTAAACAGACTATCAGGCCAGATGCATCAGCAGACAATAACCCTCCTTTTACAACTACATGTACAGTTTTATTTTAACTTTTGGATTTCAGTTTTTCCACAGCTATTAATATTACTCAGCCCAGGTTCAATGGCATGGATGTATTTGGAGACACTTCATTCCTGGCTTATTCATGGATCCCAGATATCAGCTTCGATTATTAATTCCACTTGAATTTTCAGCTAGCAAATAACCCCTCGACACGGCAAAATAACTTAATACTTTTCACTGGGCAGAAGGGGCATGGTAAGATTAATTCAACCCTCTAGCACTTGCTTAGCTCCTTCAAGAATATGTTGGAGATTTTTCATGGACACTCTAACTGGCTATGGATAAAGGAGACATTTGCTTTGAGGCAGCCTCCTCCTATTTTCTGTCTCGAGCACATTCCTTGTAGTCCCAAGTGTTCAGCAGGCCCCTGGCCTTTTCTGTAACATTGTTCCCACCAGGGCTACCTCTTATCAAGGGCAAGAATCCCTGCCTACAAACATGAGGGCAGAGATGATAACCGAGTCATCTGACAAGTGCACTTACTGATGTCCTTTTCTCTGTTTCTTTCTGTTTCATATATAAGAGGAGAAGGGAAATTTTCTGTAGGAACAGCATTTTACCATGTGTTGTGAAATGGGAGTGGCTGCCATCAGAGAAAACAATTTCAGATTAAAATAGTAAGAAATGAAGAAAATATTTGACCTCTACCCAGGTACTCCAGGGCCCTAGAATTGGTGTAAAGTCACCTAATAAGTTAAATTTGTCTGTCTTAAGTAGAAACCAGTTATGCATGTGTGGGATCAAAGAAAAGCACATGCTTTTTACTCCGAAGTGGACAACTAACTAGTTAGGCAATTAATCATTTACCTTCTCTGAGCTCAGTGTCCTCACCTGTGAAATTAACATAGTACACTGGAAAAAGACCTTTTCCTCAACCATCAGGAGTTCTGCTGTGCCAGGGGAAATAACATTCTGTTCTTTTCAACTCCCTCTGTGATCTCCCAATACTGAACATTGGTTTCTGCATTAACATATGTCTGAAAGTAACCCACACCCCCCAGTGAAGTATAATGTGCCAGCCCCCACCACCTCTGTGAGAATGGGAACACTTGATCATGGGAAATGCTATTCACTGCCCCTCCAAAGCCTATTCGGATCTCTTCCATCTCTGCTGCGGAAAACCTGTGACCTCCTCCTAACTGGTCTTCTTTACTGCCCTTCCTACCTGCAGCGCACTGTCCAAGTTGCAGCAAGAGGGATGTCTTTAAAAGGCATCTCAATAGGTTTTGAACCTTGCTTAAAACCCGCCCGACTTCCCACTGGACTGAGAATGAAATCCAAACCTCCTTACCAAGTTCTCAAACGGTCTCGTCTTTATCCATTGCCATCGGTCTCGTCTCTGACTTTGACCAGGCCAGTCCCACCATCTCCATGCCCCTGTCCTGTAGAGCTCTTCCTCCAGTGCCTCAGGTACCCAGCGCGTCCCTGTCTCCGAGGCTTTGCTCACGCTCCGCCCTCCGCCTTGACAGGGCATAGAGATCAGAGCGGTCACCGGAGCAGGCTCTGCGGCCTGGCACTGTGGACTTATATCCAGTTTCCACTGCTGACAAATTATATGTTAAGTTACTTAATGTCCTAGCACCTCAGTTTCCTCACCTATCAAGTGGGTATAATAATGGTACATTCCCTAGTAGGGCTGCAAGCATTAACATAACACAGGGAGCCCTGGCTGGTGTGGCTCAGTGGATTGAACACTGGCCTGCGAACCAAAGGGGCATTGGTTCGATTTGGTTCAATTCCCAGCCAGGGCACATGCTTGGGTTACGGGCCAGGTCCCCAGTAGGGGTTGCATAAGAGGCAACCACACATTGATGTTTCCCTCCCTCTCTTTCGTCTTACCCTCTCTCTAAAAATAAATAAAATCTTTTTAAAAATTAGTACATGGAAAGCACTTGAACTCAATGAACACAGTAGCTTGTGTTTTCTCCAGGAGACCTTCCCAGCCACCTTCACAGAAGTAGGTCTTCTCCCACCCCATCCAAGTTATTCTCTCCCTCTAACTTATTTCCTCCAAGGCCTTACCTCAATTTATAATTCCTAATCTATTTTAGATACTTGTTTCCTGTCTGTCTTCACTAGGAGAGTGAGAGCCCTGTGTGGACACAGACCACTCATCCCCATTTGACCTTATCTGCCCACACTGAGCACACTGCCAATCACGTAATCAGTGCTAAAGGAATGAAGAACAACAATAAGAACAGATTATTGAAAAATAGTTTAAAGAACAGATCATGGTATGAAGCACATCGGCAACACAGTTGCACAAAGGTACTTTAAAAACAGCCATTCTCCAGGGTTCCAGTTTGGTGCCCTCTGCATCAGGGACTCCCTGGAGGCTACCCCGCCCCCACCGCTGCGGCCAATCTCCCCTTCTTCTGAGTATTGATAGGCTGCCCTGCGCTTAGGGCATGGACCCTGGATGCCAGGCTTTGATTGGCTGGATCCCTCTGCCCTTTATAGAAATGGTGTCCCAGTTATCAATATCATGCACAAAGCCCCTTTCAGGTGGTTTTAGTAAATAATCTGTTGGATGACTGCCAGAAGTCACAGAGGGAAGAAGGGAAGGAAGAAGGAATTCCCATCCCCTCGCTCTTTAATTCTCACACATTTCATCATATGTTTATTAATTATATCCTTTCCATTAGCAAAAAATAAAATAAAAGACCAACAAATGAAATTCAAATGAGCATTACAGACCCTGGGCCCTTCTTATTTTAAAACATATCTCCTAAATCCTGAACAATTCAAAGAGGGGGAACCCAAGCAAGGTATAAACACCTGGACCATGAAAATGCAGCCACCAAATACTCTTCAGTGCTCTTCTTGTAAAGACTCCTTCAAAATTCTCAAAAAATTAATAATAATAAGCAATGTTTAAGCCACAGCTTTTCTAAATTGTGGAATTTCACATCTGACATTTTTTGGTTTCCTCTAGTTATTGCATTTGTATGTACTGATATGATGCTCATTCTGCACTTGGCATTTGTAGGTTGATAGCATGGTTAAATAAAGGCTAGATAAACAAGTAGATAAATTGTGGAGCTCTTTTCTAATCAGTGACACGGAGAAATCTGAAAGGTGCAATTATACATTGTACCACCTGGGGGAGCAAGAACACCAGCTAAAAAATGCAAGAAGCACTTAATTGCTTTTGAAAGCAATGCTTCTGGAAGCAGGACCTCTTCACATTGTATCAGAATCACAGGAGGGTGCTTGTTGAAATGCTAATTCCCAGGCCCTCTTGATTCAAATAACAGAATTTTACCAAGCTCCTTAGGTGCTTTTTATACAACTAATATTTGAGACTAACCTCTCAAAACCTTTAGGGAACAGCTAAATTAGATCATACATGGGGATGAAGTAAGATAGGTAATAATCGCCAATAATGTAATATGTAGAGATGACTCATCAATTTGTGTAGCTTAAAGTTATTAATTAAATAAACATACCCCTTTAAAGTATATAATGATTAATATTAACCACACAATTTGAAATTATCCATTCTACATCAGAAACTATGGTCCAAGGCAGGTTATTTTTAACAATGGTAGTAGCTCCACATTTAGGCGCTATTCTTATTGTTTTGTCATCAGTCTCTGACCTGCATACTGGTTGTCACTATGAAAATTACCATTCCATATGCTGCCTTTATCTTTCTTAGGTTAAAAGATGCACAAAGCCACAGAGTTTATGTAATAACTTGAAATGTAAGCCAACCTCTAATTTCTGACACATCCACATAAAAAGGCAAGGGACCTGCACTGATTATACTCTTCCCCGAGTCTCCTTAGCTAAGCTGATCACTGATTCTTCCAGAATTTATTCTCACTGAACTCTCTGGACAAAATACCCTTTCAAACATTTCAGCTTGAAAATGTCTCTCTTGACTTGTGATTTTAACCTAAACTAATCGTCTTCCTGTGCTTCTCCAGTCATGTTTGGTATTTCCTTCATTATCTCTTCTTCCTCTCCTACCCCCTCCCCACACCCTTATAATGTATTTCTTATGGTTTATTCTTTTAAGAATCACGTGTATGTTCAGCAGTTCACAAATGAATATGTTATCATCCGCTCCTGTATATCCCTCTTTTTGGGACTGACATAAACCTTCTGCCTCAGCCAGAAACCCAGGAGTCTCCTGGATATTTATGTCCCTCTTCTTCATTCGACAAATATTTACTGAGAACCCAGATAAGACATTCTTCAAGGTGGTGGAGACACAGTTATTAACAAGATAGACATCCTTGTCTTCTCTCCATTTTATTCCCGACATTCTACCAAATGCCAGCGTCTGTCCATTTTACCTCCCCATTACTTTCTGTATTTTCTCCTTCTATCCCCTTTCTTCTCCTCATTGCCCCAGCTTATCTGCAATAGCCTCTGTTCCAGTTTCCCTGCCCAGTCATGTCCCTCTTCCCCTCTATTCTCCATTTTGCTACAGGGGACCAACATGTAAGTCCAAACATTTCTTGCCTAACCAACATGCTTAATCATAACATACCATGTAAGATTCTCTGCATAGTTACACAGACATTTACCCATCCCATTTGCTCAGTCTGTTTTCCTTCAGTCCACTCTACACTCCACAGGATTCATGCATGTGCATTCCGGGTCATGTCTCCATGGCCTTTACTCTGTGCCTTGGCACAGGATGTTCCATCTCTCTGAGCTAGTCACAGTTCACTTCGTGCCTTCAAAACACTTCTGTCCTTTAAGCCTCAGCTGAAAAGATCATTCTTTCACCCTGGCTAGTGTGGCTCAGTTGGTTGGAGTACCATTCTGTACACCAAAAGGTTGCAGGTTCAATTCCCAGTCAGGGCACATATGGCAATGGATCCATGTTTCTCTCTTACATAGATGCTCCTCTCTCTCTCTTTTTTTCCTCTCTCTCTAAAATCAATAAACATATTAAAATATTTATTAAAAAAAGACTTTGAAGTCTTTAACACTTCCAAGAAAATTTAAGAATTAATCTCACTGCAGCTTGCTGGTAATAATTACCGTATTTTTTTGTAACTGTTTGTCTAGATCTCTTTGAGAACCATGTCATGGCTTTTCTTTCTTATATCAACAGTGGCTGTCACAAATAGACACTCATTACAGTTTTTGAAAGAATTAATTCAAAAAAAAAATCTATGGTCCCGTTACACCAAAACTTACAATCAATTCAGGGAGGCACAACATATATACTTACAACTGTGTTAATTAACAATACTAAAGCAGAGGTCAGAAACTATGTCTGGTACACACAGCATCTATCACAGCTTCTAATACATGAACGTAGACATCATTGAATGAAAAAAAGTACAGACGTGATAGAAAAGGTGAAATTCAGAAAGCAGAAATCTCATCCAGCTAGAACAGTCAGGGAATCTTTTCTCTTTCATGAGTTTTTCTTTCTTTTCTTCCATTTCAACCATTTCTACTATTAGTGCTACAGCAGCCCAGCTGGCATTCCCAGTCCCATTCTCTCCCAGCCTGGGCCCAGCCAATTCCCCAGCCTCGCAGTTTTGCAAGCAGCCAATTTACTCCACGCGAGAGCCATCACCTCCGTTCACTCCACCTTCACGGCTTCCTCCTGTCTGGAAGGCTGACTTCGCTTCTTCCAAACCGCCCATCATGCAACATTCTCTGGTGAATTCATGTCCCCTCATAGCCTATCTACACAAAGCCTGTACAGAACTTGTAATTTATATCCCATAATTTAGTATCTAATTTGATACTGTTTTGTCACTCACAGTCATTACTTTGAATCATATGAAGTTACCATTAATCTATTAAGTTTTCATTGATTAAAAGCATTAGGATAACAATTTCATCATTTTAGGCTTGTCCCTCAGCAAGATTAATCTTGAATTCTTTATGGACAAACCATGACTTTAGGCTTCTTTTGTATCCCCAACTGTATCATTCACATGGCGGGTACTGTGTGAGAAATCAAAAATAACCTGTTTATTGAGCCTTTCACTAACAGAAAGACTCTCTGGAGACAGAGGCTATCCTGCTGGTTAATAATACTATGTAACATAGATTAATCTGGATTCTAGTGAAGAAGTTAGGACCTAAATGAGGGGAGACATGTATCACTGTTCACATCACGGAAATATGTATAAATTAAAATCTCAACATTGACCTGTACCAAAAGGGTATAATGCCATAATGGAATTTTTCAGAGAAAAATCTATAACTTTCTGGATATTTAATTTGTGTGCCTAAGCACTTTATGTGCATAGCTTTCTGTTAGTCACTAGCATGTAGGTCTTCTATGCTGTGGTAATTAGGAAAGATTACCTTATATTTCATGCCAAATAATTTTTTGTTTACTTCAAGCCCTTAATTATTAACTATAACAAAAAATAAGAGTGCATAAATATAGCTTGATGTTTTTCTGTGGAAAAAAATGAAATGAATGTCATCTACAGTGTAGAAAAAGAAAAATGAAGAGAAGACTGTCACAAAAACCAATCAGCTCAGTCAGTTTTTTATAGAGCTTTGGTACAGATTGGGCAGAAGGAAGATCCCTGATGAATGAGAGAGCAGGCTGTAGCCAGTTCCTTAATATAACACACCTCCCAAGTCACGGTGCTGGGCATTTTATAAACATAACTGACAAGTGTATGCTCACAATTCAATTTTTTACAACAGAAAAATGTTCATTACTTTCTTCTGTAATCACATCAGAGTGGCTAGAAATTGTGAGAATTTCTTCCTGATAACCTCAAACTATCAAATTTTATTTTTCATGAAATTAAACATCTTTGACTTTTCTATCAAGGCTAAGTTTTTTAATAATTTGAGTTCTTATGATCATTCAAAAAGTTAAACTAATTCACTTTACTGACTGAGAAATGTATGGAAATTGTCACATTTGACCAGTGCTCAAACAGAATTAAAAATGACAAAAACATGCAGATCCTCACACATCCCCTCCCCCACTATTTTAAATTTAATACGAAGAGGGAATGTTCATTTAAGCATAGTTCAATGGGGGTAGCCTGAGTGTCACAGGAGAACATCCAGAGGACCAAAAAAAAAAAAAAAGAGAGAGAGAGAGAAAACCAAATGCACATCAATCTGCTACAAGCCCACAGTTTTCACTATTTTTTTTCTATAACTCCAGTAAACACACACAATTCCATCTTATGGAAATTCAAGTTTACTCATAAACTGGTGCTTACATTCCTCATTTTCGTGGTCTTATTTCTGACACAGACAGCAAGGGAAAGCTAGAATTTCTACTTTTTCTAGTCTCAGATCCTTTTGTTCAAGAGATTTTAAAAATATGGACTACCAGGAAACACTTTTTATCCCATTTTCATGTTCTCTGAGCACAATACTGCATTTGATATCACTATCCCCTTACCCCATGGTCTCTTTACTAGCACAGCAGGAAGTCAGGATGCCATCTTGATTTGGCTAATTTTAATAATTTAACCCCCTGAAGTTGACACCACATGGTCTCCATTGTACACAATGATGAATGAAGAAACCATGGACATGGCTGTGTATGATTCTGATGCTTTCAAAGCTCTGGAGTACCCATAGTTTAATGGTCACAATGACAGAACAGGAAGCTGTAAGTTTGCCACCATGATTAGAAGCTGTATAGATCTTAGAATCAACAGAAACTGTATACTCCTTAAGAGTTCATTCACAATCTCCAGTTGTCTTATTTTAGTTTAATACACACTACAGCAGAGACTGTCACTGAATATGGGCTAAAAATGGCTCAAGTGTCTAGAATCCTATACTACTCAATAGGTACTGTACTGGTAGGTGAGATTCCATGCTTTTAGATTTTATTTTTCACATATTAACCCAGGTATATTTTTCTTTGCATCATTTTAGCTTTGATTCTAACTCCATAAGCTTCTTCCATTATTTTTCTAAAATCATTCATACTTATGTAATTCTACATATGAATTTAGCTTTCTTTCTAAAAGATGAATATACCCTTTCCTAGCCATGAACAGTCAACTAAAGCTCAGGAAAGTTCATCTTCGTGTCTATGTGTCAACATCATTGTACTACAAGTTTAAGAATATTTGATAAAATGGTAGTTTCTGTCCTTAAGAAATCTTAACGGCTTTATAGACCATAGAACTATACTCAAATACCCCCATGAAGCGTGTCTGCACAAAAGGAACGGTTCTTTCAGAAAGGAAATCGCTCCCGTGATCAAGAGCCATTCAGCGAGCAGAATGGTTAGACTGCAAGGTCTAAGCATTGTCTCCATGGTACCTCTCACAGCTTCTCTTCCACTCAGGACGGGAAAGGAGGAGGGGAGAGGAAAAGCCACTTGCCACTTAGAATTACCAAATCCATTTGAAAAGATATTTTAAAAACACTAATTTATTGCTAGAGACAATCCCATGGAGTGTTAGTATTTTCAAAAGAAAGAAAGAGGAGGAAGTGAGTGGCCAGAAATTACATTAGCACAAAGGCCTAGATTAAACACGCAAGTCCTTGTAGGACATGGGACTCTGCTTACCTTGGTCACAAGTCCATTATCTTCTCTAGAGGAGTAAATTAGATGTAACGCATGATATTATTTTACTATATTGGCAGAATAGTTGAAACAAATAATAAGTCATGTTCACTCTTTCTCTACTAATAAATTGAAATTTTTTTCTAAATGAAATACTTTAGAAAGCTTAATTTTTTTTTCTGTTGGAGTTAAAAAAAAACTTTTGGATCAGCTGAATGAGAATTATCATGTGTCTCTGGTATTGGAAGTCACAATATTACCCTTTAACCGGCGGGTGATGCTGAAATACACATGGACTTCACAGCTCTCTCTATATAAATGTTTTATTTTTTAATTTTTTTACTTTTCAATTATCGTTCACATTCAATATGACTTTGTGTTACTTTCAGATGTACAGCAAAGTCATTAGAAAATTATGTGCTTTAGAGAGTTATATAAATATCTTAGACTCCCAAAGTGCTCCCTCAGAACAATCCAAGGAACAGTCTGAACCAAATGGCTCTCAACCCGCGCCTGGGCCCCTGAGAGTGATCTTCTGCCTCTTGCCGACACTGAGGTCCTGATTTCTGAGGTGTCCTTCCAAGCAGACCCAGTATGGCATGTTCACATGCAGCTCCACGGTTTGCAGCATGCAGGGACTGACCAGAATCAATGGACAAGTGTGCCCAGAAATTCTCTCCAGTGTATGACTTGAGCTAATTCTGTTATACATTAGTCTTATTCTTCCTTCTGTGATCATCATTAGGGCTCCATGGTTCAAAGCACTAGCTACTCTCCTTCAGGTCTTCCTTCAAGGTAAAGCTAAGTAGACCACCTCTAATCACTTATACTTGATTTGTATTTTGGGGGCTTTTGTAAGAACTCCATTACATTTACCCTAAGATGACAAGGTTGCTCACAATTCTGCCTATCTTTTGTCTTTGTTTTGTTTCTCTTTTGCCTCCAGATAAAAATGACCTGTATGATTTCTTCTGGGTTCACTGTCTGAAGCCTTTGATACTCTTCCTCACTCCTGTATAACAGATTTCCTCTTGTTGTCAATTAAATCAGATGCAATACTGACAAGGTCCAGCCAGGATGGAGAACCACTGATATAAATAGTAAAATCCTTTAGGTCTAAAAATGAACCACAAACAAACAAAAAATCGAGTAAACACTTTTAAGTAATTTAGGGAACAAAATGGCACAAGCTTAACTATGATTACCTATTGGTGATGCAAGCATTTTATTTTATTTTTCCTCCAAAGGTTTTATGTATTTAGGATCTATTACCATCACCACCCTTAACCCCCACCCCCACCCCTCAGCCCAGCACCACACAACTCTAAGAAGTACCTGAGACAGTGTAGAATGGTCTGCCAACCTTGGTCTAAGCCTCTTTCATCTTTCCTTTCAGAATATTTGTGGCAGCATCCTTCACCTTGCTTATCTCCATTTTAGTCATCGTTACCATTGTCACCATCCCTCTCCTCACCTAGACTAAGTTCTTGCTTTTGTTGCTAAATACTGTTGTCTGATTGTTATGAGGGCAGATGCTATTCTGACCACTGTATCTCACCTTCTTCCACCACTAGATTTCCTCTACCCAACATTATGAGTTCTTAAAATGCTATACATGGCTCATCACAACATACCCACTTCAAAGCTCTCTACCTAGCAGTATTTGTAGAGTTATGACTTTTCTTTCTAGCCAAAGAGAGAGTAAATATGCTTGTTTTTCTGTATATTCTCAAAGGATTTTTTTTTCACCTCCTAGATCTTGTTACTCTTAACTACGATTCATTTAAATTCATTTCCTATTGTTTCCTTCCTCCCCTTTTATCACTTGCACAACATCATCTCTCTAAGCCTCTTAGCCCTTCCTTCATAGCATCAGCTGCTAAGAAATATCCAACAAGCATTCTTTGCTTTGTCTAAAAATATTCTTCCTAAACTGGTTTCATTAGGAGTCACTGTGAGCTTGTGCTCTGTATGCCAAATGAACTTGGTTCCACTTTTTTCATTTAAAAAAAAAAACTTGACTGAATCAGTCACTAAAAATCTTTTTATATAATGGAAGTGCTGAACATCATCTGTTTCTTTGTGAATTAACAAATGTAAAAATACAAATTGCACATATATTTCTCAAATTACTTAAAGAATAATGTTTTAGTAGAACATTGAATTTGAGAATGAAATCAGTCCATAGCATTGTGGTTGTTTGAAGTGTGGATTGTTTATATTATTATATGTTAAACCAAGAAGCTCCCATTAAATAAATTATAGGATAGTGACATAAGATATCTAAATGGATGGTAACAAACTATACTTTCGAGTCACTTTACTTGACCTTCATGTTTGACCCTCCAAAAATTTTTAGTTTGATCAGAGTAACACACTGAAGCAAGCAGGGCTATAACTTTAAGAAAAAAGAAAAGAAAAAGAAAAAGAAAAATTCTATTCCAAAATGTACCTGGGAACAGATGTGTGCTCCAGCATAGGGACCAGGCTTTGTATTAGTAAAGCAGAGGAAGAAAGTGGGATTCACAAAGCTAAGGTCAGGCCATAGTGGAGAAGAAAAGGAAGAAAGCATGCACTTATTGAGTATCTAATATGTGCTAGGTTGGTGCTGTGCTGATTGATGTTCAACATTAAATATCACGAAATCCTTAGAAATTCTTAGGAGATATTATTATCCCCCTTCTTCCTCAGACGGGAGCATCCAAGGGAGCCAGTGGTGGGAGGTGACCCAGCTGCAGCCAGACACTGTCCTCTCTCCCTCTGCTGTGCAGACAGTGTGTAAGTGGGTAACAGTCAGTCAGGCTGCCTGTCTGTCTGTCTGTCTCAGAGGCAGCCTCAGCCGCCGAGCAGCCATGTGACCTTTCGACATCCATGTGTGCATCAGTATCACCCCACAAACCCTGCAGCAGTTTTTCTGCCCCCGTGAGTTGGTGTCTCATCCACCTACAAAGCCTCCCAACAGCCTCAGACGCACAGTCAATCTAGTTTTCATTTTGCTCTTTTTTCCTGGTTTGCCTTATGAAGGCAACAAAGATCCCCCCTCAAGGACAGCTGAGTAATTTGTGGGACCCACTGCAGATGCAAGTGCAAATGCAGGGTTCCTTGTTCAGGAAGAGGAGAAACAATGCCATTAAAGGTAATAAAAGCATTTAGCTTTCCTTCTGTGGTTTCTCAATTCTTTATGGTGCTTTTTGTTTAGTATTTATGTGAGAATACATTAAGAAAAATTAAAGTATTAAATTATTAGCATGAAATTTACCATCCTTTTTTTTAATCTTTGCCTGAGGATATTTAAAAAAAGAGAGAGAGAGGAAGGAAAACAGAGAGAGAGAGAGAGAGAAACATTGATGTGAGAGAGAAATATCAATCAGTTGCCCCCCAGAATCAAACTGGTGACCTTTTGGTACACAGGATGCCAGCCAACCAACCAAGCCACACCGGTCAGGGTACCATTCCTTTTTATATCATGCAATGCCAGTTTTAAATGCAAATATAAGAACATTTAGCTCATATGCAGAATCACAGAAATTACACAATTGGTATTTCATAGCTTGTACAGGCACATGTACTGCTTTCTTATCAAAACAGCAGGACAGCAAACAGAATTGTCAACTGTGTCTATTTCACCTCTTGATATATGCACATTCTGTCAACACAGCCTTCAGCTCATTGTTGGGTAAGGGAGGAAGGAAAGGAAAAAGAACTAGGGACTTCCCTCTCTTTCCCTCTCATGCTCTCTCTATCATCATTTTCAGTGTAAATAATTAGCTAATACAGGGAAGCAATGGAAGTAAGAAAGGAAAGAGAAGATTTATTGGCCATTTGCTTTTCTGTGCTTAAAGCAAATTCCGGTTCAATTGGAAAGCATAGCCTCCCAGAATTGTCAGCAGCCCCACCTCCTCAGTTGTTAGACAAACATACTTATCTTGTGCTCGTTTTGAGTCTCCATGAATTCCCAGGATTCTGGGAATTCTCTTCTCCTGGGATATCACAGACACTACACGGCAATTGCATCGCAAGAAACAACAAACATTGTATGTCTGTACCACCTTTGTTCCCACTCATGATCCATCATACCATGGACTTCACTTGCAGAATGCAGCTCAAAGAATTTCAAGAAGTAACAGCAGAGCATTAAACCAGGGATGGGGTCCTTCTGAGCACAGAGCCCCATGCAGCAACACAGGCCACGTGCCTTGGCCCTGCTAGAATTATTAACATCGGTCAAGCTTCCTGTAAAAACATGATAGGGAGCCTGTTAATAAAATGTTTCCAGGACCTAGCTTCAAGTGTTCGCATGCAAATTCTAGAGTATATATATTTGATAAGCTCTCTGAGTGATCAGGATGGACTTCTGGGTTTGCAAAACACCAACCTTGTGCAGGTCCAAGTCCCTGAAATGTGTCCTTCCTCCAGGCACCAGCCCTGGGAGCCAACTGCTTTTCTTTCTTTTATCTATTCTGTCACCCACCACCAAGGTTGACAATAAGCAAAAGCCTGGAATGGAGGGAGTGAAGAGGGAAGGGAAACAACAGACCCGTGGGCTGTAAATAAGATGTTACCATCTGCCTGATGGTCTGATTGCCTCCCTGGCCGTCCTTGGAGCAGCTCCTCTGTGCTCCTCAGCAGGGGACCCTGTACACTGGAGTCGGCCCTTTGTCCAGCTGCTCCCTCCCTCGGCTCCTCGCCGCATGGATGACCCTGCCTTTCCACCTGGCTCTTTGAACCAGCTTCTTCAGAACCACCTTCCACTTCTCCCTCTTCCTCAACTTTTTACTCCAAATTGATCTGTTCTTTCCAATTTTCCTTCCAGATCTCATGCAAATGCCTCTGCTTTTCTCTGTCTTCTCTGTCACTGCCTTGATTTATTGAGAGCTTATTATTTCCTCTCTTGAGTCACTTGAATGACCGTCCACCGAGACTCCTCACCTGCCTCCCTGTCTGCCCTCAACATTACAATGAGAGTCTTCTGAAATCCAGATCTACTATAATTCTCTTATTCAAAATCCTTTCATGGCTCCTGAGAGTCTTGAGCAAAATATTTAAATCCTTTATCGTCATATGTTAGGCCCCTACAGATGCGGCTCTTTCTGCCACAGACACAAAGTGCCAACCAAGCACAGTCCTCAGCAGCTCCGTGGGCTGAGCTGTTCTCTGCTCCTGCCTGGTTTCTGCAATGTGAACAGTTCCCTCTGCTTTGAACAGCCCCCTTCAGCCCTTCCCCTTTCCTTATCTACCTATCAAATTCTTGTTTGTGTCATTTTACGGGGTAGCTAAAAAACAATTTAAAAATCACCTCTGTTTCAATTTCCTAACACTCCTCTTCACCCATCTTAATGACTGCTCCCCACAACTTGAAACAAGCATCCTGTGTCCTCCCAACCAGGCTGTGAGGCCCTTGAGGTTTCTGCATAAATTATGCTGTCAATCACTGGAGGAACAAGACAAATAGGAAAGAAGGGATGGCTCACATCCGCTCTCCCACCACCTCACAGTTCTGTTGGTGGAACACTGTCTCCATTCCCACCATCCTAAACAATTGGAAAGATGATTCAAATGCCCACTAGAATTCCTCAAAAAGATCGCCATTCACAACCCACAGAAAAGTTTCTTATTTATAATTCTTCTCTCCAACCTCCTCTTCCTAGGACTGCCGTATCTCAACAGCTGCCTGAGAGGATATCTCCAATCTCTCATGATGGTTTGTCTCTTTTCTGCCTGACTGCCTTCCTGAATCTGTTTTCTCTTGGGAGTTCTTTACATTTTAAATATACAACACAGTTAACCTGCTGCAACTTTGCAGGTGGGAAGAAATCACCAGAGAGAGAGAGAGATTTGCTGTAAATTCCCAACATGCTTAGTCATTGGTGCAACATTTAACACAGTGGCTTGCAACCGTGGCTGTATATTAGATTCACCACAGGAGCATCCAAAAATAACCCGGCTCAGGGCCCATGTCAGAGCCATCAAAAAACCAAAGGCAGAGTTCAAGCCTCTCTAAATGATATTTCTGTCGTGTGCTTTCCAGTGCCTTAGAAAGCCCACCTCCCTACTGTGCCTGAAAACCCCATCCCTGCAGATTTTTCTCTTTACCTTGATGAGCCTGACAGCAGAAGCCAAGGGAGCAGGCAAGGCATCACCCTTAAAAATGCAGGAAGGGGAGGCTGTACATACTGATAACAAATCTTGTCCGTGACCAGAAACTCTCTCCTGCTTTTTGCCCTGGGATTAGACGTTTTACTTCTATGGGGTCCTTAAATTCTTCTAAGCAGAACTTCTCACCTCAATTCCCTACCTGCAAGCCTCAGTATAAAGGTCCACGAACACATTTTTCAGAAACTGGGTGATGTTTTGGATCCCTCCTCCCTGACAATAGACCTTTTGCCCCCACCTGGCTCTAGAATCTCAGACTTGACCCAGGTGTGTTCTTCCCACCTGCTGGGTCTTATACTATTAACCATCCCAGACCTTCTTAATACCCCAAAACTACTGCCAGGACCGTCCCCTGGTGCCCGATGCTAGATTTCTCCCACCTTCCCGTTTCACATGGATCTCTATAAGCTGTATCCCGAGTTCTCTTGGTGCTGCAATTCACTCTGCTGTGCAAGTGGCCCTGGGCTAATGGAGGGAGAGACAGGAGAAGGAACACAGAAACAGCCCACCTTTCACTAGTTACAGTGGCCTGGTCAAGAGGTTTTGTAATAGAACAAAGATAACATACCCTGAGCAACGACCGAAAGAGATCTTCTTTATACTCTCCTCAAACCATGGAGAGCACGTCAAAGCTGATGCTAGGTTATCTCAATCGTTTGAGTCTCCTTAACTACCAGAGCAATTATTGTAAAGTACACACTAAATTTCATTTGTGGGGGGGAAAAAAGAGGATTAATTCCAATTTCTTTAGGTATTAATTATTTCCCTGTGTTGACTTAAGTCCTCATGGGTTAAAAAAAAAAAAAATACCCCTTAGTACTCAGTCTCTGTGGCTGTGAACAATAGTGCCCAGCCATACACATACCTGAGTGCCGATGAGAGGCTAGAGGTCTGTTACAACTGTGCTGCTCTAGAACTCAGAAACAGACCATAAAAATGAAGCTGATGGGACTTCTGGAATTCCTCTCTATGAGCATGTACCATGCATCTTCTCATTCCAGGGCTGGATGGCGGTGATTTCCTGGCAGTGGGCTCGCGTAACGGCAGTGCGGTGCACAGTTAGAACCTGGGATCCGGCCTATCAAGCATCAGCAGCGATCCTCTTGATCTGAGCCTTGGGATTCACACGGTCCATCTAGGGAGGTTCTTCCAAATGGGTTGGCTGAAGGTAAAGAGTTATCCCTTCGCCTGTCCCACAGGCTAACTCAGTGCTACTATATCGTCCGGTCTGTGCTGCGGCACAGAGGCGACAGGCCGCGCTGCCTGGCCCCTCCCCCACCCTGCCCACCGAAGTTCACAGACCAGAGCACAGCGTGGAGGACAAGAGGAATGATTGCAATTAAGTGGTGCAGGAATAAATAAGGGGGGATGACACAAATAAGGTGAGGGAAAGCATTCAGGAAATTCTTCCCCAAACAAGTGATGCGTGATCCTAACTTCAAATAAAGAGCAGTTTAGAAAATAGAACAGTGGCTGGTGTTGGCTTAAGGAATGCAAGTAGTTGGGTTTGGCTTCCAGGTGAGAAGTAAGAGGCATGGTTAGATATAGACAGGGAGGATCTACACCATCAAAGGACTTAGATGTCATACTAAGAAGTTTAGATTTTTATCTAGGGAGTTATGGAGAACAACTGAGAAATTTAAGAAGGGAGGTTGGATACCATGATCCATTTCCATTTTTTGATAAAAGACTCTGGTTGTTGTATTGAGAATGGAAGGAAGAGGAAAGCAAGGCTAGATGGAGGAGGACTGGCAGGATGCTAGCTCCCAAATCTTTGAAGAACTGTGATTTTGACTGAAATGCAAAACCTTGACGGCTACATTAATATATCCATGGTAACAGACACCAGCAGAGAAGCAAGAAATTGAGTGGTAAAATGTTTTTTATTTCTTCAAAATTCAGGTCTTTGTAAATTCCTCATGCCACATTAATAGGAAATAAAAAGTGTATCTTAACAGTTCACCCTGGGGAATTAATTCTTTTTTTAATAGATTCTGAATTTTTTTCCTTTTCAAGGTTGATGATCAGAAACATAAATCCATTACCTCCCCTGGGAAAACTGGTCAGTCTCAATGTCTTCAGCCAGTTTTATGTGAGTGGCTACGGGGAATACACCCTGGATCTCTTGCCAAATGGAGCTGATTTTTAAAATGGCTTTCAAGGTAAGGCATGGATGATTTTTACACTATACCTGCTTGTTTTAAAATTTGAGAAAAGAAAGTACTTTTTAAAAGTATACTTCTAGTATGTAAACCAGCTATGTGGACTGATTTCTAATTGAACCTGCTGAAAATTTGATTTTAATGGAAAGCATTCATTCTCGTTAATCACTTACTACCTATGTGCTAGGTGTTTAGGATGTTTCAGTGAAAAAAAAAAATATTCCCACAGTCATGAGTTTATATTCTAGTTGGTCAAAGGAGGGAAAAGATAATAAACACTTAATATAGTGGTATAAGATGATAAATTCTGTGGAGCAAAAGAAAGGAAAAGTAGAGAGTGATTTTTTTTTTATATAGGGGGCTTTTTAATATAGAGTAAGTAGTGTAGACCTCACGGAGTCACATTAAAAATTGAAATTCCATCCAACTTTAGAATGTACTTAATTTAAAAGATGAGTGACAGACTGCAGCCGACTAATCCACACCACCAAGGTGTGGTCCTGCTCTCAGGGATACATGAGTTAGGGGGACTCTCCTTCCTGAGTTCCGGCCTTGCTCACAAGAGAATTCAGGCAAGAGACAGCATGTATAGTGGAAATGACGTAAGTTTATTTACGAAATACACTTGAGCTAAAAACCACAGGCAGACACCAAGCTAGACTGAATGCCCCACGTGTAGAGGAAATAAAGTTGTTAGTTTTTCCATATACTTGAGCCCAAAGCTGCAAGTGGGCACCCAGCTAATCCGAGTGCCCCAACTATTGACTATCGGGACTCTAGGAGTTAAATACTTTAGTTGGTTTCTAGGTACCCCCTCCTCCTCCCTTTTTCAGACCTTGGGATTAATACAGTTACAAAGGCTTTCTATCCCAGCTAGCTGAAAGGTTCTACACAGAATTTCAAGGGCTCTCCTCTTCCTGTACTATCATAGTTTTGCTTGCGTTGTTTGGAACTCCTGGCAATATTCCTGGACCAGGCTCAGGACTGCTGAATCAATGGGTGAGACACGTCTCGCTTTTGTTTCTAGACTTCTGTTGTAAGCTCTTCATTAGGTTGCACTGGGCCGGAGCCCTGCTTTATTTCCCCTTCAGCCACTCATTCCTGGCTGCTGCCTAACAGTCCCACCAAGGCCACCAGAAGCCAAGAAGATTAAGACCCAACATCATGCTCAGGCAAGCAATCAGATCACCGCAGTCTGTCCCCCCGTGTTCAACAAGAAACATACATTCAGTCTGCCTTATAAAGGTGATTTGTAGTAGAGTTATAAGATGAAATCATGCTTTGAATTGTTATAATAATGAATTTATTGAAAATAAGCTCTTTGGTGGATCCCTCATCCCAGAACATTTGGTTAAGTGGCTACTCATTACAGAGTCCTAAACTGTTCACCCATGACCAGCCTAGCCTCTATCAGGAATCAAGGAAGGGTGACCAGGATGTGATGCATGTCCCGGTGAAACATCAAAAGCCATTTCAGGCACTTGAGTTCTTGGCCTGCCTGGCATCAACCTTCTCCCCATCTTCAATGACTTCTGCCCAAACGCTGGTGCAGAATGCCATGTACCTGAAACATATGAAAACAACATGGCTAATCCAACATGATACAAGGTCAGGTTTTAATAAAATTAGTTCAATGTGCCAAGGCTCTCAAAGAAACTTTTTCTTGAACGTGTAATCAGTGCTGATCCTCAGTGTGAAGAATATTAAGGCACTATGCTAAATATAATCGAGAGCTCAACAGTTCTTTCACAGCAGGAGACAATCTGAAAAGGATTGTAAGGGCATAGCAAATCAATGAGTTTTTAAAAACATTAAACTCAAGGAAACGAATGGGTAAATTTATGAATGTGCAAGCAGCACATCTTCCACTCAATGAAACAGAAACTCCTTGGGGAGTCACCACAACTTGCTGTCATTTCATCGCAGACATGATGCTTACATAAACCCTCTGGATGTAGCACCAAGGAACAGAGTGTGGAATCTGGAACCCAGCTGCCCAGGTCTGCACCTCAGCCCTGCCACCAACCACCTCCATGACCCTGGTTAGTAACCTCCCTGTGCCTCACTGTGCCTCATCTGTAAAACGGGACAATAAGAGCACTTGTCTGGCTTATAGTTCTGAGAGTTGTGGAAAGAGAACACAGGTGTTTCCTGTGATCGCAATCATGGTGGTGCTGGTGGCAGGAGGCGACCCAGCTCTGGTCAGACACTTGCTTCTCTTTCTCTGCTGCACAGACAGCGGGCGAGAGCTCAGGCTCTGCAGCCAGGCTGTCTCCTGACTTGGGCCCTTCTGCCCAGCAGCTGTGTCACATCTGAGCCTTTTACTTAAACTCTCTGAGCCTCCATTTTTTCCTCCATAAAATAAAAAAACCTACCCCAGAGGGCTCTTGTGAGTTAATCAATTAACTACAATAACATTAAGTGCTTAACCCAGAAAGCAGCAGTACATGATAAACACTCAATAAATATTAACTAATATCAGCGTTCCATCCTGTTGGCATTGGACTTGACAGTTTCAAATTTACTGAAGTCCAGTGCTTCTTGGTTTCCTGGTGTTATTTTCTCCCTTTCGTTAGGAACTTTTCTTCACATCTTGACAGTGAGAACAAAGGGAGGCATTCTGCAAAACCTGTCATCTTCTCCTTATGTGCATTAATGAGGCTGAGTTCAGCACACAAACAGCTGGCCCTTCCTGTGAGGGAAACGCTAGGACTGCCGCCATCTGGAAGGAGGCATGTCAGCTGCCGGTCCTGAGTTAGGGTGGAAATCTTGGGAGTGTCTTCTTGGGAACTGCCACTTAATCCACAATCTTCTGAAAGCGCCAGGACCTCAGAACCTCTAATTTTATCATTTGTCTCTTAGATTCTCACTTCATGTCTGCCTCTCCTCCATTATAAACTAGCATTTACTATATGCTGCAAATTATGGACAATTATTATCAACCTACCATAAAGAGCCTATTGCAACTATACCATAAACCTATGATTCCCCAAAACTGACCTTTATTGGCTCCAGAGAATGAGAGTGACTGCTTTAAAATACAAATTTCTGAACTCTACCCCAGAACTACTATGATGATGCCTAAAAATTTGCATTTCAGAAAGCCTTTCCAGATTTGGAAATCACTGCATTAGTTAATTATGTCAAAGAAAATAGAGTTGTGGAAGAATTTAATAATTAGTCTTGCCTTAGCCTAATTATTAAATTCTGACATCACTAAAATATATAAATAAGGCCTAATTATTGTTCTTTAGAATGGGGATTAAATCATACGCAATATCTGATTTAAGCTTTCACATTTCTATAAACACGCCTGATAAATCACTCTAATGCAGAATTTCTCAGTCTAAAATACAAATCCCCAAAGTTGTATCTATTACAAAGGTACAGTGTTCTCAGGTTGAGGGTCATTGATGGGCTATAGTGGGTTCCTGAGTCACCTGAAATCATGCGTGCGGTTGTGTGTGCCTATGCACATTTTTCTAGGAGAAAGTCCATAGCTTTCATTAATGTTCTAAGATCTTCTACTTTAACTGACAGACCTAA
Organism: Pteronotus mesoamericanus; assembly: GCF_021234165.1. Lineage (NCBI taxonomy): Eukaryota > Metazoa > Chordata > Mammalia > Chiroptera > Mormoopidae > Pteronotus > Pteronotus mesoamericanus. The sequence continues at coordinate 27,501,978 of NW_026555085.1, read as the reverse complement.
TTAATCCTGATATAGAATTAAAAACTACTTTTGACTAGTGTGAACTTGGGGAAATCTATTACCCCATCTATCTGTGATTCTAGTGCTACAGAAACTAGTGTTCATTGATACAGGAATTATTAAATATTTATTACTCAGCTGAAACAGTGGACATAAATAGACTCAGATTCATTAACAACACTGTTAAGATGTGTTATTCCATCCCGTGAGTGCCCTGCACTGTCAGTACAGTCAATTTCTTGCTAGTTCAACTTTTCTCTCTCATTTTTTTAATTGTATAAGATTTTTCAAAACAGAGTCCATAAGGAGAAAAATGATTTGACTGTAATAATTTAAATATTCTTTTACTGTCAAAGAAAAGAAAAAAAGCAGCCATGCTTATTTGGGATGTAGTCAGTCTGACTTTCCAATATATACATGGCTCATGGCTCTGAAAGTCTTTATTGTAACTACCATACCACATGCAAGATATATGTATTGAATACCTGTTGCATGGTGCTATACTAAGCAGATTACATTTTATCTGCTATATTAATAGAAGTGAAATTATACAATATACATTCTACAAATGGCTTCCACTATAATTGCCTTTAAATGGGTAATATGTTGACTGATAGGAAGCATTTCTCTAAAATAAATACATATAACTATTTGGATTTGCTAAATGTTTCTCTAAATATATAATCGCCACATTTTTAGTCAAAAACATGTTTCAGCAGTTCCTCATAACAAGTCTTTCTTATCCATATAAAAGAGAAGAAGTTTAAAATGAGCAGCTTCAGACATTAATACATTTGGCAGTTTTTTTGGTCCACAATTGTAAAAACTACAAAAACCTAGTAATAGTATCCTACAATTTTTTGTTAAAAAGAATTTTTTGTAAATAAAATAAAGGATTTCTACCCTGACCAGTGTGGTTCAGTGGATTGTGCATTGTCCTGCAAAGCAAAACGTCACTGGTTCAATTCCCAGTCAGGGCACATGCCTGGGTTGCGGCTTTGGTCTCAGTGGGTGCATCTGCAAGAGGCATCCAATCGATGTTTCTCTCTCACATGGATGTTTCTCTCCCTCCCTTTCTCCTTCCCTTCCCCTCTCTCTAAAAATAAAATCCCTAAAATCTTTTTTAAAAAAGAGGATTTCTGAGGGAGCGTGGGAGAGGGTGGGGGTGGGAGGGTGAGATACAAGATCCAACTGCCAAGCACTATAACTGGCCAGTTTACAAATGTTATCTTTTTCCTCTTAACGCATGGAGTATTTTTGTCACCATTTTAAAGGTGAAAAGACTGCCACTCAGTTAGATTTGGGTCATCTAGCCATTATGTGGGAGAGACTGTAATTGAAGCCAGACCCACTTGACTTCAATCCTCTTTCGCTCTTTGTTGAGTACATTTCACTCTGTAGAAGGTAGGGAAAACGCCGCCGTGTTAGTTGAGCCACCTTGTTATTCAGTATAAAGTAGCTAGCATGCATTCATTTCTTCATTCAGTATACCACTCAGTGCTTTTTTGTGCAATAGCGATGGTAGTACTTGGGAGATGAACAAAGATGAAATCTAAGAAAGAAAATTACAGGTCTCTTCTAGTGAGAAAATACTGATGCATGCTTTAAGAATGGTGCTTGTTAGTGAGAACTAGGTTGAAAAGTAAACTCTTGACCTCTCAAAATGTAAACCATTTTTCTTCACCATGAGGAATTATTCCACACTTTTAGCTTCAAAAGGTGTTTTCTAAATAAAATCCAATCTAGCCTGTCTTTTATTATTTTCAAGGCTCTATTTATGGTTGATGACCATATTGATTTGAAAGTACATTGTAAAGAAACTGAGTAAGTGCTGAAGGAAATAAGTAAAATTATATTTCAGTATCCTAAACAATTCCATAAGTTATTCATTGAACTGCACTTTTTGTTTATATTTATTTAATGTTGGGGGAGAAAAGATCCTTTTTCCAAATTTATTGAGATATACTTGACAAATAAAAATTATATATATTTAATATGTACAACGTGATGATTTGGTATACATAGATATTATGAAAAGAATACCACAATCAACTTAATTAACACATTTATCACCAAACATAGTCAGTTTTCTGTGTGTGTCTCTGGTGAATACATTTCAGATCTACTTTCCTGACAAATTTCAAGTATACAATACAGTATTGTTAACTATACTCACATGCTGTGCATTAGATACCCAGAACTTATTCATCTTTTAACTGCAAGTTTGTACCCTTTGACCAACGTCTCCCCATTTCTCCCACACTCCAGCCCCTGACAACCACCATTCTACTCTGCTTCTATGGGGTCAACTTTTTTAGATTCCAGGTAAAAATGAGGTCATACACTATGTGTCTTTAAAAGACCTTTCTAAGGGAAAATGCAAAATCTCTGGAGAAAAAATAAGATAAATGTGGCAATATATTATAAACTTCTCCATGTAAAAATAAAAACTTCACCATAAGCAAAATTAAATAGCAAGTATTAAACTGGAGAAAGTACTTACAGTATACAAAAAACAGCTAACATGCTCATTATATAAAGATGTCTTTCAAATAAATATTTAAAAGGGTGAATAGAGAAAAACAGTACATAATAAGCAATCAAAAAGTTACAAATAACTAATAAATCTTTAAAAGATGTTAAGCCACAATTAAAAATAGTAAAACAAAAAAAGTATGTATTTTATGGTTTATTTCATTTAAAGATGAAACAGCCCTGGCCAGGTGGTTCAGTTGGTTGGAGCATCAGCCCATACACTAAAGGTAAGCAGGTTCGATTCCAGTCAGGGCACATACTTAGGTAGCAGGTTTGTTCCTGGTTGGGGCATGTATGGGAGACAACTGATCGATGTTTCTCTTTCACGTTGATGTTTCTCTCTCCTCATCCCTGCCTTCCTCTCTCTAAAATCTATAAACATATCTTCGGATGAGGATTTTTTAAAAAAGAAACAGATAGTAATCTCTTAAATTGAGGTGCCTGTGAAGTGGGTATCCCAGTACAGTGTGGGGGAGACATAATTGTGCAAAATATCTATGACACTTGGGCACACCTCAAAGCATTCATATATTTTTTCCCTGGTAGTTTTACTTCTAGAAATTTATACTAAGACAATAATTAGCAATGCACAAAAATATACATACAATAACATTTATTATAGCATTATTTCTAATAACAAAAAGATAAAAATTAGTCAGTTGCCCAATAATTGAAAGTTAATTAAATACATTATGATAAGAGAATATTACACCTTCATTCAAAAATAGTTAATGCGATAAGAGTTAATGGGTAAGCCATACAAATTTTTGGTATACTACTACATATTATATAGTTTAATAAGAACTCTACTTCTGTTTTTAAAAAAATACAGCTAAGCATAGAAAAATTTGCTTTATTTTCACATATTGTTGTTTTTATATATTTTATTCTTTTCTTAAAATTGACATGATTACTTTGTTAAAATGTTACTTTAAAAAAAAGAAAACAACTGTCTTCCTGTTTTATTATTTCTTCCATTTTTTACATGAAGTATTTTTCCCTTTTTCAAGGTTGCATTTTCACTATTCAAATTCGCCCTAGGAAGGATGGCCATTTCAGAAGGCTGGGAAATGCTGAGGGCCCCCAAATGCTGGGCACAGCGTTGGCCAGTGTGATGCTTCTCCTTGTAGTTTAATGATCTGTGACAATGGTGGGACATGCAGAGACAGTGGATCTACTGTTGAGTAAGTATGACATTAGGAGGGAAGGTAGCAGGTGATTCGCATTCTAACTGGTATTCACTCATACAAACTAGGAACACAAACTGACCCTCATGTTTTAAATGTTTTCATGTAGACTCGCTAGACAACTGGAGGACAGATAAAGGCAACTAAGAAGGATCAACACAGCAGTTACGCCATCTTCTCAATTCTTTTAAACAGTGGAAATGAGTGACTACCTCATTCCAGTCACCATTGAAAAATATATCTTAAATTCACAGTCTTGAGAGTGGTACCAGAAATGTTAGTCATACATATTGATATTTCCTTTCCTGTTCAGGTTTGAGCTCCTTTAGAAAGGGCCCTCCTGTCTAGGTGGAGCCAAGCAAAGTGCCCCAATTTAACTTCTGAACTACTTTAGTGAGAAACACAAACATAAACATGTTGAGTGGGAAGAAAAGAGCAAAGGAAAGGTTGTCAACTACTTTTGTTGAGCATCTCCTCTGTGCATAAGTAGTATTTGAAGGGCTCTAGGCATTAGCTTTACCATGATGATTTTATCTTCACTGTTTTACAATTTTTTTTTTTTTTTAGTTTAATGTACTTTAATAGCAAACTTACAGGAACAGCACAGAAGACAGTCAACATTAAAAACATGTACTTGAACACTGACCAATGTGGCTCAGTTGGTTGGGCGTTGTCTCGCAGAGTGAAAGGTCATCAGTTCAATTTCCAGTCAGGGCATGTACCTGGGTTGCAGGTTCGGTCCCTGTCAGGGTGCATAAGAGAGGCACCTGATCAATGTTCATTGATGCTCCTCTCCTCTCTTTCTTTCTCCTTTCTCCTCTCTCTAAAAATAAATAAATAAATAAATTTTAAAAAATATATACTTGCATGTGGGACAATTGTTTTTCAATCTTCACTTGAGGACATTTTTTCATTGCTGAGAGAGAGAGAGAGTGAGAGACACTAATGTGAGAAAGAAACATGGATTAGCTGTCTTCTCTTACTGCCCTGACCAGAGATCGAACCTGCAAACTTTCAGTCCAGCGGACAACGCTCTGACCAATTGAGCCATACCAGCCAAGGCCACACTATAATTTTTAATGAAACCTTTAGTTTGCTTTACAAATTATGCATTATCATTTGCTCTCCAACTAAGCTTAATTATATTTAGAGGTATAAATTTACCTCACCTTATCTAAAATAATGTGGCCATTCTTCAGGCGACTTACTAGGTGTTTTTGTTTTGTTTGTGTATTTTAAATGAGATAATAAATAAACTGATAGTAATAAAGAATGCAATCATAAAAAGATAGGAAGTGCCAGTAAGAAAGTTAAGGTGAATATGCAGGTAGGAAATTCATCCTAACTCCTCAATATTCCATATGGAACACAGGGCTTGTTCCAGCATAAGAGCCATGTGTGTTAATCTTGGAATACACTGGAATACATAGTGCCGCATATAGATAGACACAATTAAGTGAAGATTATTTTGATCACCATAAAAAGTTTACTTGGTTTGTGATAATAAAAGTAATATCTTACAGCACTTTGTAGCCAACAAAGCATTTTTTATATACATTATTTTCATTGCCCCTGATTAAAACTTTCTAAATTAGTCAGGGACTATCCTAGCCCTGATTTAACGCATGGGAAACTAAACCCAGGAGATTATGATTAAACAAGAGGATGTACCAGCATCTTGTAAGAGGTGCCACAAGACTCAAAACCAACCTGGATCAACATTCTCTCAGGACCTAAATAGTAAGAAATGAATTTAAAAGCAGTTAACAACTTAGATGACAAGTGTTAGTACTCCTTATCTGCTGGATGTAATCTATTCATTTATTCTTAATTTTTAAAAAATATTGGTGTGCCCTGGATGGAGGAGCTCAGTGTATTGAGCGCCTGCCTGTGAACAGAAAGGTTGCTGGTCTGGCTTCATGTCACCACACGTGTCTGGGTTGTGGGCCACGTCCCCAGTAGGGGCATGCAGAGAAAACGGATCAATATTTCGTACATCAATGTTTCTTCTCCTCTTTGTCCCTCCCTTCCCCTCTCTCTAAAAAATAAATAATCTTGTTTTAAAAAAAGTTGACATTATCTTCAATTGGCACTTCATATTTTTTCCAAATTGGAAGTACATTGCCTCGTAACACATCCCCTGGGGATTTCATAAATTCCCGTGCAGGTGGAAAGCTGTATCTCATAGACCACCATGAGAGCTTCTATTCGAATAACAAATAAGCCTGAGTAATAGGACAGATACCTCTGACAACTTTTTTAGATGGGATTCTAAAATCTTTCTTAACAAATTGTGACCAATGTTTGGGATCCTCTTATTGACGTAACAACAAAGTATTTATTATATCAGTGATATGTGGAGCATTCCGGCTGAATGAGAGGTAGCTCTTGTGACTTATATGACATTAAAATTATGGTTCCCTGAACTAAGGGGTGGATTTTATGGTATGTAAGTTACACTCAATAATGCTGTTTCAAATATTTAGGTTCCCATTCATGACCATTCAACTTCAGTAGCAGCCTAAGTTTAAGGAGAATTATACTTTCCAATAACGTTCAAGAAGTTTTCTTCTACCCTTGTCCCAGTCTTTCAATATAGCTCCACAATTTTATTATGCACCTGAATCAGAGGGTAATATTAAACTGAATTTCCAGGTAACATAACCTATGGCTCGAAGCTAAAGTTCAATCTGTTTTTGAAAAAGAGCATATAATAAAATGCTGTAAATGCTCAAGAAGCAAGTCCCAACCTAGAAGCATAAATGTCATGGTGTTCAGAATCAATTTTAAAAACACAAAATCTCAAAGCCACTCAAAGTGTCTTAACAGTTTAATACTATTTAAAAAGAATTATGAACTATAAGTGCTCACTTTACTTCCACTCCTCACAGCTGGAGGCGGAAGGCATTGTTTTGGTACAGGAGTCTGTGCTAAGGAAGGAGGGAAGTAAGACTTGATAAGGCTTGGACCCAGGGCTGGGCTGCTGGAAACTGCTAAAAGCCTTGCTTTCCTGCTCCAGGGACATCAGTTAGCAAACCCAGATCCAGCTGCGCTCTAATGCAATTTCTCAAATGAGAGCATAATAAAGCAGAGTTCATGTAAGGCCTTTATGCTCCTGGGATGAGCTCTGATGCAACAGAGAAACAGTAAACTATTTCTGCTGTTAGTAGCCTAGGTTTAAAAAAAAAAAAAAAGAGGTTTGTTTAGTTCCAACTTAGCTCTGTATGTACATTTGTTTGGTACAAAGTGTTCAAAGTGTTTTTTAAGCAAATTTGACTTCATTCAAGTTGTTTTTTGTTTGACTTTAATGTGATATCCTGACTGTGATTGAGGGTGATAGGCAACAGATTCCTTTAAAAAAAACATGGTATAGGAAAACCAAGTTACAAAAACAGAGGTAACAATAAGCAGTACAGAGAGAAAGCCCAGCAGGAGTTCAGAGAATGTGGATGTAAAATAGGAAATGCATCAGAGAATTATACTAAGTTCATAAATGAGGCTTATTCACAACATAAATCTATCCTTGAGCACAAAAATTTCACTGATCCAGAGTTTCCCAAATATTTTTTGGCTCACAGAGTATCTTCAAGAATCAGGTGAAATTTCAGTCAAAGACCTTTCCAAAATTAATGCAGATGCCCAGAGAAAAGTGTATGTTCTCAAAGCCTTCTATGTACCATGTATACCTAAAAATGACAATCAATTTCTTTGATTTTTGCAAATGAGCAAAGTCACTCACACTTTAAGATAGATCAGACTGTTTACATTGGAAGGGGCGGGGGAAGTTGTGTGAAAGATAGGATACTCAGTATTGTTGTTGGGTTTTCCCCACCAAAGGGAAGGTTTACTGTAGGGAGGTCATTCCAACACTACAGTAAATACATGGCCACCCCACCCCATCTCTGTATTCTTCTCATTGCTTCATTTTGCTCCCACTGACTCTCTAGGTTAGAAAAAACCTAATTTATCTCCTGTTCTCAGGCAAAAGCAATTCAATTACTCTTTTTTTTTTTTTTTGTAGTCCAGGCTCATGCTCACCATCCACAACAAGCAGCTGTCTAACTAATTCCCCCAAACATCTCCCTCTCTAAGAGGGATTGAATCCAATTGTTAGCATAATACAATGTTTTGTCCCTTAACCTAGACAACAGAACCATTTGGACAGAGGTCCACAGACGAGTGCCAATACTTTTATTATCAGGTATAATTTCATCTCATACTTCTTATACTTTCTGAGATATCATCAAAGAAAGGAAGGCCACGGAGAAACATGTGCAAGTGGAGTGATTACAGCAACCCTTCCTTGAAAGCATGTCGAGTCTTGACACGGCATCACATTCCAGAGTACCCTAAAGTTCACTCATTCTAGCACTTGTTTGTGTATTTTTCAAAGGCTCGATTTTTTAGTGTGTCATTTGACATCTAGTAAATTTTGACAGGTAAAATGATATCCATCATATCACACTTACCACCTTCTCCTAACTTGTTACTCAAACAGAAATAAATCATAAAGAAAAGCAATTTGACATGAATGAGGCCTTCCAATACAACAAAGTTTTAGGAGAAGGAGATTCAGCAATGTTTCCTTTTTCCTATAAATAGCAGAGAAGTAAGTTATATATGCAGAAGTGGAGTCCTTTAGGTAATGTGATCATCTCTTATTAAGTAACACATATCTATTCCATTATTCATATGACTTTATTATCAAAGCACATAGATTTCATTTTAAGTACTATATCTGTGCTTTTGCTTATTCATATAAAACCCACAAATCTGTTACCATAGCTTTCTTACAGATTCAGCTCAATAAATTTTCTGCAAGAATTTTCTTTTTCTGCTCTCATCACACAGTGAGGATTTGAATACTTTACCCTAATTAGCCTCAATACATATAAAAGAATCTCTCTGATTTAAAACAATAAGAATATATATTTGATAGCTTTACTGAAAAAAGTAGGTTAAGCAGAGATTTTTTTTTAAGTCACAGTTTTTCATCTGCCCACTGAAGACTAATAATTGTAGAGTTATTGTAGGCATTTAATGAGTTACTACATATAAAGTACTTAAAACAGTGCCTGGCACCAACATGAGGTCCTAATAAATATTGACTATCATACAAATACATTGTTATTAAAAAACTACCTCAAAATCCCTGGGGGCAAAACTCTGTTTTCTGTTTTGTATTCACCCTGGTGACAAAGTGGAATTGTACACCATCACCCTCTTTATGGTGAATATTAAGTAAGCAAAAGAATGATATTCAAGTGATACTCAAACAAAGAACATTAAATCTTCCATCATCTCATTTTCAGTTAATTTTTATATATCCATGCTTATCCTAATCTTGAGAAGTCTTCAAATTGGTTAATTAAAAGAAAATTACATTCTTCATGTTGAATATCTGTTGTAATGAGAAAAATTAATCCATAGATGTTTTCTGAGCTATAAAATTGACAATAAAAAGCAAACGATTTATCTGCAATTTAAGAATTTACTGTATTTTTCTGTGTATAATGTGCACCCATGTTTTTGCGAGCATTATACATCAGATCATATAATCATTATACCCATGTATAATACACATCCTTATTTTTCCCTCAAGATTTGGGCAAAAAAGTCCACATTATACACAGAAGAACATGGTAAAACCGTTTCATTCTAAGTGCACAGATGTAAAATAATGAACTGTCTTAGTAAAAACATACTCCAGTATTTAACTCTCGATTGCTGTTATGACCAACTGTTACTCAAAATGTCTGACGTTTTCTTCAGTGTTCTTGCTCTATGTTTAGAGGCAGAAGAATGCACAAATTATTCTTTATATATTGACAATTTTGGATAGCTAACATTTTTAATGGACATGAGGTGAGAAAATAGTTCTATGTGTAATGTCAGTGATTGCTCAGTATCTTTTGAATGTTCTTAGCTATTATAGAGTAAATGCTCCAGCTTTTTGCCTGCTATGCTACTTCACTCACCCAAAAAGGGCTCTATAATCACCTCTCACCTCTGACTCAGTGGTCCTCTCTAAATACCCTTTTCTCACTAATGGCACCACATTCTTTCAGTCATTTAATTCTGAACCCCCCCCCAAAAAAATCCTGAAACTCCCAAAAACTTCCATGAGATTGAGAAACATGGAATGGCAGTTGACATGTGCACTCCTTCCCCTCTAATTTGCTTAACTTTTCTGTCCCTCATGCTCTTCCTCTGCAAAATGAGGATTCTAAACATGCCCTCCTAATAGGGTCATAAGGAGGATTCAGTGAGTAAATATGTTTAAAGTGCTGAGAAGAGTGCCTGGTACACGTTAAGCCTCGGTAAACACTCGCCTTTACTATCATCTTTCATCTTCCGCACCAACACATTTACCAGATGCCTCTCACGTCTACTGCAACCTTTGCATCCTCAAAGCCATTTCTCAGTGCAGGCCTCTGCATTCACCCACTTCCTTATCCTAGTCATGACTTCTTTATTTACTTACTTATTTATTCCCAAGATATCCAGTGAAAAATTACAATAGTCCAGGATCCGTTTTAGCCCTGGGACTACAATAGATAGTAAAGCAGACCTAATCTCTGCTGCCGTGGAATTAATTAATTAATTAGTACCGTGGAAGTAATGATCCAGTGCAGAGGTCAGCAAGCTATGTCTTGTGGGCCAAATCTGGCCCACCACCTGCTGCTGTACATACAGTTTTATCGGGACATAGCCACACCCAATTGTTTGTGGATTGTCTGTGGCTGCTTTCAATGGAGGCAGAGTTATTAAAAAAAAAAAAAAAGCCTTTATGGCTCTTAATGTAAACTATAAACTGTCAAAGTTTACCAACCCCTGCTCTAGTGGTAAAGATATAGTAAGACCCCACCAAAATTGAATTTACATCACTAGAGACTTTATTGTTACATTATGGAGTCATCTCATACATACCAAATTTATATTCTTAAAATATGCCACGTCCTTCACATTATTCCCAATACGTCTGTCACTTAAAAAGTTATCCTATCTCTGCTTGTTATTCAAAGCCCTTAAACTCTGGTTTCCTTTTCCAACGTAATCTTCTACTGCTCTTCACTCTTGACGCACTCGCTCATGTAGGCAAAGCTCACTGCCGAAGCCTTCCCTGACTCACTAAAATTGCTTGGGCACCCATCCTATGGGCTCCCATAGTACTCATCTGCACTTGTACCATTGTATTACCCTTGTCTGCTTACTAATCGGATATCCCCCAAAACAGCAACTTCATGAGACCAAAAATGAGGTCTTATGTGTTGTGGAATCCTCAGTGCTGTGTACAGTGACAGACACTTAGCATGTAACAATATATGGGGGTGGGGGGGAGTAGGTTTGCAGTTGTTTGTGTGGAAAATAATGCAATAATTAATAAATAATAATACAAGAATAAACTTTGTGTTTCATTTACTCACAACTGTAATCCTATTTTAGCCCCACCTTGTATATAAATATATTCTTTGAATGAATGCATATCTATCTCTATTTTTTCCCCTACTTTTTCCACTTTGTGGACACCCCACCTCATACATATCCTTCTCCAAAACCTACTCTTTGTCCAGACAGAAGAGTGTATATGTGATTAAGGGAAGATATGTTAATGAATTAATTTCAAGGGGTAAAAAAATGTTGATACCCAAAATGGAAAATAACAAAAAATGATTTAAGACTTTTTATTATCTGCATTTCATAGGGTTCTAAAGAAGCCAGGAAGAAAAGAAAAAGAAAAACCTGAGTTTGCACAAAATCGTTCAAATGAAAATCTCCCTTAAAATATAATGTAAGGAAGTAGTACATGATATTTGAAAGTGATTTTTAAGTGATTTTTAAAATCTTTGTAGACATAGCTAATTGCTTTAGACCAAAAATTCTTAGAGGAATTGTATGAGGATTTATTTTATTTAAGATGCTATTTTTCAAATAAGTTTATGGCATCTATATTATATATTATGCTTAATGTGATTTATGCTATATTTAACATAAAAATAAGTACTTTACCATTGTCATTTCTATCTATAATGCAATAAGATTTTTTTTGTTCTTTTTTTTTTTTTTCCAAGTAGATAACAACAAGCCACTAGATGGTGCAATCATCATTAAAAAAGTAATCCCATTAGAATTTTATTTTTATATAAAAATTCTTTAATATGTGTTATATGGTTTTATTTATTTTATGAAATTGGTAAGACAGTCTATTTTGTATAAAAGGTCTTTATATATTTTATATTTTGTGATTGTCAAACAATAATCAAAATCATGAAATTTTGAGGCAGGTTAATTTTGTATTTTGTTTTTCTCCATTGTGTTTTGTTTTTCTCCAAGGAAAACCCCGTACAACTTTTTCAAACTTTTATTTGCACAACTGTTAACTTAGGTACAATAAGCATAGACATTTTCTTTCATCATGACCCATATAAACACCCTATTTAATGAAATGACAATATCTTCAGAGATTTTTGTTTGCTTGTTACCATATTGTGTTTGTGCTTATGCTTCTATCTGTAAGTTCCAGACAGATAAGAACTTTAATTTTAAAATCCTCCTACAATCATAGTCTAGCAGTGCATTGGTGAACATGTGGTACGATGCTAATTGTATTCCCTTCCTCTGAGTTATTCCCCACAATGGCTGCTGGGTTCTGGCCACACCTCTCCATGCCTCTCACTGGGCCCCTGAGCTTACGCAGTCCAGCGGTGCTGTACCCAGCACACTCCATCTCAGCCGGACCAGAGCTCATGCCTTACACATCTTCTGCCCATCCTGTATGAGCTAAGATAGTGCTATGCACATAGCAAACACAAAAACAACAACAATAATAATAATGTTGTGGTGAAGCGTAAATTTTATTAGACTGCTCAATACTAAGTAAAATATGGGAATTTGAAATCAATGTGTGTTTTTTTAATCCTCACCCAAGGATATATTTATTGATTCTAGGGAGATAGGAAGGGAGAGAGAGAGAGAGAGAGAAACATCGATGTGAGAGAGAACATCGATCGGTTGCCTCTTATATGAGCCCCTACAGGGGACCAAACCTGTAACCTAGGTATGTGCTCTGACCGAAGATCAAACCTACAGCCTTTTGGTGTGAGAGCTGATGTTCCAACCAACTGAGCAATCTGGCCAGGGATAAAATCAATATGTTCTTGATAAATGTGTGTAGGCAGACACTAAATCATTTTTATTTTAATAAATAATTATTAGGTCAATAAAGAGCAAGAAGCCTATAAAATGTTCCATATTTTCTATTATATGCACATCTATATTTTCAGGAGCATTCTTACTCACTGGGGATGGGAATGTAAATTGGTATGATTATTATGGAGGGCAGGTTGGAATATGTTTCCAAAGTCTAGAAGTCATGATTATATTTGAATATATTCCAAGGAAATGATTATAGAGCACAAAGATTTAGCTACAAGAGTTTTATCACAGTGTTATTTGTAGAATGTGAAAATTTTAAAACACGTCTCAAAAGTGACAGCGAAACTAAAGTTATATTTCACCCATTCAATGAAATAATATTCCACTGTTACACTCAAAGTTGTGGAAAGGAAGTTAATGAGCACTGAAAGATGTTTTCAAATAGTATTCTTTATTTTTTTAAATGTTATTTATAAGGAGTTTCTGTTTGTACAACTATGTGGAATTATATAACCTGAACGATCTTCCCAAATGAAAATATTCAAATCTGAATAAAATATAAAATGCATATTTTCATAACAGTTACCTAAAGTGAAAACAACACATTATAATGCCCAAATGGAATGAAAGCAAGACCCTAGAAAGTTAGTGTCAAAGTTGGCTTTAGCCCTGAGTTCCTGCTAAGACCTGGAGACTGTGAAGGGCCACATGGGTTACAATGGACCAGACCTACCTACGGCTAAGGACTGCCCCAGAGAGGGAGATCACACAGGAGATGCCTACAGACCTGGGACCCCTAAGAGCCACACACTCATGTAAATGTAATTAAAAAACAAACCCCATTTTACTCCCAGAAAAATCAGGAAATTTGCCTATGTTGCTCTTGGGATTAGTTGACAGAAAAAGATGTAGAAGAGCAAAAGGCTAAGAATAGTCAAGACACTTCTGGAAAGAAAAACAAGATTGTAGAACTTGCCACCCTAGATATCAACACATGTTATTAAGCTGGAGAAATTAAGACACTGTTATATTGACACAAGGATAGACCAACAGGCGAATGAACAGGACAGAGAGGCACAGGACCATGCATAAAAGGACATGGCTCATCAGTGGAAAAGGATGAACTGTTGAAGAAAGAATGATAGGACTATTGGTTATCCAGATGGAAAATTGTAATCCCATCGCTACCCCTTCCAATCACAAAAAGTAATTTCAGGTATATGAAGACTTAAATGTAAAACAAAAAATTTATAATAGTTTTAGGAGACAACATATTGATAAAATACCTTTCCAACTTTGGAATAGGGAAATATTTATTAAATAAGTCACAAAATATGCAAACTATAAAGGTTAAAACATTGAGATTTCAACTATACAAAAGAACATGAATTTTTCTCATCAAGTTATAGAGTACTGACAAATAATGCAACAGCTACATGTATCAACGTGGGTGAACCTAAAAAAACATAATCCTGAGTGAAAGCCAGTAATTGAAGAATATATACAATATCATTACATTTATATGAAATTTAAAAATAGGTAAAACTGAACACTTCATTTACTTCTAAGGGTTTTGTGTTTTCAGGTCTTTATTTCATTTCCAGATGTTTGTGAGTAGTGTAAAATAGGGGTCTAATTTCATTCTTTTACATGTGAATATCTAATTTTCCCAGCAGTTTTATTTTTATTTATTTATAACTTTTTTATCCCCACCCGAAGACATATTTTTTTTCATTGCTTTTAGAGGAATACTGATGAAAGAGAGAAGCATCAATTGGTTGACTCCTGCACATGCCCCAACCAGGGACTGAACCCACAACCTAGGTATGTGCCCTGATTGGGAATCAAACTTGCAGACCTTTAGGTTAGGGGACAATGCTCCAACCACCTGAGCCACACCAGCCAGGGCAATTTTTTCCAGCATTTTTAATGTTAAATTTGCTTAGTGAAAGTAGTAGAAAGATACATGCTAAGTGCTAAAAAAAAGTAAGTCTTGCCATGGTCTTTTGTTTAATCTCAATTTTATGAAACTCTTATCTCTTGTTCCTATACAATGATCAAGACAGTTAATGATGGTTGCAGGGTGTTCATTGTCCTTACCTTCTCCTCTACATGGCTTATAACAGGTCATACAGATTGACCCACCTAGTGGACACTGTATGAGCTGCCTTTAATCTCTAGAACCTGTGAGAATTCTTTCAACCTAAAGAAAAAAAAAGACAAAAAGCAAGATTAAAGAGACTTCCGTTTGCTACCTGCTTTATCTTCGCTTGTTCACCTGAGAAATTGTACTATTGGTGATGCTTTTTAACTGCCCAGGGTTGTTAGTGTCATCTATGTCTTCATTTTACCAGTAAGCAAGGACCATCGTAATGAACTGGGAGCAAGTGACTGTGACCCAAGAGGCGTGGATGTATGTACTCATAAAGTGATTTGCTTTGGTTTCTCACCCTCTTTTTATGCCTGCTTAGGAGGAGTCATGCTTTGCTTAGCCCTAGATTAAAACATGGGGAACTCAGTTGAATTTTCTGCTTTGACTCCATTAATAAACACTTTAATTCACAAATACACTTTCAGTTCATTCATTGAAAGGATCTACTTCAAAATGTTAACAACACTCTACCCTTCAAGACTAAATCTAGCCAGGGCTTATGGCACGAATGGGAAGTCTCTGAAGGAGGTGTAAACGATCTGCTGCTTCTCTCTCTCCAGCCTAGTGGTTCCTGACTCTGTACCACACACCACATCCTGGAATGGGCTTCCTTTACTCAGACTGTTGTCTGATGTTTTAGTGCTCTCTGGGCCTGGTGAGTATTTAAATCTAACCCTTCCTTTTATGTGCTCTAGTGTAGGGTGGCCAGATTTAGGGGGAAAATACAGGACACTTAAGATAAATTTGAATTCCAGATAAATAACAATTTTTAGTATATGTCAAACATTGCTTATTTCAAAATCAAATGTTGCATAGGACATACTTATACTAAAAGTTTATTCATTGTTTATCTGACATTTAAATTTCCTTAGGTGTCCCGCATTTCGTCCAGCAATTCTACCTGTAGTGAGTCCATCAGAGGCTCCCCTGTTGGGCTCCTCCCACGATCACTCTCTCAACCCAGACAGGGTCTCTCTTCAAACTGGGTTCTCCCCTTTACCTCTCAGATTCTGCCCCAGTAACTAACTGACTGCCTTGACTGCCAAGTTCTCTTCAGCTACCGGATTACCCTCTGGGTAAGATCCCTTTCTTATGTGCCCAAATCCAAACTCAGAGGGCCACAATTCATCCCGGGGATTTGCTAGCATGTGCCTCATATCTGGAAGGGTTTGCAGTTTCTTCTGCAGCCCAGGGCCTGGGCCTGGGTGTTCATCAATGGCACAGAACGTACATCAAGACTTAACAAACAGCAACTCAATTCACAGCCTTCCTCCTTGGTGGTACTGTGGGACGAGGAGAAGAGCTTACAATGCTGTTTTGTCCAAAGAAATCATTCTTGTAAAATTCCCTTTCAATTTTGGTGTCCTGAACCTTTTTAAATCCGTGATGTGGATAAAGTCCAGTAATCTCATAACCAGTTATTAGTTCTTTTCTTTGACAGTTTGGATCTTGGTAATTTGAATCACAACTCACTTTGATAATCTTGGAACCTCAGTCAAAGCTGCCAACATCAGGGCAATTGATACACCTGTATATATCTGTCTCTACTCAAGTGCTCAAGTCACATTGCCTTTTTTTCAACATATACCTGTCCCACTGGGTGGAAAGGAGCTTTCTGCACTGAGACAGTTTCCAGCTGTGACCCTGAACATGACCCTCCACACCAGTACAGCAAAGGAGCAACTTATGTCTCACTGCCTCATGGATACACCTATTACTCTCCTCTAGGAACCACTGGAGTCTACTGTGAACAGATGAGGCAGAACTTCAACTAATGCTGTCTACAAATTTAAGTCAGTTTCCTTTTGGGAAAGTAAAATGAAAGACGAGGTCTGTCCCGAAGGTATCCAGACATGTAATATGAAAAATAGAGCCATTTATTGAAGAAGATACAAGAAATATTGTACATAGGACAACAATGACGCCTCAGTCCCTTCAAAGTAGACACCCTGGGACCTCACACAGTTCTCCCAACTGCCATCAGCTACTCTGTCATATCTTCTTGACTCTCATCAATGGTCTGAAATCTCTTCCATTTTGAAGGTGATTTTAGTTTCAAGAAAAGCCAGAAGTCACAAGGCGCCAAATCTGGGCTGTAGGGGGCGCTGAGTCACCTGGGTGATTTGATGGTTTGCCCAGAAACTCTGCATGAGATGTGATGCATGAGCAAGCATGTCACAGTGATGTTGCCAATCACCAGGTGCCCATAGCTGCGGCCTTCTGAATCATCCATATAGTTTCCACAGAGGAATGTTCAAGCTTAACGCAAAATTTGATGCAGATTTGTTGCTCTACTCACTCGGTCATTTTGAATGTGATGACAACACAGTACACATGCTAACTCAATGGCATCTACCACCCCCACTGACTAGTACAGTGAAGTTGTCATTGTTCACACATGACCATTCCAGTCCACTTTCCATGCTGCCAGGTTACATGGATGTCATGCAAACTGTTCTCATTAACAATGGCTGGACTTTTTCTGGACAGACTCCATACACACACACACACACACACACACACACATATAAAATAAAAGACTACTCTCTTTTCTCCTTAATATATATAACATTATATTTCACAAATAAGATAGTCCTCACAGTTCAACAGAACAAAACACAGCTTTGCTTTTAGAATTGTTTTAATGTATTAACCCTAAACCACCTGTCTGTTTACTCTAGATGTTTTAGACGTTTTATGGTAAATACAGTCCAATCAAGTGCACTTGGATTCATAACTCAATTCCAGAAGAAGGCTCCATCTTTGAACTTCTCCCTTCTGTACCTTCCACTTAATTAAAAACTCTCAGGAGTAGCAAAAGGCACATACATTATGTCCAGTGCGAAGGAAGAGAAATATCAGAGGTGAAATGGCCCAAGTCCAGTGGGAACAATAGGAAACTTCCCATTTTCTAGATCTCATCTGCTTTGCTGTTTTTCCCTATACCTTATGATTGACAATATTCTTACCACTGGGGCAAATTTTGGCTGTCCCTCTGGGAAGATCCCCACGGTCTCCTGAGTGCTCCGCACATGGGATATGGCTAGTGCTAAGGGTACTTCTAGATCTGAGCTGTCTCTGCTTTAATTCATAGCTTGCATAAGACCTTATGTTTTTCCTCCACATCATAAACACACCATAGGGTGGGAGAGGGGGTAAGTGGAGCAGGGCAGTTTTATTTCTTCCTGAATAAGATGGAACAAAGTCATTCCTCCACTGTCCTCCTCACAGCCCAATAGCTGAGACTCATCTTCACAGACTACCTCTCAGCCAACACTGGCAGGAGAAGGGATGGGTTACCTACGCCCATCAACCCCAAACTGCAGCAGGGACTCCGACTGCATTTCATCTCCTCCTGTAATTTCCTGACCCCTACCCCAGCCTTCACACCCAGCTACCACTTATTATCCTTCAGATTTTAACTCAGATCTTACTTTTTTAGGGGAGCCTTCCCTGATTCTCCTTCACAGAACAGTGACCATGCTTGTTTTTGTTCATTGCTGTTGAATGTCTATTACCAAACCTATAGTATAGAATAAAAAATACCTGTAATGCATTTCAGCATAATAGTTCTAAAGTAATAAAAATGGATTGTGACAGTTTTCAAGAAACAGCTCTTGGTTTTAGTGAACAGCAAAGCACTCAGAACTTTACCAAGATGGTGTACCTCTATAGCTTCCAAAGGAATAGCTATTCGAACCTGAAAGAAATACTGCATTTTGCCATGTATAATGTGTGCCACATTTTTGGCCCAAACATTCAGGAAAAAAATCTTTCATTTTAATTTTTTATTTAAATTTTTTATTTATTTATACTTAGATACTTTTTTGTATTATAAAGGAATTTTAACATTTATTTTTGAACATATTATGGTACAAGAAATTTTATGTATGTAACAAATAATTACAAAACACAAGAACAGTCACAAGATATTTCAGGTACTACCCATGTATAATGCACATCCTTATTTTTCCCTCAAAAATTTGGGCAAAAATGTACTCATCGTACATGGCAAAATATGGTAGGAGAACAAGTTAGCATAAAGGTTAGTGATAGTAACAATAGGGCAGGCCAGATTTTTGAAGCTTAAAGTCATGGTGGATTAAAAACAAATTCAATTAACACTCTATTTCTAGATCTTAGGAGTCCCTTGTAATAGCCATTCCTTAAGTAAATACAGCATAGAAACTAGTAATGTAGAGGTAACATTTTCTCAACAACTATCACACACCAATTGTCTATGAAAGCATAATCATTAAAAACCAAATATCTTCAAAACTAAAATGTAACTTTAAATAAGTTATCAAAGGTTAGATGTTTTATGGTAAATACAGTCCAATCAAGTGCACTTGGATTCATAACTCAATTCCAGAAGAAGGCTCCATCTTTGAACTTCTCCCTTCTGTACCTTCCACTTAATTAAAAACTCTCAGGAGTAGCAAAAGGCACATACATTAGGTCCAGTGTGAAGGAAAAGAAATATCAGGGGTGAGACAGCCCTGGTTATCAAAAGAGCCTGAAAAATCACCTAATCCCAATTCTTTTACCTTGAAAGAAGTTAAACTCAAAACTATGAATAAGCAGGACTGAGGATTTAAGTCTTCACACTGCCAATCCAGTGAGTTTGCCATGACACTGTGTTGGTTATATTTCATAATCAAATATAAAAACTGGCAGTCACATAAAGTAAGTGGAAACTTGTACAGTCTATGGTGTACAAAATTGGTCCCTGTGTTTTAAATTGTCTTAAGTATTTTAAGTATGTGCATATATCTGAGAAGGTGGTTGGGGGAAACTTTCTATCAGCATCCTTTAAGTAGTGAAATCTTACTACACCTATCCCTTACTCTTGGAATGACACGCTCACTGATCTTTCAAGTCCCTTAAAACATTCACCAATGGCTGACAAAGAAAAATCCATTTAAAGACAAGAGAAGGACAATTCCTGATTGGGATATTTCCTTTTCACTATGGCCTCACCCCAGATTTCTTTGGAATTCCAGGGAGATATGGTGCTGTGGTAATAAAATATTAATAGACCAACTACTTGAATCCAAGGGCTTTAAGAGTCATAGGCACCAAAAGTGATTCAAAATATCTGAGCTGAGTTCCAGGAGTACATAAATCCTCAATGATCACATTGTCGGACCCAGGAACTAGCTCAGATATGTGCTTTTAAACACCCAGGGGCCCTAAACCAGCTTTCAAAATGAAACTGAAGATAAAGAAAGCTGTCAGCAAATAACAGCATCTGGGTTAGATATTTCACAAGGACTGTTGATCTTAAAAAGAAATCATAACAGCCCTGGCTGGGTGACTCAGTTGGCTGGAGCATCATCCCATACACCCAAAATATTGCAGGTTCGATACCCAGTCATGGCTTGTACAGGAGACAACCGATTGATGTTTTTCTCTCAAATCAATGTCTCTCTCTCTCTCTCTCTCTCTCTCTCTCTCTTTCTCTCCATAAACATATCCTCAGGTGAGGATTTTTAAACAAAGAAGAATAAATCATAAGTTAAAATAAGGTAGAATATTTTGCAATCAAGCTTAGTCACTAAAATAATCTATTTAGGCAGAATTCTGGTATACAATTATTTTTGCAAGATAGAAAATACATCCAGTTTCTTTTCTCATGCACTCAAATCTTGCTCATTTGCTCTTTCTTTCTATGTTACTGCTTTTTCCTGTTAGAATTTATGATTTACAACTATACATATATCATTTCCTGAATCATACAATCTCTCCTCTCAATTTATTTTTTGCACATTATTGTAAATTGCTTTTTTCTTGTAACAGTTTTATATTACTAAATTCTAGCTACTGTGTATCATTGACATTTAGCCAAATGAGATTTCATAATAGGTGTGTTTTTAACTTTTAGCCTAGCAAATATTGAAAATGTTTCCATTTTTCTTACATTCTTTCCATCCACAGTGCAATTTTCCTTCCACTCATTTCTCATTCCCTAAGGTGAAGAAATCCATGCACATACCAGCATTTTGAATGAAACAGGCATATGTTTAAGCTTCTTAGACTGTTCTTGATTCCAAGGTTCACTGTATGGTTCACCTAGCCCTAGTTTTCATGGCAATTAATTTAAGCTAATGGAGACCTTTAATTCGTCAAGCCTTCCTCATACATGGGATGCTCTCCTGCCAACTCTTTGGTTTTCCTAATAATAGAGAAATGGGTCCATAGCACGAGAGATGGCAATTTCAGACATGATTGCTGTGTGCTGTTTTCGGACGCTCATTTTCAGGTGCAATTTAGCCATGTGGGAATATGACAGCTAATGCACAAGCTTTCTTCATAGGAAAAAAAATAAACTTCAGTCTTTATTTCCTCACTTTGAATCCCACGATGATGATTAATAAGTATGTGGTTATGTATGAAGTAGGTCCTCTATCTCTACAATTTTATAATACTTTTTAAAAGTAAAAAATAAGTGCTAGCTATGATTCCTAGGAACACACATTTTAATCTTTAGTCTTCTTTCTGTGCTTCTCAATACAACCTACTAAGTAATAAGTGAAAGTCAATGAGAAAGTGAATCATATATTACAATGCTAAGGTTTATATAAACATTAAGGTCTTTGAATATCAAAAGGAATAGATGTCCCTAGTGAGTCTTAGTAGGAAATAAATAAGACAAAACTGCCATTTCCTAACCTTTGATTTGGGCAAGTAAGTTTCACTTTCCTGAATATCAAACTTATCATATGTGAAAAGAGTGTATGTAAAAATCTTTGTTGTAGGGGAAATTGTGGCCAAAGTCCAGGGATAGTCCATTGTCCTTGCCAAGGACTAAATTAATGATTACTACTTTTAATAAGGTTGTGAGAGGTAAAAACTCTATGAGACAGGCACCTATGAGAGGTTTTCCTTCAACAAAGTCCTTTTTATTTCCCATTCAAGATAACATTAATAAACAAAGAGTACTTACAGTGGGTTTTCAGCCCACTGCTCTTTTAAGTGTTGAGCTACAAATACCTGGTTTCCCATCCTAGGAAGGCAGCTCTGCCCACCTTCTTTACACTGATGATTGACAGTGATGAGATCCAACCACAAACTTTACTTTCGAATGCGGAAAATAGAGAGATATGCTCCCTCTAGTTTCTAATAGAAATATTAAAAAGTGCCAGGAGAACTAACATTCTCATGACTGGCAGGTATAAAAATTCAAAATATCTCATTATTTCATGTCCTTCTTTTGTTAAAATTTGTATAATTTATCAAGAAAAACAGAAAAGCAAACCTTCCTGTACCATGCTCTTCTAGTAACCAGAGAATATCACAGGCAGTGCTCATGAAAGCCTTGTGGTCTGAGGGGCAGAATTCTCTAAGTCTCCTAAGCACGCCCTCATAACGGTTATAATGAGGATTCAGTGCAAAAAAGGCCAGCCCAGTGCCTAGGCCCTCCTACAAGGAAAGAAAAAAGTGTTAGCTCACACTCAAATTAAATGTATGTCATGTCAACATACATTTAATACACATATATGATCTGATCATTTTCATTTTTAAAATATGGATTAGTTTTAAATAGATTCTTAAGTTAAAATATTTTAAACCTATTTTTAAAAGACAATTTTTATTATATAAAGATGTAAAAATAATGTTCAAACTTATGATTAGTGGAGTAGACATTAGCTTTTCAAAATGATCAAATAAAAATGTTTTCTAAAAAATACTCATTCTCCACAGAAATATAGCAGATTATTAAAAATTTTAAAGTATTTATTGAGAAACCACTCAGGCAACATGGGGAACTCCTAAGCACTATAAGATAGGGCTCCTTCTCTCAATGAGCCAGCCACTTAGGTGTAGGCCAGGCAAAAGCTTGTGAGAACTAAATAAAAATATATAATTTAAATAACAGTTCAAGGGGAAAAAGGAAGAAATATACCTGGGTATCGAATGCCTTAATTGTTAGATAAAAGAATGACACAATGCTTGCATTACTTCTGGCTAGCGGAACCTGAGCAGTCATTAGAAAGCAATGACATTAAGTTAGGTAACAAAAAATGGATAAAATTAGGATAGACTCATATAGGATGGCGAGGTAGCTTTTCTAAGACTGAGAACCACTTCAGCAAAACCTGAGGAAGAATGGAAGAGGGCAAATGTGAGTAAACCTCTTCATCAGAAAAGGAAATTTATGCCAGGTAAGGTCTAAATTATTAAAATACCTCTGAGAAAAAAAGATAAGAGACCAATGCAAGGCACCCTGGATTTAAAAATCATCAGGACTTGCGGACTGAGCAGTAGGAAGTGCTCAGTTAACGCTTGTGAAGTGGAGATGAAATTATTCAAATCTTAAAACCTGAATGACCCATTCTGTAATCTCCCAGGTTTCCGTAAATAAGCCTTTGAGACTCCTGAAACAGCCACAAATCTTGCAGCTCAAGTTGCCTGACTTTATTATTTATGACGCTTCCAAATAGATCAGAGACTGCGCACAGTAAAAGATACTTATGTTGAAAATTAGCTGAGATAGTGATAGAAAGATAAAATATGCCCTCCTCCTCCATTCCCAGTCAGGGCACATGCCGCGGTTGCAGGTCAGGTCCCCAGTAGGGGGCGCACGAAAGGCAACCACACATTGATGTTTCCCTCTCTTTCTCCCTCCCTTCCCCTCTGTCTAAAAATAAATAAAATCTTTTAAAAAATAGTAAAGGATACCAATCATTACATTAAGGTATAGCTCAGTTGGTTGGGTATGGTCCCACAAAGTGAATGGTTACAGATTCCTTGACTGGTCAGGGCACATGCCTATGTCGCAGGGCCTGATCCCTGGTTGGGGGCATGTGCGAGAGGCAACCACTTGATGTTTTCCTCACAGCCAGTCGATGTTTCTCTCACACATTGTTGTTTCTCTCTCTCTCTTTTTTTGTCCTTTCCCTACTCTAAAAATAAATAAAATCTTTTAAAAGAAGAACAGGTTACTGTGTCCTGGTACTTAACACTAATAAAAAAAAGTACTGAGAAAGCTCCAATTTTAAAAATAAAATGAAATTAAACAGTATAGTATATGTTATGTTTGATGACAATTTTCTAGAAAGGAAGAGACATTATATAGTCATTTCTCATATTGACACACAATAAAGGCCAACAGCATCAGACTAAGTCATAGATTTGTAAAGATAATTATACCAGAGTTAAATGAATGAAGTAGTTTCTAATAATCTGGCATGTTACTGGGATAATACTTGTTTTAGGAAATAATTATTTAACATTTTCATTGGATTATTATTCTTGGATATTAATTGTCATCAGCCAAGATTTTGGTAGTCAAAGCATAGCAAAAATTAAAAAAATAAAAATTATCACTGTAGCCCTGGCTAGTGTGGCTCAGTGGCTTGAGTGCCAGCCTGTGAACCAAACGGTCGCCAGTTCGATTCCCAGTCAGGGCACATGCCTGGCTTGCAGGCCAGGTCCCCGGTTGGCAGCATGTAAGAGGCAACCAATCAATGTATCTCTCACACATGAATGTTTCTCACCCTCTCTTTCTCATTCCCTCCCTCTTTCTAAAAATAAATAAATAAAAACAAAAAAAAATTTAGAGATTAAAAAAAAATTATCACTGTTGAAGCCCAGGGATCCTGGTTATTGATTGAAATAATCATTACATGCTTTATTTTTCATATTTACAGGTGAAAAAATTGATATTTTATTATGCAAATTAAATAGTTTAACTTGACATTTGTTTGAGTACCCCAAATTCTGCTTCAAAAACATGGAGTAAGACATTTCTTAGATTTTGAAAGCAGGAATCACCAGATGTCTCTAACTATCATAAAACAATAAAGTGATTTTATAGACTACTAAATTTTTAAGCAACTCTCCATCTTGATGGGCCTCCCAAGATCATTTAAAACAAAATAGCCACTGAAATAACAAAATGAGTTAAACAATTAAAGACAAGTTGTTCAGCTTTATCCATCTGGGTGCTAAAAAAGTATGCCTAAAGGGATGATTTTTATTTTTTTCAATAATTGATCCTAACCATTTCTTCTGTTAGCAATTAACCAACAGGTTCAATTACTTGTTCACTCCACTCCCAGTATACTCTGATAATAATCCAGCAAAGAGAAAGGGTGTTTACCTTCCATTTTTGCTCCAGTATGTACTTAGCTAATTTTAAATTTGTCAAACTGCTTAACTTTAAATGCAGAGATAAAGTCTTAAGACTTCACATAGTTAAGGATGGAGAAAGAAGTTATTCTCTATCCATTACATTTTTACTCTGATAAACCTTTAAAGAAGCATTTACAAGCCAGGAAGCTAGAGTGAAACCGTATGCACTTATCCATAGACCTAATGGCAAATAAAAGATTAATAAATGCTGCAAAAAGTCTTAAATTCTTTTTCTTTTTTTTCTTAACTAACTGAACAGAGCATAGATATAGCATTAAATGTAATGAAATACAGCCCATAAAATGGAGAGCCCTAAATCTGTAATTTGCTGAGAACAAAGCAGATACGCATCAGTGAGGAATACCCATGTAATCTCATGTGGATTATAGTATATGGAGATTGAAAGCTGTTTATTTATTGCATAGACTATGGTTTGAGTTCATCATGAGAAGCAATGTTCTGGGAATGAAGTAATCTATTATAGAAATCTTGAGGTCCACCACTCAGAACAGGAACAAACATTTGATACCAAATGACCTTCAGTGGGACTTGTTCAATTTAAAGTAATTAAAGAGGTGTACTGAAATAAGCAGGCATCCAAAGTAAGGAGGTGATGAAAATTTTAATGCATGAGAACAATCTTGCAGAGCTTTAGGTTTTAAGAAAATGTGTGCTTTAAAAGCAAAGACATGGGTCAGCAAGATGACTGACTGGGAAGCTACAAACTCTCCTTCTCCCACAGAAACATCAAGTTAACGACAACATATAGACCATCATACCTTTGTGAGAACTAATTGTACGGGGACTGATAGAGCTGAAGCATTATTACTTTGCATCTAAATAAAGACTGGTTTAGATTACACTCATCAACGGATATTAAATCTAGGAGGTAGTTTTGATGAATAGTAGATACGCATGGTCTTACACTATCTCTGCACAAATGTCATATTAATTACAAGAAGGAAAAGCCATAATCATACAATGCAGTATTATACAATGGAGGAAAAAAAACAGTCAACACCTTGACCAAGGTAATCAAAATTAACTTCACCAATGAGGGGCAAATAGATACCATATACTTCCCTATGTGATACCCTGAAAAGCACATATTATCATCCTATGAAATATTTCAGCCATGAATATACAACCTGAATCTAATTACGAGGAAATATTAGTCAAACCCCAAATGATAAACATTCTTTTCAAAAAACAGGGAGAAAAATATCCTTCAAAAATGCCAATGCCATAAAGAAAGGTTGTGGGAACGTTCTAGGTTAAGTGACAATGAAGAGACATGACGACTCAATGCAATGCCTCAGTTTAGATGAGATTTCTCATCCTAGAGGAAAATATTATAAAGGACATTATTGGATCAACTGAAAAATTAGATTCGTAATATTAGACAAGAGTACGGTATTAATGTTAAATTTGTTAAAGACAACAACTATACTGTGATTACATAAGACAATATTTCTAATTGTCAGGTACAGACAGCCATGATGTGTGGAACTTACCCTCAAACAATGAAGAAAAATATCAGCTAGATAGAGATAAAAGGTAGAATATTAACAAAAGGTAAATCTGGGTACAATATTCTTTGTTCTATTTTTAATTTATCAATTTTCTATAAATTTGAAATTATTTCCAAATCAATTGGTAAGAAAAATGTTTTAAGGAATGTGTCAAATAATTTATTAAACTCATAATTGTATTCTCCTAGATTGGTTTAATACCTTGCCAATAAACACGTTAATGTCCCCAGATTCCCTGTGAATAATCTTTAAAGAATTTTAGAATCCTTTTTCATGGGGGAGGAAAAAAATGTACAAAATTGAAAATTCTTCATTATAGCTGATGCTATCGTATACCTCATGGGTTTCTTATTTTTAATATTCTTATCCACTTATAATAAAAAAGAATATTGTGCTGTTTGTCTTCAGAATATTGACACTAAATGCATTAGTCATTTTCTTCTTCCTGTGTTCTAATTTAGCAAAGACTATTTCATTTCATTATAACATGACAGTTGGTACTCTTAAATATGAAATGTTTCTTATTAAGACTATTTTTTTTCTGCTGGTCTTTATAAACTTTCTGTAACTAATCATGTTAGGCTACATTATGAGGCAGTGAGAAACACTCCCAAAATCTCAGTGGCTTAACAAACAAAAATTTATTTCTTGTTCACACCACATGTCACCAAGGAGGCTTTTCTCAGAGATTCAGGTGGATGGGAGCTTTTTTTTTTCTTTAAAACTGATGCTTCTACAATCACTGAGTCTAAGAAAGACACTGCAAATCATACCATCGTTCTGGCCCAGAGATCATACATGTCATGCCTGCTCACATTTCATTGGCCAAAGCAAATCATAAACTCACCTCTAACCTCAGAAGGGACAAGGAAAGAGCAATCCTATCATGTGCTGAAACGGAAAGAAAAATTGAAATGTTAGGTGACAGCCTTCGTTATTTCTACAGCCCCATGTCCCAATAACAAAGACCTGGAGAATTCCAGACAAGAACATCTTACAATGGAAATACGTAAGGTTTTTTGTGGTTTTTTTTTAACCCTTTAAGTTACCTTTTAAACTTTTAACATGGATGGTTTAAAAAATATATGAAAACCAACACTATATGTCCTGAAATAGTTAATGATCTCTTTCTGGAGACAATGTCTTTTGAATTTCCTGAGTTTCAACTACAAGATCCTAACATAAGCTTTGGTGGATAAACCATTACAGAGAGTTGCTCTGGGAGGATCTGATGCTCAACCAACCACACAGAAGCACTTTATTTAAAGAGAGTTTGGAAACAAAGTAAATTGGAACAGGGGCACACAGACCCTTAGGACCACACACTACATTACAGTCAACTAGTGGATTTGTCCTATATTAGATTTCCATTCAAGTGTGGTCCCAAATTTTGAGATTTCAACAACATAAATTTTTAAAAGATCAAGGTGACCATATTCTGCAAACTTTAAGCTGACTAAAGATATTCTTCTATGTAGCTTCCTCTTGGATTTATATAAAAATTATAGCACCCAGATTTCACTATTGCAATTCTAAATAAAGACAAAAATGTGTTCTCAACAGAGAAATCTCAACAGAGAAATCTCAACAGCTTTACTTGCAGCAATTGTTTGAGGGGACTAACTGTTAGAATTAGAATGTAGTCAGAAGAGCTGTCACAATGTCCCTGCCTCTCAACTCTGAAGCTGCAGTTACTCCATGTTTCTCTTAAGTATACTTTTATTTCCAAACAGGAAAAAAATCTTTCCACATAATCTCCTGCTGTGTCCTACTGAGCATATTAGCAGCAAAAAAAAAAAAAAAAAAAAAATTTAGAGAAGGTGCTTCCCTTCAGGTCAATATGAAAGTATGTCGGAGTGTGGGCACGGGTGAGGAGTACAGCCTCCAACAGGCAGGGCTGTGGAGGGTCAGAAGCCCAGGGCAGCTTGGCTTGGTGTTGGGTAGCCGGGAGGCAAGGGAAATGACCGAGTTACAGAGGTGATAATAATTAACACTAATAGCCAACTGCGGTTTACAAAGCCCCATGTAATCTCACTTAATCCTAAGAACACTAAGGTAGAACCTATTACTGCCTCTATTTCATGAGTGAAAAAAATGAACAATCAGACATGCTCAGCGACTTGTCCTGGATCACTTTCAGTAGCTAGCAGAGTAAAGGGCGGGTGACTGAAGGACGGTAGTACACAGCTAAGCAAAGCTAGTCACATAAGCAAGAAACATGCTAAGGGCTGTAAGACTCTCCATTAAAGACACAGCACCTGAGCTGCGCCTTAAAGGAAAGTAAAACTGTAAAAAGGTAAGAAAAAAAAAAGTATTCATAAAAAAGGACAAACAACAAAAGTACTGAAATGGGAAAGAATATTTATCAGTCGGTCATCTAGTTTGTCAGGTGTGTGTACATGTGGATAAAGAACTAAAAATCTAGAACTAGTGAAGTTGATTAGGGTGAGAGTTTGGAAATATTTTAACATCCAGCTAGGGATTGGATTATGGATTTAATTTTGTTAGGTATTACTACTGAGTATCCCAATGTTCCCCTCCTTAAACATGGAAGAAGATTATGAAATTAAATTGTGACAAGTTTGTATATTTGGGCAACTTTTACTTGTTTGTTGGTTTCTTTCTTTTGGCTCCATCAGATACTCATTAAACCAACTATTTCAGTGGCAAAAGCTTTTGTAATCTTCTCTGTGCCATTGAAAACAATTCCAAGTTTTTGCTAATTCCGAATTCCCAGCATGAACTCTTCCTACTCGTCACATAGTTTATTTGCTGCCTTCTTCCGGGCACAGCGCTATCCCCTTCTGATCCATAACAATGATATAGGGCTCTGTTCACTCAGGTCTTCTTTCATGTTTCTCAATAAAGTTTTATAATTTTCTCCCAAAAGGCCTTATGTAAACTTTGTGAGATTTACATATTTTTAATTAAATTTTCTCATTGATATAAAGATAATTAGCTTTTTAAATATTGAGTTTATATATTGCAACCCAGTTTAAAATCTTATTAATTTTGATATTTATCTGAGGTTCATTTTTTCTATAAACAATTCATTAAGCCTTGGCCGGATGGCTCAGTTAGTGAGAATGCTGTCCCATACACCATAAAGGCTGCGGGTTCAACTTCCAGTCAGGGTACATACCTAGGTTTGGAGTTTGATCCCTGTTCAGGGTGCATAATGGAAGGCAACCAATCAATTGTTTCTCTCTCACATGGGTGTTTCTCTCTCTCCCTTTCTCTTCATCTCTCTCTAAATCAATAAATGTATTCTTGGGTGAGGATTAAAAAAATAATAATAATAAAATAAAGACAATTATTTAACATAAAAATGACATCTTTGTTTCTTTCTGTCCAATTCTTATACATCTTATTCTTTTTCCCTTTTTTTTTTTTTTGCTTTATGGCAGTGACTAAGGTCCTATATAATCCTAAATACAAGTGATAATTGTGGGCATATGTCTTCATCTTGGTCTTATTTAAATATTTTTAACATTTGAGTATAAATTATGATAACTGCTGTATGTATTTGGTAAACTTGCTTTATTAAGAAACAAGATTCTAGTGCTAATTTGCTAAGAGTTTTAATTAATGGATGCTGAATTTTATCAAATACTCCCTCATCGACTAAGATAATCATATGATTTTTCTTCTTTAATGTGGTAAATTATGGTGATCAATTTCCTAATGATAAACTAAACTTACAAACTCGAGATAAACCCAAGTTGGTTATGACACCTTTTCTACACATGGAGTTGGAGTCTGTTTAAAATTTTAACATGTGTACAAGTGATATTGCTCTATAATCTCCATTTTCCATAATTTCCTTCACAGGATTTTTGTATCAAGCTTCTGCTATACTGAAAATATGAGCTGAAGTGTACTATCCTTTCTATATATATATGGAAGAGTTTATGTAAGATGAGAATTATTCTTTAAATAATTGGTGGAATATGCTGATATAATCATCTTGGCCTGGTGTGTTCTTGTGGGAAATTTTTGATAACTGATTTATTGTTTTAATTTTTATTGGTATATTCATGCTTTTTAAATTTCTTTTTTTAAGTATATTTTATTGATTGTGCTATTTTCTCCCTTTTTTTCCTCCCTTTTATCCCCTCTGCCCTGCAACCCCTCCCACAAGCATTCCCCTACCTTAGTTCATGTCCATGGGTCATGCATATAAGTTCTTTGGCTTCTCCATGTCCTATACTATTCTTAACCTCCCCCTGTCTATTTTGTACCTACCAATTATGTTTCTTATCCCTTGTACCTTTTCCCCATTACCCCCTGCCCACTGATAACCCACCAAGTGATCTCCGTTTCTGTGATTCTGTTCCTGTTTTAGTTGTTTGCTTAGTTTGTTCTTTTTTTTATTTTTTAAGTTCAGTTGCTGATAGTTGTGAGTTTGTTGTTATTTTACTGTTCTTAGTTTTGATCTTCTTTTTCTTAGATAAGTCCCTTTAACATTTCATATAATAAGGACTTGGTGATGATGAACTCCTTTAACCTGACCTTACTTGGGAAGCACTTTATCCACCCTTCCATTCTAAAGGATGGCTTTGCTGGATAGAGTAATCTTGGATGGAGGACCTTGCCTTTGACTTTGAATACTTCTTTCCAGCTCCTTCTTGCCTATAAGGTTTCTTTTGAGAAATCAGCTGATAGTCTTATGGGTGCTCCTTTGTAGGTAACTCTTTTTCTCTTGCTGCTTTGAAGATTCTTTCCTTATCTTTAATCTTGAGTAGCTTATTTATGATGTGCCTTTGTGTGTGCATCCTTAGGTCCAATTTCTTTGGGACTCTCTGAGCTTCCTGGATCTCCTGGAAGTCTATTTCCTTCACCAGATTGGGGAAATTCTCCTTCAATGTTTTTTTAATTAATTTTTTTTATTTTTAAATCATGTTTATTTAATACATTTGTCTCAATTTTTCCCCCTTTGCCCTCCTCCACCCATCCCACCCCGCCCCCTTCTCCCACAGTCAATTCCCACTCTGTTGTCCATGTCCATGGGTCATTCCTACATGTTCTTTGTCTAGTCCCTTCCCCTTCTTTCCACCATTGTCCTCCTTCCCCATCCCCTCTGGTCACTTTCACTCTGCTCCATGTTTCCTTGCCTGTGGTTTATTTTGTTTGTTAGTTTATTTTGTTGAATAGATTCCACTTATAGGTGATAATCATATGGTATTTTTCTTTCACCGACTGACTTATTTCACTTAGCATAATATTCCCTAGTTCCATCCATGTTGTCGTAAAATGTAGGAGTACCTTCTTTCTTTCCTTTTTATTTTTAATGCAGATTGATTTTATTTATTTTTTAAATGTCAAGGTCCATTATAAAATATTAAAACATTTAAATCCATTATAAAGTCTCAGCAATTAAAACAACATGACACCAGCACAGAAATAATCAAGTAGATCAATGAAATAAAATGAGGTTGTAGAAACAAATGTATATATCTGTCTAACAATGTAATATATGATTAAACTGATATTTCAAATCAATGGGTAAAATAAGGCTTATTCAACAAATAAAGTGCATGGACCACTATTACTTGAAATAAAATGAATATAAAGCCCTATTTCACACATTATACAAAAAAAAATTCAGATGAGTTAAAAATCAATATGTAAAATCTAAGGAGTTTTAGGAGAAAATACAAAATAATATTTTTCTTACCCTGAAGTAACATGTTGAAACCCAGAAGCTATAAAGTAAGATATTGACAATATGACCATATTAAACATTTAAGACTATATAGTAATATACATATAAAAAAAGTTAAAGGACAGGCAATAGAATAGTAAAGTATTTGCAACAGATCTAAAAAAGAGTTAATAGTTCTTTGGGGGTTTTTTAGGGAAAAAATTACAAACATTTAATCAAAAAATGGATAAAGAATACCAAAAAGTCATGTAAAGTTTTTTTTAAAAAATAGAAATAGGCAAGAAATATACAAAAACAGGTTTAGTTTCAACAAATAATAAAGGAACAATTAAAAGAACACATCACTGTCACAATCAAATTAAGTATTAAAAATATTGGTAATATCAAGTATTGGTGACTGTGAAAGAAACTGGTTATTCACATTTTTCTTTATCTTCTTAAAGCAGTCCCTTTAGCATATTTTGCAATGCTGGTTTGGTGGAGGTGTATTCTTTTAGCCTTCTTTTGTCTGGGAAACTTATTTTGCCTTCCATTTTAGAGAGGTTTGCTGGGTGAAGCAGTCTTGGTTGCAGGCCTTTGCTTTTCATGACTTAGAATATTTCTTGCCATTCCCTTCTGGCTTGTAGTGCTTCTGTTGAGAAGTCAGCTGCTAGCCATATTGGGGCTCCCTTATATGTTACTATCTCTTTCTCCCTTACTTCCCTTAGGATTCTCTGTTTGTCTTTGATATTTGCCATTTTAATGATGATGTGTCTTGGAGTGGGCCTCATTGGTTTCCTCTTGAATCGGACCCTCTGTGCTTCCTGGATGTGAGTGACTTTTTCTCTCCTCCAATTAGGGAAGTTTTCCATCATTACTTTTTCAAACAGGTTCTCTATCCCTTGCTCCTCTTCTTCTCCTTCCGGTATCCCTATTATACAGATATTATAACGTTTCAGATTGTCCTGTATTTTCCTAAATGGTTCTTCATTCTTTTTGAGTCTTTTTTCCTTTTCTTGCTCTTTCTGCTTTATCCTCCAGCTTGCTGATTTGATCCTCTGTTTCATCTAGCCTGCTTTTAATTCCTTCTCCTGTGTTCTTCAATTCAGAAATTGTACTCTTCATTTCCTCTTGCCTCTTACTGATAGTTTCTATGTCCTTTTTCATGCTGATATAGTTTGCAGTAAGTTCCTCATAGTTTCCCTGTAGTTTTCTGTAATTCTCTCTGAGCTCACTTAGCTTCCTTAGAATCATTGTTTTGAACTTAATATCTGATAGTTTACTTGCCTCTATTTTGTGTAGTTCTCTTTCTGGGGATTCCTCCTTTCCCTTTGATTGGGCGGTGTTTCTTTGTCTTCCCATTATTTGTGAGACTCTTCTTTTTTGCTTCTGCTTCTTAAATTGATCTGTCTTGACTTCCTGACTTTGTGGTGTGAACTTCTATGGTATGAGACCACTGTTTTTTTCTTTCTGGATCTGCCCCTGATGATGTCAGATGTTGACCCTGTGTGACCGTAAGCAGTCTGTTCATGACTTCCAGGAATCTGTCTGTGGCTGTCTCTTTCAGCTGTTAATCTAGTCACTCTGCACTCAGCAGGCCAGCTCAGAGATGCCACAGGGCAGGGCAGAGTCACTCTTGGGGGAGGGGTTATTGTGTCCTCTCAAGCTGCTGCCACTCAGGGGAGTGGTCTACCTGAACAAGATGGCTGCTGCTGTATGGGGGAGGAGTCAGCACCAGGATCCCGCCAGCTACTCTCTCAGTTCTCTCCCCAAAACCTCCTTCCCCAGTCTCTCCTCAGGCATCTCTAGCCCACTCTGCCCCAGCCTTTGCTGGAGACCAGGGTAAGTGGCTGCAAATAAAAATTTATGCATTGCCCTTTAAATGGCTCTTTGCGTCTCCAGCCACCTGTCTCTGGCAGAGAGCAACCCTGCCACTTTTTGCAGCTGGCTGTTATCTGTGTACTTTTTGGGCTCTGGTGCTGTAGGCTGAGGATTCCCACTTATGGTTTAGACTCCACTCTTCTCAGGAGGATCCAACTGGCTGTTTTAATACCCTCTGATGCTGTCGCCTGTGGGTGCCCCACCTGCCTTCTCGAGTCTCTGCTGCATGTCTTACCAATTAGGTTGTGCTAAAGCTGACTCTTCTGTCTGTCCAAGGTTATAAGGCTCCTCTCTCATTATTGTTCAGATGTTTGTTCCAGGTGATTTCTTCACAATCCAGTTGCAATTCCAGGTTGGTCCTGGGAGGAGGTCAATGTGACGTCCACTCACTCCTCTGCCATCTTGATTTTCCTCTATTATTTTTACAAATAGGTTTTCAATTTCTTGTTCTTCCTCTTCTCCTTCGATACCCCTATGATTCAGGTGTTTGAATATTTAAAGTTGTCCCAGAGGTTCCTAAGCCTCTCCTCATTTTTTTGAATTCTTGTTTCTTCATTCTGTTCTGGTTTAATGCTTATTTCTTCCTTCTGTTCCAAATCTTTGTTTTGAACCTTGGTTTCCTTCCCTTCATTGTTGGTTCCCTGTATATTTTTCTTTATTTCACTTTGCATAGCCTTTACTTTTTCCTCTATTTTGCATCCATACTCAGTCATTACTGTGAGCATCCTGATTACCAATGTTTTGAACTGTGCATCTGATAGGTTGGCTATCTCCTCATTGCTTAGTTCTTTTTCTAGAGTTTTGATCTGTTCTTTCATCTGAGCCATGTTTCTTTGTTGGCACACCTGTTACATTGTAAGGAGTGGAGCCTTAGGTATTCACTAGGATGGGACAACCCACTTTGCATTGTTGTGCTGTATGTGGGGGAGGGGTCAGGGAGAGAAAAATGCCACTTGCTCACTCTCCGCTGGCTTTCAGTCACTTCCCGTGCTACCCACAAGCAAATTGGGCCCTTTTGGTGCTGATTCCTGGTTGGGTGGGTTTGTGCACGTTCTAGGGCCATGTGGGTCTCTCCAATGAAGTCTCCTGTGAGGCTGGGAGTTTCTTCCACCACCTCAACCCCTACAGGTTTTTATAGCCAGAGGTTTTGAGGCTTTCGTTTCCCACACTGGAACCTTAGGTTGCGTGATCTGTCATGCTCCCCAATTGTTCTTCTCAGCTTACCCATGCACAAATGTGGTGCCATCAGGTCCAGCAGCTTCCACCTTGCCATGTGTCCTCTACACCCCAGCTGCTCATCCCCGCCCCTCCTACCACCCTGGATGAATGTTTCTTATTTAACTCCTTGGTTGTTGGACTACTATACAGTTCAATTTTCTGGCAATTCTGGTTGTTGTTTTAAATATGTTGTTGTCCTTCATTTGGTTCTGTGTGAAAGCAGAGTGTTATCTAACTATGCCTTCATCTTGGCCGGAAGTTAATTTCTTCTTTGTTATTATTTTTTTATCCTCTCCCAAGGACATGCTTATTGGTTTTAGAGAGAAGGTAAGAGAAAAGGAGAGAGAGGGAGAGAAATATTGATGCAAGAGAGAAACATCAGTCGGTTGCCTCTCACATGTGCCCCAACCAGGGACCAAACCCACAACCTAAGCATGTGCCCTGACTGGAAATTGAACTTGCAACCTTTTGGTTTATGGGACAAAGCTCCAACCAACTGAGCTACACTGGTCAGGGCTTTAACTTTTTCTTAATTCAGTTTTGAGAAACTATATTTCTTTTAAAATTTACCAATTCCTCTTAAATCTTCAAATTTATTGTATAAAATTGTTCATTCATATCGCTGATTATCTTTTTAAGATCTGCAGCATGTGTAGTGTAGTCCTTATTTCATTTATAATATACTTCATCTGTTTCTTGAAGAGTTGAACACAGAAGCTTAGGGTTAGCAGGTTTGTCAAACACCCTCAAGGCAAAACCTATCTTTATTATTATTGCAATACTTATTTATTTAGCTTCTATTTCCACTTTTTTCCTACCTTTTTTATTTTGCCTCTGAATATTGCTTCTTTCCTGCCAGATCATCAATTTATTTTAAATATGTTTCCAATGTTTCTAGTTGATTTCATGGCAGAGAGGGGGTTAACCATGCTATCCAGTTTACTATACTACTGGAAAGTGAAGTCAACTGTTAGATTTATTCTAAAGAAACCCTTCTGTCAGGTATGAGGATAAAGCATTAAATACTAGAGCAGAAAGTTAAGAGTGCTGTGACGGGGCACTGCAAATGAGAACATCATCTCTTAGGGTCCCAGATTTAAGAAGTCACCACTGATGGAACCTAAACCGTGTCTGAGGGTGGGGAAGGAACACTGGAAAGGAAGAGGCTCTTTACTTGCAGTACACTGAGTACACCAGCCTGTAACTCACTCACCCCTCATTCCCACTAGAACAGAAACACAAAGAGAGAAATGATGGTCCTTTTCCCTTTTAAAACTGCACTTGATATAAAAGAAAAAATGATGATGTATGCCCAATACCATGGTAACTCAGACAGCTCAACTGATGAATTAAAGTATGCTTGAACTTAAACAAGTTGTAGAGCATGCATATAAGAAACAAATACTATGATGAAAAACAAAAGATAAGCTGCTGAAATATATTTGTAATCCACTTATTTTTATATTTCACTCTTTGGTGTGTGCTACTTGAGAGAGCACTTTTCCAAGTTCAACACCTAAAATGAAAAAATGATGATGTGTTCTCAAAGGACGCTGCCTCCCAAACCTAAAGGTCCCTTCATAGCACATATGCTCCTGCTGCCTCAAACACTAGCCAGTGGTTTCCATCACCTCCAGACAACTGTCCTGCTCAGGACCTTACTTAGCACTGCAGGAGACATCAAGGCGCCAGATTTCAATTGTGGATTTTTTACAGAAGTGGGGAGATGTCACCTTTTTCTTTGTATATTGTGCTTCGTTTCAAGAGTATTTAGTCAGTATACTTCTTTAAACCTCAATGTCTTTCAGACTCTTTAGTAAAAATGACTCTTCCAGCATTTTCAATTGCAGCCTCCTCTGCTTTCCTGTGATGAATTTGTGTATATACAGGAATAAAACTAACAGACCAATTCAATTGTCAAATACCATACAGCCCATAAATCTGTCCTGCTCTTCTATCTGACAATTGGAGGCTCGGTTACTAGGCGAACTTGTCTGCCTGACTTTTCCTTTGAGACAAGTGATCTAGAAAATTTCTTGGTCTCATACTGATAGACTGACAGATTCCTGGAGATACTGCACCGTTTCACCAGATACACCCAGCAGATGCGAAACCCATCAGAAAATAAATCTTAGGTTCAAGCTAATATTCTTGCCAAACTATATTTGACTACAGACTAACATCCAAATCCCTTCCTGGAAAAAATCTTAGTCTGTTTTAAGTCAGAGGTTATATGAATCACTGTGCAATGAGGTATTACATCTGACCATTCCTATTGTCTAATAGTTTCAGCTGAGGTCTTGAAGCTGAGAACAACAGCTGTCCTGTAGACCCACAAGTCTAAAAAGAGTTAATGGGCGATGAGGTATAACTATACACCTACTGGAAAAAACTAAAATAAAAAAATAGTGACATTACCAAATGCTGTAAGAAACTAAATCCCTTATACATTACTGGTAAGAATGTAAAATGAGCAGCCAAAGAAAATAATTTGGCAGTTTCTTATAAAAGTAAACATATAATAACCATACAACTCCAACAGTCACTCTCCTGGATATTTATATCAAAGA
Organism: Pteronotus mesoamericanus; assembly: GCF_021234165.1. NCBI lineage: Eukaryota > Metazoa > Chordata > Mammalia > Chiroptera > Mormoopidae > Pteronotus > Pteronotus mesoamericanus. The sequence goes on along the minus strand of NW_026555085.1, from coordinate 27,463,966 downwards.
AGTGAAAACTTAGGTCTGCACAAAAATATGTACATGAATGTTCATAGTAACTTCATTGTAATAGCCCCAAACTGGAAACAACTCATTGTTCTTCAATGGATGAATGGTCAAACAAACTGATAATATCCATACCATGGAATAATACACAGGAATAAAAAGGTACAAACTATTGATACCTACAATTCAGATCACAAGAGTGTTAGGCTGGCTGAAAAAAGGTGATAAACAATCCACACTGAATCTGTCAAAATGTGACACTCCCAGTATAGCATTCATTCCCAGCCTATGAGAGAGAAAGTTGGTTCAGAGAAAGGAACTTCTTTGAAGAGGATGTTGCCTGAACCAATGGAATATCCCAAAAAACAAGTGAGAAAGGCATCAAAAAGTACTAAGAAGGTAAGAGCCTTTGTCAGAGGGAAAACTCACATTTTTCTCCCTGAGTTGTCAGTTTCAGAGAGAACTCAGAAAAACCAGATCCATATCCCCAGGAGTGAGGGAAGATTTAAAACCAGCGCCTGACCCCTACTCCCTGTAGCCTTAAGACAGAAGGCTGGCTGGAGCTCTCTCTAATGGCAGAACTAGAGGCAGGATAGTTGGCGGGGGAGGTGCCCTTCCACTGAGGACAGGACAAGAGGCATGAGGCACAACTAAGGAGAGCAAGCACGTGTCACTGTGAAAGAACCTTAACCAACAAGGTAAGCTGTCTCAAGCAGAAAGAGGTTGGAAGCACCTCACAAGGGCAAAAGCTGACTGGAATCCATGCAAGTCTGCCAAAGTGCATCAGCTTTGCCAGGAATTGCGAGACGGAGACACCAGTGGAGAGTTGAGAGACACTGAAAGATCCAAAGACTGTCTGACACAACAGAGGACATTAGACAGCTAAGACAGACGACAGATAGCAGCAGACTGGAAACTCACTCCCATGATCTTCTTACCACTGATCCCCAATGTCACCTTGGAAAAGCTAAAAGCAGCAAAGCAAGCAGCAAGATAAAGGAGGACAGCAAGGATTTGTACAAGTAACAAAAACACACCTCTCCTCCTAACTGCATTTTCTAGGTTCGGGTGAGATCTGAGCTATGGAAAAAGAATAGAAGCTTGGAATTAGGTGAGAGATTGGGGTGTTGATTCAGATCAAATGGGATTTCTTAATACCTGACATGATACCATTTCACTGAGACCTGAAAGTGATAAAAAAAAAAAAAGCTAAGGAATTTGTCCATGGTATCACCAGGAAGGAGAATGAAAGAGCTCACAGAACATGTCTAAAGGGCCCTCATAGGGGAAAAAAATCAAGCTACATCCTTAGTGCCTCCTGCCAAGTCCAGTCCTTTCAATACATCTTAAGTTCTCACATCCTTCCTGTGATCTTTGATAATATACCAACCTGTACTTTTCCTGATGCAATCTTTGCTTATGGTAAAAATATCTTCCTCTGATGTCCCATTTCACCTATTCTTAAGTGTTTTGAAGAGTTATACAGGGTGGGCAAAAGTTGGCTTACAGTTGTTCATATAGGAAATACGAGAATAAAGAATAATAACAAGAATAAACTGTTTCACATACTTGCAACTGTAAACCTACTTTTGTCCCACCTCTGTATTTACCCCAAACACTGTTGTTTTAGAAATCTATGGATTTCATAAGTCAGATGGTGGATTACTGCAATTCAAGTATTTCAACCTCACGATTCAGCCGTTGTGCTTTCTTTTTCATCAGATTGTGCTGGCCTGGTTTTAGTCAATGCCACTGTTGTGAAACAATGGTAAATATAAGTTTCTCTGGGAGTCCTATTGATAATAAATTAAAAATAAGGTCATAAAAGTGAGGTCATGTGGGAAGCTTATGTAATTTGGAAGCCACTTGAATTATTACCTGTTATCTCCACTGAGAAAATGATCCCTTCAGAAACTGCCTCTCACATTGACCAGCCCTGCGGCTGTTGGCCAGAACCCAGTAGATCCCTTGTCCAAGAAAAGGTGTGTTGGTGTTTTCTTCTTAATTAACCTACATTGATTAACAAAGTCTCCTAAAGATGATTCACAGTCAGAACGACTTTGCGAGTCACTGGAAAACCTGAACTTTTCCCAAATTCTACCTCAAAGTGAACAATAGCGGAAATGTTCTGCAGCTGGTTGAGTGATGATAGAGGTGACTTACTGAATCAGAGTTCTTTGAAGCCCTCTGTGTAGCTTTTACCTGTCTCCACAGGCAGACCCACTCACATCTAAAAGGCATCAGAACTATCACTATCTGTCTTAAGCTGTAACACTTTAATGTACAAAATCATCATAATTCAGCAACAAAGGGTACCAATTACCTATATGTTGAAATAATAGGCAAAATATGCCAACATCAAAGTTTCATGATGATAAATCACTGAGAGAAAGAAGCATACTACGCATAGTTTATACATAATATGGTTTTATTTACGTGAAGTAAATCAGATACTACTAGATATACACACACAGTAATTGTATGTGCAGTGAAAACTAAGGTCTGGCTATATAGTCAATAATAACTGCTAACGGTGGTTCCTGGGGATTGAGAGAACAAAGAACAATGAAATTTCATCTTTTTAAAGGGGTGGATAGAAGGGGGTATAAGGGGATAAGTGGTAAAGGAAAAAATACAATAAAAAATAACCTTAAAAAATTTAATCTGTTTACACTCTTCTATATTGTTTAAATGTCTTATAATGAATATGTCCTATTTTAGTAATTCTTACAAGAACCATTTAAAAAGGACGAGCACTTTTTAAACCATTCCTGTATTGTTAAAATAAACTTTAATTCAGTGCTAGGAGCATGTGGTTTAAGTAATGTTTATGGCAGAAACACTTGGGTGTTTTTGAAAAATATACTTCCTGTACCTCATCTCAGCTTTAATAAATCAGACCCTCTAGGAATGAGGTATAGGACTTCATGTTCTTGGCAACCACACCCTGTGATTCTAAACTCTACCATTCTAAATTTCAGTAATCAAAATTAATGATGTAGTTGCTTAAAAGTCAGCAAATGCCAGCAACTCTTAGATAAACACCCACCAGCTGCCTATCAATCTAAAAGTGACAGTGGTTAGTATAGGCTAGTCCAAAGGGAGGAAAGGCCAAGTAAATAGATTAATGGCTCAAAACACGTGGTGAGCCCAGGCACACTCTGAGAAGCACTGTCACATTATACATGACAAAAACTGCCAGAAGTGAAGAACTATCCTTATTCCTCTCAGAATTCTCATCTGGTCTGTTACACACAGAGGCAACAACTAATATCTGATGGACTATAAATCCATATAATGACTTGAATTCATATTTAAATTAATCTTCTCATGCTTAACATGAAGTAAAACCCAAGAGGTAGCACTTTCTGACAAGATCTGGACCTAAATTATTGTCAAGTAAACTGACATTTGTTTCCATTTATAGAATCACTAAAATGTATCTTGACTTAATTATACTCTATATTTTAATCAGAAATATAGAACTGAAGAATAATTCATATAGTGACACCTTCTATGTTCCACTACTTGAATTATCTTTTTGAAAGCATTATTAATGTAAGACATTCCAAGAAGCGCACGTTCCTGGGGTAAGAATAAGACATTCTCAGAACAAATGCATCTATAATCCAATCTAGAGCAGAGGCTTTGTGTCACACAGTACTAGTGACAGGAACAGTAGTTACCAGAGGTAATAGAAGGTTTTTTCAATTACTGGCCCCATTACAAAACACCTATTGTTAGTGGAATTAGAAGGGTTACCAAGGTTCAATGTATATCCAGCTAGGAGCAACACTTGGGAGATAAGTAGCAAAAGCTTGAGTTTACTGAATTTATGAGCACTACTGTTTTTGAAACTCGGGTGTTTGTTTTGTTTTTTAGGTTTATCTATAAGTGATCCATCTTTCAGGAGCCATGAATTATTGTGGATGTCTTCTGCTTCCTTTCGTATTTGAAAAAAGACACATATACTATTGCAGTTCTGGCCTTTTTCTACAGATGGCATCCTGTTTTATGTTGCACAGCACTTACAAGCACAATCAGGTAAAGTCAGCAGGATTTTTGTGTTCAGAAAGAAAAAAAATTGTAATGAATTCCCAACAGTCTATTAAGTAATATGTAATGACATATTTTTATTTTTTAAATCACCTAGTCTATAAATATGTAAACACTTGATACCTTCATGTTCTTTGTTACTGCAAGTGTTATGTTTATGAATTGGCTCCCTAAATACAAATGTTAATAAAACAGAAATAGCTTCATTAGAATTAAAGTTAGCAAAATCCATATATAGTATATGCTCAGCTTTATAATGCTCCATCAAAAAAAGGTTGAAGCCATGGCTGATAGTCTATATCAAAAGGAACAAAATATAAAAGATTTTTAAAAGGAAGACATGGCTGATATATTTCCAGGAAATCCATCCACATTCACAGACCCCCAAATTTTTCTTTAAGTAGTTCTGTCTTCTAAATGGTAAAAACCTAAGATCCACATCTCAAAATAAGCTTACAAAAATTTTAAACTATAAAAATTGCATAATTACTGTAAAACAATATGGAATAAAAATATCCAAGTACTATGTTCCAGTTTTAAAAATTGATACTTATTACTTTGTTCTTAATTTCCACTTTCATATCTTCCTCTAAAACTTTGACAAAGGCATTTGCATAGTCACATTTTTACTGCAAAGTATTTTTTAAGTTGTACATTTAGACTTTTCATTTTGTTTCTCAGAAAACAGAATTTTGGTATTGAGAAATAATTAAATCAATTTGTCTATCATAGTCAACAGAATTCTTGCTCTTATTTTCACAGTCTAACCTAAGTAATTCTTTTAAAGATGTCTTAATATGTTGCTAAATGATAATATCAGAGAATTAGAAAAGAATGGTTTTATCTCAATGCACTGGTGAAATGCCTTCAAAATAAATTCAAGGAGAAAAGGTGGTAATTTCAAAGAAAGAAGACAACGTAATTGAGCCACAAAATGTCTTACAAGAGAATTGTTCTCCTGAGATTTGACATTTGGCTTTAAATGCATGATTAATTTAAGTCTCCCTATGAAAATGCTAAATGGAAGAATCATGCACAAAAAGAAAATTTCTGTTTATAAATCTAGGCATTAAGATGTAATCAGCTTTAGTTATATAGCCCATTTAAAAAAACCTCAACGTTAACCTTCGTATGGTAATGGCAGAAAATCAAGAGATATTTGGGACTCCCACAGGCCAACAATGTTGTACTATAATTTAACAATCAGTGCACTGGATACATACTTGTGTTTATGTATATAAAATTAAAAGCTCATACACATTAACACTTATAGGAGGCAAGAACATATTTTTTTATGTTATTGTATTATAGTTCATGAAAGTCAAGATTTTTTTCTCTTTACCAGCCATTACACACTATTTACAAAGAGAATTGAAAATAGATTTATTAGTTTCATGTCCTGATTGATGCTGTATTTAACACTTAAGGGATCATAAAAACTTTAAAGCATTGAAAAATCTAAGCTCTACATTTGCAGACTTAGATTGAACTAATGGTACTTAACAGATGAAAGGTATATACTTATTTATTAGCAATCAAGTGGTGTAACAAGTGAAATGTTTGTTTATTTAAGGTTGCAAAAAATAGAGGTGACTATTTTGCAGCTTCTCTAAAAACTATGTCTGATTTAAACATTAACCAAGCCTTCTAAGTTCATCCTCTGCTAAGAGGAGTTGTTAATAAAAAATTCCCACTTAATACACAATGTTGAAAATCACAAATTTACATTTTCAGTGGCCAATTAGATTTTCATATGTGCCAAACCAAATTCTCAATTAACAAGGTTTCTGTGTTTCTTCAGAGATAATTTAAATTCAAATAGTGTAAAATATAAAACAAAAGGATAATTTGAAAATTACCCTTTTAGATCTCTGATTTTGGAGAGATAAGACTTTGGCACCTGTTTATCCATTTCTGCTAAATATTTAATATCATAAAATTTTTTTGACACAAAAATTATCAATATTATGTCAAGCATACATTAAACGCAGCTGGATTCATCTTTTTTTTAATTTTTAATTTTTTTTGATACATTGGTTGGTTCTTCCATGTGTGCTGACCTGGAATAACCAAAATGCAGGTGAACGGGAACAATGCTCTAACCAACTGAACTACCCGGCCAGGGCAGGAATTCATCTTGATACACTTGTAATCCTCAAATATGTATTAAGAAGCCTAGTCAACTACAATATAAAGTTAAAACATATTCAAACGACTGACCATAAAAGATGTTATATTACCTTTGCTTTTCTTTTTAGAGAAAAATGTATACAAAATTCCCTTAATAAGTTGTCTGTAGTCTCATCACAAATGTTAGGTCCTACCAGGTTCCTTGATCTGTGGTGCATGGCGGGGACAATGGCAGCGCAGAGGAGGGCGGGCAGGCCCGTGGCCTGGTTAAACATGGGAAACAGCAAAGGTGCATTGGTGTATGATCTTCATTCCACTTACAGGCTCACTTTCTTGTAAGGACCATCCACTAATGGTAAACTTTTAACATTTACCCATCCTAATGCCAGTCTGTGTCTACAGCACCATTTTCTAGTCAACTAAAATAAAAGGCCTGCATGACAAAAAGCTGCAGGCAAGCTAAGAGCAATTTTAGCTTCTGGGGCCAAGAGAGAAATGCACCCCTCCCCTTTTGTTTTTAAAGATTTTATTTATTTTTAGAGAGAGGGGAAGGGAGGGAAACATTGATGTGAGAGAGAAACATTGATTGGTTGCCTCCTATATGGGCCTCAACCACTGATTCTGTAACCATGGGATGTGCCCTGACTAGGAATCCATCGACCATTTGCTTTGCGGGAGGATGTCCAACCAAGCCACAGAGGTCAGGGCTTGTCAATTCTTCTTAAGAGAAGAATGTACCAGCAAAGCCGTGTGAAAATAAGCAATTCTCCTTGCTCTTTCTTCTGGTTGGCAACTTGACTAGTGATACAGATTTACAGCTTCCGCCTTCCTAATCATCTTCTAGAGAATTTTTTATCTCAATGGAGTGCTTCACGGTAAGTTTGCCATAGGACACAACATAAGTAACAAAAGAAAGTTCTTCCATTATGTTGTGAAAGAGAATTGATTTGTGTGCACTTGCAAGCCAGAAAACATATTCAGAGTCCTTTAAGTTTTTAAACTTAGTATCAATTATATTTCACTGTTCTAGTTTTTTATGGTATAAAAAATTTAAAGATTCAATCTGTATTTAATATTTTCCTATGTAAGCTGTTTGTAATGCTGCTTCTCTTTCCTTAGCTTAAAATGTTGTTCATGTTAGAAAGTATTCAATAAACTGGATTTCTTCCCTCTTGGATGAATGGAAAACCAACTTACATGTTATAGGATTTAATACCATCAAACTAGTATTTAAGAACTACAGAGTAATCTCACCCCACAACTATACAAAGGCATTTCTTAGTGCGACAATTATTCATTGAGTATCTCATTATGTGCCAGGCACTCTGCTAGTGCTGGGCATAAACTGTTGGGCCAAATCAGATACAGCCATGGTTCTCGTGAAGCTTTCAACAAAGTGAAGGAGGCAGCTATTAATCATGTAACAGATGTAATGATGTGGATTATAGTCACTAGAAATTGAGAAAATGATTAAAGGGAATCATACTTTGCATGGTCTCACATTTCACTCAGATGGAAATGATAGGTATGACCATAGAGCAGCTAGGCCTCCCAAACATCCGAGAGTGGACTGGTGTGGGCCACAAGGGGAGAGAACATTATTTGCATGTGGGAGATGAGGCTGCCTGGCACTTTGAAAGGGGGAAGAGGAAAGAGTAGTAGTATGTGCCAGGAAATCTCCCTGGATAGAAAAGGAATGAACTTTTTATTGCTTGTGAAATGTTAGGGGAAAGGGAAAATGCTGTTTCAAGGATTCCTTCAGGGTTTGTTACGTAAACCACTTTGCTACCCTCTTGAAACAATCTTACACGGAAGGGATGCATTCTTTCCCCAGGCCTGTAGAACTGCATTTCCTTTTCCTCTGAATGCCTCATTGCAACTTCATGTACATGCTGGACCACTGGTTCAGATATTTTCACACATGACTATATAATTATGAGGTAAAGTTTGTGAAGGAGAGAAAACTCATGCTATTAAAACATTAATAGGGAAAAATAACTCACCAAAAAAACACTTCTCTGAGGAAGTTGCATTTGATCTGAGACCTCAGACAGGTAGGAGTTACCTAGATGAGGCGGAAGGGGGTGAAGTGTTCCAATAAAACAAAACAGTATGTGCAAAGGTTCTGAAAACAAGGGGATGAAACTCTAACAAGGTCAGCATTGCTGAAGCAGAGTGCAGAAACAGGGAGAGAATACACTCCAGGCAAAGCTGGAGAGGGGCCAGGAACCTGCAAAAAACATCTTTTATTGTCAGTCGTTTGAATATGTGACTTTGTCGATATGTTAAAGATTTTAAGTTCATATTCCAACAACAGTTAATACCATTAAGGGTAGTATAATAAAGAGAAATTCTTTTCATACGATTTCTTTAGCTTTGATGTAGACCACAAAATCTACTGGAAAGGAAGAGTGATGATCATATACTAGAGATGACAGAAAATTTAAAGTGGCAGGGTAGAAGTGGACAGAATCAAATGTTTACAACGAACCCAAATGCTAATAAATGTTTGATTTCAGAGTGTGTTTGACAGGTTTTGTGTGGATCAAAGAAAGAATATATCCAAAGATCACACTTAAATTTTTGGTTTGAAGAACTGAATGGAGGGAGTGACTCGCTGAGTTTGGGAAGACCAGACGAGGCCAGGTGTATGGGAGGAGGTTCACAAACTGAGATTTGATCGTGGCAGTTCGAGGAGCCTTTAAAACACCCAAGCAGAGCTCTCAACAAGGGGTCTGTGTACTTGCAGACAGATCTTGATGCCAAGGGCATGGCTGAAACACATACAAAGGTTTTCAGAGCACCACTATTAACTGCTCCTATTTTTTTTTTACCTACCTTCCCAATCTGTCAAAACAAAGTAAGTGGCTTCGAGTAAATGTTACTTTTTACACATTCACCCTTAACTAAAATTATTAAAGGAAAACCTCACTTGAACTTAGTACAATACATTCACTAGGTGGGAAATATTTACCAGGGGAAACTTATGTGGCCAATTCCAGAACAAAAGAACAAAGAATGTGTGAATGTATACACATATACTTTGATCTGAAAATGGCAAGAAAATGCTCTACCATAATTATGACCAAGGCCTGTTACCTTCTTTTTCCAAAACCAAAACTTACTCAAGGGGCCAGAAAAGCAGTATTTAATGGAGTAACATTTCACTGCTACTAAACTGGTTTTCTTTCTCAGCAGGTGATTTTTTATGAACCTCTTTAGTAAATGGTTCTGTTCAACTTCGCTACAACCTTGGTAACAGAACTATCATTCTAGAAACTCTGAAAAATAACTATTACTGCAAGCACTTGGCATGTAATTAGAGCCGGAAGACTTGGTGCAGAAGGCTACCTGGATCTGGATGGGATGAACGTAACAGAAAAAGGCAACATTAAAATGAGCTACCTGGACACACATACTGACTTCTACGTTGGAGGTGTGTCATCCTTGTCTTGTAAATCCCATGGCAACAGCAAATGAAGCTGTAGGTTTTCAAGGTTGTGTCTGAGAAGTTATTATAAATAATGAAGAATTACAATTAACTGAATTGGAAGCAAAAGATGGTTCCAATGTAGGTGATTGTGATGGGACAGCCTGTGGGTACGCGTGCAGAAGTAGGGGTGAATAGCACCCCTTTTTTTTGCAGGTGTTTGCCACAGTGGACTGGAAATACATGTGACCAGTCTGTGTGCGGTTTGAATCTTTGTCTCCACCAATCTCATATGTACACCTGACCAGTCATTCTCTTACAGTTGTGTCCTTGGGTTGAATGGGAAGGTACTGTGAGAAAACTTCATTTTCAACTGTAAAATTTATGAGTAATTCTTACATTAAATACATTGATCCACACTATAGAATAAGAAACCTTCAGTTCACTATTGTATCCTTAAATTTCAGTACTACTGAAAGAGAAGGCTTAATTGTATGGATAGGAAAGGCTCAAAAGAAAATGATTTCCTGGTAACTGGTCTCCATAATTGGGCCTTGAAAATAGCAGTTAACTTAGGAGAAAGTATCTCTGTACCTATGATTTATAGCCATGTTACATTCTGCTGTAATGCATGGCACTATAATTCAAATCACTCTTATTAAGGCCTACCTAGATGGCAATCTAATCCTCTCTGAGGATATTGATCCCCCCCAAAATTTGTTTCTCTAAACTATGGTGGTATTACTTATCTAGGGGGCTTTGGATATGGCCAAAAGGTAAACACTGTTACTCAAGAGATTTTCTTAAAAGGTTTTGTTGGTAAAATTAAAGATGTATTTTTTCAGGATTCAAACAAAATTGAGTTAATTGAATCAGAAGGATACAATGTTTATAATGGAGATGGAGAAAATTAGGTTACACGAACTAATGGTGGTTATCTTATACAAAATATATATGAAAATGTTGTTCTTTTGGTAGTTCTTTGGCACATTACGTACTGAAAATCAACTCTTTACTATTACCTGAAATAGTCTAAATGCTCATACACTTTTTTGTAAGATTATAAATATAGCTAAAGAGTCTGTTTTTCCTACATCTAATTTACCTGTATGTTGGTTATTAAGTTTTCACTCCATCAGTTTACTTAGTGTTTCTTCATCTGTGAATTGTTTTGAAATAAAATTTAGGTGGAAATGAACTAGTGGTAACACACGAAGTAAAAAATAAAAAAGCTTAAGTTATTAAAAGGAAAATAAAAATTATATAAGGGAGTATTCTATACATGGCTCAGATATGAATATTCACGATTGGTAATACAAAATTTGAATACTGACTTAACCCAAAATTTGTGGGAAGGTGGGGGAAACCTGACGAGTTAAATCCTTATTTTCCACAGTAAGTCACCAATAAACATTAGTTTTTGTAACTTTTTTAAATAGCATATACATGTCACTTACAAATACGAAGGCAAATATCTTAATAAATGTCTAAAAGAATCATTTACCTTTAGAGAGAATAGTGCAGATACTGCTGGTTTATTAAACCATATAGAATTATTTTTCAAGCCATGTACTTATTATATCCAACTGATAAAATTTTAAAATTAAATTTCATTTATTAAACTTCATTATTGTTTAACTTCTAAAGTCTATAGGTCTCAAAATTGGGCAGCAAACAGGTTCTACATAATGCCATGGTAAATTATTTTCCTGATCATTTGTACCGTTAAAAGCATAATTTGACAAAGTCCATTTTACCCAACACCGGTGATGGATATAATAGTGAATAGCAGTTTCACTCCCTCATCCCCACTCCACCACGGCAAATTGGGAGGTAGTTATTTCTTCGTATTTTCATTGTGATATTTATGATAATTTGCCACCAAGAAAGCAACTGAGAACACATGACTGACACAAAGCACTGATAGGACTATGGAGAGAAAAGAAAAACTTAATAATAAGCATGTAAAGTTTAAAAGGAAAAAATATGTAAGTGTCTATTACACAAAGACTTTACCAAAAAAGGGCTAGTGAACAGTTAACTTCTTCTTAATGCAACCTCTAGCTGTGCAGGCTGTAGTACATGCAAAGAAACTAGGTAAGCAATTTGTCATTTGAAGAACTTTAAAAAAAAAAAACTTGGCCTTATTTTTGCCACTCAATTGCAGTCAGAAAACGACAGGGATTCTGGGAAAGCCCTACAGCTGAAGTTGAAAATTTTGGCACCACTGACACCAGACATACTACTCCTATTAGCACTGAAAAGTGTGAACAAAATATAAGGTGGAATTCCAGAATGTCTATACACTGATTTAACAGGGTTTTTTGTTTAACAGAAACCACAATTCCACAAGAACTTCGTCCAGTATTTCCTTGAAAAGTTTAACCTAAATTTGTTTTGGTCCATGCCACTTCCTTTAAATTTGGAGAGATTGAGATCATAAGGATAACTGCTCTAAAAAACTTCCTTGATAATCAAATCTAACTTTTAGAGATATACTTCATGTATGAAGGCAAGGAAGTTGTTCTATGGAAGGTTACAAAAGCTTCCAAGAAACTTTCCCTAAGTTGCACTCCCTGTCATATTAAGCCACATGTTCTCTAATAATAATGTGTTTTCGCCATTCTTTAGAGCAAGGTTTCCCAAAGTGTAGTAGTCCTAGGATCTTTACAGGGGATAAAAAGTACTTCTTTTCCTAACAAATCCATGAATGCCAGATTTTCTTCCTCTGTTTCAAACAAAATGACCAAAACACTGCATGAAGAAGCAAATAAGAGAACCCAGCTATCTTAATTCAGACATTTGAGATGTGTAAAAACAAACACAATGGCACTCTTCTTACCAAACCAATTTAAAGTTTTCCATTAAAAGTTGTATTAACATAATAGGGTTATCTTTAAATATTTTTTAAAATCTGCATTTTAATTTCTAATATACTAAATGATATAATCCATAAAAACAAAAGCTCTTTTTGAGTTCTCTACTATTTTTAAGGGTATAAAGTAGTGCTGAAAAGTTTTGGGAATTGTTGCTTTCAAGCTGCTTCTCATAGCTGCAAATTTACACTGAAATGTGATCATTTATCTTCTACACCACACTGCAAGCTCCACAAGTTGGAGGCTAATGGTATTGCTCACCACTGAATTCCAAGAACCTAGCAAATGTCTGCCAAATAGGCCCAAAATAAACTAACTGAAAATTGCCACCTCAAGAATCTCCTATAAGTCAAAATGACTCAGTGAACCTTTCTTCACCCTAAAATCCAAAATTTCACGTGGTAAATTATCAACATTTGTTTTTGCTACCCTAGCGATGTTTAAGACTTATGTGAGATGCCTTTCCAGCACTAAATAACAATCAATAAAGACCTTTAAGAAATTACTATAAATGATGCTTCTGAGTGTGTTAAATAATCAACATGAGAACACTGTTTAAATTGAGCTGAAGTACCTAAGCTGGGGGTTGGCAATATTTACCTTTTAAAGATTCCCTTTGAAGTTCCTGGAAAAATTTCATAAAGGTATTTGGCGATACTGGGAGTTGTACTGGATTCACTGCCTTTTCCTTAAGTATATATCCTGGGGTTTCCTCCAGTGACTTAGCTCTGCATCTATAAATGAACAGTGGGCTCAAGTTTTCAAAACAGATCTAGCTATTGGCCTAATGTTTTTCAGCTCATTTATTCATGTACTCTCTTGCTCTATACATGAATTAATAAGTGAAATTCTTTATGAAACAGGAATCAAAGAATCAGGGTATTTGGCACCGTTTTAAAAGCAGCAACCAATTTTATTTGTGACTTGCTTTGGGAGACAAAAGTCAAGGGCTGGTTATATACATACATTGCCCTTTGTAGTCATTAAAAAGTGGTAACCTGACCATTGTTTTAGAAGAATCTGAGATGGGAACAGTGCAACTGATATATTCAAATGTGAAAATTATATAAACTATTTGCTTTACTATGTGATTCATTAGGAAACTCTTATAATGCATTTAAACTTGATTAATATCCTTTAAAAACACAACTACTATACTAAAAACTAAGGACAGGTGAGTAAAAATTAACCATTTTTGTAATACATGAACATGTTAAAATCCAAGTGGCTTAACCTGCCATTCCATTCTATTTTCTATTGTTGGTATTATTTTTCCTTCACTTTTAAATGTATTTACTATGGCCTTAGATGTTTTGCCACTCCAAAACTTTAAAGATTAATCCACCCACAACAAAGTTACATTTAGTGAATGAAGAGCTGTGGTAAGCAGACTATAACCCGCCCCACCCTGCCGCCAAAGTTGTCTACATCCTAATACCTGAAACCTGTAAAGATGTTAGGTTACATGGAAAAGGGGAACTTAGGTCACATATGGAATTTAAGTGCTCATCAGGGGACCTTCAAAAAAGCAAGAGTATCTTGCATTATCTGCGTGGGCCCCAGTAACCACACGGGCCCTTAAAATTGGGAGAGAGACCCAGAAGGGAGTCAGAGTCAGCGATATGAGACTCAGGCCCATGTTGCTGGTTTTGAAGATGAAGGAAGGGCCAAGTAGGTGGGTGGACTCTAGAAGCTGGAAAAGGCCAGGAAATGGATTCTCCTCTAAAGCCTCCAGAAAATGCACCCTCCTGACACATCTTGATCACAACCCACTGAATCCACATCAGATTTGTTTTACAGAAGTTTTAAAATAATAAACCTGTGTGGTTTTGAGCCACTAAATTTTTAATAATTTGTCATAACAGCAATATAAAATAGGGCCTGGAGAGTTAGTATTTGAGATGAGCATAAACTTTACGAATCCATACAAGCGTATCCCCAGGTCTTTGGTTTTATCATCCTGCTCACTTTGAGGAGTCAGTTGCAGAGAAAAACATAATAACCAGGTTCCTGTCCCTCTGTCCTCCTCTCAATTCTCAAAGGGCAACTGCCACCCATACTCAGCCAAGCTAGAATCCCAGCTTTGATTACAGCAGTCTAATGTGGGTCAGGTTTTTCAACTTTTCTAAGTACCAGTTCCCTCAGCTCTAAGTCTTTACCATTCAAACTGATCAAGGTTTGTATGACATGACGTGTTCAACATGTTTGCAATACGCAGGATTCACGGAACCTTTCTTGTTGCCACAAGGATTACAAAGGGTAGACTTAATAGATACTAAAACACTCTAGTACATTTTACTTAATAGAGATATGTATAAAACTGTCTTAAGATGGTTCTAAATTTCTGAAAGCATCACATTTTTTTAAAAGAACAAGTTTTCCTGAAAACAGGAGAAACAAAGATGAACTTCATATAACTCACTAGTTTGTAGAACGCTGGCTGTAGGAGAGACATAAGGACCAAGAATGGCTTTGGATCTACTATTCATTGAAAACTTTTCTCACTTTTACTTACATTTCTCAGAAGTTAAAACCTCAGTCAATATGCCCATACTCTCCCTACTTGCCAAAGTTTCAGTTAACCAGGGATTGAGACATGATTCTAATACTTAGTAGCCCTAAAATAACAGGAGATGGTCATCACTAATAGGGATCTATATGGGATGTGTCAAGGTCCAATGAGATATGAATAATTTTAAAGCAAGCATCACAACAGTATATATAGGAAATTACTGCCTAAGAGGCAATCAAAAACTGATTTTAAGGTTTTCATCCACTGGTTTACCCATTTTTTACTTGTACTATGCAAAAGAAATCCGTGTCTGGTCAACACCCCCAACCAGATAAATCAGATTTGCTGACAACATACATATTTGAAATCAAAAAGCGAATTTTGGAGGATCTGGGTGGGGTTTTTTTTGAAACAGGGGGTGGGTGAGATGGAAGGAATCCTGGTAACAATTTCTTTATAATGGTGTAAAAGATGACCCACTGACGGTTTGTTTGCTTGTAGACTGCTTTCTAATAAGTTCATTAAAAAAAAAAAAGTAGACCAAAATTAAACAAATTTTATTTAAATACAAGTCCTCTGTTTCAGAACTTTTATGATAAAAAATGTCAGAGGTGATAAGGATGACAAAAAAAAAGATGCAATTTGTTAAAATTAGACAAAATGTATGGTTTTAAATTTCCATTCCTTATCTCTCCAGTGAGAATAACAAAGCTGATTCCATTTCAAAATGTATTTTTAACTCTAATCCTTAGACTTTTTAGGAAACCAAACATTATTATTACCTCTTAATTTTGTGAAGCCATTTTTTATTTTTCTTCATTAATATAGACAAGGTAAATTACTAGCTTTTCTCTCCTCTTTTTTTGGCCTCAAGTGCTAATATCATTTGGTAGCCATTGTTTTAAATTGTATCAATACAGTATGTAGTTACATTGGAAATAAATTTAGATTTGTATTAACAATAGCCTCCATGTGCTTTGCATTTGAAGCAAAGCCAGCATATGAAATTGCAGTTACCATCCCCCCACCAAAAAAATTAGGGTTAATTACACATTTTACAAAGAGATCCACAATGTTTCTTGTAAATAAAAGTTCTGTGGTCTTACAATGATTAGTCAGTGTACCAAATTTTGATAGTATCAAGTCTTCAGAAACATTTCTATAAAGTGGGCTACAGCTGCAGTTTTTCACTGGTAGTTCTAAATTCTAGCCTCTTCAGAACTACATGATTTTTATCAACAGCCTATAACTTAAGACAAAGAAATCAGTTTCCTCCTCATCTAATGCCTGACACATAGTTATGCTTATATGTATGTTCTTGGCTGAGTAAAAAAAACAATGTCTGAAGGTTATTAAAGCTTTAAAGAAGAAATTCTTTTACTACTGAATTTCAAGTCACACACACAAAATAGGTGAGAAATTCTTTTATCGTATTTAGAATCAAAATATCCCTTAAAATATTTACATTTTACAGTAAAAAGGATAGCAAAACACAATATCATGTACAAGCTTAAGTATTCAAGTTTCTGAAGAGCCAAAAAAGAAAAGGAAAATAATGGCCTACCACAAAGCTGTAGTATATATGATAATAAATGCCTTCAATGAGTGCAGATTAAAGCAGTAAATGTACTCCTTGGGATTCTCATTCTTGGTCAAAAAATGCTCAAGAAACTGATTAATATAATCTGGTTATGAAGTCGCTTGCCTTTTTCTTGCTTCTCTATAGTTTCTTTAAAAACAGTGCAATTTAAAACAAACTTACAGATCACACATTACTCTCAAATTAGTCATATAAAGAACATTCACTAGAGGCAGTAAATATATTCCATAGTTAACCATATTTACCAATTAAGGAATAAAACTAAAATTTCTAAGCCTTTATTGTATATTAATAAAACAAATCTTTGAATATACAGCAATGTAAAACTTTTAAAAATATTAAATTCCTATTACTAGAGACAGTTGGTACAAAGGAGGGATGATTAGCACTGGTACAGAGCACTCTGCACCAACACACAGAGTTTATGGTTCTGCAAACCACCAACATTAAAAATTTGAAAGATGGCACAATCCTAGCAGGCAATCATAAAGTTCTAAAGATACAACATTTAACATTGACTTAAATGTAATCTGGAAGCAGCCCGCATATTTTACCTTTTGCTTTTAGCTCTGTCAGTGTGGTCCCTATCTTTGTGGTACCTATCTTTGTCCTTTTCTCCTTCTCTATGTTTACCTTTCTCTCGTTCTTTGTCCTTTTCATGGTCTTCATTTTTAGGTTTCTCAGGTTTTTTGTCTACATTCCTACTATCTCTGCTTGCTTTTCCATCTGATCCTCGATCACCATGTGATAACCGTGCCCTCTCTTTATCTTTGTGCCCTTCCTCCCTGCTTTTTCTGTCTCTGTCCTTGTCCTGGGTTCTGTCTCTGCGTCTATGCCTTTCGGATTCTTGCTCCCATTCCTTTTCATGTCGCTCTCTTTTCAAGTGGTGTGAATCACTATAAAATCTCTGTCGATCCCCTTTGCCCCTATTAAATGGCCTATCCAGTTGCTGTTGGTCTTGCCTACCCCAAGGGTCACTATGGCGCCTTTCTGGCCTTCGAATGTCTTTAACCTGATAAAAATTTTGTGGGCCTATATACCTTGATGTTTGTGAAAGAGGACCCATCATACGCTGAGGCTGGCCTGTCAGATGAACAACAGGTGGCCAGGGAACCATGGGATTTTGAGCAAAGCCAAAGCCTGGAGGGGGAAGTAATGGGGGAGGCAAATGTGGTGGAAATCCAAACATGCTTTGTGGGGGGAAATTAGGAGGCCCTGGAAATGGAAATCCAGGGGGATTAGACTTGAGATGCTGAAGGTTGGGTTGCTGTGGCCTCATGGGTGGAAAGTTTGCACTTGTTCTGGGACTGGTGCTTCTAGAAGTGAAGTTGATGCTTTTAGAAGGAAATTCTGACTGACTCGTGTTTCCCACTTCAAAATGAGACGTTGCTGCCGATCCTCTTCGAAATGGGTGCACAGTTTCAATATTTTGCATTAAAATATTGTCCTCTACAGGTTTTGCTTGTTCTATTTGAGAAGTGTCTTCTATTGATGCTGAGTTTTGTGCAACCCCTGAATTATCACTCTGCTGAACACTTGAGTTCTTCTCTACAGAAGACACTTTTTCCTCTATATTGATTTGTTCTGTTAAGTGCTCCTTTTGTGACAGACCAGGCGGGGTGTGCTTTTCTCCATTCCCGCAACTATCTCCATCTTTGCTTTCTGAAGCAGTTACCTGCTGACTTCGTCCTGCCGCTTGCCTAGGATCCCTTTTCAGATTGATAAACTGTGGGGACCTTGCCATATTCGCAACAAGGTTTTCACTGCAACTCACAGTACCATCTGTGTTTCCTTTTCCTATATTCGACCTGCATGGAGAACTATTATTTGAAGTCTGATTATCTTGCAAATTATTCTCTTGATCTTGCAGCAGCTGTCTTTTTAATGTTTTCTCTTTACTCTCCACAGTTTCCTCTTGGTTTGACTGAATTGATAAATTTGTTAGGAATGCTTCTGTAGAAACATCGGGTGGTTTACCTCTGAGACTAAGACTGGTCAAAGGTCCAGGAGAAACAGAGGAGGGCCCCATTACTGAGGTTTCTTCTCCTATTAGTCCTGAATTACCTGTAGGTTCTGCAAGATTATCTACTTTAACCTTTAACTCCTTAGCTTCACCATCGGTTGCTTCTACTTTATCTATTTTCTCTGCTTTGGGGTTGGCGTGCTCATTTATAAATGGAATTTCTTTAAGAGTGTTTTGTTCTTGCACTGACTGAGCCTGTTCATATACTTGACCAGTAGTGCCCAGAAGGCTCTGAAGTATATCATCCACAGGGAGAGGTTTATTTGCTAATTCCATAGTAGAAGGCTGATTTTCCCAGCCAATCAATACCCCAGGAAGAAACCTTAAAGGTTTTGGGGGCTCCTGTTTGGTGACTTCCACTAAAGGTTCCATTACTGTTGGAAGGTCTTCCTGAAGAGCTTGCTGAGGCTTATTTCTCTGCTTGTGTAATACAGTCGTAAAAGAATTAAAAAAGTCATTTTCTTCCTCTGGTCCTTCCTCTGTGGAAACTTCTATTTTACTTTTTTTCTCAGGTGGCAATGCTATCGGTACACTTTCAGAGGTCTCCGCAGTATGACTGGCACTGGCACTAGCACTATGTTGCCGCTTCAGTTTTTGACGAATAATTAAGCCCAACAACAGATTAGGTCTATGCAGTTCGAGCCCTGTATAAAATCAAAAACATAAATTAAGTCACTTGCAATCATTAAAATAAAGAGTAAAGTTTTGCACCCTGGCCACGTGGCTCAGTTAGTTGGAGCGACATCCCATACACCAAAAGGTTGTGTTAATTCCTGCTCAGGGTACATACCTAGGCTGCAGGTTCGATGCGCAGTTGGGCACATAGGGGAGGCAACCAACAGATCTTTCTCTCTCTCTCCCCTTTCCTCTCTCTCTATAATCAATAAACATATCCTTGGGCTCTGGCTGGTGTGGCTCAGTGGGTTGAGCACCAGGTTGTGAACTGACAGGTCACCTGTTCAATTCCTGGTCAAGACATATGCCTGTGTTGCTGGCCAGGTCCCCAGCTAAGGGCTTTCAAGAAGCAATGGATCAGTGTTTCCCTTGCACACTGACATTTCTCTCCCTCTCCTGCCCTTCCCCTCTCTCTAAAAAAATAAATTAAAAATCTTTAAAAAATATTTTTAAAAACCACATCCTTAGGTGAAGATTTAAAAAACAAAACACATAAGCATTTAAAAAGGGGTGGAGGAGTAAATTTCTGCATCTAACTTACTGCAGCCTATTAAATGGGTGCCTTTCCCTGTCAAATCAGCTCTAAAGGCCTGGATCCTGAAAAAGAAACTAAAGTCAAGCCTTTTCACTGTTCCCACCTCCCACTTTGTTTTATTCACACTCTGTTATGTTATTAAAACAGATACTTACCAGGTCCATCAAAAGGCACAAGTGGATGTGGTATTTTATCTGTGGCACCCAAAGGAATAAGGTACATATCTTTAACCTGCTTCATGTTGTTAGCAGCTACCCCATAGCGCTTTCTGCTACTGAAGTATGCAAACAGCAAAGTATAAGAAATTTGATCTTCTTCAGTTACGGGTGTGAAGCGAACCACACAAATTTCCTATTCAAAAAAATAAGTCGGTGTTCAAAATAATAACAAAAACAGTAAGGTGGTTTTAAATAGCATTTCTCAACTAGTAAAAATCTATTGAATTTTATAATAATGGTTATAAAATAACATGGTTTACCAACTTAAATGCAGATAATACTAAAAAGAAACAACTCTTTGGAAAAGATCTTTGCTGACCCACTGATGGATTTACCTGAAGGTGTCCCATAAGAAACTGAGTCCAAAGGTAATTAATGTATTCAAGGTGACACACTTTTCAGTGGCAGAGAAGATATTTAAACATAAGTTTTTGGTATCTATATTGTATCTTTATTTCCAATGTTACAACCTCCATGGAAGGATGCCTGTGTTTTCATCATATTGCAAATCAATAGCATCTATCACGACCACCCTTCCATGTATATATACACACAAATCTACTGAAAACCCAATCTTAAGGGACTGAATTTAGGAATAAAGGAGCTGGGTGAAAAGACCTCAAATACACATAGGTCAAATATTTTGTAAAGTCATTTGGCTTACTCAGGAACTAATTTGCTTGCCTCTGGGTTCTTGGTTTTGTTTCAGAGAAAAAAAAGAGTCCCAATTTGGTAGTGCCAAAAAAAAAAAATGGCGGGGGGAATGTTTTTTCATGAGAGTACATTGTCAAAATAGGGAGAGCCAGATCTGCTGCAAAGCTTAAATTGATGCAAGATCCTACAGAAAACATGTGAATGAGCTGAACTTTATATGGCTCTACTTTTAGAGTCTAGACTGCCCTCTTTCAGAAGTAATGACTATTGTAATGTTTCAGTCAGTGCAAGATGAAGGCATAATATAAAGTGCTTGGCAGTTAGGTTTGGATAGATCAAGAATCATTCCTAAAATGTCTAAGAGTAATACTACCTGATACTTGCTCATGACTTCTGCCATGAAAAAGTGACAGCAAAAAAAATGCAGTTAATTTTTTTAGTGTTTCAAAGTTCATATGTATTCTATCAGTTTAAATTCTAAAATCTACATTGGAAAAAATATTCTTTTCAGTACAAGATTATCCATTTTGGATTATTTCTAATCTTACTATAGACTTATTTTAAGAACGATTAAAAAAATCATGTTTATTCAAGATTTATTAATTGTCTGTAACATGCTAGGTATTATCCCTGAAGGTAGAAATAATTTCTTCTAATAATTAATTTTTCCAGTGTTGTAGTGTTCTATGACTTAAAGAAAAAATAAAAAATAGAAAAAAGGAAATATTGTTGTGATACAGGCTAATAATTATCTCCTAGTACCTATTCCCCTCTTTTCCTCCTATTACGAAGAGAAGACCTTAACTTTTAGCTGGGCACATGGCCGTCTAATACATTACGTTTACCAGCCTTCTTAGCAGCAATATAAGGCTATGTGACTAAATCTACAAATGGAAGATCGAGGAAGTGAAATAACTGTAATTTCTAGCCCTGGTCTGGCTCAGTAGGTTGGAGCATCGTCCCATATACCAAGAGATCAGAGGTTCAATTCCCAGTACACACCTAGGTTGTGGGTTCGATCCCCTGTTGGGGTACATATAGGAAGCAAGAAATGAATGTGTTTCTCTCTCTCTCTCAAATAAATAAACATATTTTTAAAAAATAACTGCACTTTCTAGGTCTTGCTTTTAAAATAACTGGGCAGGCATTCATTTTTTTCCTTCTTCATGCTGATAAATCAGCACTGACCATGTCTGACTGAAAAGGACAACACTCTCAGAACCAACAAAACTATAAGACAGAGAAGGCTGGTCCCTGAATGATTTGTAAAACCAGAGCTGCTGAACCACTCCAAATGAATGACCTTCCTAACATAATAAAAAATTACACAGCAGTATTTTTTGAGCCATTATATTTTAGAGCTTCTGTTGCAGCAGCTTAGCCTATAACCTAATTTAAACAAATGTCTATACTCAAAGCAAGACAAAATTCCACGATGAGTCTCAATATTTACTCTAAAACATTTCTTCCAAAACACTTAAGAAGCCATTGAGAAAGCAGAGCAAGGGGGTGGGGGGGCAGAATCTGCAAAAGGAATGATGGGCTGCTTTGAGCTTTAGCAAATGGCTTCAGTTCAGTTTTATCAGGTATAGTATTTAGATTAAAATTTGTTTTGGTTCCCTCCCCAGAAGACCTTGCATAAGAACTCAGTGTTTTATGTTTTAAATCATCTGTCAAACTGGTATCATAAAAAGAGTTTTCTTTACCTTGGTTCCAGATGCTTTAATTTTTTCCACATAATCCCAAACAGTCTGAGGTGATATCCTGCCACCTACTTGAATACTATCTGGTAGATCCTGTGGTAAAAAAATGAAGGTGATCAATGTATACGGATCATCATAAATACTCACAATTCGCTCATGACTAATATGAAATGGTAATAAAAGAAAAAGTAAATAGAAAGATTATGGTATGAATCACCAGAAACTGTTTAAGAATGCAGAGATAGCAATTAGGCTCTACCTCAAATGTCAATTCCAAATGACTACATGGATGCCAAACAACAGTTAAGAAACAAAATCAGGTCATGTTCATTATCAGCAGGAAAGAGAAGTAGTAGAAGCACACCACATTGAAAATCCAGGAAAAATGCAGCAGATTTTAGAATATTAGAGGAGATTGTTTTTCCCCTCCCACATCCACAGCTGGTAGTGGGCAGGGGTGGTGCCTTTATCATTAATAGCTGATTTCGGAAGTTAGGTTTGATTATAAGGAACATTCTTGTACAGAAAAGATTATTGTGATAATATAAGGCTCATGTTTTTAAAAAGGCACAATTTTTCTGGAAACAATCATTACAAATAAAATCAATATGTGCAATTAAGAATATTTAAAACTTGAGTCCGGCCAAGATGGAAGTGTAGGCAGAGATGCTTTGCTTCTTTGCACAACCAAAAGAAGGATAACAACTGATTTAAAAATAAAGAACACTCACAACTGTCAGAAAATCAAATTGTATGGAAGTCCGACAACCAAGGAGTTAAAGAAACACTCATCCAGACTGGTAGGAGGGGCGGTGACAGGGGCAGAGAGGGCGCACAGCAAGGTAAGGCAAGGCGGCAGACTCTGTAGATAAACTTCTCATGCAGATAAACCAGGAGGAACAATGGGGGAGTGAGACAGGCCACAAAACCCAGGGTTCCAGCACTAGAAACTGAAAACTCAAAACCCATGGCTGTAAAAATCTGTACGAGTTGCAGCAGCAGGAGAAACCCCCAGCCTCACAGGAGTCCCTTGCAGAGTTGCACGCGGTCCTAGAATGTACACAAACCCACGTACCTGTGAATCAGCACAACATACTTGTGGGAAGCGAGGGAAGTGACAGAGAGTGGGGCAAGAGCCAAGCAAGCAGCATTGTTCCCTTTTGGACCCCTCTCCTACAAACAGCGTCACAACACAGTGACCTGGGTTGCCCACCTTGGCAAATGCCTGCGGCTCTTCCCCTTCCAATGTTAACAGGTATGCCAAGACAAAGAAATATAGCCCAAATGAAAGAACAGATCAAAACTCCAGAAAAAGGTCCAGACAAGGTGGAGGTATAGGTACAGATGTACTTTGCCTTCTCTCACAACCAAAAGAAGGACAACAACAAATTTAAAACTAAAAAATAACCAGAACTGCCAGAAAATCAAACTGCATGGAAGTCCGACAACCAAGGAGCTAAAGAAGAAACACTGACCCAGACTGGTTGGAAGGGCAGAGATGGGCAGCCTGGGCAGAGAGGACGCACAGCAAGGTAGCAGCTGGAACACAGGGTGGGTGAGGCAGCAGCTGGCAGACCGGAGGACCTACAGTTGTGTGCAGATCAACTGTGAGGAATAGCTGGGAAGCAAGAAAGACCGCAATCCAGGGTTCCAGTGTAGGAAAAGAAAGCCTCAAACCCTCTGGAGGTAAAAACCTGTGGGGGTTGCGGTGGCAGGAGAAACTCTGAGCCTCAAAGGAGAGTCTGCTGGAGAGACCCACGGGGTCCTAGAATGTACACAAACCCACCCATCCTGGAATCAGCACTAGAAGTACCCAATTTGCTTGTGGGTAGCAGGAGAAGTGACTGAAAGCCAGGTGAGAGCCCAGCAAGTTGCACTGTTTTTCTCTTGGACCCCTCCCCCACACACAGTGTCATAACGCAGTCACCTGGGTTGCCCTGCCCTGGCGAGCACCCAAGACTCTGTCCCTCTCAACAGAACAGGTGAGCTGAGATAAAGGAATATGGCCCAAAATAAAAGAACAGATCAAGCTCCAAAAATGGAACAAAGCATGAAGAGATAGCCAACCTATCAGATGCATGGTTCAAAACACTGGTAATCAGGATGCTCACTGAACTGCTTGAGTATGGTCACAAAATGGAGGAAAAAGTGAAAGCTATGAGAAGTGAAATAAAGAAAAACATACAGGGAACCAACAGTAAAAGGAAGGGAACCAGGACTCAAATCAACGATTGAGAGAGCAGAAGAAAAAGATAAACATTCAACCAGAACAGAAAGAGCAAACAGAAATCAAAAAAATGAGCAGAAGCTTAGGAACCTCTGGGACTTTAAATGTTCCAACATCTGAATCATAGGAGTACCAAAGTGAGAAGAGGAAAAGCAAGAAAATAAAAACTTATTTGAAAAAATGAAGAAGGAGAACATCCCCAATCTGGCCAAGGAAATATGGACCCCAAGGAAGCATACACCAAGGTACATTATAATTTAATTACCCAAGATGAATGATAAGGAGAGAATCTTAAAAAGAGCAAGAGAAAAAGAAACATTACCTACAAAGGAGTTCCCAAAAGACTCTCAGCTGATTTCTCGAAAGAAATCTTGCAAACAAGAAAGGGCTGGCAAAGAAGTATTAAAAGTCATGAAAAGCCAAGGACCTCCATCCAAGATTACTCTATCCAGCAAAGCTATCATTTGGAATGGAAGGGCAGGTAAAGTGCTTCCCAGATAAAGTCAAGTCAATCACTAAGCCCTTATTATATGAAATGTTAAAGGGATTTATCTAAGTAAAAGGAAAAGATCAAAAACTAAGAACAGTAAAATGACAACAAACTGAGAATGGGGGAAAAGGTACAGGGAATAAGAAGCATAATTGGTAGGCACAAAATAGACAGCGGGAGATTAAGAATAATATAGGAAATGGAGAAGTCAAAGAACTTATATGTACGACTCATGGACATGAACTAAGGGGGGTCGGGGAGAACGGTAGAAGGTGGGAGGATGCAGGGAGGAGGGGTAGAAAGGGGAGAAGAAAACTGGTACAACTGTAATAGAATAATCAATAAAATGTACTTCAAAAAACAGAATATTTAAAACTTAAATCACTATAATTGTTTCCCATGAAGACTCAAAAAATCATAAATAATATAATTAATTGATAATAAGTTCACTTAAATTTATTTAAATTATTTAAGTAGTTTATTTGGGGCTGTGGTCCCAACCAAATAAAAAATATGTAGAAAGTAGAAGTAGGATTCTGGAAAGCAATCAGATAGAAACAGGCTCGGAAAGAATAACAGTTTTGTTTAAAATCAAAAAGTTCCATAGTCTAGGACTTAATCCTCCATTTATAAGAAGAGTAATGTTAACAATGGACTAATCAGAGACTAAGTTTCTAAATAGATGTGTTCAAAACGAAAAGCATCACGAGTCTTTTTAATCCTTCTCTCATAAAACTGGTATTTCTAAAATATTATTTGCCAAGCAAACAATATGTGAAAGTAGTAATTAGATGGTTCATTAATAAAAAACACAACTGCTAGACAAACTGATCAATATCAGATAAGCAACTTTCAATTTAATTAAACTAATTTCATTCTAATACCAGGAAAAGTAAAATTTATGGTAGTCAAAAAAAATAAGAAATACATATGATTTTGGCTTTCTAAAATACTGAAAAAATTTTTTTCACCGTTTGCCTGTATAGTCAGTGGACTGAGAATAAATGCAAAAGGTTGATGTTAGATTGGAACATGACTGATAACAAAATATCTCAATGAAAATATAGTACACAAGAACTGACGTTTTTCCTTTTGCATAAACAGTGAAACATACAAGCTTTCAGTGTTCCAAAAATATCGTATTTTCTCATTTACCATAATACTACAACACTACAGCTATTTATTTTCCATAAATAGTTCCTGCCTTATTAACTCAGATATAAAATCAACTGAGGGCACTACTACAGCAATTTTGGTCATTGTTCTCATGAAAGTGTCAACTAGCGTACAGTTTCAACTACAGTCTGTATCTTGTTCATAGAAACAGGTAAGGATTGTAGTCATGAAGTTGAGAAAACAAGAAGAAGGGAAATTAAAAGGCTTGTTAAAAATGAATAAACTTCCTGAAAGCTACAATGTTTAAACAAAAATTGTATTTAAACAAAAACTTAGATATCTAACATGTGGTTTTAACACTTTCAGAGCAGTTTTCTATAGTTCTAAAATTGCATTCAGGAACTCATAAGTCAATTAATTGAATGGTTTAAGTAACACTGTCAATAAATATTTTTATTATGAATGAAAATAAAATATCATTATTACTAGTTAATATTTTTATTATTTTATTATGCTGTTTCCTTACCTACTGCTTTCAGAAACATGTCAAGAAAGGCAGAAAAGAATGAAGAAGTTCAGTTACCTCTGTCAGGTACTCAGGGGAACCAGACACTGGGTAGGCTTTGGTAACAAATTTTGCCACAGAAGGCATGTTGATAAAACCTTTCCAGATGAAGTTCAATCGAGCTAGGAACGTAGACTCAACTTCAACAGTTCCAGGCATCTCTGGACTAAAAAAATGACATTAAAAAGTTCTCAGCCTAAAGATATGCTCATGAATAAATGCATTTTCTAATTAGTCATCAATTATTCCTATTTTAGCAGGTCAAGAAGATTAAAGAGTTTCTATTTTCACTTTATAAAATTATACACATATTTATATAGTCCTGTTTTACAATGTCATCCATAGTCGTTTGCTTAGGCCGACTCATGTCCAGAAGTGAAAACAATTTTTCTTTAATGACCTTTCTTCTGCCTTTGGGGACAAGCATAATTAAAGCGAGTTTTATAGTCAAGTCCCCACATATTCAAATCTCTAAATTAATTTTCCCAGTCTTGTTCTTTTATCTCAAGTAGTTTAGAGCACAGAGACATAAAGTTACTTTCAAAAATAAAGGTTCCTAAAGAAATGTTACTTTTATGTTTTGGAAAGCCTCAAAGTACAAGTTGGCAAATATTTATAATGATTATTATAGAAATTATGACTAAGCGAAAATTACCGTGGAGCAGGAGAGAATGTAGACTTTGGAGACTCCTGTTTCTCTTCCTCAAAGAATTCAGAAGCCAAAATATTCGAGGTTGAAGACAACGCATCTGCTATACTTTCTGCTTCATTGTCTGAATGTTTACGAGATACTCCAACAACAACTTTCACCTTTTTCGGAGAAAGATCATCTACAGGTGGTGCCATTCGCCCTAAAGCCAGAACACACCAAAATAAGCTATATGTGTAAAATGAAATTTCTGTAACTTCGTTCACTTTTACTTCTAAAGTTATTCAATTTCTCTGAATGAATTATTGCATAACCATACATTTCCCGGAGTAATTTTTAACTATTATCATTTCTCAAACCAACTTATATTACACCTCTCTGATGTGAAAAATTAGGAAAATAGAATGTTAAGCTGCTCAGGCAAGCTGAAATGGAAATACAACTAGAACCTAAAAATCAGGTTTCCTAATTCGCTAGCAAATTTTTAAAAACTAAACTAACCCAAATTCCAACAGTCGTAAGAACTTGAAGAGCTGTGTTAAAACAAATCCGTACCCTACTTTGTGTTACATATAGCAGTTCATACAGGCATATGGATCTATAGGCATACAGGCATAGTGCAATGCTACTTAATTATTAAACAAAAAAGAAAATTAGTAAAGTTTAGAAAGTGACATTAATTTTATGTTATTGCATCAAGAAAGAAAAAGCTCACTAAAACATTCTGAAAAGTCACATCTGGTAGCACTTAATCAATGTTTTTGTGTGCTGCCATTAAATTTACCGAACTATTGCCATGAAAATGATTAAAATTAATAGAAATAACTATGAGTAATTTTTAAGATTTTCCCCAGATAAAACAACTAAATGGGTGTACTTAAAAATACTATTAAACCAGGGTTAGCTTTTTTTAGGGAAAACAATGTCTGCCCTTTAAGTCTTCATCATTGTACAAACTGCAAAATAATGTGAATACACTTAAATTTTGAGGTATGATTTTTATTATAGGAAAATTACATAACTTTTAATACATTTCATCTAATTTCTAGTACAATGATGAAGAGCAGTGTATCAACTACTGCATATTACAGTAAAAATACAAAAATCGAGAGCTACATCTTTATAGAGTTTTAAAGAACTTGTGATCCTCCACCTTTACCAATTAACTGAATATAAACATAAACTCTTCCTTAACACATTGTCATTTCTTAGGCCCTAACTCCAGTCAGCCTCCAACATCTGTCATGATTACTAACTTAATTATCTCAAAACCCCTACTTATTTCCATCTCCAATGCTACCACTCTAATTAAAATCTCATCTCCCATTTGGACTGTGTGAAGACTTCATATCTATTCTCCATCCCTTCTCTGTTGACTTCCTCCACTGTAATCTCCACACAAATTTAGAGATATCTTCATAAAATATCTCCAGGACCAATCTGGAATTACAACTAAATTGTAGAGAAATCATCTGGAAAAACCAATGGAACAACAGCTGGAGCCTTATAACCACTGACAGATGGAAGAAACCTCTTCACCACCATGTAACTGGTAGGGAGTGCAGAGGAGACTCAAGAGGGCTAGCTGGGTCCCAGAGGTGGGAGCTGAAGTGCCAGAGAGAAATTCAGTGGCTGGGGGTGGGGATTCCCCCTGAGAAGTGTGGGATCTAAATTCCAAGCAGGGCTCCCATGCCTATAGCACGAGAGCCAGGAAAGACACCCAAAAAACATCCAGCTGTTTCTCTCTGCCAGGAAGAGGTGGCTGGAGTCACACAGAGCCTTCTAAAGAGGGAACGCACATAATTTTGTTTGCAGCCCCTTACCCTGAGCTCCAGCAAAGGGGGAACAGAGTGGACTAGTGATGTTGGAGGAGGGTCTGGGGACAGAGGCTTTGGGAAGAGAACTAAGGGAGCAGCTGCTAGGATCCCTGTGTTGAGTCATCATCGATACTGCAGAAGCCATCTTGCTCAGGCAGAGTAGTCTCCTGAGTGGCATCAGCCTGAGGGGAGGTGATAGCCCCATCCCCAGGAGTTACTCTGCCCCAACCTATAGTGCTTAAGCCTGTCTGCTGAGTGCAGCGTGACTAGATTAACAATGGAAGAAGACTGCCACAGACTGTGGATCACTCTTAGTCTCGAACAGGATGCCTACTAAGGCCAGACTGGGACACATTTGACAAAACCAAGGGCCAATTCAGAAAGAGAAAGCAGAGAAACGAATTCCACCATGTTCTTCGTGATTTACATTATTTTCTCTCCTGCGCAGCTTGTTAACATTCATTTCTTGTCCTTCAAGTTTGTGCATATTAAGTCACTAAATTTTACATTATAGTTTATTTCAAATCTCATATTTTGCTCCTCCCTTCTCTTACTCCATTTTACCTCTTCTTTCCTCTTATTTTCATTTTAAATTATATTTTCTCTCTTGCTACCACTTGTTTCCATTCCACACTTTTTACTATTTCTTCCCCCTCTAGCCTCTCAAAATCATTTTTCTGTCATCAGTCATTTCACATTCTTTTTCCCATTCTTAAAATATTTGTCCTCTCTGCACCTTTATCAATTTTTGCTCATCGGCTGTGGGTAACGTGGTGGTTGTTGCACCTCTCCAATTTTATTTCTAGATCTTCACTATTATATTTCAAATATCAAATTTTACCACTCCCCCTCTCCTATTCCATTTTGCCTTCCTCCTGCCCTTTCTCTTTTTCATTTTAAATTTTAATTTTTCCCTGTCTTAGCCTGGTTTTCATTTCTCACTTTTAGTAGTCCTTCTTCCTCTATCATATCAAAATCACTTCTCTTTCCTTTAGACATCTCTTAAGATTTCCTTCTTTCTGTTTTCCCTCTTATTCCCTTCCACCTATATTAATCTTTGCTCGTTGTTGACAGTGCTGTGATGGATCTTCTTATCCAATTTGGTTCCTATTTTTCTTTCTTCTCTACCTTTTTAAAAAAAGTTTTTTAATTTCTGTTTAATCCAAGTACTACACACTGCCTTTCTCTTACTCCATTCCACTTTCTTCCCGCCCTTTTTTATTTATGAGGTAAATTTTTCTTTCTCTCTTCACCTTGTTCTTATTTCCTACTCTTATCATTGCTCTTTCCTCTACACTTTCAAAATAATTTTTCTTTTAGTCATCTCATATTTGTTTTTTCTTTCTTATGATAGTCTTAATCTCTTTATACCTTTATTACCATATTTTACCATGTATAATGCACACTTTCTTTGCCCAAATTATAGAGGGGAAAAATAAGGATGAATATTATACATGAATAGTACTAACTTTGTATCTATAGAAATGTTTTTAATTATTTTATTTATGCTTATGCATTAAAAGTGTACCTCTAGAAAACAATGATACCCTTATGCAAACTAATATCCAGGAAAATGAAAATTGGTTTCTAAATGTGAATAAATAAAATATTGAATTAAAATATTAAAGATTTTTTTCCCGAAAGTTTATACCAAAAATGTTGGTGTGTATTATACACAGCAAAATACAGTAACACTGGCTCCTTAGCTACTGATACTGTGATTGTTTGTGAGGGTTAATTTTGCAGGTGTGGGTTTGTTTCCTAGGCTGTTTGGTTTTGTTCTGTCAGCACCTATACAACCGCATACAAGGCATGGTGGAAGGAGTGACTCTCAGTCAGCCAACCTGAGGAAAGGATCCACCAAAGAACAACCCAACAACCAAAACCCAATTACAACCAGAGAGCCCACATAAACAACATTAAGGACAGACCAAGAGCATCAAGTTCAAGAGATCAAGGAGACAGCACCACTGAATGCCACAAGTTTCCTACCATAGAAATCATACCACAAAGACAGAGAGTCAAGGCAGATCAATCTAGGAAGCAGAAACAAACAAGAAGAGCCCCTAGGGAAACAAAGAAACCACCCCCAACTTAAAGGAAAGGAGGAATCTCGGTAAGTGAACTTGAGGCAAGCAAACTATCAGATATTGTGCTTGAAATAATGGTTATAAGGATGCTCAATGAGCTTGGTAAGAACTACAAAGGACCCTAGGGAAGTTACAAAGAATGTATTGCAAATTACACTAGCATGAAAAAGGATGCAAAAAGTATCAGTAAGAGCTAGGAAGAAATGAATACAATATCTGAAACAAAGAACAGAGGAGAAGGAATTCACAGCAGGCTAGATTACGCAGAGGATCAAATCAGTGAGCTGGAGGACAAAGTAGGAAAAAAAATTCCCAGACAGAGCAACAAAATGGAAAAAGACAAAAAGGAATGAAGAGGGTTTAAGGGAGCTGCAGGACAACATGAAACGTAATAATGTCCATATCATAGGAATACCGGAGGAAGAAGAGGAGAAGCAAGGATTAGAAAACCTGTTTGAAAAAGTAATGACAGAAAACTTTCCTAACTTGATGAGAGAAAAAGTTATATAAGTCCTGGGAGCACAGAGGGTCCCAATCAAGATAAATTCAAAGTGGGACTCATCCCAGGGATGAAAGGATGGTATAACATTCACATCAATAAACATAACACACCACATTAAAAAAATGAAAGACAGAAACCACATGATCATATCAATAGATGCTGAAAAAGCATTATGATAAAGTTCCGCATTCATTCATGATACAAAACCCTCGGCAAAGTGGGAGTAAAGGGAGAACACTTCAGCATAATAAAGGCCATATATGAGAAACCTACAGCCAACATCATACTCAACAAGCAAAAACTAAAAGCTTTCCCCCTAAGATCAGGAACAAGACAAGGGTATCCACTTTCACCACTTCTATTCAATGTAGTGTCTAAAGTTCTAGCCACAGTGATCAGACAAGAAAAAGAAATAAAAGGCATCAAATTGGAAAGGAAGAAGTAAAACTGTCACTATTTGCAGACGACCTGATAGTGTACACAGGAAACCCTACAGGCTCCACCAAAATACTACTCAACCTAATAAGATAATTTGGCAAAAGAGCAGGACATAAAGTCACTATTAAGAAATTGAAAGCATATTTATACACCAATAATGAAATATCAGAAAGAGAAACTAGGAAACAAATCCCATTTATTATAGCAACAAGAAAAATAAAGTACCTAGTAATAAACTTAACCAAGGAGATAAAAGACCTATACTCAGAAAACTACAGAACATTGAAGAAAGAAATTATGGAACATACAAACAAAGGGAAGCATATACCGTGCCCATGGACTGGAAGAATTAACATCATTAAAACATCCGTATTACCCAAAGTAATCTATAGATTCAATGCAATCCCTATAAAAATACCAATGATATATTTCACAGACTTAGAACAAATATTTCAAAAATTTATATGGAATCAAAAACAACCCTGAATAGCCTCAGCAATCTTGAGAAAGAAGAACAAAGTAGGAGGGATCACAATACCTGATATCAAACTATATTATAAGGCCACTGTAATCAAAACAATATGGTACTAGCATAAGAACAGACCCATGGATCAATGGAACAGAATACAGAGCCCAGAAAGAAACCCATGTCTCTATGGTAAATTAATAGTTGACAAAGGGGGCATAAGCATAAAATGGAGTAAAAATAGACTCTTCAAAAATTGTGTTGGGAGAATTGGAATGGTACATGCAAAAAACTGATACTAGACCACCAATTTAACACCATACACTAGAATAAACTCAAAATGGATAGAAATCTTAAACATAAACCATGACAGCATAAATGTTCTAGAGGAAAATATAGGCAGTAAAATTTCAGATATCCCACAAATATTTCTGCCAATATAGCATCTAGGTCAAGGGAAATAAAAGAAAAAAATAAACAAATGGAACTACATCAAAAGAAAAAGCTTCAGCATGACTAAAGAAAACATCATCAAAATGAAAAAGGAATCAACTGTATGGGAAAACATATTGTCAATGAGACCTTGGACAAGGGTTTGATCTCCAAAATATATAAACAACTCATAAAACTCAACACCAAGAAGACAGACAATCCAATTACAAAATAGGCAAAGGACCTCAACAGCCACTTCTCCAAGGAGGACATACAGAGGGCCCATAGGCATATGAAAGGATGCTCAACATCACTAGCCATCAGAGATGCAAATTAAAACCACAATGAGATACCACCTCTCACTGGTTAGAATAGCCACCATTGACAAATCAACAAACAACAAATGCTGGTAAGGTTATGGAGAAAAGGGAACCCTAGAGCACTGTTGGTGAGGATGCAGACTGGTGCAGCCACTGTGAAAAACAGTATGGAATTTCCTCAAAAAAATTAAAGAAGAACAGCCTTTTTACCAAGAGACTCCACTGCTGGGATTATACCCTAAGAATCCTGAAACACCAATTCAAAAACACCTATGCACCCCTATGTTCATAGCAGCGTTATTTACAATAGCTAAGTGCTGTAAACAGCCTAAGTGCCCATCAGTAAATGAGTGGATCAAAAAACTGTGGTACATTTATACAATGGAATACTATGCAGCAGAAAGAGAGAAGGAACTCCTACCTTTCGCAACAGCATGGGTGCAACTGGAGAGTATAATTCTAAGTGAAATAAACCAGGTGGCAAAGACAAACACCATATGATCTCACCTATAAGAGGAAACTAATGAACAAAACAAAGGAGCAAAATAGAACCAGAGGCATGGAAACAATGAACAAACTGACAGTGATGGGGGGTAGGGGGTCGGGGGCAGAGGGAGAAGGGGAAGTGTCTAGACTAGGAACATGTATAAATGTGCCAATGGGCAACAAAACAGGTTGGGGATTGAGTAGAGGAATAGGAGGGGCAGGAGAGAGCAATGGGAGAAATTTGGGACAACTGTAATAGAAAAATAAAAAATAAAAAAATAAAAAGACCAAAATCTTTATAGCCTGCATAAGCAGATTTTCAGCACTTTTGATCATGATCTCTAAAGTGTTTCATATTATGACCCATTTCTTACTTACAGGACTGTGTGTGTACATGTGCATATACATTATAGATATGTCTGTGCATATATGTATGTATGTGTGTATTTTTTTGTTATAAATAATTGGAACTAAAGTTTCAAAAAAAACTTATCTTTTTAAGTGCAATTCACCATGATATTTACTATTCTGTTGTTTTTCCTTAAGATGCAAGTCACTGAGTAGATTTTATTTCTACTACTAAATCACAGTTTAAAAAGCAATGGCTATAGACCTGGCTGTGTAGCTCAGTTCATTGAAGTGTCACCCCAAAAGCCAAGGCTGCAGTTCTGATCACCAGTTAGGGTACATACAAGAATCAACCAATGAATTCCCAGATGGGTGGAGCAAGAAATCAATGTTTCTCTCTCAAATTAATAAATAGAGAAACTCCTCAGTGATGCCTTCCCTGACCACCCTATTTAAAAGTTATGCATTGGAGATCCAATATGGTGGCAGGGTAGGTGGAAACTACACTAACCTCCCAGGACAAAAATGGAATTATAACTGAATTGTAGAAAAATCATACCAAATAACCAACTGAACACTAGCTAGAGAGAAGCCTTATAACCGAAGAGAGACGAAGAAACCACTTCACCAAAATGAGATGGGTATGAAGTGTGAAAGAGGCACGGGCTGCAGCTGATGTGCAGAGAGGTACTTCAAGCAGCCATGGTGTTCCCTGTGAGAAGTGTGGGCTCTAAACCCCAAACTGGGCTACCCAGGATAGAGCACCAGAACAAGGAAAGGAATGCAAATAAAATCTAGCTTTGAAAAGCAGAAGGATTTCTGTCTGACAGAAATGGACAGCTAGAGATGCAGAGCACCTCTTAAAGGGCCAATATACAAAATTTTATTTGCAGCCACTTGCCCTGGGCTCCAGCAGAGGAAGGCAGGACAGATTAGAGACAAGTGAGGAGATTCTGGGGCTGGTGGATCTAGGGGATAGCTGAAGGGTCAGCTGCCAGGATCCTTTGCTCAATTATTCCCCCCACTGCAGAAGCCATCTTTCGCCAGCAGAGCACCCCCCTCCATTGTGGCATCAGCCTTAGAAGAAGGAATAGCCCCACTTTCAGGAATCCCTCTTGCCCCACCCCATTGAGATTAAGCCACCAGGCTACTGAGAAGTACAGGGGGAGGCAATTTCAGTAATTAAGCGTAAGAGAAAGATTGCAAGCAAAGGCAGATCTCTAGGAGCTTGAGACTTTTGCTGACCCTCCCCCAAACCAGGTGTGGGTAAAAGCCAGATTTTGGTGTGCAGCTGGGATCTTTCTGCACACCCTCAGGCCCAGCAGAAGGAGCTACGCACTGTGGATTGCTGATAGCTCCAAACAGGTTGCCCAAAGTCAGTCACAGGGAGCATCTGACACATATCTGCACCAGAGTCTGCAGAGCTACCTAATATATAGAAACAAACACAAAGAGGCAACTAAAATGGGAAGACAAAGAAACACTCACCAAATGAAAGAACAAGAGAATTGTCCAGAAGAGCTAAATGAGATAAAGACAAGCAATTTATCAGATACAGAGTTTAAAGTAATGATTATAAAGATGCTCAGAAAAAGCATAAACAAAGACATAGAAACCATAAAAAAAGGACCAATCAGAAATAAAGAATGCAGTATCTGAAATAAATAATATACTGGAAAGAATAAACAGGTCAGATGAAGCAGAGAATCTAATCAGCTATTTGGAAGATGAGGTAGAAAAAAAATCACCGTAGCAGAGCAGCAAAGACAAAGAAGAATTTAAAATAATGAGGAGAGTTTAAGGGACCTTTCAAACACCATGAAGCATAACATCATCTGCATCATGGGAATAACGAAAGAAGAGAGGAAACCAGGGATCAAGAACCTATTCGAAGAAATAATAACTGAAAACCTCCGGTAACACATCAAAGGAAAAAGCACACTGTGAGAGCAAGCACAGGAGAGAAAGGACCCCATAGGACCACAAGAGGACATATCATAATTAGATGGCAAAACTTAAAGTCAAGGTGAGAATCTTAAAAGCCACAGAGAAAAGCAGTTAGTTACCTACAAAAGAGTTCCTGAAATTGGATTTCTCAACAGAAACACTTCATGACACAAGGAAGTGGCATGAAATATTCAATGTGTTGAAAAGCAGGACCTACAACCAAGGTTACATTACCCAGCTAGGTTATCATTTAAAATTGAAGGCAAAATAAAGAGCTTCCCACACAAGAAAAAGCTAAAGGAGTTTGTTACCACTACATCGGTGTTGCAACCAACGTTAAAGGGCTTGCTTTAAGAAGAAGAAAAAGAGAGGAAAATGGTTAACAAATAAAATGGTCATAAGTACAAATCTATGAATATTCACTTTAAATGTAAATGGTTTAAATGCTCCAACCAAAAGACAGAGGGTAGCTGAATGGATAAGAAAACAAGACCCATCCATATACTGTCTTCAAGAGACCCACCTCAGAACTAAAGATACACACAGACCAAAAGTAAAGAGATGGAAAAAAGATATTTCATGCAAGTCAAAAGAAAAAACAACCTGGGGTAGCAGTACTTCTATCCCACAAAATAGGCTTTTAAACCAAGGCTATAGTCAGAGAAAAAGGACAATACATAATGGTAAGGAAATAATGCAACAACAGACTATAAACCTAGTAAACATTCATGTACCAAACACAGGAGCACACACACATGTAAAGCCAAACTTGATGGACATAAAGGGATACTGGCAGAAATACAGTCAGAGTAGGAGATTTTGACACCCCACTGACATCAATGGATAGATCTTCTGGACAGAAAATCAACAAGGGGACAGCAGCCTTAAATTACACACAAGATTAAATGGAGTAAACTGATATCTTCAGGGTATTCCATCCCAAAGTAACAAAATATACATTCTGTTCAAGTGCACATAGAACGTTTTCTAGGATAAACCACATGTTAGGACATAAACAAGTCTCAATAAATTTGAGAAGACCAAAATCATACTAAGCATCTTTTCTGACCATAATCCTAAAAAACTAGTAATCAATCACAGGAAGAAAACTGAAAAATACACGAAGATATGTAAGCTAAATAACATGCTACTAAACAATGAATGGATCAACAAAGAGATCAAGAAAGAAATAAAAAAATACCTTGAAACAAATAAAAATGAGAACACTACAACCCAAAATCTGTGGCATACAGGGAAAACAAGCCCATCAAAAACAGAAACTCATAGCACTACAGGTCTATTTCAAGTAACAAGGAAAAGCTCAAATAATCTAACTTTACATTTAAAGGAACTTGATAAAGAACGAACAAAGCTCAGAAAAAGGAAAATAAAGATCAGAGCAGAAATAAACAAAGTAAGTCTATAAAAATAATACAAAAGACCAATAAATCCATGAGCTGGTTCTTTAACCAGACTTATCAAGGAAAAAAAAAAGATAGTAGACCCAAATAAAGAAAATCAGACACAAAAGGAGAAGTAACAAGTGACATCCAAAAAAAAGAAAAAAAGGATTGTACAAAAATATTACAAACAACTAAATGCCAACAAAATGGACAACCTAGATGAAGTGGATAAATACCTAGAAACATACAGTCTTCCAAAACTAAATCAGGAAGAATCAGAGAATCTGAATAGACAGATTACACCTAGAGAAACTGAAGCAGTAAAGAAATTACTCCCAACAAACAAAAGTCCTGGACCAGAAGGCTGCAAAGGTGAGTTGTACCAAACATTCCTAGAAGAACTAACACCTCTCTTTTTCAAAATATTCCAAAAAATTCAAGAGGAAGAAAGACTCCCAAGTTCATTTACAAGACCAACATTATCCTAATTCCAAAAGACACTACAAAAAAAGAAAATTATAGGCCAATATCCCTGATGAACATAGATGCTAAAATCCTCAACAAATTATTAGCAAACCCAATTCAGCAATGCATCAAAAAGATCATATACCATGACCAAGTGGGATTTATTCTGCAAATGCAAGTTTGGTGCAACATTCGCAAATTAATAAACGTGAGTCACCACATAAACAAATGAGGCTAAAAAAACACATGATTATACTAATAGATGCAGAAAAAGAATTTCATAAAATCTAGCATGCATTTATGATAAAAACTCTCAGCAAAGTGGGAATAGAGGAA
This sequence comes from Pteronotus mesoamericanus, assembly GCF_021234165.1. Lineage (NCBI taxonomy): Eukaryota > Metazoa > Chordata > Mammalia > Chiroptera > Mormoopidae > Pteronotus > Pteronotus mesoamericanus. Next base: position 27,425,460 of record NW_026555085.1, on the reverse strand, counting down.
ACATACGTAAACGTAAAAAAGGTCACACATGACATTCTCACTGCCAGCATCATACTCAATAGGAAAAAACTACAAGTGTTCCCCTTAAGATCAGGAACAAGACAGGAATGTCCACTTTCACCTCTCTTATTTAATGTAGTACTGCAAGTCATAGCCATAGCAATCAGACAAGAAGAAATAAAAGGTGTACAAATTGGAAAGGAAGAAGTAAAACTGTCTTATTTGCAGATGACATGATACTGTACATAGAGAGCCCCAAACATTCCACCAAGAAACTACTAGAACTACTAAATGAATTCAGCTGAGTAGCAGGATACAAAATTAATATCCGGAAATCACTGGCATTTTTATATGCCAGTATCAAATTAACAAAGGGAAATTAAGAAGACAATCCAATTCACAACTGTTTCAAAAAGAATAAATACCTAGGAATAAACCTAACCAAGGATGTAAAAGTTCTGTACTCAGAAAACTATAAGACACTGAAGAGCCCTGGCTGGTATGGCTCAGTGAATTGAGTGCCGGCCTGCGAACCAAAGGGTTGTTGGTTCAATTCCCAGTCAGGGCACATGCCTGGGTTGTAGGCCAGATCCCCAGTAGGGGCACGCAACAGGCAACCACACACTGATGTTTCTCTCCCTCTCTTTCTCCCTTCCTTCCCCTCTGTCTAAAAATAAATAATAAATAAAATCTTTTTTAAAAAAAGACACTGAAGAAAGAAATTGAAGAAAATACAAGTAAGTGGAAGCACATACCATGTTCATGGATAGGAAGAATTAATATCCTTAAAATGTCCATACTACCCAAAGCAATCTATAGTATATATTCAATACAATTCATATCGATTCCAATGACATATTTCACAGAACTAAAACAAATATTTTAAAAATGTATATGGAACTACAAAAGGCCCCACATAACAACAGCAATCCTAAGAAAAACAAAGTTGGAGGAATCATGCTACCCAGTATCAAAGTATACTGTAAGGCTATAGCAAGCAAAATAGCATGGTACTGGCATAAAAACAGACATATAGAGCAATGGGAAAGAAATATGGGCACAGAAATAAACCCACAACTTTATAGTCAATTAATATTTGACAGAGGAAGCAAACACATACAATGGTCTATAGTTTATTCAATAAATGGTGTTGGGAAAATTGGACAGCTATATGCCGAAAAATGAAATCAGACCACCTTCTTACACCACATACAAGAATAAATTCAAAATGGATTAAAGACTTAAATGTTAGACCTGAAACCATAAAAATCCTGGAAGAAAATATAGGCAGCAAAATTTCAGACACTGCTTGTAACACTATTTTATCAGATACATCTCCCCAAAAAAAGGAAACAAAACAAAAAATGAACAAATGAGACTACATCAAACTAAAAAATTTCTGCACAGCAAAGGAAAACATCATCAAAATAAAAAGACAATCCACGAATGGGAGAACACATTTGCTGATACATTTGATAAGGCGTTAATACCCAAAATTTATAAAGAACTTACCAAACTCAACACCAAAATAACAAACCCAATTAAAAATGAGCAAAGGACCTGAACAGATACTTCTCCAAAGAGGACATACAGATGAGATGGCCCACAGACATATGAAAAGATGTTCAACATCACTGATCATGAGACAAATGCAAATTAAAACCACAATAAGATATCATCTCACACCTGTCAGAATGGCTATCACCAATAAATCAACAAAGAACATGCGCTGGTGAAGATGTGGCAACAGGGGGACCATTTTGCACCGTCGGTGGGAATACAGATTGGGGCAGCCACTGTGGAAGCAGTATGGAGTTACCTCAAAAAACTAAAAATGGAACTGCCTTATGACCCAGAGATTCTACTTCTGGGAATTTATGTCAAGGAACCCAAGACACTAATTCGAAAGAATATAAGCACCCCTGTTTATAGCAGCACTGTTTACAATCGCCAAGATCTGGAAGTAGCCCAAGTGTTCATCAGTAGTAAGTAAATAAAACAACTATGGTCCACATACACAATGTATTACTATTCAGCTATAGAAGACCAGAAAATTTTACCCTTTGCTACAGCATGGGTGGAACTGCAGAACATCATGGTAAGTGAAATAAGCCAGTCAGAGAAAGTCAAGTACCATATCATATGATTTCACTCATATGTGGAATCTAATGAACAAACTTAACACGCAAAATATAGACAAATTCATGGACAGCATGCTGACAGCTCTGCTGGGGGCAGGGTGGAGAAACCAAGCAAAAAGGAAAAAGGACTCATGGACACGGACAACAGTGAGGTGACTCGGGCGGGACAGAGCAGGGAGTTGGGGACAGAAGAGGATATAAAAAGGATAAATGGTAATGGAAAAAATGCAGTTAAAAAAATTATGCCTCAAAAAGGAATAATAAATATTTCTTAAAAGTAAAATTAAGAAATAAAAATAATTTTTAAAGAAAAAGAAAAGCAATGGCTATGAGATACCATGAAATCTGATTTCTAAATATCTCTTCAAATAAATAATGTGCCTTTCCTTGAATTTTGTTCAAGCTCACTGCCAATCCCAGTACCTAGAATGGTCCTTTTCTCTCTGCATAGTTCTCAACCTTCGTGTCTCAGTTTAAATGTAAATTCCTCAGCCAAACCTCCCCTCAACCCCAGTGTCTAGGCTAGGTCCTTCTGTCATCTAAATACATTTCTAACAACTGTACTTTTGTAACTCAAATTATCACCTGTCTGTCCTTCCCCCTAGATTACAGTTTCTGTTAAAGCCTGGATAACATCTAACTTTTTCACCACTATATTCCTTGCACCAGCAAAGTACCTGGCAAGGAGTAAGAACTCGGTACGTATTTTTACAATGAGTGACCCAAGATAAGAATACTAGAGAAAAGATAATTTATGACTTGACATTAGTTATATATAACAATACGAGTATTATTTCACTTCTCCATTTAGTAAATGACAGTACCATCACTACTGCCCACAATTTCTAATGTCTATTATAATATTTAAATTTTAGTCATTTGACCCTGAGTTAATAAGTTCATATCTTATATAACAGAATTGATAATAGATAGTAAGTACATTATACCAAATTACACGTCAATCCTGAAGAATAGTCATTAAAAACAAAATGTGCTACTCTTCAAAGGAAATAGGTGGGTATTTTACCACCAATACTGGGAAAACAAAACCTACTTAAACTACAAATACAAGTTATCCCCTTTCCAAATGAAAGCAACATTATAGATAGAAAAATTTCCACTTACCTATGCAAATTTTGCAGTTAAGATCAAAAAGATGTTGTCTGTGTTGACTAGTGGTATCTTTAGACATGGAGTCAATCTCTTCTTTTTGTTTTTCAGATCCTTCGGTCTTTTCTAATGACTTATTACCTGCATGTTCCTAAAAGAAGTCAGAATAAAAGTTAGATTCGGCAGATTAAATTTGACCTCAATGATTAAAATCAACTTATAATTCACACTGACATTTTTCCAAAATGAAACTGTTCTATTTATAGGTTATTTTTCACTATTTAAAAAAAAAGAATGTTTAGATATTGACTTAAGATAAAGCAAAACTTAAACATTCCTCCTTCTCCAATGCAACTAACAAGATTTTATGTATTTCATCACTAACATTTAAAATAAGAGGCTGCACCAGCTATCAAACTACAGACAGCCTAAGAAGCACTCGCAGGTTTCAAGGCCTACTAAGGAATTTGCTAAGTCACAGAGGCCCCAGGAATACATTTTAACAAGTGCTTCACAGATGCCCATGATGCAAATAGTCTGTAGTCTGTACACTACATACAGAGAAATGATACTTTAAACACTCCCAGAAAACCATTAAACTTTAAAAAAGGCTACTTTAAAATATGCATTTTTAAAAATTCTTTCTATTTTAAGAAATTAGGCAAATAAACCTTTTCTGAATCTTCATGCTATAAGCACTATAAAACACGACATTTTTATTATCTTTACCTGAATCTCCATGGCTGCATCCTGTTCTTTCATTGGAGCATCACTCTCAATTTCTATTTCACCTTTATGAGTTATTTTTGTGATTGGTCGTCTTTCCACTTCTCTCTGCTCTTTCTCAATCATCTCTATGGTCTAACAGGAAACATTTTAAAGAAATACTTCAAAATTAAAAATATGTTTTAAATAATGATCAGCTTATTTTAAAATAAAAACATCATCATAGCTGATTTTTAATCTTTAGATAGTGTCTCAAACAAACTAAGGATACTGAATACCTACATATGCCAGAGACAGTTTTCAGTGCTGGGGGTATAAGAATCAGAACCTATGCCTCCTATGCCTCAGCCTTGAGAAGCTCACATGTACATAAACTTGAGGCAACTGAAGTGCAATGTAATTTGTAAAGTAATGAAACATAACGTTCATATTTAAAATCTGCCTTCTAATTTAGTATTTTAGCAACTGCCTCAGGGAAATGAAAACTAACTTTCACTTAAGATTCCTAACTTGAAGTTTGTTAACGTCCCCCAAACAGTATGAAGTTTACTCAAACACCAAAAAATTAACAGGTAGTCTCCCCTATCAGTTGTCTCCTGAGCATACTTTGTGATTTGTATGATAACTCACAGCTGAACAAGCTCAGCAATAAAACACAGTAATTAAATTACATGCAGCAAGAATTAGAAAAAGGTAGCTAAGAATGGAATGGCTTAAGGAAGGTAAAGAAGGGTCTGGTCATTTATCTCGCCTGTGTTAAGTACCAAGTCTCCTTTAAAGAAAGAAATCAGGTACATGATCTAAAGATAAAACAAGCTGGTCTCCAATGCAGATGATACTTGCAGCCAGAGTTTCAAAGAAGAGAGGCGTTGTGCATATTTGGGACATGGAGAGCAACAAAAGGAGACACTATTTTCAAAGGTAGAGTTCAGGAGAAATTACACAGGGCAAAAGTGAAGAAATATGTGAATTAAGTATAATATATCAAATCAAGGACTCTGGCACTTCAAACTAGATTCGGCAGATCTACTTGAAGGCTTAATACCTAAGATGCAGGTATTTTGGAGAACAGAATCAGGTAACTCATTAGAGTTATCATAACTATAAAGTAACCAGTATTTTCTATAAAGTAACAGGGCTAATATTCTGAGGCCATTGTAATAAAAATAATGGGTGATGTGGCGACCTCATTGTCAAGTCTCCAGTCTCATATTCACTTAAATCTTCAAAGGTATTTCAAGTTCACAACTTTCAACGGAAACTCCTGGCATCAATGACTTCCACAATTTTTTAGTTTTAAAATGCAATATGGTGCACATATTATATATTTAACATGACATTCCAGTTACATTTGGGACAGCACTACTTAAATACAAAACATTTCTGTGAATAAAAACATTAAGATGTGACAATTCAGGTCAGAGTTTATCAATAAATTTGTTACAGAAAAAACATTTTGCAGAGGTTTTGGCATTTTAAACTTTGAATTGGGGAGCATAAACCTGCAAAATGATCATTTCATCTTAATCTGGCTCTACAAATTACCAATGTTCATATCTTCAAATTGAACTTCTAAAAATTGCAGATGTGATTAAGATGTGCCCATTTTCCCATTCTTCTGATTTACAAATTACGTAACAAAACACAAAGTATTTATGTAACCTGATAACTTGAGAAAATGGAAAAAAAAAGCAGCAGAGCTCAGGAAAAACAAAAGATAGAATTTAAAAACAAAGTTAAAGGAGTAAAGTAACTAGAAATATAGGTTTTAATATAGTCAAACACATATTCCTAAATAATCTTACATGTCTGTTTTCTCTTCGTCTCCAAGCAGCTAACTCCTTAGAAGCTAGTTCTTCTGGACTCATTCTTATAAGATGATCAGGGGTTACTTCTCCTTTCAGTACTTTTTTAAATAATATCTGGAAATATTTTAAAATGGGAAGAGGAGAAAAACATTTTCAAAACAAGGAAAAGCTGCTATACAGAATCTTATAATAAATAAAGATGAAATTTTGAAACCTGGTTCACAAATGTTTTATGATTTACATATTACCTACTACAAGAATAGTGGCAGTCTTGTAGTCTAGAACTTACTATTTAAGGTAGCAAAATACACATTTCATATAAAAATCAATACATGATGGGCAAGCATGTACACTGGTGCCATTACAACAACTATCCCAAAGTTGTTTTACACCTTCCCAAGGACATGTCATAACAGACAAGGAAATGCATAAATGAACTTTATTTAATGTGATGTCTTTCATATTTTTAGGATTTCTATGTTTAAATCCTAACAGGCTTGGAGGGAACTCCAGAGAGAAGAACAACTGCAAAAAAGAAACCTAAAGGAAATATCCACTTATTGAGGAAACTGATCTCCTGGACAATAATGGCAGATTATACACTGTAGAATCCTCTTAAGTAGTTCTTAGAATACTTCAAGAAAATACCTAAATTACATACTATAGCAAATATAATTATACAAACTGACAAACTGCTAATACCTATGTAGTAACCTTGTAAGACTTCAATAAATATGCAAGGAGTTTGCATCCTCACAAACATGCACAGCTTTTAGATTCCCTTTAAGTCACAAACAAGAAATCCCAGGAAAGATTAAGTTTTCAATTAATGTTTTACTCCACTACTAAAAGATATTTAAAACTAAAGTCATGTTCAGTGTAATAAAAATGTCTTTAAAATAGCTTTGTTTTTTATCTAAAGGCAATTTAAGGAATGTAGCTATTTTCAGATTTAAATCAGAAGTATTAATATAATACTATCAATTTTAGCTTTATAGTTTTTAAAGAAAGCATATGAATTTTTAAACAAACTGGATTATACAAGGGACATAAAAGAAAGAAAATTCACATAAATCAGGTAAAGACAGACTTAGTATTTATATTTCAGTAGACTCATTCTATAACATTAGTCATCTCTAAGCAAAACTGAATTCAGTAGCAAAAGACTATTAAAATTACAAAGTCTCACTCCAAGAAATAAATTATACATCTATTGTATTACAATCTCAAATCCCTATGTATTCAGGAAAATTGGAACCATAAATATCCATGAACATGAACAAAACACTTACATTGTTTTTAGGATCTTTCAGATTGAACATCAAACTTCTATATTTGTTCTTATATTTAGCATCTGTGTCCCGAAAAAAAGAGAAAAGCTCTTTTTCAATTTTTGTGGCAACTTTTGCTGCCTTTTCCTCTGGTACCTTCAAATTTGAGTCTGTAAGTCTTAAAATTAGAATAATTCAATTATTTTTCAAATACGTGAAGCACATATAATTTAATCTTCTATAATAATAACGTGTGTTACCTTTTCATAAGAATGTCTTTGAGAGAATGTCTGACACTTTGTCTGATCTGATCTGCAGAAGGCTTGGCAGTAGCAGCAGTGGGTGGATGCACATTGGATACTCCTTTTTCAGTTTTCTTCTTCTTTATCTCTTGCTTCTCTTGAGCACCTAATTTAAATAAGTATTAAAACACAATACATTTGTTTTTAAAAACTTTTTCTTTTAGTACGTAAGTTTATAAACGCAATTGACTCATTAAAAATCACTACTTATTTCTATCTACTCCACATTGAAATATTCTTGACATTCTAAATCTATACATGGAGACAGATGTTAACTACACTTATTGAGGTGATCATTTCATAGTATACAGAGCTATCAAATCATTATGCTATACACCTAAAACTAATATAATGCTACATGTCAGTTATACCTCAATTTTTAAAAAAGTTATTTCAATAAACTTTAATTAGAAATTAAGTGACCAAAACGGGGCCCTGAAGTTAAAAAACTACATATCCTTTTTTCCATTTTAGATAATGGTTTTTAGAGCTTGTTACTTTTTGCATACACACATTAATTAACCTTTAAAAAACTATTTAGCAGTGGGTGGAGGTGGAAGAGTATATGAGGAGGATAAATGATAATGGAAAAAATACAATAAAAATAAACTATTAAAAATTAAAGAAAAATAAAAATAGGACTGTAAAAAAAACCTACTGTATTTTTCCTGTATATAACGTGCACTTTTGCCCAAATTTTTTAGAGAAAATAAGGATGTGCAAACACATGGATAGTATTGTCATAATATATTAAAAAATAAATGCTAAAATTCCTTTATAATACAAAATAGAAATACCTAAATGTAAATAAATAATGAATTAAAAACTTAAAATGAAAGTCTTTCTTGAAAGTTTGGGCCAAAAACATGGGTGCACATTATACATGGCAAAATACAGTATTTAGAAAATTTGGTCTCAACTTATTAAGTGTGCAAATAATTTAATGATTTTACTACCACCACAAAACTGATGAATCTCCTCTGGTTTTAAAACAATTGTGCTTGATTAATATTTTAATTTAAATGTTAAGCTTTTCAAATGATTTTTCAATCCATCATTACTAATGCATTTGTACTTCCAAAATCTCAATGTCAAACATTCCACTTCTCATACTAGCTTATTTATTCTAGAATCTCCTCATTCCAACAATTCTTAAATCTATCATTTTTAACATTCATGCTCTCACCTTCCCTTATAACCAACTTTAATTAGATAATCTAATACTATTACCACTCCCTTGCACACTTAATACCTTTATTCTCTCTCTTTATTTGCATTGGCAAAATCACAGCCCCAGTGAAAAAAGTCAATTTCTATCCTTCACTCAATAGCCTACAAACAGCTAAAGATAACAAGACAATTAAGCACTGGTGTGGACAGTTCTTAATTTAAATTTATAAACCCCAAATCTCAAAGAGATACTCAATCTGCTCCCCTAATCCTTTTAAAATTTCCTAGTAAATTTGCCCTCTCACTTTCTATTTTCTAAAATATCTATTTTACACATTTTTGCTCCTCTTCTCAAACCAACACTACCTCTTTCCCTAACTTCAACCTCATTTGATTTTCTCACTTCATATTTTTACTGAGAAAACAGAAAAATGTCAGCTATCCCATCTTCCCATCACTAAATCAACCTGCATATGTCCTTCCTACCACAATCTCTCTTTTCTATGACCTAACCCTTCTATGTGGATCCTACTCTTCCATCTCATTTATGGATTTTTAAACCTCAACTATCACATAATCTCTCCTGTATCACCAAATTCTCTCTCTACTGGATCATTTGTATTAATTTTTCAAACATGTTATAACTCCTTTTAAAAAAAAAGTCCTTGATCCCATATCCATCTCTAGCTACCACACCATTTCTGTTCCCTTTAACAACAAAATTCCTTGGATGAGTTCTCTGTAATCAGTATCTTCTTCTTGCTTTGCATTCTTTCATAAACCATTATAATTGGTTTTTCCCACTGCTCCACAAAAATCATTCTAATGAAGGTCACCAATAATCTCTATTTCACTAAACCACATATTTAACAATCTGTGTTCATCTTATTAGATGTCCAGACAACATTTGACACAGTTGATCATTTCCTCCTTTATGACACTTAATCTGGCTGCCAGACTACCAGGGTCTCTTAGTTCTCTCACCTTATTCATGCCATCTCTCTTTTTCTTCCCAACTTCTAAACACTGATGTGTCCCAAAGAATCTGCTTCAGCCTCTTTATTACTGTAGCTGTTATCTAAGTTCATGATTTTAAATTACTAATGCACTGATAAATCCAAAATTTATATACCATCCCTCAAAGCCTTCTCTAAGCTCCAGGCTCATCAGCCAAAGGTTTATTCAAACATCCTGCACCTGCATATCTAATAGGCATCTCAAGATAAAATGCCCAAATCATAATTTTTCAATATTCCTCCCCAAATCTTGTCTTTCTCATCCAATTAAATAGCACCAACATTTATCTAATCATGTACAACTCTTTCCTTCAACTACCTGTATCTAACCCATCAGCAAGTTCTGCCAACTACTGTAAAACATATCTCTGACCACTTCTCACTACCTCTATTTTACCTCTGTTCCAAGCTACCACTATTTCTTTCCTTGAATACTGCTATAGATTCCTAAATGGTCTACCCTCCTTCTCTCCTCTTACAGTCCAGTCTCCACAGAAAAACCATAGTGATTCATTCCCTTGTACAAAATCCTCTGAAGTTTTACCATGATATTCAGAATAAAATATTGACCTGGCCAGGTGATTCAGTTGGTTAGAACATCGCTCCATATACCAAAAGATTGCAGGTTTGATCCCTGAAGAGGGCACATTACCTAGGTTGCAGGTTTGATCCCCGGTCTGGGACATTATAGGAGTGGAATGGAGGATGTTTCTCTCTCACAATGTTTCTCTCTCTCCTCTCCCCCTCTCCACCCTTCCTCTCTTTGAAAATCAATAAACATACCATCTGTGAGGATTTTAAAAAGTATATTATACACACATGCACACTCTGTCATGGTGTCAAAGTGCCTACATAACTTTCTCTGAATTCATCTTCTAACACCGTTCAATCCCTCATATATTACCTTCCAATCACTCTACAGTGGCTTTCTTGCTCCTCAAATACCCAACCTGTTTCTGCCTCAAAGCCTTCAGACTGGCTATGCCACCTACCCAGTCTTTCCTCCAAACAACTTCACATCCTTCCAAATACCACTTACATTCTAAAACAAACTCCAACCACTCTCCACAACTGTGACTCTATCCCATTACTCTACTTTTTCTTCATAGTGTCTAAATTCTGTAAAATAGCATACCATTTCCTTACTTGTCTACTTATTTTCTTTCTTCTCTCATTGGTATTTAAGTGCCATGAGGACAAGCGCCTTACTAAGTTCATTAGTACTCCCTCAGAATTTAGAGTAGCAGTTTTCAATTTCAAGTATGGTTAATCACCGAATCTATATTTATTAACATTAAAATGTTAAAATTTCTAAATTTCCCTAAGTATACTAATTAATAGTATATGAAATAAAATATAAGTACATTAATACATAATAATTTCTATTAATCTTACTACCTAGTTTTGATGCTTTTTCTCCTGTACAAACACTTGTAGAATCTTTTGGCATTTTTTCATTTTTTTCTTCTGAGGCTCTCCGAGGTAATGCTTGTTGTCCCATCTTTCGAAGGGGAGCTAGCTGCCATTTTTTCATTTCATTATCTCTACAGTCTGATGAGTTTTTGCCTTCACCAGATTCCTGGAAAAGAATAGTATTTAATTCATTAAAATTAAAACTACTACACTATCTATAAATATAAAGCAAGACTCAAGAAATGTAGATAAAAAAAATTAAACCTAACCAGTATTACAGCCTATTACAATACCAAACATATTCCATTCTTTAGCCTAATAACTGTTCAAATGTTTTTTTAAAGATGTAAAAAATTATTCTCAATTATTAGCAAAAAGAAAAATCACCCTTTCATTCAAAATCCATTTGTTAAGCATCTGTCTATGAAACACCTAATAGCCTATTTAGCTCTCCTACATAAAGGAAAACTAAAAAGCAGAGATCATGTTCCCAATAATGGTATCAGAAATAAAAACTTAGATACAAGATAATAAGAGTTCTCTTAGTTGGCTGTGGATATGAGAAAATGAGGGAGGGATTATGGAGAAATAAATATCTGTATTTTTCACTATTTTTTAGAACAAATGAAGTGCTTTTCACTTATAGTAAGTGTACCAGTTTAAGTTCTCAGTGTACCAACTGGGAAGTTTCACTTCCATAACGTAGAACAAACCATCAGGATACCTGCTACTCTTGTCCTAATATAATACACAAAGAACTGGTAGTAAAACTGGCATTCCAAGACCCTTGGGAGAAATTAATCACATCATGTTAGTGTTTTAAAGATGGAACACTATGTATGGACATATAATCATAGGTTTCAAGACAGAATACATACAAAAACTGATTTTCCCCAAACAAGGAATCTTTTAATTTTTTAAATTTATTTTCCACCTCTCCAACTAGATTTACTTGACAGTAGGTACTTATTTCAATCAGTGCTATATACGCAAGTCAGGTGCAGGGCTTGGCATACAGCAGGAACTCAACAAATGGTTCAATGTAAAATCTAGGGATAACAAGTGATATTTAAAAAGCAGTTTTAGTAAACTAAAATCAGACAAGTCTAAGTAAGATTCAACAGTACGTCAAAAAGGAAGCAGTAATCACTTGGACAGCACATGAATTTACAAAATCAGACTGAACTCAATTATTTTTCTGAAAGGGGGGGTTTCCTCAAAGCATTTACGATGTTAATGTTTTTTTAAATGTCTTTTTAGACAAGCTGGAGACAATTCAACTAAATGATAAAACAATGAGCCATATTTCTGAATGGCCAAGAAGTGATGATTAATAATAAATAGAAGCTTTCCAAAGGTGTGTTATAAATTCTTCTAAATGGAGGTTTCAGTCCTGTATTATGAGCTACTTTGGTGCTAATCCAGACAACAGACAAAGCAACAGCACGTCAGGAGGACATAATCTGATTTTCAAAGTCTCAGCAGACAGAAAACAGTGGATACCATGAGAATCTGGCAAACTGGAACCTAATCCAAATTTGTCATGTAAGGAGTGTCTGAAAGAAATGAGTTTCTAATAGAGATTTCGGAGAAAACATGCTTATGCTCTTAAATCTGAATGGCTGAACTATAAGATTTCCAAGGTTCCTTCCAACTCTACAATTCATGTTCATTGTCTTTTGGACTGTTATACTTAACTATCCATATACATTTGTTGCCACTGTGTTTCCCACCCCCGAGCACTCTTAGAAAAATCAACAGTAATAAAACGGTAGACAACAAAAATAAAGAAAATTTAACCAGATAAAGTACTGTGTCCTCTATATATTGCTTCTGTAATTTACTAAGTATCTTAAAATTTCTATTAGAAAATACTTTTAGAAGGTAGATAAAATATAAGAATGAGGGAAAACTGACAGCTTGTCACATTTAAAAAAAAAATTATGAGGTGAGGGTTCCAAGCAAACACTAGGACAAAAGTAAAACAAATTAAAATTACTTTTCCTTACAGAGAAAATAACTCTTCCAGTTGAAAATAATGTCAAATGTAGTTTAAAGATTACAAGACATTTTTTATCAATAGAAGAGAAATAAGCCAGTCAGAGAAAGGCAAGTACCATATGATTTCATTATATGGAATCTAATGAACAAACTGAACTAACAAGAATAGAGATAGACTCATAGATGGAGAGCAGATGACAGTTACTGGGGGTGGAGGGGGCGGGAGGTTAAGGGATGGAAGATGAAGCGAAAAGGAAAAAGGACTCAGACACAGACAAGTGTGGTGACTAGAGGAGAGGGTTGGGTGGAGGAAGAGGGTACAGGGGGTAATAAATGGTAATGGAAAAAAATTACAATAAAATATAAACTATTAAAGGAAAAATGTTATCATTATGCACCATTTCCACCTAACACTCCAAGATCACACACATCTCCCACCACAAAAAATCCAAGTACCAAACTAGACACTAGAAATAGCAAAAAGACTTTAAAAAATAAGATCTGTATGTTCTGAAGATGTCGCTACCTAATTTCACCAAAACTGCCAAAATATTTTAGATTTAAAATGTATTGCTATAGTAAAATTTTAAAATGCACATTAGAAAAAAATCTAAGGAGAAATTTCAAATTCTAATGATCAGTCTAACAAATTTCTTAAATAACAAAAGAATGCATTAGTGAGCAGCTCACCCGTTTTAAAATTTTGACCTTGTGCTTCACTGTATCATCTATATACTTGGTTTTGTCATTTGTTGATGTATGCTTTGATAATCCAAACTTTTCATATTCCATTGTTTTGTCTTCACTATGGACTTCAACTTTAGCTTGGTTTTCCAAAATACCTGAATCTGCTATTTCAGTCTTTTTATCTTCTTCAGCACAACATTTCACACACACATACTCTTTGTCTTCCTCTCCCATTTGTTGTGCTTGAGATAGACTTAACCCAACACAATCGCCATGAAACCAGTCATCACATCTTCCACAGCCAACCATAAATCTGGAAAAGAAGAAAAGAACTTTAACACATTTTCTCAAAAACCAATGTCAAGACTAAATTAAATTTTCAATATTTGACTCTGATAGTTTGTTTTCCAGCTTTACCCATTCTATCAGTTTAACATGGAACAAGTTTTCAGAAAAAATATTCAGTGAAAATGAAACTTCTAATACGCCAATTATTTCCCCTCTAGTATGAGAAATACTGAAAAATAAAAAGCCATAGGGACGAAAATAAAGGACAACTGACCTTTGTTAGTATGCTCTATAGAATAACAGTATACAACAACATCTCCACTGACAAGGGTTAAGGTCTGTGATAATTTGATTACAATCCATCAAAATTTCATTTATCACAGACCTGAAATCATACATAAAATTGGAGAATCATTTAACCACTCATTTTTAATGACAGAAAAACCAAATTAACAAAAATACAACTCAAAAACTAACAATGAAGTCTCTCAAATTGTTTCTTGTTCACCATCTTAACTATGTAACTATTTCTTGAGGTCAAATATTCTGGTTCAGGGTGTGGCATTATTCATCTAAAAAAATCTTGAATGTAGACTTCCTTAGTACCAACCCAGTGCTTCAGCTGATAAAACTTTTTCAAAGCAAATACCAGTGTTGTATCTTAATGTAAAAAATATTAATATTCAGGCTTTTAACAAATTTCTAAAGAATGTCCCTGTAACTTTTCCCTTTACTGCATTTTATCTAAGAAATCGCTAACCAGTGAAAACGTCCAGGAACATGAGATTTATGACTCATGGCAAATCTAATATATATATGCATCAATGTTAGGGAGATATTATCTTTTTTACATATTTAAATATCACTGTTAGGAAAACTACAAAGCTCACTCAGTCATGTTTAAGTTTCCCTTCTTCAGGTTAGTAACGCATGCTATGCTTGGAAAATTAAGGATTCAGATATATTCTTTCAGGACTTAAGACTGATTTTGACAGTAATAGTGGCACCACTATGTGTCCACTCCTCTTTAAAACCTATGGTACAATAGAAAGATGTTACAGGTAATAGTTATGTGGTCCTCTCTCTAATATCGCTTGAACTCAAAATCATTAAAAGCTTCTATCTTTACATGGTATCTTGAGAAAAGTCATGCTAAATACGCTGTTCCTCAATAGCAGCACTCGTGTGTTCTAGTGCATACCAAGCTAATGCTGTGCATTAAGGACTAGACCTCAAGTGTGTAATTCACCATTCCTTACCCTAACTGGTAATGCGTGTGCTGGCTTTACCAGGTAAGCCATCATGTCCCCACTGATTCATTTGGTTTAGGGGATAAAAGCAAAAAATCTCATCCCTTATGTAAAAACAAAACTGCCAGACTCTCTTAAATTTGTAACTCTAGTACATAAACTTTTAAACAATGTAGCATTAATTTGCAAAACAGAAGTGGTTTCTCCAGGTTTGGGGAGACTTTTGATGGGTCCATGCTGCAATGATACAGATCTTAGAACCAGCAGTAAAAGAACGTTTGAAAAATACAGGTGCTTCCAAGTTTTATTTCACCTTGCACTGTTCTAAGAAATGCTATTTCTTGAAAGCAATGTCTTTGAAATATTAAAGGAAAGCTACTAGTGATTTCCCTTTATTTCCATTATTGGGAGTTATATTATTTCTTCAAGTCTTTAAGCTTTTCAGTAAGACACTATATTCAATAAAAGCTACATACCATGACCATAGTCACGCTTTTGTTCCAAATCCAAGTATCAATTTATAAAGCACATTTTTAAAGTGTTTCAAAATTTTATTTAAAAGTTTTATAATCATGAAATTTTACACCATGCCTCACGTTTCCATCTCCTCAGACTTGAGAGGCTGTGAAAAGCAACTACTAGTGCTGTTGCTGACATCTTAATAATAGTTTAGAGTTTATGTAAAAAATAATGCAGTTAAATAAAACTGAGTAATCAAGAATAACATTGATAAAAATAATTTCCATATATCCTTGGGGAAAACATCATATAACTTGAAAATTAAATTCAAAACCCAAAATGTAAACATGGAATAAGATTAAAACTTACAAGTACTATAAACTTTATGAACCGTATTTTTAAAAGATATAACAAAGAGATTATATATTTTCTTCCTTTCCATATTATTTTTCAAGGGGCGGGAGGAAGAGTATGAATCACACAGCTAACAGGATTCCTCTTCCATTTTCTGGTGTCCTTAAATTTCTGATTACCAACAGGCAAAATCACTTAACAAACTGTAAGCTGGATGTTAAAGTCTTTCATCACTTAAAAAAAGAAAAACATGTTGTATGGAGTTTAGCTCTAAATTAAGTGGTCAGCATGAATCAGTTAAATGGAAGAGTTTGAAAAATGTTTTCCTATATTGTATGTTCCTATATAGAATTTAAAGTAAAAATAAAAACATCAACTGTAAAATAACTTAAAATTCTAATCATTTTGGCATAAAGCCAAAAATTTTCAAGTTTTCAAAGTAAACTACAAAACTGTGAATTCCTATTGTTAGCAAGTTCATTAACAAAGTAACTGTTACAAGATGGGCCTTCAGTTCTTTTGTTTCCTTCAAATGAAAATCTAGGCCACATCACTATGAATGTATATATACTCTTTTCTAAGATGAAAGGGTTCAACTCCACATAAACATTAAATCAGTATTTTTGTCACTACCTAATATGCAGAACTTATCAAACTCTTAAAGTCCTGAGAAAAAACCAGAAACGTTTATTCTAGGCAAAAACTTCCTTCTCCAAATATAAGGTTTGATTATAAAGCTTTGCCTCCATTTTAAGATGTTTTTTAAAATTTCACACAATAAATTAAATCTTCTATAACTGAGCAAGAAATTATAATATAAAGATACGTCTTCAGGAGAGCTAGCAACAAAAAGACTAAGACTTGATCCTTCCAATACACTAACTTGCTTATAATTAAAAGCAGTTCAAAGGTAACATTAACTTTTTTAAATGACTATTAAACAGTCTGGTTCTTAAAATATGTATACTTCTGATTTAAGGCTGAATCCGGAAAGTAAACAGAATCCAAAAAATAAAAAATCAACACCCCAGCATGGGTGTAAACTGTTAGAGTGTCAATACTTATTGTCTTTAGGACATGTATAAAAATTGCTTATGGTCAAATATTGCATTTGGTCATACCATGAACAAATCTATTAAAAAATAATTTCCTCTGGAAGCACATACAAGAAGCTAACCTCCACAGCAATACATGTAAAATGCTGAAGATTTAATAGTCTTTACAGAAGCAAGGCTGTCAAAAGTGGTAGAAAACATCGTACCAAAAACTTTTAATGGGCTAGTGCACGACATAAAAAAGATGGATTACATTACTTCCAATATGCCCTTCCTAACAAATTCAAATCTTAAAAATCACATGCTGCACAACCGGAGCATCTTTTGGGTAACCTCAATATATGCACAGTGTATCAAAGTAGTGAAGGCTTGTTAAATGTAAAGAAAAAAAACAATCAATTATTTAGGGTTCTTTATTCACAAAATTGAAATAATATGTAATGGTGCTTCCAAAATTACCCATTTCCAATGCTGTTATATATTATTCATGTAAATTACATAGAATGAACTCAAAATCCCCACACATCTAATATTCTGTCATTTTCCAGACTGAAGCAAAGAAACTCAAGGTTTTACAGAGTAGATCCATAAGGCAGCATTCAATAAAAAAACAGAAGGACTTAACATTTAATTTTCACTTTAGGAAAATAACTTGATTTTGGTAAAATGACAGTCATTTAAAAGCCTGGGCAAACTCCTGAGGACCAGCCATCAGAAGTTCATACCAAAAAAATGCTATATAGTAACATCCCTAACATGGCTTCCAACTCAAGACCAAAGTTTCATTTTAGAAACTCATTTACTTTGAGGTTCCTATTCTATTCCTTTGACCACACAGCACAATGGTAATTTTTAGAAGATTTTGGCAGAAAGAAAAGGGCTGGCATAAAAGAGGACTTGAATGTACCATCCAAGCCCCTAATCCTTTTAGGCCTGAAAATTTAGCAGGCCCACTTTATAGTGTTTGAATAGTTGTTTTAAATTTTAAAAAAGCATAAAAAGAACATGTAAGTGAGGACAAATGTAGTCCTATGTTCAAACAAGTCACGATTTTTAAAAACTGAATTACACTGTTTTGAAGTAACCACTAAACTGACACTAGAAACAGGCCACAGGCTGAATCACAAATGAAACTCTGACATAAACTCGAGTTATTTTTTTTTTACAAAATAGCTGCAAGTCTTCTCACTCTCCCCAACTACCCCTCCCCACACTAAAATAATGAATTACACACTTTTCTAAATTGTGCCTCCCTAAATAGTTTCATTTTTATGTAATCTGAGTGCTGGAAAAGTCACCATAACATTTACTTTTACAAGGAAGGAAGGACATTACAATGTGCAAGTTATAATGTTCTTTTATCATATCAATGTTGATAGAAGTTCCAACAGCAATCTGAACACTTGAACAGGATAATCTTGTAGCTGCAAATTCCACTTCATTTCTTGTTTTCCTTTCTTAAAAAGCTAGGGAACAAAATACATGGTGGGAAGAATGCCATAAAACTTTAAACTGAATCCTAAGAAGAGAATGCAGAAGGACAGTGCTAAAATCATTTCTTAAAAGATTAGAATTCACAAGAAATCCTACAAATCACTAAATCATTCAAAAAGAAAGATCTTGTTTTCACTCTATTCCATGTTACATACAAATTTCACATGGGTAATTTAACAGCTATTTTAGCTATCAAATTTCATTCCAAGATCAAGTTTAATAGTTATGAAGTAGTAGTATTAAGTTATCTTGTATGCATCATTCTACCTCCCCCCAAAAAAATCTTCAAAGAAAAATAAAATTTCCATTATGACCTTCACACTTTATTACTAGTTTTTCTCAAGACAAATAAAATATTATATATAGACCCAAGGCAGTGTAACAGTTTTCTGATTAGCAAAAAGGGTTTTTATTTCCCCTAGATGTAATGACTAAATTACACTAACTGGTTACAATGACAAAGCATTCCCATATATACCCGCTGTTGGTCAGGCTATGCTTTTTTAATGTTCTAAAATGACATATTTATAAATTCAGTGACTCCATCTTCCTATTGTTTATCCAAGAATGATGCGGGGTTTTTTTGTTGTTGTTGTTTCTGCAAGAGTCTTTGTATGTTAAATAATTTCTTTGTATAAAAATGTTCACACTAATCCCACCCTAAAAAAGCAATTTCTCTTCAATGTACACATCACATACACATACACACGCACACACACCTGTTGCCATGTGGTTTTTTGCAAAACCCACACTGTTTGCTCGGAGTCCACACATATTTGCTTTCAAATGAAGAGCTATGATCTAAGCCTTCTTTTTTTATGGTAGCTATGTTATCTGGAATGAACAATGGTGGCTCATCCAAAGAAAAACTTTTGCTGCTCCTTCTTTGGCGGGGCTGTAGGTTCTTCTCAGGTTTTTTTAGTTTCAGTTTATCCTCCTCCTTAAAATGCTCTGTACCACCTGCATGTTCAAGCTCTTCCTTCACAAGACTATTGGTTTTCACAGTGGGAGCCAGCTGCTGGGACTTATGGCACTGTTTCTGGCAGGAATGTAATAAATGTCCAGTTTGTGCAGGATGATGAGGCTCCTTAGAGCAACCCCCATGAGGTTTATCACTCAACGAATGAGTTACAGGTTTGGAAATCTGTACTAAATTTTGATCTTGCATTTTTTTCGATATAGAATGAGCTTGATTTTTCACAGACTTAACCCCAGAATTGCAACTCTGAATCTTTAAATCCCTATCAACTTGTTTTTTTCTCACTTTGACTGGCCTATGAAAATTTTGTTGAGGTTCTCGTTCATCAGCATTTCGTTTCACACTTTTGACACTAGCTTTAGTTTTGTTATGCATCAATTCATGCTTTGCTCCAACAAGTTTTTTCAGAGTATTTGTGGTCATGTTTTGCTTAGAATGAATTACAAGTTTTCTGTGTTTGGATTTTATGTTTTTTGACTCTAAGCAAGAAACACTACTTGACGGGTTGTTTCTGTCATCCTGAAGGTTTGCTGTTTCATGAGACTCTATTTTAATTCTTTCAACGACATTCAACTGTTTTGAACTTTGGTCAGGCACATCACAAACAGCATGTCCTACAATACTACTTTCTGGTTCTGAAGCACTAGTATCAACCACCTCAAAGTTTGATTTGTTAAATTCAGTGTTCTCCAACTGCTTATGATTAGACTCTATGTCTTTACAATAACCCAATGGTTCTATTTCATTTCTATGAAGGGAATTCCTAGTTTTGTCAGATTCCATGGTATTCTTCAATTCCAAATGACATTCTTGTACTTCATCCCCAGAACCAGACAAACCTACAAGGTTCTTTTCAGTCTTATTTGTACAAGCAGCATCACCAGACAGAGCAGAAGATGCAGGTTCCTCAACAATTTGGTCATCTTCATGAGATAATTTTACTGTTTCCTTTGATTCTTGTTCAACTTTTTCCTTTGTCCTCATTTCTTCAGCAATAGTCTCATCCATTTTATCCGCAATAGAATCATTCTGTTCATGTTCTTCTTTATCTGAAAATGTAAACGATGTGCTACTAACAGTCTTAGTCTTGATTTTACATTCCATCAGAGCTTCATTTTTCTTTTCTTCGATACCATCGCAAGTCTCTGAAAGGAGTGGACAATTTAATTCATGAGATGGCACATTTGCTTTCCCCTGATTATTACACTTCTGCTTAGAATCTAATTCAGCTTCATCCTTCATTTCAAGGCAAGATGATACTGAAGAATGACTTGAAGACACTGATATTTCTGGTACCACTTCAATTTGTTCAATATGCCGACTGCTCCTTCTGCTCTCTTTATGGTACTCAGGCTTTGGTGATGTACAAGCTTCTTCTTTTATCTGACACCTCTCTGGTTGTTTCCCCCCTGCTTTAGAGGCAGATACAGTCTTCACAGATGTTTTTTTTGTGCTATTTAAAGGTGCTGCATTTGAACGCTTGGCAATAGTGCTTTGTCGCAAACTTCTTACTTGTTCTATCACAAGGAAAAAAAATAAATAAAAATAACTTAGCTATTTTGCCATGTGTTTTTATTTCAATACAATTTAGAATATATACTTCTTTATTCTGAGCTACAAAATGTATCATTTCAATGAAAATGTACTCAACACTCATGATGATGAATTTAGAGATATATATGTTTTGTATTTATCAAAGTTCTATAAATTCTAGCAGGGGAAAAACCTCTATAAAATTTAGACTATTATAACTTACTACAAGACAGAAATGTTTTCATCAAGTCTCTTCTATAAGAAATAAACTGAGAGTAAAATAAGTTAAATGAGCCTCCTTTACATCAACACACCCATCCTAAAGCACAACTGTAATACAGTTTTAAACATTAAATATTTTTAAACATATAAAACCAATGTCAGGTGCCAGTAAAATCTGAACTAACCCACCTATTACAAACAAATCTGTGAGTTTCAAAGCACAGCCTCAAAAGAACTCTAATTCCTTTCTGAATGTGCTTCAACTCATATCACACCATTTTAGCATTCAAGCTATTCCTAAGAGAAAGATGTATATGCTAGAATATTAAACACAGAACAAGAAAAATTACAATTAAAAACACTTAAACCAAGAAAATATATCACAAAAAATAAAGTATGAAAATAATAAAGCTTTCCACCTTTAACAGTGCTTCTAACAAAGAACCTATTAATTTGAGTTTTCCTCCTTTCCTATTTGGATATATCCTCTGGAGGAAAAAAGAAACACAAGGGCAGATGTGGGGCGGGGGGGTGTAGGAGGAGGACTGAGAAGAGAGAGAGCTAAGTAACTAAGTAGAAAAATCAACGCACAAACTAAAATAAAAAAAAAAAAGTTATTTCCAAACCTATGCATATCTAAGACTCTGAATCGATTCTGTATAAAAACTGAACATTATCAACCTAAAAAAACTTTTTCCTTCCTTTCAAGGCAAAACCCTACTACTGCACCAATATTTAGAACACTTCTCTAATCTGTCACACATCACTAAACTGTGAGACTCTTAAACATATGTTCCCATTTGTCTGTAACAGTTCTAGGTGATAGAATACCCTTTCACTCTTAAGTATCCCAGTTTGGACAAGAAATTGTATGGTCATACTAATCTTAGAGTCCCTTCCCAATTCCCTCAGATATTTATTGGTAAAATATCTGATCATTTGGTTAAACACTCAAAAACTTTTAAAAATTCTTCATGTATTATGAATGGCTTATCACATGTTCAATTATACATTTTTAAAAAACTCAAATTTTATTGGTTATCAGTATTTAGATGATATTTAAAGATCTGTAACTTAATTACAAGCTGTCTTCAGATCTATTTTATTCATCTGCTCTGACATAAAATAAACGTTTAACACCCATTAGCTAAGTGGTTGCTAAAAATAATAAATAAATAGCATACTCAACTGTGAAAGCATTCAGATAAAAAACTGTTTGGCAATAGTATTTGATTTACTGAGCAAAGGGTAAAGTTACTTTTTTTTCCTCTAAATATCAACTGCTTTAGTTTACAGCCTGGCTGTATAGCCAAAACATTTGTCTATAATGTGCATTCTATTTTTGTTCATTTCTCAAAGTCACCAGTATATACCAAATAACTGAGTAAAAATATACATTGAGAAAAAGATGATAAAGTAAATATATGCACCTAAGTCGATCCACTTCTCAAAACCCCCGCTAAACCTATAGAAAAGGCATTAATCTAAAGGAAAGAAAGAACAGTAGAAGAGAAAACAGTGACAATTCTGGAAGTCAAATGAGATGATCAAGGAGCAACTGATGTAAGGAATTCAGGAAAAGACAAATGCTAAAAGCTGGCAGTGCTGGCAAGAAGGTGGGTGGCTAAAATGAGCTGAAGTTATTTAAGAAACAGTTAGATCCCTAGCTCCTTCTCTCGCCAACTACATCTATTTGGACAACTCCCTGTTCCCTGGTCCTAATCCAAGACTGGAAGGTTTATTCTCTGGGGAGTGTAAAACAGTTTTTAGGCTAAGGTACATCACAGATAAAAGATGAAGGATGAAGTACACTGAAATTTGCGAGATTAAGCTAATGTTACATATACTGAAAACAGACATCCCGTTCAACTTCTCTTAAGGGCTTCCACAATGTGCTAGCAATCTAAACTCTGACATCAAGATTCCCTCCCCAAAACTATCACATTCAAGTCACCATACGGTGATTAACAAAACCCAACCCACAAATTAAAAGGTTCCATACAGTTTTAGTTCCCTAAACATGAGCAAACAATTAAGAATCAGACATTTAGGAAAGTCTCTTAAGGCTGAAAAGACTGAAGTGCCTCCTCCTCAAAAAAAAAAAAAAAAAAAAAAAAAAGACAACATTGAAAAAAATTAAACTGTAACTATGAAAGAAGGAAAAAAACTTTTAAAGATACCATTAAGTACCTTGTGACAGAAAACAGAAGTATTAGCGTACATGAAACAAAACTAGAACACTACAAAAAGGACCATTCCCGAAACAAAAAATGAAGATTCACAAATTATAAAGGCAAAAACTTGATGGTAAAGTTGGAGAATAAATGAGAAAATTTCAACAAGTAGAGGAAAAAGGCAAACAGGTAGAAAGTAGGCAAGATAAAGAAAATGATGGCCTGTCCCTGATATCTAACACCTGAATAATAGGAGTTCCAGAAAGCGAGAGCAGAGAAAATAAAGAAGTAAATTTACCAATGAAACAATTCAAGAAATGTTCCCAAAGTTGAGTAATCATAGTTTCAGACTAAAAGGACCTACTGAATACCCAGCTCAATATACAGAACACACCCACACCAAAATATAGTTATCAGAAATATCAAAGCACTAGAGCTGATAAGAAAGAGATTCCACTAACTTTCAGACGAAAAGTCGCTAACATACCCAGGGTAGAGGCATGGCGGAATCAAAATACTCCATACTCAAGTTAGGAAAAAACAGAACAGTTTCAAATTTTTGAACGAAAATGATTTCCAAGCCTGAATTCCATGTACAACCAGACCATGATCATATCAAAGAAAGAACGCTAAATCTTCATAATCCACAGTGTGAAATAATTAAATACCTACATCAGAATCGTAAAAAAGTAGCTATACACACACACGCGCGCGCGTGCACGCACACACATTTTGATTATATATATATATATAAAAAAAAACAAAACTTGAGACATTTAAGTAAATGTCAAAAAATTAATAAAACCCTGAAAGAGTTAATAGTGGTTTCCTCTGGGAAAATGAAAATTAAGAGTGGAGTAGCAAGTATTAGATACTTATATAACTAGTCCAATTCTTTAAGTTATGTGAATGTACAATTTCAATTAAAATTTTAAAAAATTATACCAACAAATTGGTATAAACTCAAAATTGATTCATATCAAAATGGTCAGCAAGTTCACAATTTTTTGTATCTGTCCCTACACCTTTGATTTTCTAGGTAATCTTTGGAAGGATTACCTTGTGCCATTAAACGAGGTGATTTTCTTGGTGATCTCACTGAATTTTCTTCTACTTTGTCCCTCAAATTCCTGTTAGGTAAAATCAGTTCTTCTTCATCAATGGTATCATTGCCACTTTCTTTAACAACTCCTTCGTCCATAATATCGTCAAGACCAACAACTAGAAAAAAACAAAAACAAAAAAAATTACTTCTAAAAAATATTGGGGATGTTTAAGTTCTTAACAGCAGTACAGAAAACACTGTGAGATTTTAATGCAATACTACATAGTCTTCAAAGATCTAGGTTTATTCCTACTGTGTGATATGGTCACTATCAAGCTCCCAATTCGGTATTACAAATTTCTATCTTATGAGGTAGATAGTCAAAGAGATTAGCTATAGTATTTCTTGGTTTGACCTACACTATCACTCTCATTTATCATTTATCATATCATGCACCTTTGTGAGCATAAACAAGTATACCTGAGTACTCAATTGCCCAATTTTGGTTAAAGTGGTACAAAGAGTTTAATATCCTAAAAAGCTTGTGATTCTAGGTTCATGCTAGAACCAAAAGATTCTTGTTCTAACTTTACATAATATATGTGTGAAAGTATTGTGGATATACTTTTCAGTGGTAACACACACACACACAAATAAAAAATACCATGTAAGTTCCCCTTCCCCCAAATGCTAGAGAAAAATGGTAGGTGTTTAATAGAGCTATATAGTTAAATTCCTTTCTTCCTAGTCAAAAAAGAGACAGAATCACTCATTTAATGATATGGGGAGATATGGAAAAGGACTATAAAATATTGAACAAAATATAAACACAAAAACACTATATTTATATTGTCATTGGGTTTATTTCTCTATATAATAAACGTACCTTAACTGGCTGACATATAACAAAACTAAATGTGCAGTCGTATGAAATCTTGTAAAAAGGATGTGATTATTTAGATTAGACCAGAAGGCCCAAATTCAAATCCCTGCTAAAATACTTAAAACTTGCCCATCACTTATCCTACCATATCAGTTTCTTTATCTCTAAAATTAGAGTAACAATACCTGTCCTACCTACCTCACCAGGGCTGTTGTAAGGATGATGTGAGGTGATGTATGAGAAAAACTTTAAAGCACTAAACAAATGTTAGTTATTATCTTCATCCTAGGGGTTAGAAGGAACCTCAAGAAGTTATCTAGTCCTCATCTTTGTAGCCAAGTAGAACTTCATTTAAAAGAGCTCACAACAAGATAGTAGTCTACCCTAAGATTTAAAGAGAACAAAATTCTTTATAAATACACTTTCAAATGGTACAATCTTTTTGAAGAGCAATCTGACAACAAACAGAATCACAAAGCTGCTAATATACTTTAATCAAAAACTTATAAATAGAAGAATGAATTATGAAAAAGATGCAGGCTAGAAAACATACTTTGATCCTTGTTAGTAACACACAAAAAAATGAAATGTGTGTATGTACATTCAGACAAACAGAAAAATCAGCAGAAAACAAAAATTTTAACAGTAATTACTCTATTAAAAAATATATACGTTTTCCCCCTATTTTCTACATTTCCTGTCATATAAATTACTCTAAAAAACAGAATATCTATTTTTTACCCTATTGAAACTGCCCCTAATGGAACTTCCATTCATTCCCCCCATTGTTCAAGCCTGAAACTCTAAAACTACCCTTAGCTTCCCTCTCCTATCCCACATCCAATCAATTAAGTATATCCTGCTAGCTCTATCTACAAAATCTATCACTCATCTGACCATTCACCACTTCCACAGCTAACATTCTATTCCAAATCACCATCATCTCTCATGAAGACTGAAAGTCTCCTAGTGTCCCAATGCCTCTACTGACATCCCAACACATACCCACATCTTATTCTCTGCACAGTTATCACTGTGATCTTTCTCAAATATGTATTTCTTTCATCTCAAAACTATTCATTACATTAAACGAAGCTCTACAGTCTTCACATTCCCAGGTCTCTTACACTAAGGACCCCCAACAATAAAAGCACCTACTTAACTTCTTAGTGCCTCAGATTCTTCTATAAAATGGAGATACCAGTGGTCAGCGGCTTGCTGTGATGACCAAATTAGTATGTGTAAAGGGCTTTGAACAGTAATTGGCATATAGCAAGCCCTATATTAACTGGTAAGTGTTTTGTTTCAGAGTATTCCCACTCATGTACCCCATAACAAAAAATTATGTATTCTTTCTCCTTCTTTTCCTCAACTTCCCCCAGAATAAATTAACCATTAAGAAATGTATCTGAGCTTTCTTCTAATCCACCTATCTGATTAAAGTAATTCACAGTAAAAAATGAATAATCTCAGGCAAATCCTCCCAATTAGGTACAAGTGCTTTAAAGAGTTTAATCCAACTGCGTTTGCTAAGAAAATGAATAGAAAGAAAAGGAGAATCTGGGCTCTTTTCAGGACACTGCCTATTTCACAGGGACTTCCCACATCTCTCCCTCCCAGGGCTGTAAGACAAGCTAAGAGTCAGTATGTGATATTCAGCTCTTAAAGAAATGGAGAGTCCTATGCAATATATCCACTAAAATGGAAACTTTGGGTTACCCACCCCACCCCACCCCCGCCAAAATGCAATGTTCTGAATTGTTTAGGAGGCAAGTACACAGTCAGCCACGCCATGCAGAAAACCAATTATGCTTTTTCTCCTTCCCACATTCCAGAATTAGGTGTCACCATCATTCAAAAATGTTGGCATAAAACCTAGACTCATACTCAGAAACCTCCTTGAGCCTGAATTTAAATTACATTAAAATCCCTCCCATCCCTATCCCCAAATGGCCCTAATTAAATGTCCTGAGCTCCGACGACAGTCAAGTCTATGTTAAGTCCTCCTAACACTAACACTACATTATTTCAAGACTAGTTAATTCTACTCTTTTTTTGTAAGAGGGGATACATGAAATAAAAAGAAAATCATCTGGAGTTAAATTTATTAAATTTCTGAACAACTGGGATTAGTTTAAATCACCTTACTACTACACAAAAAGGAGAACCATTTGACACCCTTTAATTCATGTTGGCAGCACAAAATCCAAACTCTACCCCTAGGACAATCATTTCCTCTATAAAAAAAGTTCCCATTAAGTATCATATTTGAGGGGGAAAAAACTAAAGAACATGATATCTTTGCACAGTCACAAAGGTAAGATATCTAGTTGGTAAGTCTTGTGTTTTGAAATAGAACAAGAACGTACATGGATACAAACTCTTAACCAAGCCCCACAGCTTTCTCCTATAACGCTGCAGACCATCCAGCCTCTAGCTGGCCTCCCTGCAGTTTGAGTTCTTTCTTTCATGGATAATTCACACATTTATTCCAAAAAGACGCTGTGGTAGGTTATACACCATCAAGTTGTATGTTACATGTAATTAACCATCTGGGGGTGAATTTGTCATTTTATACTCCTAATTTGAAAAATGCAAATAAAGTCACTATACCCACACACTTTCTCCTTTTCAATTCCTTCTTTACAATTAACTCTAAAGCATAGATTTACTGAGTCAAAAAAGGAAAATACATTTGTTTTTACTATATTATCTCATCATATGACTTTCCTGAACATTACATACAATTTATAGTGCAAAGAGCTTGGTATTAAGCCTCAGTAAGAACTCACTAGCACTGAGTTTTAGATTTTTCAAAGAAACATGGTCACTAAAAATGCCTGAACACTTCAGATGTGTAAACTATACTGCCTTTTTGTATTTCTTTACTTTTGCCTATTCTCTTCCTACTCAGGTCTTAATGTGTTTTGGTTTCAATAATTTATATGAATTCTTTATGTAATTAATATCTGTATTAGATATTTAATGCAGTTTCCCTTTTTATTTTAGTATTATTTTGTGTCAACCGAGTTGTCTTCAGAATGCTGTCTTCAAGTTACTCCAACACTATTGAATTATCCAATCGTTCTGCCCTAAATTATGTTTACTTTAGCACATTCTAAAGTCTTACTATGTGCACAAATATTTCAACTTTTGCAAACTCAACTTCATACTGTGGGAAAACTGTGATTTCATAAAAAGAGTTTTTTTGTTGTTTTTTAACCAAGTAACTATGAAAGAATGACACTGGATTAAAAAAAGTTAAAGAGTTTCTTCATTGCAAATCTTCAATGTTTTCAATATACTAAGGGGCATGGTATGAGGAAGAGAAACGCATGTGGTATAGTGTAACTTTTCCAAGCTCTATATTCTCTCTCCCCTCCACCTCCTAACACAAAAAATAACCAAAATACTATTTTTTTCAGAGAGTTTTCCCTTTCTTCTTACTCACATTTTCTAATCCACCTCACCTTAAAATATTTTGGTAAAAAATTTCTCCCCCCAAAACATGTAATACATGTGAATGACTAGAAAAAGAAGGTAGAAACACATTACTAAAGTTTTTCTATTAAGTAGTATTATTGGTGTCAATTTTTAAAGTTTTTCTTTTATGAAAGTTGCATTTAGCTGTCTCTAGTTCCATAAAGTTTGTTTTAAAAGACATTAATGCCCAGCACCCACTTCACCTCCACTTCCCCCAATAAATCTGAATTACTTTACTAGGAAAATGTAGGTATTACCACCATTCACTAAAACATTGCTATGATAACTGAATAAACTAATGTAGTTTCTAACAGAGCTTTTTATGCAAACAATAGCACCTTAAATAAATGGTAGCCATTATTAGTATATCCCCACAGATCTTTTCAAATAACTTTTTGTAGCCATAAGTGCCCTTCATCTGACCCCTTCCCAAATAAATAATTTCTTATTGCCAAGATTATACTATCAAGCTAAAATAAAAAATGAGGCAGTAATTATTCCCTAAAAATTTAACATTTTAATTCCATCCTAAAATATTATAAATTATTTACCTTTATTGATATAACTACTATGTGTCACATACTGGCCTGGATTATTCCAGGTACCAATGATATAAAATTATCAAGACAAATGATCTAATTCTTCAGCAAACAATTATCAAAAAATGATGGGGGAAGAAGGTGGGGAAAATTAATGTGAATTAAAATTTACTATCAACCAATTAAATACACTTATTTTAATTATGATTCAAACTGTAAAAAAAATGAGGAAACTGGTTAAAAGTGAAAGGTGACTACATATTTGAAAATATACTTTAAGTGTTTTTGGCAGGATATTATTATTGCAGTTATTTTTAAAAAATAAAAGAGTTCTCATCATTTAGAGATACATGCTGAAATATTTGCAGATGAATTACATAAGTCCTCACTTAACATCGTTCATAGGTACAAAATGACATGTAACAAAACCAGTTTTAAACAACAGACTAATTGATATAAACAAGTTAGGTTCCTATGGCCTCTCACCAATGTAGTATAACAAGATGATGTTGAACAAAACGACATTATTCGAAGACATACTATACAAGATTTCTGGGCTGTGCTTCAAAATAATCTCGGGGGAAGAAGAGGGTAAGCAGATGTGAATGGTGTATAAATGAAATGAGACTATTAACTGTTTAAGCTACATAACAGGTACATGGGGGTTCATTTATTATTCTCACTGCTTTGCTTGATATTTGCCATAAAATACACTTAAAAAACAACTGGCCAGGACAGGTGTGGCTCAGGGAGTTGAGCATCATCCTGCAAATCGAAAGGTCACTAGTTCAATTCCCTGGTCAGGGTACATGCCTAGGTTGCAGGCCAAGTTCCCAGTTGGGGGCATGCGAGAGACAACCAATCGTTTCTCTCCCACATTCATGTTTTTCTCCCTCTCTTTCCTCCTCCCTTCCCCCTCTCTAAAAATAAAGAAAATCTTTAAAAAATTAAATTTTTAAAAAATTTTAAAACACCTGTCCCCATAAAGCTTCAGTTTAATGAGGGTGAAACAAATAAACATATAGCATGTTAGGTAAATCATATAAATAAAAGTAAGGAGTTATAAGGAGTACAGACAGGGAAACAAAGAACAGTTTGTAATTTGGACTAGAATGGTCAAGGAAAGCCAGGGATATTTCTAATGGTTTACTGCACAAGTTTCTAGCCCAGGAGAAAAGTGAAGGCTAATAATCAGGTCTCTCTCTCTTCTTCAAGCTGTGCACAGGAGTAAAGGGTGCCTTTTTCTAATTCCCAAAAATTCCTGTATAAGCTAAAAGGATCCTAGGAATGACACTGCTGAGGTACTTTTTCAGCCAAAGCCTGAACAAGGGAATGGTTTTCTAATTAGAAGGCATTAGAAGGCTAGATCCTCAGGCAGGAGCAGGATGTTAAGAGGAATAAAAGAAAGGCAGATCTATATGGCTAGATTAGCAAAAGGGAGGGAGAGAACAGATAAAATTAGAGAAGTAGCATGGCAAATTGAAGAGTGACTTGTAGGCCAGAAGGAACTTGAGCTTTTTTCCTTTGTGCAAAATGGAAAGTTCCCAGAGCACTGTGAACACAACAAGGGTGGTATGACCCAAACTTTTAAAGGCTCATTCTTGGTACTCGTTTGAGAATACACTGAGAAATCCCAAATGGCAGAAACAGAGAAGCCATTTACAGGCTAATGCAATGATCCAGTAAGAGATGGAATTAGCTAAGACTACAGTGGCAGTGAAGAAGGTTTGAGTTCAAGTAGCCAAGTTCTGAATGTATTCTGAAAATAAAGCCAACAGGATTTTCTGACCAACTGAATATGTAATGTGAAAAAAAGTATATATAAAGAGTGACTGCAAAATGAGAAACTCAAAAGAAGGAGCTGCCCCTTAAGACAGGGAAGAAGATTGTAGGAAAAAATGGTATCAGGGAATGGGGCGGGAGTGGGGGGCACAGGCAGGGAAGTAGGTATCAAGAGTTTCAGTTTTAGACATTAAGCTTAAGATGCCAAACAGACATCCAAAGAAGCAACCCTGGGAGTCTGGAGTTTAGGCTAAGGTAAGGAGACAGATATATGTGCGTGTTTGTTTGGGTATATATACGCGTGTGTGTATTACGATGTTGAATTATAGTTTAAGTTATAAAATTAAATAAATCACCAAAAAAGGGAGTAGAAATAGAGATTTCTATTATAAAATCATGCCTAAAATCTGAACCCTGAGATACTCCAGCATACATCAGGCATAAAAGATGAACAGGAGCATTAAAAGAAATGAAGAAAAAGAAGACAGGAAAATGAAAGAATAACCGAGAGAGTTGTAAACCAAAGTCAAGTAGATAGATCATTTCAAAAGGCAGATCAACTGAATTAAATGCCACTGATAGGTAAAACAAAAGTGAAATGGCCTTTGATACGGTAGCATGATAGTGACTGGTAAGAATGAAATCTGAATTTGCAGGAGATCAGGGACAGAGAACACAGAAATTATTTCCAGGAGTTTTGTTGTACACAGAGCAAAAGGACAGGGCAATACAAAAATACTAATGAATAAACATAAAAGATGGTATGTGGTAACACTGAAATCCAATTGTAAGAATGACAGAATATGTACATTCTTCTTTTCAACAGATTAAGCACAGACAAAACAAAGTTCAAAAAATGAAAATCTAATTCCCTAAATATATAAGTATGTATCTAAGATATAAGGCCTAAAAAATGTACTGAAGGTTTTTGTTTAACTACCATGCAACATTGGTTATGATTTTAAGGAAAATTCTGAAATATACATACCAAATTTTCCATTAGATTAGCTCTGCTGTAATGTTTCTAAAAATAAGCAAACAGGAAAGGCACTTGGCCACCCACTGGTCAATTCTGGAAAACCTACAGTGACCAAGTTAATACTCTTAATACGAGTTTGTGTGTTTAGGGAATATCAGGGTGTACTTAGTTGCTTAAGGACTTACTTCTTGTTTGTTTAAATTTTACTTTTATTCCTTAAATTTTCTTTTTTGGTGGGACAGCACATGGGGAAATCATTATCTCACAGTTCATTTACATAGAACATCAATTAGACTCAGGTGAAAAACTAAATATTAATGTAATCATGTAAACACAACTCAAGGGGATACTAGAACTATTTATTAACAATGAACAGAATACTTTATTCTGACAAAAGGGCTGACTAATCACCATTTAAATTAATGTATACTTTTCATTTGCTATTTCTCTAACTGGAGGGTATCAATTTCATTGACCCAGGATCTTCAAAAGGCTGGCCATACTATTCTAAGGATGTTGCTACTTTTAACGTCACCTACAGAGAGAGGCCTGCCCCAGTCAGCCTGAACCAAATAAACCATGGCCTCTACTGGGAATCAAACAACCAGACATCTATCATCTCACACTTTACTTGTAAGCTCCATGAGGATGGGTACTTTGTCTCAGACAACACCATATCCTCCAGCACTGGAAAGAATATGGCACATGATAGGGGTGCAATAAATATTTGTTTAAATGAACAAACGGTACCAACTACTTTTATGCCAAAGCAAATCATTATACCTCACAAGTGTGGAACCACGAGGTTAAGGTGCTGATACCAAAATACTATTTAGTAAGACTGTTACCATGAAAACAAATAAGTTAAAAAAAAAATGCAACACAGCTCTCTTAAAATATGGATCTTACTATTATTTATTGGTGTCACATATCAAAGAATCAGATCTCAACTTGGCACTTCGTTTTATGACATTGTTTGCTTTCACTCAAATATAAGAGAAAAGCAAGAGACAAGGCTCAAGAAAAAAGTTCTTAGAGGATTACATATTTTTTCTGTAAGTTAGACAAACACTTAATATCCCTAATTTGTAGCAGCCCAGGGAAAGACTTTTAATGGTCTGCACAATATTAAACAAAATGTAAAACTCCTAGAGGGTAGGAAAATGTAAAACTCCTTGAGAGACATTTTACATTCTGAGATATCCCTATTTTCTAGAAGAGCAGCTGAAACATACGGTGCTGTGTTAAAAACAGCCTGAATTTAAAAAAAAAAAATACATGAATATACACAAAAATTTCATGGTTCCCACGTTCTACCTCATGAGATTAGAACAGCTGCATTAAACTACACTCTAAGCAAAAAGTTACCCTTAATAAGCAAAAGACACAGAATAAAACACCTCTACTCCACAGCAGTGTTGACTGACTCCTTACAGAACTCAAAGTAAGAATGCTAATAGTTTAGAAAACAAGAGATTAGAAGGAAGCATCCCAACATGGAGCAAACAAACAACAAAAAAGCTACTCAGAAAAATACATTTTTCAGGGTATGTGCATAGCAACCAGACTCTTTAAGGCTACAACTGATAGTCTCTATCTAAAAGAAACTTTCATCAAGTGTATTTAAAAAAATTAAAGACGTAACTTCCCATTTACAATAGTACCAAAAATAATAAAATACCAAGGAGGTTAAAGATTGGTACACTAAGACTCTAAGACACTGATGAAAGAAACAGAAGACGCACACAAAAAAGGAAAAATATTCCATGCTCATGGATTGGAAGAATTATATTGTATGATCATTTTAACAATATACAAACATACAAAGCAATCTACATAGTCAATGCAATCCCTGTGGTATTGGCCAAAATTCCAATGGCATTTCTAACAGAAATAAAAATCTTAAAATTTATATGGAATTACAAAAGACACCCCCCACCAGCAAAAAGCAAAGCAATCTTGAGAAAGAAGAGCAAAGCTAGAGGCAGCCCATATCCCGATTTCTAACTATATAATAAAGCTATAATAATCAAAACAGTACACACTGGCAAAAAAAAAAAAAAGACACAGAGGATGAATGGAACAGAATAGCAAGTCCAGAAATAAACCCTATTTATGACAAAAGCCAAGAATATACAATGAAGAAAGGACAGGCTCTGCAACAAATGATGCTGGGAAAACTGGAAAGCTACATACAAAAGACTGAAACTGAACCACTTACCATACACTATACAAAAAAAAAAAAAAAAAAAATCACCTCAGAAGAGATTAAAGGCTTGAACATAAAACACAAAACTATAAAACTCTTATAAGAAAACAGGGTAGGCTGCTTAACATCACTCTTCAGCAATCATTTTTTGGATTTGGCAACAAAAGCAAAAATAAACAAATGTGACTACATGAAATCAAAAGGCTGCTGTACAGCAAAAGAAGACATTCACAAAATAGATCATATATCTGATAAGGGATTCATATACAAAATGTATAAAGAACTAACACAAGGACAAAAAAAATTTTTTTAAATGGGCAGAAGAACAGAATACGCATTTCTCCAAAGATGACATATACATGACCAAGAAATACACAGAAAGGTGCTCTACATCACTAATCATCAGGGAAATGCAAATCAAAACCGCACCGAGGTAGTACCTCACACCTGTTAGAATGGCTATCGCCAAAAGAGATAAGAGTTAACAAGTGTTAGTGAAGATGTGGAGAAAAAGAAATCCTTGTGCTACTGGTAATAATGCAAACTGGTGCAGCCACTGTTGAAAGCAATATGAAAGTTTCTCAAAATATTAAAAAATGGAATTGCCACATAGCTAGCTAATCTCACACCTGGGTATATACCCAAAGTAAATGCAAAGAGCATACTGAAGAGATACCTGCATTGCCATGTTCACTGCAGTATTATTCACAATAGCCAAGATATGGAAACAACTCAAGTGGCCATCAACAGAGGAAGGAATACACAATGGAATATTATTTAGCCATGAGAAAGAAAGAAATCCTGCCATTTGGGATAACAGGGATAGACCTTGAGGGCATTATGCTAAGTAAGATAAGCCAGACAGAAATGACAAGCACTGCATGGCATCACTTTCATGTGGAATCTTAAAAAAAAAAAAAAAAGTCAAACTTAAAGAAACAAAGGATAAAAAAGTGACTGCCAGGGACTTTGGGGGGGTGGGGGGCGCGCGTGCGGGTAGAAGAAAATAGTGAGGTTAAGGTTGATAAAAGAGTATAGCCTTTGGCTATAACTTAAGGTCTGAGAACATAATGTAAAACATGGTGACTACTGTTAACACCACTATGATGTACAACTGAGATGGCTAGAACAATAGAACTTAACGTTCTCACACATATAAAACAATATAAATATGAGGTGATGGGAATATTAACTAACTAGATGGGGGAATCCTTTTACAACGCATATGTAATCAAATCACCATAATGTATACTTTAAATATCTTACCAATTTATATGCAAATTATACCCTAATAAAGGTGAAATTTTTAAAAAAGATATAACCTTGATAGAAGAAAAGTGTCAACTCGGTAATAAATTTAGAACATAAGAATTATTAGAACCTGGAACACAGGGAAGAGAATTCTAATAAACTTAAATATACCTAGGTAAGGGTCCTAATTTAATAAGAAGTGAATTAATACTATATGCATTTAGTCTTGAAGCAAATGCATATATAGAAAAATATATCTTGTTTCATTCCAAAATTTAGGTTTAGGAGTCAGTAAATACTTTGTTATCTTCAATATAAGTCTCTGTTCTGTGGGCCCTTAAGCATTTTAGACTGAGCAGGTTTATTACCAGCTTTATTCAGTTAAGATTCTAATTCTAGAGCCCTTCCTAAGGAAAATGAATAGCAGCCCTCAGAGAAAAACTAATAAGCCTTATTTTCTGTTCAGGTGTTACATTAACACACCTTCAAAAGCACCCACCCCCTTACTTTTATTTCACACATTTCTAATAATCTCAATGTCCTGGCCTATCAATTAAATGGATGGAATATACTAGATGTTTAAGAAAGATACACTAATAAGTCCAAAGACATTTTACAGGAGGTCTTTGAATAAAGTTCAACGTCATTTCATTATAAAACATTAAGAACTTAATCCTTTTTTTTATATCAATCAGTCTATGGTAAAACTGGTTTCCTTAGACATAATTTCTCTTAAAAGTCTCAGAACCTATCAGTGACATTAAGTAAGGACTCATTGCATTTTAAAAATCCATGAACCCATTATGGCACCCTAAAAAAGAAAAAGCCAAAAAAATAATTTGCCACCTCTAGAATTGGATGTGATCATTTCATCCATTCCTTACACTGGAAATTAGTAATCAAATGTCAATCCTTTACCTTTAATCTCCCTCTTCAGTAGGCACTGTACTCGAGAGTAACCAGGTAATGAGGGAAAATGTTTCTTTTCCAGAAGAATGCCAACAAATAAATGTAAAAGAATTAGAAAAATCATCACTTTGCTACAACTGATTCCAACAAGTATTATCAATGAGTGTATAAAACCATTAGAGGAAAGACTAAAGGACTAAATATTTTCATGTTTCCAAAGTATACACCCCTATAGAGTATTTGATATTTCAAGTATTTAGGAAGAAGAGTTTTTTGTCTGTTGTCACCTTAACCCTGTGATAGAATTTAACATCAAAACCAAACATTGTAACACCTCTAATGTGACATAATATTGACTACACAACATCACTGATGAAGATTTCTGGCAAATATATGTTTAACCTGAACCTAATCAAGCTTTTAAACCTTAGCTCCCAATGTCGAAGAAATAAAAGGAATAGAAGTACAGCCAAATGACATCACAAAGAAACAATATTAAAAATCCAAAACCTGGGCCCTGACCCGTGCGGCTCAGCTGGCTGGGCACTGTCCCACAAAATGTCACCAGTTCAATTCCTGGTCAGGGCACATGCTTAGGTTGCGGGTTTAGTACCCTGGTCAAGGCACACGTATGAGAGACAACCAATCAATATTTCTCTCCCACATCAATGTTTCTCTCTCTGTCTCACTCCCTTCCTCTCTCTATAAATATAAATTTAAATAAATAAGATTTTTTTAAATCCAAAACTGGGACATTCCTAAGGGCTATCCGATTTTACCTCTTCAGAAAGTTGGTAACACTGCAAAAGGGTATGAGAGGCTTCAGAAATATAACTAATACTAGGCTCTTGATTGTACCTTGAACAAACCAAATAAAAATAGTATTTTGGGGACAAATGACAAATTTGAATATGAACATATTAAATTTTAGATCATTTTTTAGGTGTGGTTACGGTTTTCTTATGTAGAAATCCTATTTTTGAGATGCATGATGAAATTTAATTAAAAGGAAGAATTGGATGTATAAACTGGTAAGTTGATAAATGGACACAGCAAATATAGCAAAACATTAATAGTTGAATCTTGGTGATGGATTAACATGTCTATTCTTTCAGTATGTTCTAAATTTTCAAACTACAAAGTTAAATTTTTAGAAAAAAAAGCCCCAGCCAGTGTGGTTCAGTTGGATGGACCATCATCCAATACACCCAAAGTTGTGGGTTCAATGGGATCCCGGTCAGGGCACATACCCAGGTTGCAGGTTTGAGCCCCAGTCAAGGCAGGTATGGGTGGCAACTGATTGATGTTTCTCTCTCTCCCTCCCCCTTTCTCTTTCTAAAATCAACAAATATATTTTTTTAAATTTAGGAGAAAAGAAATGTTCAAGATAAAATATATCTTTAAGCCCTAGTTGGTGTAGCTCAGTGGATTGAGTGCCAGCCTGAGAGCAAGAGGATCGCTGGTTGATTCCCAGTCAGGGCACACGACTGGGTTGCAGGCCAGGTCCCCAGTAGGGGGCACTCAAAAGGCAACCACACAACCACACATTAATGTTTCTCTCCCTCTTTCTCCCTCTCTTCCCCTCTCTCTAGAAATAAAATCTTTAAAAAAAAAAAAAACATACATACATACACACATATATATATCCTTATTCACGTATCTGAATAGCATATGTAACTTACAATCTACTTTGTTCCAAAACACATTTAAAATGACTTTTAAAAAGATGTATAAGGTAATATTTGCAAAAGAAAAAGCAGAAGAAAAATATGGGTAAGAAACTAGTAAGATGAAGTCAAAGATGATGTTAGTACACATAATGAATTACAAATATTTACATTTTATTAGAAATTCCAATTTTAAGAAGTTTTAAAAGTCAAAATTTGTCAGGTATTTAGCAAAACTTGTCAGGGAAAAAATATGAAAATATGGTCAGTATACATTTGAAAAGGTACTTCCTCTAAATAAAATACTTTACCATT
The DNA here is from genome assembly GCF_021234165.1 of Pteronotus mesoamericanus. Taxonomy (NCBI): domain Eukaryota; kingdom Metazoa; phylum Chordata; class Mammalia; order Chiroptera; family Mormoopidae; genus Pteronotus; species Pteronotus mesoamericanus. The sequence goes on along the minus strand of NW_026555085.1, from coordinate 27,386,945 downwards.
TCAACAACACCCTTATATAGCAGCTTTTATTAGACTTTAATATTAACTAAGCAGGGGGTCCTCCTAAAGAAGTGTACATAACTAAAGGAATGCATACAACATCAATTTGTGTCCAGGAAGAAAGCATTAAGTATATTAACTGTTATCTGAACAAAAAAAAACCCAAAAATGAAATTCAACTTTACCAATATGAAATCAGACTGACATTAGTATCCTTGTTGGATACTCCTTTAGATAAAATGCCAGTCACAATTTATCATACAATAAGACTCAGAATTCCACAGCAAGAAGGCGTTGACACCTTTATTGCATTTCTTTGCCTTCAATATTTTGCACTGCTACAGGATGTCATCAGAGAGTTCTTTTTATACTGGAAAAAAAAACTTTATAAACAGTAGTGTTTACAATCACTGTGATGAAATGGGAACTATTAAAACCTTTATATCACATAGAGGTTCTCCATTAATTCACAGAAAAGATCTTAAGAACTGTTATACTTAAGGGTGAGTGATATATTTTTTTAATAAAACAAGAATTTTGTGAATGAAGCACTGCCCTTATAAGCAGCTATGATATGTCATAATGAAAAATAAGCACCCTAATCTGTCCCTTCTACATAAAGGTGACATTTTAGTAATAAGAAAATAATTACTTTTCTAAAATAAATTTGGGCTAAGAAAACTGATGTTTAGAAATGTTTCCATCATTCTGTGGTTTGTGACTAATAATGAAATGTGGCACCTATAAAAACTCTTACTGGACACTTTAAAATTTGTCCAAATATAAAGATTCAGTGAGTTTTGGGCTCAGATGATGTGTATTTTAAAATATAACAACTTCCTATTAGTTTAAAAAACAACAGACACACTGAAGGTGGCAGGTATGTTCCAATTTAGCTGCAAATAACATGCTATCATATACGTGATAGGAACAAAAAAACTAGAACTGTAACTTGTTAGTAAAGGCTACAGTGAATTTCTTCCATTTGAATACATGTGTCGTTCTTTCACCTACACAGTCATTAAAAATCAAGTATCAAATTCAACTTAGAACCAGATGTATAAAAGACTGTATCAGAATGACAAGACGGTAATTTAAAAAGTATGTTCAATAATACTGTACTCTAAAAAAGTTTTTGTATAATTGATAATTTTAATAATTTTTAAAGTGTAAATGTCACCCACTTAAGTTTTCTATTGATCATTTTAAAATACCTACTGTACATGTTGCAATGGACATTAAGATATTAGCACAGTAAGACAAACATAAAAAAAATAGAAGTATTGATAAGCACTCAAAAAGGTCTTACTGATAAATATGTATAATCAAAAGTGTGGATACCATTACCTTAGTGAAATGAAGCCTCAGATACACATACAGCAATTCTGACACCTACCCCACTCCTTCAGGGTGAAGCAATACAAGAATCCAATCTCCCTCTTAAGTTTTTTTTGATCATGATTGCAGATGATTATGATTGATGCACAGAGACTGAATATAAGTAGATGATCATGATTGATGAAAAGAGACCTAAATATGCAAAATGAGACCCAGGCCAAGTTCCATTAGTTAGGGATAAAAAAATATACATGTAACATAGAAAAATCTTTGACAAGTGAAAGCAAAATCAGCACTGAAAACAAGCCAAGTATTCAAACGTCATGGGATGCCTCTGAGCTGAGGTCAGCTTACCAAGTAAAATGTCCTGATCTTAACTTCCTCACCGAGTAAACTACAAAGGCTACACTTGACATGGTTAACTGTTGCCCAATATCCATTCACCCATTATTCCTCAATTCACTAAAATTCCTCTTTTTCAACTGGACACATGGTCATCCAAAATAAAGACTACTACACTTTTCAACCTACCTTACTGTTAGATGTAGTATATTTGATAAGGAGTTAATCTCCAAAATCTATAAAGAACTTACAAAAACTCAACATTAAAAAAAAATTTAAAAATGTGCAAGGGATCTGAATGGATACTTGTCCAAAGAGGACATACTGATGCCAAAAGACATACAAAAAGATGCTCAACATCACTAATCATCAGAGAAATGCAAGTTAAAACCGCAAGATATCCTCTCACACCTGTCAGAATGGCTATCATCAATAAATCAGCATAAAAGTGCTGGCAAGGATGTGGAGAAAGGGGGACCCTTTCGCACTGTTGGTGGGAACGCAGATTGGTGCAGCCACTGTGGAAAGCAGTATGGATGTACCTCAGAAAATTAAAAATGGATCTGTCCTTTGACTCAGCGATCCCACTTCTGGGAATATATCAGAAGGAACCCAAAACATTAATTCAAAAGAACATAAGCACCCATATGTTCATTACAGCGTATTTCCAGTCATCAAGGTATGGAAGCAGCCCAAGTGTCTATCAGTAGGTGAGTGGATAAAACAGCCATGGGACATTTACACAATGGAACACTACTCGGCCATAAAAAAGAAAAAAAAATTCTCATTTGTGACAGTAGAGATGGACCTGCAGATCCTTAGGGTAAGTGAAGTAAGCCAGTCAGAGAAAGACAAATACCGTATGATTTCACACGTATGTAGAATCTAATCAAGAAACTGAACTAACAAGGAAAATGGGGACAGGCTTATAGATGGAGAGCAAGATGACAGCTAGTGTGAGAGTGAGGGGATGGAGGGATTGAGCAAAAAAGGAAAAGGGGCTCATGGCAATGGACAACAGTGTAGTGATTGCTGGGGGGACGGGTGTATAAGGAGACTAAATGGTAATGGGAAAAAAATACCATAAAGATTAAATTTTAGAAAAGATGCACTTAAAGACATGAATTAAAGTCTATAATAAGATAAGATCATAATTAGGAATGGTGGTATTTAGGGAAGAAGAGACAACAGAGTACAATATCAACAATGGAACATGTAGCTCCAGTTCAGAAATCTTTTAAGAATATTCTCCAATTAAAACCATTATGGAATGAAGAAAAAGCACAAGAGGTAGAAATAGGAAGTCCAGACCTAAATAATTCCAAAGGAATCCAGGCAATGATTATGGTGAAAATGGAAACAAGGGATTGTGTAATCCCGCTATGGGTGGAAGAAAACAGCCAAGAATAATCAACTGCTGGAACTAAAGAGTCTAGAATTTATGAATTTTACTGAACAAGTTGCCGCTTTAAGTATGATCTATAAAACAGAAATGCCAAAGTATCTTCCTTTATGTCTGCAATTAAGAGGCTTCTCCTGTCTGCTTATGCATTAGAGGGTCCTAAAATTATCTTCCTAGGAAAATTCTGGCTCTGTCCTCCTCTCAGGATGAGCAGAACAGCCTCCTACTCCTACTCAAATACCCCGATCATAACCTTTAAATTGATGTAAACTTATTTATTATAAAGTTTGTATTTATGCACTTAGCTGAAGGGGGGGTGGAGGGAGGTTAACTGCATTCTCAGCAATTCTCAGTGTAATAACTCATCTTTATAACAATACATTTAAAAATTTGGCGTGAGAAACTATACCCAAGGAAGCTGCTTGAAGGATATCTTAAAATCTAACCTGTGCTGGGCCAAACCATTATATTAGTCCCTGTAATAGCCCGTGTACTGGGATATAAATTGAGGGACATTATAAGAAAAAGCCCTATGTTCACTGAAAGCATGTTAAGGAGTTTCCTTCATCATACCAGACATCACGATAAAACTATACATGAAATTTCTTTCTACTTTCAGTGTCAGAAACAGTCTTCCTTTTCCTGGGCTCTGAATTTGTTTTTACTTCAAGGACACTAATTTTTCACCAAGCAATGTTCTCTTGCACAATGGCCGCTAGAAATCTTAAAGCCAAAGCTATGTCCCACCTGCAGCAAGTATTTTAATATCTTAACTTCTGGTCCCACTACTTGGACCCACTTTTTTCCTTTCCTTGTGTTTTCCCCCAGTTAAAATTTAGTGAACACCTACTATGTGCTAAACTAGAAACTACTGCAGTAAACAACACACAGAGAGACTCCTGCCTCCATGGATTTAGTTTAAAATATCCTTTATCTTTAATAATTAAAGTGCTTTGGTAAGTGCCATTAATCATTTCTGAGTTTTAACACACTACTATCAAGAAATGTGATGGGTAGGATTTTACCCTACTTGCAAGCTAACAAACAGGTCTGTTACCGATTCATAGTGTAGACAGAAGACATATAACTACGAGGTCAAGACAAAAGAATTCTGTCATCATGGAAGAGCAAGCAGCATGATCATATTATGTTCAGTTCCCTGTGCTTCCCCACCCCCAAATTCCACGGGGGCAAGGCAGGCGGACCTAGGTAGATGAGTACACACAGAGAGTTGAGAAACAGTGTGGGGAACTTACTGCTTTATGAGTGAGCAGTATGCAAGCCTGATTTTTCTCTAGTGTAAGACGTAGAGAAAAGGAGCTAATGTTAGCTCATTCTTCAAGGCTGCTTTCTGCAAACATGACCCTAAAAAATGGCCCAGTTAGAGAGTGGCCAGGACCTTGCATTCTTGGCATACCAAGCAGGAAAGTTCGAGGACACAGGAGGCCCAGGGCAGACTAACTCTCCCAATAAATTATGTTAAATAAGTAGACTTATTAATCATCCTCAGAGGAAAAAGAAAAAGAGAAAATTATTTCTATATTTAAACTTTAAGTTCCATAAGAACAGAGACCAAGTTTTGTTTTACTGAACACTGTTTACCTACTATCTAGCACACTATGTGAAAATATTCAAAAAGTGAATAAAGTGAAAAACCCATTTTTAACAAAATTTCTCCAAGTGGTTTATTTTTATACCTCAATTTTCTTCAACTATAAAATGAGAAGGGAAGATATTTGAATACCATGAATCAATTCTTTACCTAATAAAAAAGTCTTTACATAGCTCGTAGTATACTTCTCCCTGTTGGCACTTAGGAAAGCCACATCCTTAGAGCATCTTTCCAGTATTCACAATTAACTAAATCACTAGTCAATGTCTATCTCTCTCTAAAACCCCTTGATCTTTAATATAATAGCTAAGAGCCATTTCAGGGATTCATAAATCTCGCCTACAAACACACATATTCTTTGAAAGGGAAACAGATCATTAAAAAAACTTTTTTAAACACTCCTTATCCTAATTTTGCTGACTATGAAGCCAAATAATATCTGTGATACAGTTTAGAGCCTTGCCCTTAAGACCCACATGTACTTGAACACAGAAAAACTGCGAATCTACTCCAGTCCAACTATTATGACTTAACTTGTTGGTGAACTTGGGAATTAATTCATCACTCTTAAAACATCAGTTTATTCAGCTACAAAATGGAATTGAATAGTTATCTACAGCTTTTAAGGTTTTTATTAAGAGTTAATGAGATAATGCTGACAAAGCACTTTTGTACAGTACTTGATACATTAACACACACATATTAACTATTTTATCAACCTCCATTATATATTACCCCTTATGAGGAAAAAAACCTGGGGGCTGTATAAACTGCCTCTGAAACTACTTTCTTAAAAATCCTGAGATTAAAACTACTATAGTTTCATGACAACAAAAATAAACGAGCAGCAATAGTTCAAAGAACAATTTATCAAGTTCGAAAATTTTGGTACCTTGCTCTGATGGTTAATATTATACGTCAACTTGGTTATGACACAGTACCCAGATATTTGGTGAAATGCCAGTAGAAATGTTTCTATGAAGGACTTTTTTAGATAATATTAACATTTAAACCAGTAAACTTTGAGTAAAGAGATTATCTTCCATAACGTGAGTAGGCCTCATCAAATCAAGTTAAGGCCTTAAGAGAAAAAAATTGAGGTCCCTCGAGACAGAGGGAATTGTGTCTCCAGACTGCCTTCAAACTCAAGCTACAGTATCAAATCTTCCCTGCATCTACATTAGACCAGCCTATTTTGAAGATAAGATTTTCTGTTTGCCAACATCCACAATCGCAATTTCTTAAACCAATCTCAGTCTCCCTCTCTCACTCTCCCAATTTTCTACTCAGGATTTTTTGAATTTAGAAAGTAATATTTTTAGTGTCTGTGTTAAAGGACTTATTTATCTCGGTTCACTGCTGTTATTTTGGTATTAAGGATTACTTGCAGCAATGATTAATGAATAATAACTTTGACATAATTAAAAATTTCTAAATTGAATAGTCTATAACATAGAGAAAGCATAACAAAAATGTCAAAAAACAGTGAATTAAAGAGCAATAAAAGCTGCTTACTTCACTTCAGTGCTTTCAAACTGTACTTCAAATAATTTAAAGCAGGAATGGAATACATCAAACCTGCAAATAGGATTTAAGATTCAAGTAAACAGTCTAATTTTTAAAAAAGAATCATTTCTGTTGAACAGACCATAAAAGGTTATCCAGTAGAAACTACTGGCACACCTCAGAGATATAGTGGGATTTAGTTTCAGACCACTGTAATAAAGCAAGTTTCGCAATAAAGTGAGCTGTAATGTGTCTGCTTGTTGGCGGGCGGGTGTGGGGGGGGCGAGGGCGGGGCGGGCTTGCCTTAAATTTGCTTAAAAACAAAAAAGCCACACAACACCTGTGAATCGCAATTAAATGAGGTATACACATCTGAAATCTAAATCCCCACTGAAACAACCCTGCTAGGGGTCATGTCCAGCAAAAGAGAAAATCTCAGGGAACCTATTATTCTATCATGAGGGGACCCCAAGTTCCTTTTAGGCAACCAAACTTTGTCTCCTTCTAACTGCTAAATATTGAATCTCTTTTCCTGTGATCCACAAAACAGTCAAAAATCTCTTGTCAATGTGTAAAACTTTTGAGCATCTCTGGCTGCTATTATGTCTACCCTTTCCACTTCCCAGCATTTTCTTGTCTCTGCCAAGTTACATCTCTAATTCTACATGGTGCTTGTCTTTCCTCTGTTTGGTCTCTTCTAAACGTATCCCACTTTCATGAAAATAAATCCCTTTAAGTATAACTCAACGATTATTTAATATTAATAATCAATCTTACAGAAATGAAATTTTATTCTTAAAGGCTATGCATGTTTCTCAAAGACTAACCAGTTACTCTTCTGTAACATTCAATTAAGAGTATATACTTTGTCTTAACCAATATATTTTCATCCTATTTGCATGATTACATGTATTAGATTTGTATTTTCTTGTTCAAGTGCAATTCTCAAAAATAAGAACAACGGCACAAGAGGTTCACTGAAGCACAGAAGTTAAAAAGAAAAAGACAAATATTAACACTCAGAATAATATAGTGAAAAAATACTCCAGTGCAAATATGGAATTAATTTACAAGTGCAGTTAGACCCACATGTGTAATTAATGTGCACAAAGAGTTTGCTACCCCCACAAATGAAGTACAAATAAAAACAATAATTAGTATCTGACAACACGGATTTCATTGGACCAGGAGGTCCTTTGTGGTTAGTTCAATGTACTGTCTGATTGAGAATGTCCAAAAGAAGCATGAAACCCAAACACTTGTAACTACCTTTTAAACAAATCTCGGTGATATACTAGGACACTAATCATTTCTCTGGAATAGGTACAATATAATTTTTCCAATATTACAGAGATGAAGTCTGCCTCTAATGATGAAGCCCCAAACCACAGCACTATGATTAAACATTAAAAATTTGTGTGCCAATAAAGGAACTGAATCACACAATTGCTGAGAAGCTTGTAACATGTTATTACAATACTTTGGTCAGAAGGAAGCAGCATAAGCTAAAATCCTTATTACTGTATTTTTGCCATGTATAATGTGCACTTTTGGGCCCAAATTTTTTAGGGAAAAATAAGGATGCGCATTATACAGGGGTAGTACCTGAAAAACTATGTGTCTGTTCTTGTGTTTTGTAATTATTTGTTACAAAAAATTTCTTATACCATAATATGTTCAAAAATAAATGCTAAAATTCCTTTATAATACGAAAAACAAGTATCTAAATATAAGTAAATCCATAATTGAATTAAAATATTAAAATGAAGGGTTTTTCCTGAAAGTTTGGGCCAAAAACGTGGGTGTACATTATACATGGGAGCACAATATACAGTAACACTGTCTGATGTCATATATTATCAACATCATTCATGATAGAAAAGCAACTATTACATATGCACGCTGGCAGAAATTTTCCTTTACAGTTGAAAAAACACAAGTACACAGTATGTGTCAATATTACGCAAATACACAAGACACTAGTAAGAATTCAATGACTTTTTGATATGTTTAATCTCCAAAAACCATGCTATTAGGACGGCTTTTTTGGGGTTTTTTTTAAGTGAATAATGACTTTTTTAAGCCATGCTATAGTCTGAAAAGGGTATCTTGGTTTTACTAAAGGATGCAATACCTACAGTGCTTTTGAATTGAAAGGTTGCTCTGAATACCCTTGTATCTACAGTGTGTTTTTCTTCATGGTCTTAGAGAAATAAATCAAATTCAGCCACTGGACATTTCTTTTCAATATAAAAGGAAATGGATCACATATGTTAAGACTTATTTTACATTTATGAATCATAGCTGTCTATGTAAAAAGGGAACACATTTGTTTGTAAAATGAGATAAACATTTCTTCATGACACCATAATGCCAGTTTTTCAAACACCATCTCAATGACTTCAAATACATTCCTCAAGTGGTATATATAAACAATATACTTAGTATCTGGAACCGAGTACCTGGGAAAAATATAATTTTCATTTTAAGGATAACAACAGGATTTTTTAAAAGCACCAGTAGTTGATTTGATCATCAAAAGCAAACATTTCTCCCACACATAATGATTTTCCTCAGTTGCGGGAGTTTATAAAAATGTATTACTGGGCAAATCTAAAAACTATATCCAAACACTGCAGTTAAACACTTTACAGAGCCAAAAACAGACAAAAAGAGGATAAGAAATCAACTGTTTATCTCTCAAAATGAAATAATATCCTAACTTTTGTGCATCTGACAAAGTACTGGAAGTAATTTTCCATTTTTCTTTCCTATTTTTAACTTTAAAGTTCCTTTTATGATTTTTGGAGACAACTAAAATAAAATGCAAGCCACTCAACTGTGTCAACCAAAACACTGATCTTCAACAGCAAACCAGCCTGGTTTAGCATAGTTGAGAACAAGACACAGTAGTTTTGCATGCTAATTTTACACTATCAAAACCAATGTTACAAAATAACCATAATCAGTATCTTTCACTGGCCTGAGGAACACTGACTGATAGCGTCATTTCCCTGATAAGCTTCAGTCAAGACAATTGATAAAAACCTATAGGGCAGGTTAAGAACTACGGCATCTTTATTTATAGCAAAAACTGAAGTAGTTTCTGACTATCTGAAAGTTCAAAAGTTGCCCACATACAGTTTTAGTAAATGGTTTACCATGAAATTTCTTCTTTACAACTCTCTTAAATCTAAAGTTATTTTGAAACAAAATTTAAAAGAAAAAATGTTTAATGCTTTTCTCTTTGCTATCATTAGAAAATATATAAGCCTTTTATCTCAATGGCCAATAGAAACTTTGAAGCAATAAAGCCAAATCCCGTTTGATGGCACAATGAAATCTAAACAATTCTAAACAGAAGAGCTTTATTATTTTTAGCTCCCCCACCAACATATTGCCTTACATTATCTTAAAAACATGTACTATACAAAGAGCAATATAAATAGTTCTGCTTCAGAACCAAAATTAAATTTAAAATTAAAAAAACAATTCTACTTAAATTCTTAAATAAAAGTTAAAATTTATAAGATAATAAAATCATAAACTATTAATTATACCTCAAAAGTTTTACACTTGTCAATAAAGACATTCAAAATCTTCTGTTAGCAAAAGAGAATGTTGACCAAAACTAAAAAGACATTTTTCATATCAACAAAACTCAATTAAGAAAAATAGAAGGAAGAAAGAAAACAAATTGAATGTAGGCATACCAGTATTACTAAAGGGCTGGAATTTTATAATGTCTTTTAACAGGATGATACATTTGTCAATTCCAGGCCCAGTATAACATTGCTGAGGGTAACTGTATTCCCAGTAATAGGCACGTAAGTATTCAATAAATGTTTTTACTGAATTTGGACTAGACTGTGAAAAATTTTGCGCATACAATGAAACACTGTCAAAAATGCTTGACAATAAAGATAATCAGATACACTGTACTGACACAGGAACCAAAGTAAAAAACTTGAACAATGGATACATAAAACAAAATTTTTACAGCTTTAAAACATTTAGAATACAACAAAAACAACTTAAGCCTATGCAATAACACAACACAATGTATATAATTCAGAGATACACCATTAGCAAAAAATTCAAAGGATTTAGTATTAAAGCGTTAGAATGAAAAGATTCCTAGTTAGCCAAAGTATTGAGGTTTTCGGACAGAGCTATCTGACAAATTTATGGATGACTAGCAGGCCACCTAATTCAAACTAAGTATTTTTATATTAAAATAGTAAGTAAAAAATATTAAAAGAAAATTTAAAAATATACTGAAGACTGAAATGCAGTTTAGAGTCACTGAAAAATGGACCAACACAACCTAAACCTGTGAACTACTCTAGGGAACAGCGAGGGGAAGCCTCATTTCTCCACGTGAAGCTGATTTTCCTTTATCTAATTCTAGCTTTTAAGATAAGTTAACTGCACCAAAGTTTTTGTAGTATTTTCTTTGCATTATAAAAATCTATGTATTTTCCACATACTAATATATCTCTGAAATAATTTCTAAGAATTAGTTTAGCCCTACAGAAAGATTGAGTTACTTTCCTCAATCGTTCATTGACTGCAACTACATGCAGATCCTAGAGCAGTGCTAGCCAATAGAAACATAATACAAGCCACATATGCATTGAATAATTTTAAATTTTCAAGTAGTGACTTTAAAAACAAAGGTAAAAATAGACGTGAAATTAATTTTAATGATATATTTTATTTAACCAAAATATCACCTCAACATGCAATCAACATTACAAAAATTTTTAATGAATTATGTTATTCTTTCTTTCCATCTCTTTAAAATCTGATGTACATTTAACAGCACATCTCAGTTAGGAGCAGACTCATTTCAAATGATTAAGTTGCCTGTGCCTAGCAGTTACTATGCTGGCTAGCACAAGTCTAGAGTTCTTTCTCAGGTTTTGAGGTACCTGTAAAAATACCAAAAGATCTGAAATAGGTGCACACAATATATTAGACTAGAGGGGCTGGAAGGGACAACAAGAAAGGTCAATTCAGCTGTTCCCCTTGACTCCAGTAGGCCTAGGATGACGTCCCAATTTGCTAGGCAATTCCTATTTGCTAGGCAGAGTCCCAATTACAACTGCTGTCATGATGTAATTATTCACAGCACCCCCTGTAATTCTCAAAAAGTGTCCCACTTAGGATGAGAAATTACATGGTTGTCCTATCTATATCCATAATACTATCTTCGAAAATAATTCCACACTTCCTAAAATTCAGTTTAAATTCTAATTTTGATGTCTAGGATATCTAAAGTCAAAGGAAAGAGCCCTAAATTCACTACCCTCATCAAAAAAAAAAAAAAAGAAAAAAAAAAGAAAAAGAAAAAAATGCTGCTAAAAATTCTTTTTATTTTAAATTGCAGACTAAAAAAAAAAAAAAAAAAAAAAAAAGTAAGATTTACCTGTTGAACAAGGCATCTGGAAATTGGGATCATTGCTATCCAAAACAGGCAAACAGAACTGGTTACTTGCAGATCCTAGCATAGGATCCTTATCGCTGAGCATGTTCTTCAGCGAGTCCTCTAAGACATTTTGACTTGTACTAAAATCCTCACAGACTTCATTCTCCAGGTTGGATCCTAGAAATAGGGCATCATCTAAGTGTTCAGTAGGAATTAAATGATTAAATGTATCAACTATATCCATGAAGACTTCTGTGTGTCTTTCAACCCTATAGAAAGACAAAAAAAATACCATAAGAAATAAAGCTACCAATTGATAATCACCTAAAACCAAATTATTTTAATAGTTTTGAGTCTAAGAACACACTTAGGTATTTCTGAATTGTTAAAAAAAAAAAAATCCTCACTGTTTTCCAATATACATTTGGACATGTAGAACGAATTGTTACTAAATAATGTTTCTTCATCATGCATGTAGAATATCATTTTACCAGAAATCCTATTAAATGTTTACTCATTATTTTTCAGAGGTGGGGGAACACTATGTATATACTGCATTAATTTGACACATTTGAAAGAACTACAAGGCTTAAACCATAAGAATCATATATTTTAAACCATAATCTTCCCATAAATTGAAAATCAGACACTGGTTTTATAATAAGTCCATATAAAAGAGCCAAAATTAAATAATTTATTGTACCATACACATTAAAACTGCAAAATAGTCTTGTTATATTTACAAAGCATTTAAAGAAAGGTAATATAGAGAGAGAAAGTTTTTTCTCTGTGTGGGTAGGAGGGGAAAAAAGTGGAAACTATTAACTAAACCTAATAAATCAAAACTCAACCTCACACGCGCAGGCACATATGTGCACATACACACATGGGGGGGGCCCTTTGGGATAAAATGAGATAAATGACAAAACAACATATGAGAGACTTAAATTTATTTTAGTGAGTTATATGGGGTCCATACAGATTTCAAGCTAGTCTCATATTTGAAATGTACCTACATACAGCCAAAGTCATTTTGTACTTTAGAGGTACCTTAATTATAGAAAGTTGAATTATTTTCAATATTGAGAAAACTGAAGGGATGAGGGGGCAGGGAAGTCAACAAAAAATTTAGTAATATTCAGTTAGCTAGAAAATTCTTCTAATTAAGCAAAATTCAAAGTTCTTTTAGATTAGCCCCAAATGTACCAAAATTTCCTCAAACTCTCCTTGAATTCTTTTCCCTATAAAATGAGGTAAGAGGAAGTACACAGATACTCTACAATTTACCGGATGTGTATTATATGCTGCTAAACATTTTACCTTCATTTAACTAATTCAGTCCCAATCAAACTAATAGACTATTGTTTCAAAAACAAAATCATTTAAATAATTTAAATATCTTCCCCAAAAGTCACAAAACAGAGCCAAGATTCAAATACAGGTTTCAAGGCTCCACAGCCCATGGTCACAACCCTTACACACTGAGCTACAGAGGTAGAAATTGACTAGATTTGACTATTATCAAAAGCTCTTCTTTAAAAACAATTTTTCATAATTTTTGATCAAATCAGTGGTTGCCTGGGGCCTTGAATAAGAGAGGGATGGACTACAAAGAAACAGGAAGGTAACTTTAAAATTTATAATGAAATGATCCTAAATCTTGATTGTGGTAGTAATTTTATGAATGTATATAACCACCAATATTCATCAGTCTGTTCATTTTAAATGGATGCAGGTTACTGTAACTGAATTTTAAGTTTTTTAAAAAGGAGAAAATTATCTCACTCTTACAAAAATCAAACCTCTCCTAAATAGAAGGATGTCAGTATTTCTTCTCAAATTCTACAATATACTGAAATAATAAAGCCCTGAAATAACAAAACATTAACTCTCTGATAACTTGCTGTTTATTTTACATGCATTCTCTAATTATAACAGTAAGAGAAAATTACAGCTTACAATGCTGATGGAAAGTCAGGAAAAGTTTTAATTCCCTAAAAATCTATACATCACCAACACTCCCACTGTTTTCAAGTTCCAAAAAAATTTTAGTATAATAAATTTTTGGTAATTAAAAATAACTTCCAAAGTGTTTGTTAAATCTTTTACAAAATTACAAAAAATAAAATGACCAATAAATTTGTGTAGCTGAATGTGTTCGAACCCAAAGTTCATAACAAGCCAAAACTACCTCCTCTTCAGATCAGCATCCCAATTAGTCATCTTTTTTCCTCAGAAAAATCAAAAAGAAAAAAAAGAAATCCAGCTCTAGAGGGGGAAAAAAGGTAACACCCCTCTAAAAATGGTATGCTCAACTCCTGAAAATGCACTCATTATTGTAACATCATGTTTCTGGTAAATTCTACAAACTTTCAGCCTTTCTGTTGCCCCAACTAGTCTGTGTATGCTTTCAAGTGGTGGGAACATTTAGAACATTCAGAAACTAAGGTCACACAGCTTGAAATCACAAAGCTATAAGGACCACCAGCTCATTCAAAGCAATCTAGAAGAGCAATACACCTTTTTTTTTTCATTAATACAGCTATTAGTTAATAGTCCCAAAACTCTTTTTACTAAAAATATCTTCAGAGCCTATGGCAGATTTTTAAATCTCAATAGTAGACAATTATTTAGTCCTTAAAGATCAATTAAGAAAAAAATAGTAAAGCATACTGTAAATAAGATGGGTGAACCAAACTTTCCAGTATTTTTTTTTGCCAAAACTAGAATGACTTACAAATTTGCTTTCCTGGATTTAAATAAGCATATCAGAAAAAAGGCTTCCAGGGTCAAACACTGAGAAAGACTGATATAACAAAGTTAACATTTCTTTTTTTAAAGTTTATTTTAAAGATTTTATTTATGTATTTTTAGAGGGGAAGGGAGGGAGAAAGAGGGAAATATCAATGTGTAGCTGCCTTTCACACACCCCCTACTGGAGACCTGACTCACAGCCCAGGCATGTGCCCTGACTGGGAATCGAACCAGCAACCCTTTTGGTTTGCAGGCCAGCACTCAATCCACTGAGCCACAGCCAAGCTGAGGTTATAAATTTAATAATTAAAACATAACAAGTCTATCTAGGGTGTATTTTTTTTATTGATTTTAGAGAGTGAGGAAATGAGAGAAAGAGAGAAACATTTGTTGTTCCACTTATGCATTCATTAGTTGATTCCTGTATGTGCTCTGACTGGGGATCGAACCTGAAATCTTGGTATATCAGGACAACTGAGCTACTCAGTCAGGGCTATCTAGAGTGTGTTTTAAGTGACTAACAATATGTAAACACATCCAATCAAATCAGTACATATATGCTAAAACCCAAAATTATTTCTGGGTTCACAGTTATACCTCATGTTTACAGACAATAAAATGTATCCATCTAAGTCAGAAAACTGGATAGTCTGCTTAATTCAAAATTACTCATTCATTCAAGTATTTATTAAGCATCATAGGTACTAAACAAACCCCAGTCTCAAACTCAAAAAACTGACAGTCCAAAATAGAGAATAGACATAAAAACAAAACATGTAAACATCACAAAATATGTTAAATGTTGTTAGGGGCTACAGATAGTATCACAGAGGAAGGTGAAAATCATGAGACCAAGAAAAACTAAGCAGGTGATGTGTGAGGCTTCTAAAGGTTCAAAAGAGACTCGGGCAAAGGGAACAGCCTGTGCTAACTATGAATGGCCGAGTTTGATCCTAATGGGCCATTTAGATAGAGAGACTCAAACACGTATCAGTACTAATATCTGAATAAAATTTAATCTGAGTCCAGAGATAGTTCCTACTTTAAAATGCTTGTTTCATCTGAACTCTCAGAGAACTATACTTGAGCCAAATTAAGTTTACTCATGAAACTAGCACACATTGTTTTCTAAGTATTTCATGTATGAATAGAATGTAAAATGATTTAAAAAGCACCAACAAAAACACTTCTACAAAGATCCCCTTTAACTTAAGAGTAAATTAAAATTGAATAGCTCAACTTTTGAGAAACATATTCAAAGTAAAACTATACACCTTATCTCCTTAAAAAAAAAAAAACCAGTACATATAAACCTAAAGTTAAATCACTAAAGCAATTAAAGGCTCTAACAGGTTATCTTTTTGGAAGCTGTCTCATGCAGTCTATAGTTGGGTGAGTATGGAGTTGGCATGAAAGGGGGGACAAATATATATCAGGAAATTATGAAATCCAGGGGAAAAAAACTAAAGAGGGTAACAGTGATGGAGGCGATAAGGAGGGCATTCTGTGTATGACGGTAAATGAAGTACCTGCTAACTGGGAAACATGTGAGCCAAAACCTGAAATGAGAAAGTGATCCATGCATAAGAGGAACAGTAAGTAACCCAGGCAAGGATCTAACTGCAAGGCACTGGTGCCTTCCAGCCCCTACATCATAGTTTAAGTTAAACCATCAATTCATTAGGCATGCTTATAATGAACAAATTTCTAACAGGCAGCAGTAGTAGCAGAAGAAGAAAAATAAAAGCACCACTACTACTAATGATAACAAAGTTTAATGTGTTTTAACCTCATGCCAAGAACTGTTTCCATGCTTTACATTAATTTTTAATCGGAGGTGACTCTGCCACCCAGAGGACATTTGGCCATGTATGGAGACATTTTTGGTCATCACAACTGGAGAGGGCATGCTGACATCTGTAAGTATACTATGATGCTAAATCCCCGCAACAAAGAATTAACAGCCAAAAAAATAGTGTCTTGATTAAGAACTTCTGCTATACATTTTTTAATGTAATCCTCACACCAATGATGTATTATAATCCCAATTATACAAATAAAAAATTGGGATCAGAGAGATTAAATTATTTTGATACAGTAAGTGGTGGAGATGAAATCTGAACCCAGAATTTCATTCAAAAGTCAATGTATTTAACACTACCCTAAATTACCTCTTTATAAAGTTAAATTCACTGAATGTTTATTACGTGCCGGGTACCGCGCTAAACTTAAATGCATAATGTAATTTAATCTTCACAACTAGAGTTAGGAGGGTACTATTACATTCTCAATTTATAAGAGAGCAGCTAAAGCTTAGCAAAGTTACACCCAATATTACAGAGTAAACAAGTGACAGAGATAGGACTCAAATCCACTCTGACACAAAGGTCAGTTTTTTAATGGTATGGTAGGATAATAGGTTATGCTTCCAGTGTAGAGTCAAGGAAAAATCACTAAATAATTATGCCATGTGATATGACACAATTCGTATACAAAGTCATGCAAGGTGTCTGCCTTAATAATACCAAAGCAGACCTAAGAACCTAGAAAAAGAACTATCAAGTACAAGTTGAAATTTCCCAAAGCAGAATTACACTAACCAACAGTACTAAAAGAGTTAACTTCAAAGTTTACAGCCATATTCTACTGACATTATGGGAAACATTAGCAGTTTGAATTAACCATGAAAACAGTGGAAGTAGCTCATCATTAAAACTACGGCCTAGGTCATAATAGTTCAAACTAGGATGTACTTAGCATGTACTATGTGCCAGGCCCTGGGCATTATCTCATTAGTTCCTCACAACAACACTGTGAGGTAACTGAAATGATTATTTCTGCTTTACAGATGAACAAACTGATATCCAACCATTATATAATTCGCTTAAGGTCACATATCCAGTATATCTAAATCACAAACCAGACAGGTATGATTCAAAAGTCTATACTTTTAAACTACTGTATTTTATGCACCCTACTTGCATAACATATTAATTTTTATGTTGTTAATACATCATTAATGAAACCTTTAAAAATACTGTAAACGAAATGATGTACTCTTCTTCCAAAATAAATGAGGAAATATGCATTTAGCCCCTCCCTCCCTACACATAAAAAAAAAAATGGCTAGCCTCAATGAGTATAAATATTTTACAAATTATCAACTACAAACTTTGCAATTTACTTTCAGTCTACAATTTTAGAATGTTTCCATGTGGCCAGCTCACACAAATGATGAATAAATTCAAACTCTAAAGTTTAGCCTTTCTGTACAATCTGTAATGCCACACAAAGCAGTCTAATAGACTGTGCTAAGAGATTAAAATTTCTGTGTACTATTTAAGTTTTTACTTAACTATTTCCCTTTGTCCCCTCTTTATTATACAAATAATCAAAAATTTCAAATCCCCTGACCATTAAAAGATGACCTAAATTTAAATATACAACACATAGAATTGTCCAGTCTATACATTTGGCAATTCTTCATACAATGGCTTTTAACTCTTAATACAATGTAACACCTCATTTCTTTAAATCTTGTCTCTCAATTTAGACTATGTTCCTTGAGTACAACAGCATGTGGGTCTCAAATATTTTGAATCAAATCAATATTCTCAGTATCTTTCTCTGTGTAATCAAAGGGCAAAAATTTTAAAAAAGAATTTTTTTTTACTGTTTTCAATGCTAGTTTCACAAATGTGTAACAACATGCCAAGTGAATTTTATAGTTAAAAAAAAAAAGTTTATGCTTTTGCAAAGATTATCAAGAATTATTGGGGGGAGGGGGGGTACTCCAAGAATAAGTGAGAGAAATAAAGCTCAAGAAAAGAAATCCAGCAGCCAATTGTCAGAATTCTTGCAATGTAGATGAATGAAAATATTTAGAAAACAGCACTCCAAAACCCTGAACTCCCTACACTGTGCAGTGAAATAGTTATGGGTAATGCACAAACTTGAGACACTAATCACGAAGATTCATTGTCCCCCAAAAACAGTCGAGACCTTCATACAAAAATTATGTAAAAATAATTTTGCAAGAAATCTTCCTAAAGACAAAGTGGTGCACTTGAGAGAGCAAAATGTACCAAAAAGCAAACACCTTATTACCGTGTCAAGGAAGATAACCATTACCTACATTTTAGTACCCCCCAAACAGAACTGTATACATAATTTACATTCACCAATTTTCCCAAGTATAATCCATATTACATAAAGCCTAAACTCAAAGATAATTTTGCATTAATCTAAATTGTCTTTTACTGCCTTCCAAATTTAATCGTTTTATTAATAAGCTATTACATAAGTAAAGATTAACCTTTCCTGATACCAATGTTAAAAACAATTTATATTTTAATAATATAGTTTTAAATAATATAGACAATTTCTTTTCAATTTTTTTCTATCCTGAAATTTACATTTTAAGTAAAGCTATTTTTTTATCTACATTTACAGATTTGAGGTATCTGAATAGGCAACAGATGAAAGTATCACAGGATTAGCTAAAGTTAACTGAGGTCTATCCAAACAGCATGGAATGCTTAATTCAGTGTGATAAAGAAGGAAGTTCACTATCCTCCCAATGGATGCAAAAACAGTATAAAACTTATTTTCATGCTCTTCAATAAATGGACCTATAAAGCATACAAAGAATGGGAAAACTGGCGCTATCACTAACTCATTTTTTATCTTTTTGACAAATCACCAGTATAACTATGAAATAAAGCTCAATATCTAAGATTGTAATTCCACATACTTTAAAAGTGGCCCACTTTCTGCTGCTAAAGAATCGACTTAACTGTGTGTGGCTTAAACAGAGAAATAACAGCTCCTAAAAAGATCCCCCCAAAATTCTGTTACTATCATGGGAAAATGGAACATGCAGTTAAAAACAGTAATAGTGATGACTGATGAGGAAGGGAAATTAACATATGGCCAGTAACCAGAAGAACTGGGAAGAAAAAATAATTAAATATTCTAAGTGGCAGTGAATGTTAAAAATTACTATTCCAAATAACAATCTTTACACAACACCTTTTATGCTCTGGAATGAAGATTCAAATTCAAAAATAAAAGAATGCTACAAAGACTTCCTGATTCCTTGACTCATGTCACTTTCACACCACAAACACACATCCACATACAATTTCACAATCCCAAACACTTTATTCATGAATAAAAAATAGTAGGAAATGAATAAACAGAGGCGTAATTCTGGAAGAGCTCAAACAACTAGTTTGGAAAAAAAGAAAACAATTTCAACCCCCAAATAATAACCGATTAGAACAATGTGTTACTTAAGTACTCCCTAAGTAGTTTACTGTATAATTTTTTTTAGCTTAAAATAAGATGGTAAATTTATATGGGGAACGTTCAATTACCTGTGTTTAATTGTAAATTAAGCATCTCTACATGTAATGAAGATTAATTAGGGCTAGGCAGAAATTAAAGCGTTGTTGTCACTTACATTAATCACTATCCATGATCATTTTCTGCGAATGATTCTTGAAAAGCACCCAAAATCATACCCAAACTACCTCGAATCGTAAGTCTAGGAAATGATCATCGGACCAGGCAAAGCATTGCATGGGGCAAGAAGGGGACTCGACTGTGCGCGGTTCCAGCATTCCCTCCCAATCTCCCTCGTCCCCGCCTCCCCCCCGTGTCAGGTGATTAGTTATTTAGCACTATTAAACACGCACGCATCGACGAGTGGTTCAATAAATTACACGTATTATCGGAAGGTCAGGTTCTAGGCTTATCCTTTCAATCTAAGCTAAAGGCGTCGACAGTTTGGGTCCTGGGCACAAAAGCGCGCGGCAAAAGGAGGATGGATGGAGCGCCAACTCCCCATCTCCACAAGCGGGAACCGGACTCAGCCTCACAGCAAAGGCCAGTCCTGGCTACCTGGATCCAGGGCCCAAAGATCGATGTCGGGGTTCCCTTGGAGAAAAGAGGCCCGAAGGGCCGGGTTGGGGGCCTGCAGGCCTGGCCTTCCCAGCAGCACCCGCCGTGACTCCGGGCCTGCGTGCCCGCGCGGCGGCGGTGGGGCACACTCACCCCCGAAGGCCCGGGAGCAGGAGCCGGGGAAAGACCGCGGTCCCGACCCTCCACCTGGCGACCTCGCCGCCGCGGCTCCCTCCCCAGCCCGCGGTCCAAACGGTCCCGGGCGGCAGAGGCGCGGCCCGGGTAGGCCGAGGACGTTGCGCAAGAGGCCAGAAAGATTTCCCCGCCGCGCGGGAGAAAGGCGCGGAGTGTCCGCCGCGGGAGGGGCGGGGAGAGCAGCCGAAGCGTCGCGCGTGTGGAAAGGGATGGGGGAGGGGAGGATTGCCCGTCTCCCTGGCCGCGGCCAGAGCCGCAACTCACCCAGCTCCGCCAGACGAGCGCTACCACTGGCAGCAAGAGGAAGATGATGGCCGCCGCCGCCGCCGCCGCCGCCGCCGCCGCGGAGGAGGAGGAGGAGGAGGAGGAGGAGGGGGCCCGGTGGGTGCCGCGGAGAGGGGGTACGCGCAGGACGTCGGCGTCGCTGCCACAGCCTCTTTTCTTCACGGGGTCCGGCGGCTGCTGCTGACGACACCTTCCTGGCTTCTGCGCCGCCCTCTTTATCCTCGTTGCAGCCGCCGCCGCCCAGAGCCCGAGGACCGCCCGCCTCGTGAGGACTGCGCTACGGTGCGAGACCCCACAGCCATGGGCTTGCGGCGGCGGCGCGGGGGTAAAAGCGAAGCCTGCGTCACGTGACCCCACTGTTTACCGTTCCGGGCCGCGGCCTGAGCCGCCGCCGCCGCGCCTGCGCGCTGTGGGCCCTGGTGCGCGGCGCCGCGACGCCTCGCCTCCGCGCCTCGGCGGGGCCGGGGGCGGCTGCGCTCCAGCGCGCTTCCGCGCCATTCCAAGGCTTCTAAGGGACCAGGCACCGCCCGCGGGATTCTAGCTTTCACCTCGCGGGCACCCACTGGTAAGCGAGAGGCAAGTAGGTGGTCTCTTTTTCTCGGTTGTAATAAGCACTAAGGCTTCATAATTAATGTAATATTAATGGGCAAATTACTCTTCCAGGTACTTTTTATCACTTCGTTATGTGTTTAAGAATGGTGGAGGTGGTTGTAGTAGTTAAGCCCTTTGCCCCAGAATCTGCAGGCTCTGAATTGAAGTCCCATTATTAACCATCTCGATAGCTGATCTACTTCAGGACTCAAGCTACCTCCTCCAAGAAACATTCCTCATGTAAGTCAGCAGTTCCCAAAGTGTGGCCACAGGATCCCCTGAGAGGTCCCCAAGACCTTTCAGAGAATCTTCAGTTCTTCTGCAACTGCATGTGTATATAAAGCCAGGTTTTCATCATCTGCTTAAACCAAACAATACGTAGAAACCGATTAAATGCAGATAAAAGGATGAGAATTCAGCCGCCTCCTAAGCCACATGTTGAAGTTTGCAACAATTTAAAACTGCCAAAATTTAAATTCCCAGAATTTAAATTTCCCATAATTTAAATTTTGGCAAAGTGTATTTTTAATAATATACAATCTGGGATAACAGTGAGTTTTGTTATTTTTAATTTTTTTCCCTTAGGTTTAATTTCTAAGAGGGTAAATGTCAATAACTGTAACTAACCCATGTAAACAAAAGCTCTTCAATGTCTCTCAGTAATTTTCAAGAGTGGGTCCAGTTTATTGGCTTCCTACGGTAGCTTTGGGTAGACCCCTATCTCTCAGCCCTTAGCAAGCACCGTGAGGCTAGTCATCACCCTGACCAAAATGAGCCCCTTAAGGACAGGAATTGTGCCTGCTATCTGCAGGGACCATTGCAGTACCCTCTAAAGAATGACAGCCAGCACCTATGTGCTCTTCTAAAACCTTTATTTGCTGATTTAAGCCTCAAACCAACCACAGGCCACATTTTAAGATTTGTGCAGAGTAGAATAATATCGTGCAGGCACGTGGTGAAGATCTCTTCTGTACTCTCTCCAGTCTTCCGGTATTACTAGCACTCCCAATTCCAAATGCTCTGCCACAAAGGAGACTTAGATTGTCCTAATTCTACTTGAATTCTAGAATTCCAACCCCTACCTTGGCTCATCAATCCCTCAAAACTTTGTTCTACAATCTTTTTTATAATGTTTATTGAGAAGGAAAAAGAAATAAGTAATTTAAAAATGTTTTTTAGCCCTGACTCATGTCTTAGTGGTCTGGGTGTCGTCCTGCAAAGAAAAAGGTCACCAATTGTATTCCATGCCTGGGTTGCAGGTTCATCCCTGGTCAAGGTCTACAAGAAAGATAACTGGTCCCTGTTTCTCTCACACTGATGTTTCTCGTTTTCCCTCCCTTCCCCTCTAAAAATAAATAAATTTGTTTTTAAAAATGTTTTTTATTTGGAAAGTGTGGAATGAATTGCAAAAATAAATCTAATTTTATTCTTATTCCTTTTCTGGACCTCAGTGTGAAATTTGAAAAAGCCTTTAGGAAAGAATAAGATTATTATTATAAATAAAATCCAACCCTAAAGGAATTCAATAGGTAGAGCTTGAATGAAAAATCTTTAGATGGAAAATTCCCTTAGATGAGCTGGGGGAAACTTACAATGTTAGAGAAATTTTAGTAAATTTATCAAAGAATCAAAATGGAAGTAAGAAAGTGTAGGACAGGAGCCTGTCCCATTTATAAAACAAAGTTTTCTAATCCTAAAAAAGCCAACAAGTTTGGCTCAAATCACAGTATTTTGATTCTGTTATTTTGAACCAGCCAAGAGTCCAGATTCATATTTGTCCATTAATGATCTTTGGTTTTTGCTTCCAGATATAAACACAAACTATTTGTCTTTTACCCAATCCATACAAACTTTGCTGAAAGACAGAATCAGCATAATAACAGGTGGAATGGCTCTTACTGAATGGAGGACACTTTTAGTTAAAAGACCTATCAAAAAATCAGGTTGTATTGGTAACATTGAAACCTCCAAGTTAACTCAAAATTAAATCTAATAGAAAACAAGGTAACAATGGCTAAAACTGACAATATGTGTGTAATTGACTTGAAAATTATGAAAAAACAAAAACTGACAAAATTTGGATCTTGTAAACTTAACCCAGAAAAATTGAACCTGGAAGAGAGGCCATGGAAGACACCTCACAACACAGATACAAAAGTTAATTTTGTATGAAATATGTGTCCCATTGCTGAAACATTGTTCTCCACAGTATCAGTTCACTAAAGATGGTAGGGGGCTGAGCAGTGGGAATGGAAGCGTTAACTTTAGTGAACAGAAAGTCAATAAAAATATTAATTTTTAATGATTTTTTTTCTCTGGGAAGCACTTTCTTTATACACCAATACACTTTCGTGTTAATTTAGATAGGTGTAATTTTTTTTTTTCCTTAAACATGGGATCAAAACAGTGGGGTCAAAATATCCTGAACTCATTTTATTAATAAGGTCATTGTAAAATTTAGAGACTTAACCCAGAATACATTGTCCTTATGGCAGGCTTGCTCCCTTCCCACACAATTCTTTACCTGCTTTCTCCAGAAAGAGGGCTCCTAAATACTCTGGCTCTCAGCAGAAAATAATGGATGGAAAGGGAATTCATGCACCATCCCTGGGTAAATAGTTTGCAAAGCATACCAGAGTTCAGAGAATCCTAGAGGGGCTGGGACAAGCAAACAAAGCTTACCCATGCACCAGGACTATGTAAGGCATAAAAGCACCTTTGTAGACCTCAGCAACTCCTGAGGTACAGGGAAGGAGCAAACCTATTTCTCTCAGCCCCTCTATATTACTCTCCCTGCCAACCCATAACTATTTTGTCCCTTTATTTATTTATTCCATTAAACATCCCAGTGGGTTCCAGCAGTAAAGGTATTGTTTTTGGCCTCAAGGGACTCAGAAGAATGAGAAAAGGGCCAGTGGGCAATTACAAGGCAACCAGTATATGCTTTGA
The DNA here is from genome assembly GCF_021234165.1 of Pteronotus mesoamericanus. Classification (NCBI taxonomy): domain Eukaryota; kingdom Metazoa; phylum Chordata; class Mammalia; order Chiroptera; family Mormoopidae; genus Pteronotus; species Pteronotus mesoamericanus. The sequence continues at coordinate 27,362,636 of NW_026555085.1, read as the reverse complement.
GAGCTGTTGGCACAGTAGACATGTATTAATGCTTTACTTGTCCTGGAGTGGGAAGAGAGCATTTGTTTTTTCCTCTTTTAAAAATTTTTCTTTTCTTTTTTTTTTTTTTTTATCCTCACCGAGGACATTTTTTCATTGCTTTAGAGAGGGAGAGAGCAATGTGAGAGAAATACGGATTGATTGTCTCCTTGTAAGTGCACCAGCCAGAGCTTGAATCCACAACATGGGTGTGTGCTCTGACTAGGAATCGAACCCACAGCCTTTCTGTCTATAGGATGATACTCCAACAAACTGAGCCACATCAGCCAGGGCTCAATTTTATTTTCCAATTACAGTTTACATTTAATATTAATTTGTATTAGTTTCAGGTATACAGCAAATGGGTTAGACAATCACAAACTTTTACAAAGGACTCCTTCTACTATTTCTAGTATCCACCTGGCACCGTACATAGTTATCACAATATTATTGACTATATTCCCTGTGTTGTACTTTACATTCCCATGACTCTTTTTAAGTGGAAATTTGTTTAATCCCTTTAAACTTTTTCACCCATTTCCCCAACCCATAGGTAGTGACTATTTTATAAGTACCAATTTGTTTTTTTAAATATTTTTTATTTTATTTATTTTTAGAGAGAGGAGGAGGGAGAGAAAAAGAGAAACATTGATATGATACAGGAACACTAATAAATTGGTTGCCTCTGGCATACACCCCAACTGGTCCTGCAACCCAGGCATGTGCCCTGACCAGGAATTGAACTAGCAACCTCTTACTTTGCAGAACAATGTTCACCCAACTCAGCTATGCTGGTCAGGGCTTGTAACTACAAATTTGTGCTTCTTAAATTCACCTTTTTCACTTAGTCTTCCAACCCTACCCCCATCCCTCAACCATCCATCTGTTTTCTGTATCTATGAGTCTGTTTCTGTTGTTCATTTATATTGTTCTTTAGATTTCATATATAAATGAAATTATATGATTTTTATCTCTCTGAGTCACTTATTTCACTTCCCATAATATCCTCCAGGGCTATCCATGCTGTAAGATTTTCAAAGTGGAATCATAGGGTCATAAGGCAGTTTTATTTTTAATTCTTTGATGAAACTCCATACTGTCTTCCACAGTGGCTGCACCAATCTGCATTTCTACCGATAGTGTAGGAGCATTCCCTTTCTGACACAGCCTCACCAACATTTGTTATTTATTGATTTATTGATAATAGACATTTTGACATCTTATTGTGATTTTTATTTACATTTCTTTGATAACTAGTGACATTGAGCGTCTTTTTATAAGTTTATTGACCATCTGTATATCGTATTTGGAGAGGTGTCTATTCAGGATCTAGCATTTCTGATGCAGGGTATGCCTTTGAGGCAAAAAAATACCAGAGAATCTTGTGCATTTCAGGAACCCATATACATGAGACAGAGCTTACATACATGAGAGGTTCAGAAACAGAAAGTTAAAATAAGGTCTATATGGCATTCTGAGCAACCCATGAGGTAAGGTACCTTGGGGCTTCAGAGGGAAGGAAGATCGTTCACAGGACAATAAGAGTAGATGTTCAAATAATTCAAAGTTTGTCCTGCCCTGTAAGTCATAAGCACTATTTCTGTTGATAACTCTTGTTATAGGCTAGAGCCCAAATTTAAATGCTCTGAGGGGAGGTATAAATTCTCATGAGCCCTTAGGGTCTCATTGTCTTCAACGCAAAATAATTCACATTCCAAAGTGGCACATCTTGGAGAGGCCTGTTCTGAACTGCTTCACTAACAAGAAAAATAATGCATTTTATGTATACAGGAAATGAAAAACTGTACTTAAAAGAAATCTTGACACAGAAGACAAAGCAATCTTTTCTTTTTTTTAAGATTTTATTTTTAGAGAGAAGGGAAGGGAGGGAGAGAGGGAGAGAAACATCAATGTGTGGTTGTCTCTTGAGCGCCCCCAACTGGGGACCTGGCCCATAACCCAGGCATGTGCCTGACTGGGAATCGAACGGGTAACCTTTTGATTCACAGGCCAATCTCAATCCACTGAGCCACAATAGCCAGGGCAAGCCAAAGCAATCTTGAAAAAGAAAAAGCAAGTTGGAGGATACACACATCTGAATATTAGAACTTACTACAGTGCAACAGCAATTAATATAGTATGATTCCTACATAAAGACAGACATATGAGACAATTGAATTGATAGTCCACAAATAAACCCATGTGTCACAGTCAACTGATTATAAACAAAGATCTCAATGTCATTAAATGGGAACAAAAAATAGACTTTTCAGCCCTGGCCAGGTGGGTCAATTGGTTGGAGCACCATACCATACCATATACCTAAAGGCTTCAGGTTTGATTCCCAGTCAGGGCACATGTGGAAGGCAACCAATCCATGTTTCTCTCTCATAACTCTCTCCCACCCCCCTTCTCTCTTTCTCTAGAATCAATAAATGTACGTGAGGACTTAAAAAAAAAAATCTTTCAACAAATGGTACTGGAACAACTGGATAGACACACAAAAGAATAAAGTTGGACCCATAGCTCAAACCACATACAAAAATTAACTCAAAATGGATCAAAGACCTAAATTTAAGAGCTAAAATTATAAAACTCTTAGGAGAAACCATGAGAATAAATCTTCATGATCTCAGATTCAACAGAGTATTCCTAGATATGACAACAAAGCACGAGCTCGAAAGAAAAAAATAGATAAATAGATAAAAATAGATAAATCATCTAACAATTTAAAATGGGCAAAGGATCTATGTATGCATTTTTTCAAAGGAGATATAAAAACACATGAAAAGATGCTCAATATTAGTCATTAGGAAAATCCAATCAAGACCTCCATGAGGTACTACTTCACACTGACTAGGATGTCTATAATCAAAAAGATAAATAATAATTATTGGTGAGTAATAGGACAAAAATCCCTTTCTCAGGCCCTCTTTGCCAAAGCTAACTGGACCCCATACAGGATGACTGACCCTAATTGTTTTATGAGCTTTTTTCCTCAGGACTAGAAAATTACTGGAAACACCCTGAAGGTGCAGAGGCTCCTGGAACTTGGGAAACAGGACATACCAGACCAGAATGACCACCAGACCCTGCACCCAAAGATAACATCAAATCAAGCTGCAGCCTAACTGAGACATCCTGTTGTACAGCCATCCCATTACCTGGTAAAAACTCAAAGCCCCCACCTCTCCGAGCTGGTGCACATCTCCACACCTACTCGTTTCCCTCCCTTGGGAAAGTACACTCTGCACTTTCTTCTCTTTGTGAATTCTTTCACAGCCTGCATCACCAACCACCTTAACAGTGAGGGTGTGGAAATTCAGAACTTATACACTCTTGGTGACAATGTAAAATTCTGCAGCTACTCTGGAAAAAATCTGGCAATTCTTCAAACTTAAAATTAGAGTTATCATATGATCTGGTACTCCTATTCCTAGGGATATACCCAAAACATATAACAACATCTGGCCGTGAAAACCTTGTACTTGAATGTTCATAACAGCATTATTCATAATTCCAAAAGGTGGAAGCAAGGTAAAAGTACATCAAACGATATATAGATTTTTAAAAATATGGTATATCCACATAATGGAATATGATGTGGCAATAAGAATAAAGTATCCATACATGCCAAAACATAGATGAGCCTTGAAAACATTATGCTAAATGGAAGAAGCCAGTCAGAAAATACAACATTTTTTGACATCAAAGTAAGCAAATCAATGGAGTCAGAAAGTAAATTAGTGATTGCTTAAGACTAGGAGTAAAAATGTGATAGAAGTGATGGCTAAGGTTGTAGAGTTTCTTTTCTTTTTTTCTTAAATTATATTTTATTGATTTGAGTATGTTATTACAATTTTCCTAATGTATCCCCCTTTACCCCCTCTACCCAGCACCCCCCAGTCCCTCAGGCAATCCCCATACCATTTTTCATGTCCATGGATCATGTATAAGTTCCTTGGTGACTCCATTTCCTATACTTTATGTCCCCATGGCCATTATGTAACTACCTATTTGTGCTTCTTAACTCTGTCACCTTTTACACTAATCCTCTCCACCCCCCTCCCATCTGGCAGCCATCAAAACATTCTCGGTATCCAGGATTCTGATTCTTCTTTTTTGATTAGTTTCTTTTTTAGATGCAATTCTTTTCTTTTTTTACATTTTTTAATTTTTTTTATTTTTAAATCATGTTTATTCTATTACAGTTGTCTCAATATTTCCCCCTTTGCCATTACCACCCATCCCAACCCGCCCCCCTCTCCCACAGTCAATTCCTACTCTGTTGTCCATGTTCTATAGGGTCCAGTGATGCAGTCTCCCTTATCACCTAAGCTGGATACTCAAGGTGCACCCTTCATATGGGCTGAGCACACCCTCCTCTTGTAGTTGAGCCTTGATTACTGTTGGCAGATTAATGGAGGGGATTTACCCAGGCCAGTCAGTTGTAACGACTGGCTGTGACCACTGACCACCACCAACCTTCACCCTCTGTGGGGGATCAGCTGTACAGGGGCAGAGTGCTGGTGCTCTGACACGGCCTGTAGCTATCCACTGGGTGCATAGGTTCTGGAGTTTCCCGGGTGGTGCAGGCCAAGGTCAGCCCCCACCTGTGTTTTGTACGGGGCCACCCGCCTGAGCTATAGAGCAATCTGAGATGGCTGCTACTTGTGCTAGGCTTGGAGATTCCCAGGGGAAGCGAAGCTATGAATCTAGGCTGTTTGCTGCTAGTGCAGTGCCAGGCCACTTAGCAAGAGGTATAGGGGCTGGGGCTCACTGAGGCTGTCTGTTGCTTATTTGAGAGGATATAGGAACTTGAGAAGCACGAGCCAACACTAGCCATTTACATGGAAAAGCAGCTGGGTGGGCCCATAAGTTGGGTGGGACAGAGTCTCTGGGGAGCTCCAATGCAGGCAAACAGTGTTAACCACGTTGAAGGAGTCTCAGATAATGGTACCAGCCTGCTGGCTCTGTGGGAAGAGGGTTCAGAAAAGGGACAATTGCTTCTGTCTGCCTTTTAGTCCCCCAGATTTTGCCTTGATGCCAGCCACTTCTATTTCTCCCTGTATGTACCTTTCAAGCTGCTACCCTGGAGAGAGTAAGTCTGAGTAGGAGAATCTGGGTGTGGGTTTCTTAAGAGGAACTGCTTCAATCCCTGCTTGTTTTTGCAGTCAGTTGTGAGGACTTACCTTCCTAGTACTGGAACTGTGGGCTGGAGGCCTGGTTTCGAATCGGATTCCTTGCTCCCAAAATAATCACTCCCAAATTTTTATCCACCACACATGGATATGCAACCAGCCCATTCTGTGTCTCTGCCTCTCCTACCAGCCTGGATGGATTTGGTTTCTTCAATTCCATAGTTGTCAGACTCCCATTCAACTCATTCTCTGACAGTTCTGAGTGATGGTTTTTCTATATTTCAGTTGTAATTTTGATGTGGTAGTGCGGGGAGACGTTTACCTGTGCCACCATCTGATCAGAAGTTTAGAGTTTCTTACAAGGTGATGAAACTATTCTAAAATTAACTATTATGATGGTTACACTCATCTCTTAATCTACTAAAAATAATTTAATTTTATACTTTAAATGGGTAAATCATGCAGTATGTGAATTTTATACCAATAAAACTTATTTTTCTAAAAAGAAAACGAATGTCGAAGATATATTGGGTACTGCAACAGCATAAAAAAAATTCAGGTAGTAATGAAGGTTTCATTAAGTGCAATACATAAAATCTACAGGGAAGCAACAAGGAAGAAAGGATTATTCAATCAGAGCAGCAAGAAGAAAAAAATTCAAAGAAATGAGAATAGAATAAGGACCCTCTAAGATAATGGTACCAGCATGCCGATTCGGGGGTACCGCCCAATTCATAGGGGTGTCAGAAGGAGAAAAGGAAGAACACAAAGTTGAATATTTATTGGGAAAAAATAATGAAAGAAAATGTTCCTAATTTGGGGAAGGAAATAGATATACAAGTCCAGGAAGCACAGGGAGTCGCAAACAAGATGGATGAAAAGAGGACCACACCAAAACACACCATAACTAAAATGCCAAAGGTTAAAGATAAAGGGAAAATCTTAAAAGCAGCAAGAGAAAACCAGAAAGTTACCTACAAAGGAGTTCCCATAAGACTATCAGCTGATTTTTCAAAAGATATGTTACAGGCCAGAAGTGACTGACAAGAAGTATTCAAAGTGATGAAAAACGGATCTACAACCTAGATTACTCTATCCAGCAAAGCTATCATTTAGAATTTAAGGGTAAATATAGTATTGCCCAGACACTGTAAAACTAAAGGAGTTCATCAGCACTAACCCATTATTATGTGAAATATTAAAGGGAACTATATTTTAAAAAGAAGATAAAAAATATGAACATTAAAATGGCAATAAATTCACAACTATCAACAACTGAATGTAAAACACAAACTAAGCTAACAAGCAGAACAGGAACAGAATCATAGATATGGAGATCATTTAAAGAGTTACCAGCTGGAAGGGGGAAAGGGGAGAATGGAGGAAAAGGTGCAGGGGTTAAGAAGTACAAATTGGTAGGTAAAAAATAGACGGGGGGATGTTAAGAACAGTATAGGAAACGGAGTAACCAAAAAACATATGCATGACCAATGTTCATGAACTAAGGAGATTGGTGGAAAGAATGGCATACTGGGCAGAGTGGGGCAAAGGTGAAAAATTGGGACAACTGTAATAGCATAATCAATAAAATATATTTTTTAAAAATTAAAAAGACTGGAATAAATAGAAAGACATAGTTTGTTCTAGGTAAAAATTGCAATATAAAGAAGATGTCAGTTCTCCCCCACAAATAACCCATGAAAGTATTGTAACAATTGGAGAAAAAAATTTAAGTCAGATCACAATCTCACACTTTGTGTCAAGAAATTTTCCAGATATATTCAAGACTCAAGAAAATGCTAAATGTTAATAAATATATCAGAAAATTACCAACTCCATATCACATATAATCTGGCAGATAAGGGAATTCTAAATGTTGATGTGGGCATGGATAAACTGTCATATACTGAGGAAGAAATGTACCTTGATAATTTTCTAGAGAGAAATTTGGCAATGTATATCAAAAACCTTTAAATATGCACACTTTTGATGCAGATTTTCGATTTTCAGTACTCTAAAGAAATAATAGAAATCTAAAGATGCTTTAATGCCTTAAAATTGAAAACATCCTACAAGTTCTATAATGATATTAGTGTATACATATATATATGTATCTTACAGACTTTTGTTGTAAGTTGAATGCACACATACTCCCTCTCTACCCCCTATATATTTTTTAAGTTTTAATCCTTCAACTCTGGAATTCAACTTCTGGAAATTTATCTTAAGACAATAAAGGATTGAGTATGCAAAGATTCGTATACAAAATGAGATTTACCATATAGTTTTGAGTTTGTTTTTTAAAAATCAACAATATATGGCAAAAATTCCTCATATTAATTATGTAGCTTTACAGCATTTTAAACATTGCATAGCATTCTATCATATGGATGGGTAAAACTTTATTTAATCAACTTCCAATTTTTAGATATTTAGAACATTTCCTCTGAAGTAGTGACTGAGTTACTGGAATGACCAAATGAACAGATTGGTGCCAAATCCTATCCATTCTTCCTGCTGGAGATCTCTAGAATCTGCCCTTCCTCTGGACTTTATTATTATCACTATTATTATTATCAATCTAAAATTTTTATATTTAGAATTAGCCATCTGGACTCATTTTAGATGATCCCAATTTTGTTGGCAACACCCAAAGTATCATAGTCAGGAGCCAAGCATATGCCCTCTTCCCTCCATCAGGCCTGATCAGAGTGTCAGTCCTGGCCACATTAATGTCATAGAGTTTCTTCACAGCCTGTTTGCTCTGGTGCTTGTTGGCCTTCACATCCACAATGAAGACAAGGGGATTAATGTCTTCTGTCTTCTTCATGGTTGACTCAGTAGTTAGGGGGAACTTGATGATGGCATAGTGGTCAAGCTTATTTTTCCTGGGGGTGCTCTTTCCAGGATACTTAGACTGCATTCATAGCCACAGTCTTCAGCTGTGAGAAGGTAGGTAACGTGAATCTTTTGTGGCTGTGGACATCTTTCAGCATTGCTCTTTGCCTTAAAAGCCCTTGCTTTGGGAGGGGCAGTGGTTTCCTCCTTCTCTTTGGATGCTGTTTTCATGAACAGCTGGACTTTATTATTGAAGTAATCTGCCATCTAGTCTCTCTGACTTCCATTTATTGACCACATACCAGGACATAATTATTCTCAAGGCCCAAGGCTAATTTAATGATGTTACTCCTCTGCCTACTTCTCAAAATTGCACACTGACTAAATTTCTTTGCACAATTTACAAGATTGTCAGTGACCTCATCTCATCTCACCAATGTCTTTTTCTTGCTTCCTACGATCCAAACACCAAATTCCTCATAATTTTATGGTGTGATCTCATGATTGATTCCTTCCTTTGCATCAGCTGCGGCTTCTACTGAAAAATCTTGTCTGGCAAACTCTTATTCAGAATCCTTCCTTTGGAAAATCTTTCCTAATTGTCTCCTTTCAAAAACAGATTGTTTCACTCTCCACTCTTATACACACTTCCTTATAAAACTTATTAGGCTACTATCTTTCCCATTAGAATTGGAGCTCTTGGAGAACCAGGACCTCATTTTGCTTCTGTGTCTCCAGCGGTAAGCACACTGTATAGTATATTTGGTTAAGTGTTGCTCCACACAGCACTGATTTTTTATAATGCTATTTCGTTCTGAAATATTTTTTCTTTAAAATTATGTATATTTAGAATAGCCCATTATAGCAGACATTGATATATTTTTGTACTAACGAATGTTCTGAGTACCATTGAACTAAGATACTGAAAGCTAACTCAATTTAAATGATTTTTACATTTTTTTATTGATTTTTTTGAGAGGGAAAGATTGACTTGTTCCACTTATTTATGCATTCATTGGTTTATTTTTTAAAATTTATTGATTTTAGAGGATTTTTTTTAATTGATTCTTTTTAGAGAGAGAAAAATGTCAATGTGAGAGAGGAATATTGATAAGTTACCAATCATACACACCCCAACCAGGTCAAATCCACAACCTAGGTATGTGTCCTGACTGGTTATTGAACCTGCAACATTTTGGTGTATCGGACCATGCTAAAACCATCTGAGCTACCAAGCCAAGTCCATTGGTTGATTCTTGTGTGTGCCCTGATCAGGGATTGAACCCACAACCTTGGCGTATCTGGAGGATGCTCTAACCAATTTAACAACCAGCCAGGGCGAAAGCGAACTCTATTTAGACAGATGTGGAAAATTTTAGTCAATACGCATTATTAGCCCAAATCATACTGAACACCATCTCGTGCACTATAGATTCTGCTGCTCTACTCATAATAATGTTCTGCAAAAAATAATATGCTCTGCTTTGCTGAAATTTTTTTTCTGCAATTTATTCTAGGTTATTGAGAACTATTTTTGACTCATATGTTTGACAAAAGATGTGCAATTCACAGTAATGGCTTTGCCACATAAGAAACTATGGAATACTGGAGCCTGATTAGAGTCCAGTCAAGATGGTGGCATAAGTAAATATGGCTCGCCTCCTCACCGAACCACATCAGAATTACAACTAAAAATATAGAACAACCATTACTCAGAACTCTCAGAAATTGAGTTGAATAGAAATCTGACAACTAAGGAATTAAAGGAACCACATCCTTCCAGACTGGTAAGGGGGCAAAGATGTAGCATGGGCTGGTCCCACATATAAATGTGGTAGATAAAAAAAATTCAGGAGGGATATCTCAGGAACAAGGAGTCCCAGCCCCACAACAGGCCCCCCAGCCCAGAGTACCAGTGCCAGGAAGGTAAGTCTGCAATACTGGCTGCAAAAACCAGCAAGGATTGACTCCGTTGAAGAAACTGCTTGTTTCTCTTAAAGAACCCACACACGGACTTACTCAAACTCATTCTGTAATGGGGCACAGCCAGGGTCCCCCCCAAGAATATTTATAACAGGGTCCAGAAATTGGGGTGTCCAAAAAAAATATATTCTCCCCGCCAAGACAGGTCGCCATGGGGGATGGGAGACCTGGAGCAGGGCCATTGAGAGTCATTTTGCATGTCAATAACAGCTGGATAGCTCCATTTCTCATTTGCAAAGATGGTTATTTTGCATCTCAACAAGGCTAACCAGGAAGGTTTGAAAGACTTAATACAGAATGTAATTGGGAGAGGAAGGAGGAGAGATGGGACCTACAGGAGAGACAAAGGGACACAGACTCTAGGGAACAATGTGAAGACTACATGGGAAGAAAAAGGGGAGAAAGGACTCTTGCTAGTGGGCCTTGAGAAGGTGCCGTATGGTTTTGGATTAAGAACTTGAGATCACGGCGATGCGGCGGATGGTGCTGAGAACTGCAAGAGGCCTGCCTAGCCAAGCCCTGGACTTTTGCTTTTTTTCTTCTGAAGGACGGTACCCCTGGCTGGCCTAATTGGGCAAATGGTGGTAGGCAGTACTGTGTGTAGGGGTGGGTGTTTTAAAGGGGTTTTGAGATTTAAGAGTTGCATTTAGCCATTAATCAAATCTGTTTACTTTTGAATAAATAGTTCCTTTCCTTTTCACCAAACTCTGCCATTGAGTGCCATAATTCCAAGGGCCTACAACTGAGGGACCCTGGGGAAGACGGCAGGAGGTGTTGTTTCGGTAATGGCATCTGAGCACGCACACACACACACCCCCACCATGGGTCCGTTGTTCGGTAACAACTCCCTCTGAGCTCCAGCCTGGGATAGCAGCTTGAAAGACACTAGTGGTATACAGGGAGAAACTGAAGTGGTTGGCATCGAGGCAAGAGCTGGAGAACAGCATTTTCCCAGACAGGAAGGTGGGCAGAGCCACAGAGCCAGCAGGCTGGTACCATTATCTGAGACTCCTTCAACGTGGCTAACACTGTTTGCCTGCATTGGAGCTCCCCAGAGACTCTGTCCCACCCAACTTATGGGCCCACCCAGCTGCTTTTCCATGTAAATGGCTAGTTTTGGCTCATGCTTCTCAAGTTCCTATATCCTCTCAAATAAGCAACAGACAGCCTCAGTGAGCCCCAGCCCCTATACCTCTTGCTAAGTGGCCTGGCACTGCACTAGCAGCAAACAGCCTAGATTCATAGCTTCGCTTCCCCTGGGAATCTCCAAGCCTAGCACAAGTAGCAGCCATCTCAGATTGCTCTATAGCTCAGGCGGGTGGCCCCGTACAAAACACAGGTGGGGGCTGACCTTGGCCTGCACCACCCGGGAAACTCCAGAACCTATGCACCCAGTGGATAGCTACAGGCCGTGTCAGAGCACCAGCACTCTGCCCCTGTACAGCTGATCCCCCACAGAGGGTGAAGGTTGGTGGTGGTCAGTGGTCACAGCCAGTCGTTACAACTGACTGGCCTGGGTAAATCCCCTCCATTAATCTGCCAACAGTAATCAAGGCTCAACTACAAGAGGAGGGTGTGCTCAGCCCATATGAAGGGTGCACCTTGAGTATCCAGCTTAGGTGATAAGGGAGACTGCATCACTGGACCCTATAGGACACCTATTACACTAGGCCACAATACCAAGACAGGCAGTCATAGCAGCTCTATATAATACATAGAAACAAACACGGGGCCAAAAGGAGCAAGGAAACATGGCCCAAATGAAAGAACACATTGAAACTGTAGAAAAAGAGATAAATGAAATGGAGATAAGCAATCTATCAGATGCAGAGTTCAAAACACTGGTTATAAGGATGCTCAAGGAACTTAGCATAAAAAAGATGCAGTCAGAAATGAAGGATACACTAATTGAACTAAAGAAAAACTTACAGGGAAACAACAGAGTGGATGGAGCTGAGAATCAAATCAATGATTTGGAACATAAGGAAGCATAAAACCACCAATCAGAACATCAAGAAGAAAAAAGAATCCGAAGAAAACAGGATAGTGTAAGCAGCCTCTGGGACAACTTCAAGCGTTCCAACATTTGGATCATAGGGGTGCCACAGAAGGAGAAGAGAAAGAACAAGAAATTGGAATTTGAAAGAAAACTTCCCTAATTTGGTGAAGGAAATAGACATGCAAGTTCAGGAAGCACAGAGAGTCCCAAGAAAGATGGATGCAAAGAGGCCCACTCCAAGACACAGCAAAATTAAAATGCCTAAGGTTAAAGATAAAGAGAGAATCTTAAAAGCAAGCGAAAGGCAGTTATTTAGCTACAGGGAAGTTGCCATAAGACTGCTGATTTCTCAATACAAACTTTATGAAGGGATTGGCAAGAAATATTCAAAACCATGAAAAAACAAGGACCTATAGTCAAGATTGCTCTACCCAGCAAAGCTATCATTTAGAATTAAAGGTTAAATAAAGAGTCCCAGACAAGTAAAAACTAATGCAGTTCTTCATCACCAAACCATCATTGTATGAAATGTTAAAGGAACTTATCTACGAAAAAGACAATCAAAACTGTGAACTATCAAATGGCCATAAATACATATCTATCAAGAATTGCATCTAAAAAACAAACTAATCCAACAAGAACGGAGTCTGAATCCTGGATACTGAGAGTGTTTTGATGGTTGCCAGATGGAAGGAGGTGTAGAGGATTGGGGTAAAAGGTGACAGGGTTAAGAAGTACAAATAGGTAGGTAGAGAATGGCCATGGGGACATAAAGTACAGTATAGGAAATGGAGTAGCCAAAGAACCTATGCATGATCCATAGACATGAACAGTGGTGTGGGGATTGCCTGAGGAAGTGGGGGGTGCTAGGTGGAGGGGGACAAAGAAGGAAAACCTGGGACACCTGTAATAGCATAATCAATAGAATATAATAAAAAATAAGCAATAAAAGTACATAAATAAGGAATCTAAGGAATACTATCCAGTTTGATGTTAAAAGACAAGCTTTTTTGCAGAAAACACACCCTCCATGAAAACAGAAGAAGCAGTTGGTAATGATTACTAAATAGAAACGGAAGCAGAAACAGCATGTATAGCAGCTACTTTGAGTAGTGTTGTTGCAGTAGTGATGTAATGGAGCAATGTCTGGAGGTAACAGAGGTATGCTCAAAAGAGAGTTGTATGTGTGTGAGAGGTTGATCAGTTTGTTAGTTGGAGTGCCAATAATAAACTTTTGGAGGTTGGCCTTACTTAGGAGTAAGGATACTCTCACCTTTTTAACAGGGGAGAGGGGAGAGTGGGTTAAGCTGCAATTAAAACTGTTGATTTGTTGTTGTGAGATGATGAGAGAGATCTCTACTAATGACTAAGAGTAAGCCAAAGAGGTGTTTGGAATATTTGAGGAAAAGGAGAAAGAGTGAGGTTGATGCTTATAAAAGTGGAAAAACAAGTTTACCCAGGGAAATAGGACATTTTGGGTAGTGTTAGTGCCTATTTAAGGTTTATATTGATGACATGAAGCCTGTTAGCCTGGCTGCCTGATTTCCCCCAGCAACAGTCTGATTCTCAGGCAGAGACATTAAGAATGTGGATAATTGGATTCAATTAGAGTTGAGATTTTGCCAGACAAGCATAGTGGAAGAAGAGGGAAGAATTGAGTTGAAAATAATTTTTAGGGAGTAATAACAATGATGGAACTTGAACTATAAACTGGGTAACAGAGAAAGTAAAGAAAGGAAGGAGATTGTAGATAATGAGAAAGTGAGTTCAATAGGCTGGCATCTGAACAAGGTAGGAAAATTACTTACTATGGATACTAAAGTGTGGTGGAAGGCCAGATTGGTGACTAGATGGTATGATTTCTGAAATCAAGACTATTGGAGATATTATTATTTCAGATGATGGCAAGTTCTCAGATATGACTATGGGAGTGACTAAAGTGAAGTGGAAATGAGTTCTAGGATATGAAAGGTCAATGTATTAAATGGGTCATTTACATGAACATTGGCATCACTGAGCATTAATAGTAGGAAGAGATGTGCAGAAGAAGGCTGAGCTAGAAGCTAAAGTTACCATGGAAGGAGTGGAGAGACTAGGAAGAGGTAGATGATGGCAATGAGGAGTGGGATAGAGTACTCCATTTGAGGAGCAAGAATTTCAAAGGAGCAATGTTTAACTTTTTTTTCCAGACAAAACAGAGCTAAATGGCCTAGAAGAAGACTGATGGAGAAATGGAAAGCTTGTCCCAAAGCAAGAGGGATGTAAAAAATATGCAGCCTCCACTTGAGAGGGCTGGGGAAACAAGTAATTCCTCAGGGAATAGTCAGATTTCAGTTAAGTCAAGAAAGTAAAGGCTGAATGTTGAGAGGCAGTTAAATATAACTTTTGACTGGTTAAAGACTCGTTTCCCATTGAGAGAGCAGTTATTTGGACTCTAAGCACATTGAGAACCAGATTTATCAGATAAAATTAAGATAAAAGTGTTATGCTGCCTGTACTTAGCCTGGGGCACAATGGGATCTCTGAAAGGGCAGGACACTAGCCCAAGAGCACAGGAAGAGTTACAGCTTTCTCTCTACCCTCAGGCAAAAAACAAAGAAGGGAGCAGCTGTCCTTGCAATTTGCAGTTTCCCAAGATGCACTGCATCTACATTACCCAGTCCACAGGTGGGGAAGCAACTCCAACAGGGAGCTCAGCAAGTTACAGTAAAGGAGAATACAGATCCATTAACTGTCTTGGAGTGGGGGTTAAAGGACTTCTTTTTTATGGCTTTTTAAAAAGAGATCAGCCCTAGCATTCCTCGGCTAGACATCTCATTCATGATTCTTTTAAATTACATCCACTCATAAGCTAATAACTTGTTCGTGTTTGTGTTTGAATTCAAACTATTGCTGGAAAAAAATCTTATAAAATCTTGTGTTCAACTTATCTACAGAAAGAGCCCCAAGGAAATGTAGCATTTGCTAGGTGGATTCAGGCCCAAGGAGAAAAGTTCTCCCATGTAGTCCCACCCATAAAATATGTAGGAAATTTTGCTGATCACAATAAGGAAATCAGAGCACAAACTGGAATGTTTGGAAGAGAGGACCAAAGAAGAGGATTTCATGAGACTAGAGGAGGGATGGCAAAGTGAGGGGATGACACTGTGTGGTTATTCACTAATAACCAAAGAGGTCATAGAGGAAGAGTGCTCAAGGGGATGAAAAAGCTAATTGCAAGACTGTATGGTGGTAACAAATGTGGCGTGTTCTAGGAAAAGAAAAAGCTAGTGTGACTGAATCATAGGGTGCAAGACAGAAAGCTGAGAGATTGGCAAGAACTTGGTAACCTAAAACAAAGAATTTAAAATCTGTTGCAAAAAAAGAGCCATTGGGGGATTTTTAAGCAAGGAGTGACATGATCTGATTTTTGGGAGGGTAACAACTTTGTTGACATTAATTTACATATCATAAAGTTCATCCATTTGAGTTGTACAATTCAGTGGTTTTTAGTCCATTCACAAAATCACACACCAATACCACGATTAACTTTAGATTTTGGTGGATGAAAAAGGGGCCACATACTAAACCCCACAAGCAAAGAGAAGTCCTGCATGGTGGCTGTACGAACTCAAGAGACCTAAAGCAACCACATAGGATGTTCTGAAATTAAAACTTCCTAACTAAAAGCGAGTCCTGTCCTAGGCCAGTATCTTCCTTGACAAAGGTCAATCTTAGCCTTCACTGAGCCTGTCTATTAACATTTTGAATCTATGATCACAGGGCTTGGGAAGGTCAGTGTAATTTCCTTTTTCCAGACCCCTCAGGGCACAACCATTACCAGAGCATATTCCATAAAAGCCGTCATTATTATTATTTGTTAACTATCCTACACCTGCCTATGTTAAATAAGTAGGAGTCATTCATTTTACTTTTTTCCAAATCCCAGAGATGTCCCCCAACTTTGCTTCCTATCACCACCCCAATTTATCATCAATGGACTTCATGTAACCACTTTACTCCTCTTCCTTTGATTGCAATGTATGAAATAAGGTGCAAAACTGCCATTCTCTGAAGCATTTTCTCAATCTGTTGACATTTTGTTTCCTGGCAATTGTCAGTTTAGCTCAAATAAACTCAAAATTCTTACAGGTTTGGACATTTCTTAAATTGACATTTTCATCATTCCAAAAAGAAATCTCTAACCTTTTAGCCATCATCACCCAACCCCCATCATCCTACCAGTCCTAAGCAACCAATAATTTCTTTTCACTAATCTACTTTTTGTCTCTATAGATTTGCCTGTTCTGGACATTTCATATTAATAGAATCATAAAACCACCTAATCCTTTGATTTCAGTTCAAACATCACTTCTTTCTGAATACCTTCTCTAATTCCCTATACCACAGGTACTCCATTATATTCCTAACTCTCCTCACTTATAATTATTTAATTAGGCATGTATAATTAATTGTTTAATGTTCTTCCTCTCTCCTATATGGTACTCTTCAAAAGAGCAGAGTCTATATACTGCTTAAACCTTTCTTCATAAACAGCACGGTATTTGTCTCATAGTAGAAATCTAATAAACATTCCTTGGCATGATAACTTAAATATACCAAAAAAAAAAAAGATATTCCTAAGATTTTGCATGAAGACTTTAACCTCTAAGATAGGATATTTGGCCCTGGCCAGTGTGGTTCTGTTGACTGGGCTTCAGTTGTCCCACAAAGCAAAAGGTCATGAGTTCAATTACCATTCAGGGCACATGCCTGCCAGGGTGCAAACAAGAGGCAGCCAATTTGTGTTTCTCTCCATCTCTTATTTGAGAATCCCTTCCCCATCTCTAAGAATAAAGAAATAAAGGTAAAGAAAAGAAAAGATTTGTGTTGCTTCTCGTCATCATCCTTTATTCAGTCATTACCCAACCACCCCTTTCCGCACACCCAAACCCAGGGGTCAAAGAGAGAAGAGAATGAACAACATTGGATGTTGGTTCATGAACCAGTTCCAATATAATTTTGTCTTAATGCTTCTGCACACAGAAACCAAAGGAGTTGTTTTCAACTGAAGGAGTTCATGAAATGTGAAGATATAATGCACTGCTTCTTTGGTACTCAGGAGACCAGGTGTGGTGTGCAGGGGGAGGAGGCATTTCCTCCATTTCTGAGCAGAACATAGACAGCTCTGACACCTACCAGACTTCAGTGAATATGGTGCTTTGTTGGCATATTAAGGGCTCACAGTTTTGATAGCTCTGAGAGATGTGACCTTCAGCCCAGCTATCACCATTGTCACACTGCCTGCCCTTCCCCAAACACAATAGTAGTAATTTAGTAGGCATGAACAAGAGGAAAGCTAGCGCAGGGTAGTAGAACAGTGTGAGCTCATATGAAACCTACTGACCTTCAGATTAAGGCTAATATATTTATAAACCAAAAATTTAGCCATTGATATTCCTATAGGATCACTAGACTTTTGTCCCCCATCCCCGGTAAAGGTGGCCAGAGGGTTGCACTCCATGATGATGAGATCAAATTTACATACAGATGAACTGGAGAACTCCAGCTTCAGCAGGGTTAGGAGGAGGTGAGCATCCTTTTCACATTACGGTGAAATGAAATGCATACTTAGTTATGCAAAGATTAACATTTTAAGCAAATAACAAATTGTTGAATGGCAGTGAATATTCAGCAAAAAACTGATGCCAAACCAAATCACACCTTAAAAGAGTAAACTTCTAGAAAACAATAATAATCTGAAACTTCAATAAAAATTGTTATTTTAAGTTTACTATAAAAATTATCACTAGTTCAATTTTAACAGTTTGATCTTACAGTGCAGAAAAAATAATTGTTTGACATACCCTTATGGTACTAACATTGAAATCAGAGTCTTCAGAGGTATTTTTTTTCCTCACTTGAGAACGTACTTATTAATTGTAGAAAGAGGGGAAGGGAGGGAGAGAGAGAGAAACATCTATGTTAGAGAGAATCATCTGGTTGCTTCTCATAAGTGCCACAACTGCGCCTGACTGGACCAAACCTGAAACCTAGGTATGTGCCCTGACCAGGAATCCAACCCGTGAACTTTTGGTTTACTGAATGATGATCCAACCAACTCAGCCACACTGACTAGGGCCAAATTGGAGTTTTTGTGATAATTTACTTTCAACTGAGATCCTTACAGGAGCTACATATTTTTATAGCTAGGTCTGTCAGTGCAGGTAGTGGTGATGGTCATGTTGCTACTAAAGGGATTAAGCTTTCCCTCTTCTCCAGTAGTGGCTGACTGAAGATTTATTTTTACTTTTGCACTTGAAGATTTGGTTGATGGTTTTGAAATACATATATTTTATATATATACTCATACATATGTACTCATACATATATAAGTATAAAAATATATACTCATAAAATATATACTCACACTATACTTATATATACTCATATATATATAATGTACATACATATATATGAAGTATATATTTTTAAAGACAATTCTCTGATACAAAGTTTTGTATTCTACCTCAAAAAGATATTCCTAAGATTTCTCATCCCAAGGAGAAATTAATTTATTTTTTCTTTTTGCAGCTATATGAGATGATAAATGTTAATTAAACCTAATGTGGTAATTATTTCACAGTGCATGTAAATCAAACCACATTAAACTTATTCTATATTCAGCAACATATGTCAATTATTTGTTAATAAAACTGGAGGGGGGTGGATATTTCTGATTATTTTCAGAAGCAGTCTTTAGATTGTTTTTCCATCACCATAAAGATACAATAGGGCAAATCTAAAATGTGGAAAATTCTACTAAGCAAATTACCCAATTTCTTCAACAAATTAACAACATGAAGTAAAAGAATTGGCTGGTTGATCAGAGAAATGCAAATTAAAATCACAATGAGATACCACTTCACACCGGTCAGAATGGCCATCATAAACAGATCAACAAATGACAAGTGCTGGTGCAGCCACTGTGAGAAACAGTTTGGAATTTCTTCAAAAAGCTAAAAATGGAACTACCTTTTGACCCAGCGGTTCCACTGCTGGGGAAATACCCTAAGAATTTCAAAACACCAATTCAAAAGAATCTATGCATCCCAATGTTCATAGCAGCACAATTTACAATAGCCAAGGTCTGGAAGCAACCTAAGTGCCCATCAGTAGATGAGTGGGTCAAAAAACTATGGTACATTTACTCGATGAAATACTGTGCAGCAGAAAGAAAGAAAGAGCTACTACTCTTCACAACAGCATGGATGGAACTGGAGAGCTTTATGCTAAGCGAAATAAGCCAGGGGGTGAAAGACAAATACCATATGATCTCACCTATAAGTGGAATCTAATTAACAAAACAAACAAGCAAGAAAAATATAACCAGCGACACTGAAAGAAAAAACAAACCGACAGTAACGGGAGGGAAGGAGGGCAGGGCAGGAGGGGACAGTGTGTAATGGGGAAAAGAAAGGGAAGGGTCAAATCAAGGAACATATGTAAAGGACCCATGGACAAAGCCAAAGTGGGGAAGGGTTGAGGGTAAGAGGTGGGGGTGGGTGGGGCAGGGCAAAGTGGTGGGGGGAAAATGGAGACAAATGTATGTGAACAATAAAAGAAAGAGAGAGAAGAAAGAAAAGAAGGAAGAACCGGGGGGGGCGAGGAAGGGAGGAAGGAAGGAAGGAAGGAAGGAAGGAAAAGAATTGGCTGGCTGGCATCAGTGTGGCACCCCCGGGGCCTGGAAGATGCTGAGCCCTGCCCAGGTCGCTCAGAGCACATGATGTTGATAATGCGGGTTCATAGTGTGTCTTGGGGACACTGGGGTTGGGGAGTTAAGCATTGTGTGTCAATTTGTCCAGGATTGCTTTGACAATAACAACATTCCAACCACTGGAGAGTCTTTTATGACTAAAACTGTGCCTTGTGGAAATGAACTTCATAAGCTTCTCATGTGGGATACTGCTGGTCAGGACTGGTTTCATTCATTATCTCTCAGGTACTATTGTGGATCCACTGCATTTGTCATAGCGTTTGATATTACCAAACAAGACTCATTCCATACCTTGAAGAAATGGGTGAAAGAACTGAAAGAACACAGTCCAGAAAACATTGTTATAGCTATCACTGGAAATAAATGTAATCTTTCAGGTATTAGAGGGCTTCCCTTGAAGGATGCAAAAGAATATGCTGAATCCTTAGGTGCCTGTGGTGGTTGAAGCAAATGCAAAAAGTGCTATTAATGTTGAAGAGCTCTTTGAAGGAATCAGTTACCAGGTCCCACACTTGGACACCACAAAAATGGAAACACTCCAACTTGGGAAGCAAACCACTCCAGTCAGCGGGCAGTGCTGCTGACTGGGGCTCATGGCCCCCTGTGCTTGAAGAGGCCAGAGCCACCTCCCCATGCACTGCTGAAGGACTCCCATTCTCAGTGGCCTGGCACCTCACTTAGAAGTAAGCACGCTGACTTGGCATCCTGAAAGACCTGCAGGGAATGGGGCAGGAAATGCCCTTGGAAAAAGATTTCAGAAAACTCTGGAAAAATCCACCACCTAACCTTTCATGCATGAAATGCACACAGGAAAGAAGGGATGTTAGATAGTAAGTATAGTTGAGTTTTTGTTAAAAACCTTACAATATTCTTAATTTGTACAAAAATCTTACTGGCTTATTATGTGTGTGAGATTCTAAAAATGGTGCTTCACTCTGATTTCCTGTGTTCCCTAACCAAATTCCAGTAACTGCTTCACTGCATTGCCATTGTTATCTTGCCAGCCTTCACTGAAAGTTTGACTTATTTTTATTTAATTTACCTTTCAGTAGAGTATAATTGGATCAACACTCAAGCTGTAGACTTGAGTTGTTGTAAAAGTGGAGAAAGATATATTAGAAACTTGTTTACATCTCTGACTTGATGAACATTTTTCTAACTTTTGGTCATATATAAGCAAACAAATCAAATCTGAAAAAAAACAATTAAAAAGAAGGAAAATTATTATTGATTAAAAGAAACTTAAAAAGATACATGGAAGAGATACAATATTGCGGATATTACTTGAATTATAATTGAACAAACTAATAGTTGAAAAAACTAATAACTAAACCTTAAAAATCTTTTAAAGCCTTTGGTGAAAATTAAAAACAGACTCAATATTTAAAACATTTAAAAAACTTTGTGTGATAATGTTATTTTTAAATAATCCTCATCCTTTAGAGATACATGTGAAAATTCATATGGGTACAACCATATGATATCTTAAATTTTCTTTTAAGAACTCCAGAAAATATAAATAAAATTTAAATTAGTGAATGAACACTAGATAAAAGAAAAATAACAAAATGCTGGTATTATAAATGTGATGTGACAGGTACAAGATGATTTATCATACTCTTGTCTATATTTGAAAAGTTTCACAGTAAAAACTGAATTAAAAATTTCACTTTTACATATGTACGATTATTTTAATATTTTTTCATGAACTACTTTCTTTATATAAACATTTTTGTTCTTAAGCTTTAGATCTAAAAATGTGCCAGTGAAAGTGGAACATGGATTTGGCTTTTAAGAAATAAAATGACCATTGAATTCCCATCTCTTTTTCTATACTCATTACAATGCATACCAATTACAGATCTTCTGGGAAGTTAAATGATAGGATGATCATTACACCATGTGTTATATGAGAAATGCTTGCCTTCTCCAGCCACATCTGTTTACTTCTTTAGCATCAAATAAACTTCTTTCATAGGCAACCATTGATCGTTAGTAAATCCTGCTATGCTAGTATTATAATCTGTAAATGAGGTAAAAAGGTTTTCTTTTGCTCTAGCATCCTTCTATATATGTAATAGCAGATATTTTATCTTCTTTGAACAGTTTATGAAAAAGCAACTCTAAAATCTGAGTTAACAAAATTAATATCGTTTGTTAAGTTTCTCCTCAGAGAGGTAAACAATTTCTAAAGTGAGTTTTTTCTTTAAAGACTTTATAATATAAATTAAATAGCTAAAAGTAAAATATAATTCTTGAAGATTACTGTTTGATGATATGATTTCTAGTACATCAAATGGCTATAAAAAATTCTACAAAGATTATAACTATAAAGATAAAATCCAATTTCTATTATCTTTTATTATTTAAATTTTTATAAACGTGTTGGCTCAAATGGATAGAACATTCTTTTTTTAGTATTTTTAAAATTTATTGATTTTAGAGGAAGGGGGAGAGAGAGAGAGAACATCGATTTCTTGGTCTACTTATTTATGCATTTATTGGTCGATTCTTGTATGTGTCCTCACTGGTGATCAAAGCTGCAACCTTGGTGCATCTAAATGATGCTCTAACCAAATGAGTTACCAAGCCAGGGCTTATAACATTCTTCTTAGAGTTACCTAGCAAATACTTTGTCTCAACATTGATATTAAGTATAAATCTATTGCTTATGTGTTTAACAAGTTGAAAGTTCTTAAAATTATTTTAATTAACAAAATTAACAGCTTTTACAATCACTGCCATCACTTTCTCTTGAAATAATATAAATGTATATTTATACTTCAAACAATTGATAAAACTTAAATATATAAAACCCATAAGGACATGTTTATTTTTAGGATGCTTGCCTATATTTTGACATGCACAATCAGATAGCAATAAAACATCTAAATAACATGCTTAGTGTTTATTACTAAATCATTAGACTTATTGTTTGTGATGGTAACTGATGTGCTCACTGAATCACTATTCGTAGGCAGGTTCAGGACTATCCAGAAGGATGCTGAAAAAAGGCGTTCAACTATTCAGCCTTCCAAAGAAAGGCCAAAACCAAAGTGAAACTGAAGATTGCCCTGATAATGAGCTGATAATGGACTACAAAGGAGAGAGAGAACAGTGTATTTTGTAGGATTTACATTGTCTCAAGGAGTCCCATTGGAAGAGGAGCTGACTCTACATGGAGTAGTTAGTTGAGAATACCAACTCTCAGTACAAAATATGTATTTTCTTAATTCCTGTGGTTATAGTAGCCACAAAATTCCATTGCCAGAACCATCAGTAAACCTAGTTATATTCTGAACTCTTTGTCAGTTCAGTATGAAAGAGGATGAACTGAAAAAGAGACTATTTTGGAATTCCAGCAGCAGGTATTTGAAATTATGATTGTGGGTGAAATGGCAGATAATCCAGCCAGAGTTAAAACTAAGGCTCTAAGCAGAAAATTCATCTGTTGCATTCATCCTTTTTCTCTTCTCGTTTCACTGTAAGAGAGGCTCTTTCCTCTGCCCAAAGCTAATACTTCCACAGAGACCTTTGTTCACTGGTAGCCTCCTTTCCTGTCTGGTTTGTTTCTTTCTTATTTCTACTGATTCTTTTTCTTCAGAATTATACATGTTCAAGTCTTCCCTCTCCTTCCCTTCACAGACAAGCTTTAAAAAAATTATTTTTCTATACAAGTAATTCATGTTCCTTGATTTTAAAAAACTAATGGAAATTATGAACTAAAAATTTCTTCAGTTCTGGCCAGGTAGTTCAG
Source organism: Pteronotus mesoamericanus (assembly GCF_021234165.1). Lineage (NCBI taxonomy): Eukaryota > Metazoa > Chordata > Mammalia > Chiroptera > Mormoopidae > Pteronotus > Pteronotus mesoamericanus. The sequence continues at coordinate 27,339,144 of NW_026555085.1, read as the reverse complement.
TTGGTTAGAGCATCATCCTGATATGCCAAGGTTGTGGGTTCCACCCTGGTCGGGGCACAAGATTCAACCAATGAATGCATAAACAAGGGGAACAACAAAAAATAATATTTCTCTCCCTCTCTCCCCTCTGCCCCAAATCCATTAAAAATATTTTTTAAAAGTTTTAATCCTCTAATACCTACCTTCACCACCAAATTTTACTCCATGTAAAGTGCATCTTTCTAACTATTTTCTGTACATATATATCAAATATTTCTAACTGGGCTTCCACTTGCTTTCTGACCCCTCAAACCCAACTTTGTTCAAGACCTGGGTGGATTTATCTCTCTTACACTCCATAAAGATGTCAAATTCTTTTCATGCCCTTGACCTTGGGAAAATGTTGTTGGCCAAAAGCAGTTTCATTGTTATAATAACTCTCTAGGTTCTTGCTTTTTACTTCGGATTCAGATTTGGCCTAATAATTCCTTAATGTCTTGCTGTTTATTCTATATTTTTATGAATATGCGGAAGCCAGACTGAAAGGAGTAAAAGAAAGGTGAAAACACCTAAGGTAAAAAATAGAAGGAAAAAGGAATTTAACTGCTAGTTTAAGCAGAGAGTTAATTAGCTCCCTCTAGTTTTCCTTAAGTGTGGCTGTAGTTATGGGGTAGGTGTCAGGCCCCTAATTTCTTACACAAATGAAATAAGAAAAATGACCTGCCAAGAATGGGAAACTTTACAACCCAAAACACCAATCTCATGTTAATATTGACACCTGCCATGCACTCAGTAAATATTTATAAAACAAGTAAATAAAGCTAATAGCGATAGAAACCAAAGATTGTGGAAGAGTAAGTGGAAACTACACTAACCTCCTGCCAGGATCAAACTGGAATTACAACTAAGTCATAGAAAAATCATCCTGAATAACCAGCTGAACGCTAGCTGGATAGAAGCCTTATAACCACAGACAGATGGAAGAAGCCATATCACCCCAATGTGACTGGTAGAGAATGCGGAAGAGGTAGCAAGGGAGATGGCGAGGCTCACACAGACGGTAGCTGAAGCACCGGAGGGATATTTCAGTGGCTGGCAAGTGGGGTTCCCCTGAGAAGTGTGGGATATAAACCCCAAGCTGGGCTCCCTAGTCTACAGCACCAGAAGCAGGAAAGAAACCCAGATAACATGCGGCTATGAAAAGCAGCGGGGTTTCTGTCTGCCAGGGCTGGGGATGCAGAGAGCCTCTGAAAGGGCCAACACAAAAAATTTTGTTTGCAGCCACTTACTGGGGTTCCAGCAGAGGGAGGGCAAGTGGACTGGAGACAAATGAGGAGAGTCTGGGGCAGGTGGCTCTAGGGAGAGAACTAAAGAAACAGCCACCAGGATCCCTATGCTGAGTAATTCCCCATACTGCAGAAGCCATCTTTCTTAGGCAGAGCACTCCCCTCCAAGTGACATCAACATGAGGGGAAGCAATAGCCCCGCCCACCGTAATTACTCTGCTTCACCCAGTGATGCTTAAGCCCTGCTGCTGAGGCATATAGCTAGAAGACTTTCACTCTTTAAGCTTAATAGCCTGTAGGCAGAGGTGGATCACTGGGAGCTCAGAGATTTTAGCCGACTCTCCCCTGGGACTGATGCTTATGTAGCTGGGCTTGATGCACGGCTTGGTTCTCTCCGCACATAAACAGGTCCATTAGAGTAAGCCACAAGCAGTGGATCACTGACAGCTCCAAACAGGTTGCCCAGGGCCAGTCACAGTGTCTGACATTGATCTGCACCAGATTCTTTACAGATCTACCTAATACAGAGAAACAAATGCAAAGAGGCAGCCAAAATAGGAAGCCAAAGAAACAGGCCACAAATGAAAGAACAGGAGAATTTTCCCGAAGAAGAACTACATGAGATGGTGGCAAGCAATTTATCAGATAGAAATTTTTGAGTAATGATTATAAGGATACTCAGCAGCATGAAAAAAAATAGAAACCATAAAAAAAGAACGAGTCAGAAATAAAGAATGCAATACCTGAAATAAATAATACACTGGAAGGAATAAACAGTAGGTTAGATGAAGCAGAGGACTGAATCAGGAATTTGAAAGAAAAGATATTAAAAAAATACCTGAACAAAGCAGGAAAAAGAAAAAAAGAATTTAAAAAAAATGAGAGTTTAAGAAAACTTTGGGACAGCATGAAGCATAACAACACCATATCATGGGATAACGAGAAGGAAAAGAGAGAGAGCAAGGGATTGAAAACTTATTTGAAGAAATAATAACCGAAAACTTCCCTAATCCGGTGAAGGAAAAAGACACAGAAGTCCAGGAAGCTCAGAGGGTACGGGACAAGTTGGACCCAAAGAGGCCTACACCTACACACATCATAATTAAAATGGCAAGGCCTAAAGACAAGGAGAGAATCCTAAAAGCCATAAGAGAAAAGCAGGTAGTTACATACAAAGCAGGTATTTACATACCAACTATACTGTCATCTGATTTCTCAACAGAAACATTTTAGGCCAGAATGGAGTGGTGTAAGATATTCAAGGTGATGAAAAGTAAGGACCTACAACAAAGGCTACCTTACCCAGCAAGGCTATAATTTAAAATTGGAGAAATAAGGAGCTTCCCAGACAAGAAGAAGCTAAAGGAGTTTGTTAACACTAAAACAGTACTGCAACAAATGGTAAAGAGCTTACTTTAAGAAGAAAAAGAGAATGGAATAAAAAGCAGAGGAAAATAGTTTAACAATAACAACAATAAAATAAAATAGATACCAAATACATGTCCATCAATAATCACCTTAAATGTAAATGGCTTAAATGCTCCAACCAAAAGACACAATGTAGCTGAATGGATAACAAAACAAGATCTATATATGTGCTGCCTCCAGAGACCCATCTTAGATCAAAAGATACACAAAGACTAGAAGCAAAATGTTGTAAAAAGATGTTTCATGCAAATAGAAAGGAAGAAAAAACTGGGGTAGCAGTGCTTATATCCTACAAATTAGACTTAAAACCAAGGCTATAGTAAGAGACAAAGGACACTGCATAATGATAAAGGGAACAATCCAACTGGAGGATATAACCTTAGTAAACATTTACACACCCCACATAGGAGCACCTAAATATGTAAAGCTAATCTTGATGGACATAAAGGGAGAGAGCGACAAGAATACAGTCACAGTCGGGGATTTTAACATCTCACTGATTTCAATGGATAGATCTTCCAGATGGAAAACCAACAAGGAGACAGCGGCCTTAAATGACACACTAAATAAAATGGATTTAATTGATATCTTTGGAGCATTTCACACCAAAACAGCAGAATATACATACTTTTCAACTGCCCATGGAACATTTTCTAGGATACACTACAGGTTAGGACACAAAACAAGTCTCAATAAAGTTAAGAAGATTGAAATCATATCAAGTATCTTCTCTTGACACAATGCTATGAAAACTAGAAATCATTCACAAGAAGAACACTGAAAAACATACAGAGACATGGAAGCTAAATAACATGTTATTAAACAATGAATGGATCAACAATGAAATCAAGGAAGAACACAAAAGATACCTCGAAACAAATGAAAATGAGAATGCAACAATCCAAAATCTGTGAGTCACTGGGAAAGCAATCCTAAAAGGGAAATACATAGCATTACAGGCCTATCTCAAAAAACAAGAAAAAGCTCAAATAAACAATCTAACTTTACACTTAAAAAAACTTGAAAAAACAAACAAACAAAGCCCAAAGAAAGTAGAAGGAAGGAAATAGTAAAGATCAGAGGAGAAATAAACAAAATAGAGTCTAAGAAAACAATATAAAAGATCAATGAATCCAAGAGCTGGTTCTTTAAAAAGATAAAAAGATTGATAAACCTTTAACCAGACTCATCAAGAAAAAAAGAGAAAGGACCCAAACAAATATAATCAGAAATGAAAGAGGAGAAATTAAACTGACACCAAAGAAATACAAAGGATTGTATAAAAATATCCTTTGTACTGGACAGCCTGGATGAAATGGATAAATTTCTAGAAACATATAGTCTTCCAAAACTAAATCAGGAAGAATCAGAGAATCTGAATAGACAGATTACACCTAGAGAAACTGAAGCAGTAAACAAATAACTCCCAAGAAACAAAAGTCCTGGACCAGAAGCCTGAAAGGTGAGTTGTACCAAATATTCCTAGAAGAACTCAAATCTCTTTTTCAAAATATTCCAAAAAATTCAAGAGGAGGGAAGACTCCCAAGTTCATTCACAAGACCAGCGCTATCCTAATTCCAAAAGACACTGCAAAAAAAAAAAAAAAATTATAAGCCAGTATCCCTGATGAACATAGATGCTAAAATCCTCAACAAATTATTAGCAAACCCAATTCAGCAATGCATCAAAAAGATCATATACCATGACCAAGTGGGATTTATTCTGTGAATGCAAGATTGGTGCAACATTCACAAATCAATACATGTGAGTCACCACATAAACAAATGAAGGATAAAAAGTACATGATTATACAAATAGATGCAGAAAAAGAATTTCATAAAATCTAGAATCTATTTATGATAAAAACTCTCAGCAAAGTGGGAATAAAGGGAACATACCTAAATATAATAAAGGCCATGTATGACAACCCACTGCCAACACCATGCTCATTGAGCAAAAATTATAAGCACTCCCCTTAAGATCAGAAACAAGCCAAGAATGTCCACTTTCACCTCTCTTATTCAACATAGTACTGGAAGTCTTAGCACAGCAATCAGACAAGAAAAAGAAATAAGAGGCATCCAAATTGGAAAAGAAGTAAAATTATCCTTATTTGCAGATAACATGATACTGTACATAGAGAACCCCAAACATTCCACCAAGAAACTACTAGAACTTATAAATGAATTCAGCAAAGTAGCAGGATACAAAATTAATATCCAGAAATCAGTTGCATTTTTATATGCCAATAATGAACTAACACAACGAGAAATTAAGAAAATAATCCCACCCTGGCTGGCGTGGTTCAGTGAATTGAATGCCGGCCTGTGAACCAAAGGGCCACTGGTCTGATTCCCAGTCAGTGCACATGCCTGGGTTGCGGGCTAGGTCCCTGGTAGGGGGTGTGTGAAAGGCAACCACATGCTAATATTTCCCTCTTTTTCATCCTCTTTTCTCCTCACTCTAAAAATAAATAAATAAATGTTACACACACACACACACACACACACACACACAATCCCATTCACAATTGCTACAAAAAGAATAAAATACCTAGAAATAAACCTAACCAAGGATGTAAAAGACCTGTAGTTGGAAAATTATAAGACACTGAAAAAAGAAATTGAAGAAGATACAAATAAATGGAAGCACATACCATGTTCATGGATAGAAAAAAACTGACATCATTAAAATGTCCATACTACCCAATGCAATCTATAGATTCAATGTAATTCATATCAAGATTCCAATGACATATTTCACAGAACTAGAACAAATATTTTAAAAATTTATATGGAACCACAAAAGGCCCCACATAACAACACCTATCCTGAGAAAGAACAAAGTTGGAGGAATCATGCTACCCAGTATCAAAGTATACTGTAAAGCTATATTAATCAAAACAGCATGGTACTGGCATAAAAACAGACACATAGATCAATGGAACGGAATAGAGAGCCCAGAAATAAACCCACAACTTTATAGTCAATTAATATTTGACAGAGGAAGCAAGCACATATAATGGGCTAAAGATATTTATTCAATAAATGGTGTTGGGAAAATTGGACAGATATATGGAGAAAAATAAAACTAGACCACCTTCTTACACCACACACAAGAATAAATTCAAAATGGATTAAAGACTTAAATGTTAGACCTGAAACCATAAAAATCCTAGAAGAAAATATAGGCAGCAAAATCTCAGACACCTCTTGTAGCAATATTTTATTGGATATATCTCCCCAGGAAATGGAAACTAAAGAAAAAATAAACACATAGGATTACATCAAACTAAAAAGTTTCTGCACAGCAAAGGAAATCATCAACAAAATAAAAAGACAACCCAATGAATAGGAGAACATATTCACTGATACATCTGATAAGGGGTTAATATTCACTTTTTACAGAACTTATAAAGCTCAATACTAAAAAACCCAAACAATCCAATTAAGAAATGGGCAAAGGACCTAAATAGATACTTTTCCAAAGAGGACATACAGATGGCCAATAAACATATGAAAAGATGCTCAATGTCACTTATCATGAGAGAAATGCAAATTAAAAGCACAATGAGATCACCTCACACTTATCAGGCTGTGATCAATAAATCAACAAACAATAAGTGCTGGGGAAGATGTGGAGAAAGGAGAACTATTTTGCACTATTGGTAGGAATGCAGATTGTTGCACCCACTATGGAAAACAGTATGGAGGTACCTCAAAAAATTAAAAATGGATCTGCCTTTTAACCCAGTGATCCCACTTTTGGTATATATCCAAAAGAACCCAAAACACTAATTCTAAAGAAGATAGGCACCCCTATGTTTATTGCAGCATTATTTACAATTGCCAAGATTTGGAAGCAGCCCAAGTGTCTGTCAATAGATGAGCGTATAAAACAAATATGAGGCATTTACTCAATGGAATACTGCTCGGCTGTAAAAAAGTAAGAAAAAAATATTACCCTTCATAACAGAATGGATGGAATTGGAGAACATTAAGCTAAGTGAAATAAACCAGTCACAGATAGACAAATACCATATGATTTCACTCATATGTGGAAGCTAATGTAAGGAAAATAGAGACAGACTCATAGCAGAGAGCAAGATGGCAGCAAGGGTGGGATGGGGGACAAGTTAGGGGGTGCAGGGATTGAGCAAAAAGGGAAAAATACTCATGGACATGGACAACAGTGCATTGATTGTGGGGAAGGAGAGAGGTATAAGGGGACTAAATAGTAATTGAAAAATACAATAGAAATTGAAAAAATAAAGAATAACTATAAAAAATAAAGCTAATAACTTGAGTACACTTATTTACCTCTCCTCCTTCCCTAAATATTATTGAAATGACAGTAAAACAATAAAATGGGGCTAAAACCATAGCAGTAAATAAAATGAGAAAGCAGTTGATTAATCAGAGTTTTTAATGAATTTCTAGAAGAAGGAAAATAGATGGTAGTGTGTTGACAAATAAAATAAAGCAGAAGCCTCAGCTTAAAGATACAGGCATGAGAAAGCTATAGTGAGATAGGATCGGAACTTCCAGTAGAATGAACCTACAGAAGCTTTAGTTGTGAAGTTGGCATGTTCTAACAGGGTAGCTAGTAAGTCTATTTTTGGAACAACTATTCAGTTTGTCCTTCTTGTTTACTTCTACCTGAAAGAGCAGTACAACTTCAAGCCTTAATTTACCATCAGGGCTAAGAATGGAGGCTATTTTTCAGAGAAATTTACTAAAACTTTACTATGCTCCCAGCCAAGATGGGAGCATAGGTAGACACACTTTGCCTCCTCGCACAACCAAAGGAAGAACAACAACAAATTTAAAAAACAAAAAATAACCAGACTGCCAGAAAATTGAACTGTATGGAAGTCTGGCAGCCAAGGAGTTAAAGAAGAAACATTCATCCAGACTGGTAGGATGGGCAAAGACAGGCAGCTGGGGCAGAGAGGATGCATGGCAAGGTCGTGGCTGGAGGACCAGGCAGGTGAGGCGGCAGCTGGCAGACCTGGTGGTCCCACATTCAAGTGCAGATAAACTAGGAGGAACAGCTGGGGAGCAAGACAGACCATGCAATCCAGGGCTCCAGTGTGGGAAAAGAAAGCCTCAAAACCTCTGGAGGTAAAAACCTGTGGGGGTTACAGCAGTGGGAGAAACTCCCAGCCTCACAGGAGAGTTTGCTGGAGAGACCTACAGGGTCCTAGAATGTACACAAACCCTCCCACCAAGGAATCAGCACTAGGAGGGCCCAATTTGCTTGTGGGTAGTAGAGGAAGTGACTGAAAGCCTGCAGAGAGCTGAGCAAGTGGCATTGTTCCCTCTCAGACCCCTCCCCTACATACAGCATCACAACGCAGTGACCTGGGTTGCCCTGCCCTGGTAAATACCTAAGGTTCCACCCCTTTCAACGTAACAGGCATGCTGAGACAAAGAAACATGGCCTAAATGAAAGAACAGATCAAAGTTCCAAAAATAGAACTAAGTAACGAAGAGAGAGCCAACCTGTCAGATTCACAGTTCAAAACACTGGTCATCTGTATGCTCACAGAAATGGTTGCGTATGGTCACAAAATGGAGGAAAATGTGAAGGTTATGCAAAGTGAAATAAAGAATATACTGGGAACCAACAGTAAAGGGGAGGAAACTGGGACTCAAAGCAATGATTTGGAGTAGAAGGAAGAGAGAAACATTCAGCCAGAACAGAATGAAGAAACAAGAATTCAAAAAAATGAGAAGTTTCAGAACCTCCAGGACAACTTTAAATGTTCCAGCATCCAAATCATATGGGGTGCCAGGAGAAGAGGAAGAGCAAGAAGTTGGAAACTTATTTGAAAAAATAATGGAGAACTTTTCCAATCTGGCAAAGGAAATAGACTTCCAAGAGATCCAGGAAGCTCAGAGAGCCCCAAAGAAGTTGGACTCAAGGAGGCACACACCAAGGCACATCATAACTACATTACCCAAGATTAAAGATAAGGAGAGAATCTTCAAAGCAAGAGCAAAGGAGACAGTTACCTGCAAAGGAGTTCCCGTAAGACTATCAGCTGATTTCTTAAAAGAAACCTTGAAGGCATGAAGAGGCTGGCAAGAAGTATTCAACGTCATGAAAGACAAGGACCTACATCCAAGATTACTCTATCCAGCAAAGCTATCATTTAGAACGGAAGGGTGGATAAAGTGCTTCCCAGATAAGGTCAAGTTAAAGGAGTTCATCATCACCAAGCCCTTACTATATGAAATGTTAAAGGGACTTATCTAAGAAAAAGAAGATTAAAACTATGAACATTAAAATGACAATGAACTCACAACTATCAACAATTGAACCTTAAAAAAAAATTAAGTAAACAACTAGAACAGGAACAGAATCACAGAAATGGAGATCAGAGAGGAAGGGGTGGCGGGGAGAATGGGGGAAGGTACAGGGAATAAGAAGCATAAATGGTAGGCACAAAATAGGGGAAAATTAAGAATACTATAGGAAATGAAAAAGCCAAAGAACTTATATGTACAACTCATGGACATGAACTCTAAGTAGGGTGGGGAATGCTGGTGGGGGATGCAAGGTAGAGGGAGATTAAAGGTAGAAAAAATGGAACAACTGTAATAGCATTATATATATATATATATATATATATATATATATATATATATATATGGCTTAATGCTTCTCATATGAGAGTTATATACCAGGGCAGTCTCCCTACCCCCATTTTTATTTTTTTGGTAGTTTCCCAAACTGTACATCTATACCTGGAAAGCTTACTTGAGTTGGCCAACTAGTACTCCTCATTCATCTACATATATGTTGCTACTAGTCTGAGTGAGCTGTAGTAGAGGACTAAAGAGCAGTGGAAACCCAAGGCAGCAGCTATACTAATTAACTTAGTATAGTCTTTTATTTTGTAAATATAAATGGACAAATATATATCCCCAAAACTATGAAGAAAATTAACAATCAGAATGTAAAAGGCCATGATGAACAAACAATCAAAAAATTTGGTGGAAACAGAGCCAATAGGGGATGAGGAGAGAACATAATACTAGTAAAACTCTGATTAGTATCCTCTGAAAAGTTCCAAATCATGTTTTATCTATAAAAATCTGCAAGATACAATGTTAGAAACTATGAAAAATTATGAGAATGCACAAGTAGTTTTTGGAAACAAAAAAAAAAATGATTGTTAAAAAAGAACAATAGAAGGACTACAAGGAAGTCACCCAGAATAAAGAGGAATAAAAAAGGAACGATGATTTACAGAAGATCAATCCAGGAACTCCAACATTTGACTAATATGTATTTCAGAAACAGAATTGAAGAAATAGAGGATATAAAATTATAAAAGGAAATAAATTTGGTTGGACTAAAAACAAAGTTTTTAAACTGAAAATACCTATGAAAAATCAGGTAAGCTGTATAAAAAATAAAATGAAATATTATTTGTACATGTTTTTTCTCATTATATTTTAATTACCAAGAATAAAGATAAAATTCTAAAAGCTTCCTTAGAGGAAATCCAGGTTCATTTACAGAGTAATGAAAATCCAACTGGCATGTGTTGTTTTTTTTCCCAAATGATTTGATTTAATTTCAAGCAGTACAGGATTTGGAGTAGAACAAAGACTGAAGGACAGAACACCCTTTGACAGGATTTTGTACTGGGTTTATTTTGACCTCATAGGTAATGTAGAAATGATGAGTGGAAAGAACTAAATAGAAGAGCCACTGCCTACTTATTTTTTTTTCATAAAAGTTTATTCTTTTTTTAACTAACAAAATATATATAATGATTTTAGAGAAAGAGGAAGGGAAAGGGAGAGAGTAACATTGATGTGAAAGAGAAATATTGATTGATTGTCTTTCATATGCGCCTCAACTGGGGATTGAACCCACAACCTAGGTATGTGCCCTGATCAGGGGTTGAACCCACAACATTTTGGTGTATGAGACAGTGCTCCAACTAACTGAGCCACACTGGCCAGGGACAAAAGTTTATTCTTAAATGTACAAAAGGCTCCAAGAAAACACTTCATTCCAGCTATTGTTGGCAACAGATGTGATGGCAGGGAATCCAGATGTTAAAACAGGAATGGAATTAAAAATCATCATTGCCCTAGGCACAAGAAACACCTTACTTTTTGCCAGATTTTGTAATTTCACCTGTAGCCAATGGGCCCGAGGACTTCACTTTTAGCTCCTTGGAGCTTTTTCTCCTCTTTTTGCTGCTGCTTGAATGCCTTACCTTCGTTGTCCATCTCATTGGCCTGCTTCTTGGGCTGATTCAGAGGGTTCTTCTTGTTTCTTTTATCAGCAAAGCAAAAGAAAAGCAATTAGAAATACCAGAAAAAATAAAAGCTTTATAAGAAACAATAGTTTAAATATAGCAAACTAAAATATGGAATGAAGTCTTCTGGCCAAGATGGAGGCATAGATAGACATGCTTCCCCTCCTTGCACAACCATAAGAAAGTTCACAACTAACCTCAAAACAAAATACAACCAGAATTGCCAGAAAATCAAACAATATGGAAGTCTGACAACCAAGGATTTAAAGAAGAAATATTCATCCAGAAAGGTAGGCGGGGTGGAGGTGGGGAGCTGGGCTGAATCACATGTGGCAAATAAAAACTGGGAGGGACACCTGAGGGGTCAGCCATCCAGCCCCAGGCCAGTCCACGCAGCCCAGCGTTCCAGTGCTGGGAAAATAAAGCCTCATAACTTCTGGCTGTAAAAACTAGTTGGAGATGGGGTGGTGGGAGAAACTGCTGGTTTCTCAGAAAAGTCTGTTTAAAGCACCTGCATGGTCCTAGGATGTACGGAAACCTACCCACTCTGGGATGCAGCACCAGAGCAACAGCTAGAAGGGCACCAGTAGCATACGGGAAGTAGGGGAGTGACTGGAAATGGGGTGAGAACTGAACAAGTGGCATTATTCCTTTTACGACCCATCCCCCACATGCAGCACCACAAAGTGACAAAGTAGGTTGTCCCACCCTGGCGAATACCTAAGGCTCTGTCCCTTACAATGTAACAGGTGTGCCAAGATGGGGTCAAAGCAGCTCCACCTAATACACAGAAACAAACACAGGGAGGCTGCCAAATTGAAGAGACAAAGAAATATGGCCCAAATGAAAGAACAGATCAAAACTCCAGAAAAAGAACTAAGTGAAATGGAGATAGCCAACCTATCAGATGCAGTGTTCGAAATGCTGGTAACAAGAATGCTTAGAGATCTTATTGAGTACCGAAAATGCATAAGGGAAGAAATTAAAGCTACACTAAGTGAAATAAAGAAAAATCCTCAGGGAATCAACAGCGAAGGGAAGGGAGCTGGGGTTCAAATCAACAATTTGGATCATAAGGAAGAAATAAACAGTCAACCAGTGCAGAACGAAGAAACAAAAGTTCAAAAAAAAAAAGCAAGGAGAGAATAAGAAGCTTCTGGGACAACTCCAAACATGGCAACATCCAAATCATAAGGATGCCACAAGGAGAAGAGGAAGAAGAAGAAATTGAAAAGTTATTTGAAAAAATAATGAAAGAAAACTTCCTTAATTTGATGAAGGAAATAGACATGCAAATCCAGGAAACACAGAGAGTCCCAAAAAAGTTGGACCCAAAAAAAGACCACACCAAGACACGTCATAATTATGTTACCGAAGATTAAAGATGAGAGAATCTTAAAAGCAGCAAGAGAAAAGAAGATTACCTACAAAGGAGTTCCCATGAAATTGTCAGCTGACTTCTCAAAAGGAACTTTGCAGGCAAGAAAGGACTGGCAAGAAGTATTCAAAGTGATGAAAATCAAGGACTTAAAACCAAGATTATTCTATCAAGCAAAGCTATCATTTAAAATGGAAGGGCAGATAAAGTGGTTCCCAGACAAGGAAAAGCTAAAGGAGTTCATCATCACCAAGCTCTTATTATATGAAATGTTAAAGGGACTTATTTAAGAAAAAGAAGACCAAAATGATGAACATTAAAAAGACAACTAACTCACAACTATCAATAACTGAGTATTAAAAAACCAAAACCAAAACAGTCTAAGCAAACAACTGGAACAGGAATAGAATCATAGAAATGGAGATCACATGAAGGATCCCAGTGGGGAGGTGGAAGGGGGAGAATTGAGGAAAAGGTACAAGGATTAAGAAGCATATTTGGTAGGTACAAAATAGACGGGGGGGGGGGGGGGTGTTAAGAATAGTATAGGAAATGGAGAAGCCATAGAACTTATGTGCATGGCCCACAGACATGACCTAAAGGAGGGGATTGCTGGAGGGAAGGTGAGTACTCGGTGGAGGGGGGCAAAGGGGAAAAAAATTGGGACAACTATAATAGCATAATTAATAAAATACACTTTAAAAATAAAGTAAAATATGGAATGACTTGAGTAGTTGATTTAATGTAAGAAGATAAATATTTTATTGATGTCAGGAACACTATTTTTTGATTGGCACACAGTAATGATGTTGGACTTAAAATGGTATCATATCATCTACTTCACTGTACAGTAAACTGTATTTACATCATTGCAAGAACAATGCAAATGCTGCTATTTGGTGAGTTTTTTTTTAATAAAGGTTTTATTTATTTATTTTTAGAGAAGGGAAGGGAGGGAGAGAGGGAGAGGAACATCAGCGTGTGGTTGCCTCTCAAGCGACCCCTATGGGGACCTGGCCTCAACTCAGGCACGTGCCCTGACTGGTGGTAATCAAACTGGTAACCCTTTGGTTCACTGGCCAGAACTCAATTCACTGAGCCACACCAGTCAGGGCAATTTTCAAGATCATTTTATGGAAAACATAAACCTTGATTTTTGCTACAATACAGCATTAATTAGAGAATTAAATTAATACAATTAATTACTTAATTACTTAATTTCTTTAAATTAGGAGTTGCAAGATTGAAGGACAGATAAAAATGCAGAAATAGGTTACAGAGTAGTGAGCCAGTATATATTTTCTAAACTGACAGAATTAAAAATTAATATTTAATAATAGTTTATAAGAGTAATAATTTGAAAAACATTTTAAGAGTAGTCATTCTTTATATAACATTTACTATGTGTTAGGCATAATTCTTTACATATATTAAGTCATTCAATATTCACAACAATCCTATGAAGTACTCAGATTTTCTCCATTTGAGAGATAGTAAAACGAGTCACAAAGGGTTAAGTAACTTGTCCATGTTTACGTTCTTAGTAATGGTGGATGAAGATAGAAATAAGACAACTATGGGTAGAAGGTGTGGATGGAAAAGTTAGGCAGTATGAAAATAATTTGTATTAGGAGTAAATATGTAGTACCTATTAAATAAAGTTGATAAATCTAGAAATAATAATCTATTTAAAGGTATGGAGCTATGAAGGTAATTAAGAGAAGACTTAGAGGCAGGGCAGCATTTTGCTTTCCATTTTAAAACATTTTATACAGTAATTTACTTAATGTGTGCATAGTATATTTTAAAATTCATCAAACTTCCCACTCAATCACATTTAATTAAAGGTCTCTTAAGTGAAAAGATCTCTTCCTCTCAATTTTAGATATTTAATATGTCCATACTTGGGAAAATTACAGATAAAATTTCCAAAATGGAGAAAGTGGTGTCAGCTCATTCAGGTTCAAAATGCCTCACCTGCCATGTGTGTGCATAGAATTTAGTTTATGTTCATAGAAGTTAATATTAAAAAACATTATAAAGCTATTGAAATGTGTCATCATATTACCAAATTTACAGAAGTGGTGTAGAGAAGAAAGGTCTTATGGTTTAAGAAAGTAAAGATGATGGAGGCGTTAAAGTGAGAGCAATAGAGTAAAAATGCAGGAGAGTTAAGGATACTAAATGAAAAAGAACCAAAAGAAGAGTCATCACAGAGCTATAGAAAGGAAGAGAATATTTATTTCTTCACACTCATATTTACTGGACCATCTATCTTTAAGATTTTCTTTCCGTCCTGACTGGTGTAGCTCAGTGGGTTGGGCCTCATACTGCAAAGTGAAAGGTCACCAGTTCAATTCCTGGTCAGGGCACAGGCCCGGACTGCAGGCCAGGCCACCGGTTAGGGACATAGAAAAGGCAACTGATCCATGTTTCTCTTTCACATCAATGGTTCTCTCCTTCTCTTTCTCCCTCTTTTCCCCCTCTCTAAAAATAAATAAATAAAATCGTTATTAAAAAAAGATTTTCTTTCTGGTAATGGCTCAGCTTTCTCTACCTTCCAAACATGGTTAAAGTTTTCATATTTTGTGGTGTAATTAGTTGCAATTCAATATCTCAGAGGATTTTGAAAATTGTAACAGTGGACTTGAAGTGAGGAGGGCTCATCTTTTCTGACTGCAAGGACTGTTCAGTGTATACCCTGCTGTCCTTAGGGTGACAAGAGTTGGTGAGCACATGTTGCACATTTTGCACGTGATAGGAAGGCAGACTTGAAATTGATGAGAATGTGTTAAGAAATTGTTGCCCAAAGATTATACTGAGGTTAAATCAAGCAGCTGCCTTACAAAATAGAAATTAGGCCTTAAAAGGATGAAAAGAGGTGGTGTGGTCTGAAGGCCAAAAAGCATGTCTAACTAAGGTAGCTACGCAGAGTTAAAATTGATTAGTAGAGTAGCTAAATGGACTTTGAGGTTAAACATAACACCTTCAGTCAATTACTCATTGTATTTACTCCTCTCTGGAAAGTACAGCTTGACAGGTTGAAGGTAGTGAAAAATAAGCAAATTCAATAATTATAGATACATTTCCTTTTGTATCCTCAATTCTAGCCATTTATCTGTCTCCTACAGATAGATCTCTGCATTTCCTAGTGAGGACTCAGGCTATCTCATGGTTTTGTAAGATATATAATAATCACAATAAATGGTTTTATTTAATCAACAAATTATCCTTTTAATATTTATTTTTATTTTAAAATAAAATTACAACAAAAACAATTAATAAATATGCTAATTATACTGTTTATGGGTATATTTCTCATTTACTCATTAATTTGTTCATTAACACTGACAGTATCAGGCATTATACTATAAATTCTACGAGTTGCCACTAGGCCCTGAGCATCCCTGTACATTCTTGCTGGATATGCCAAAAATGCAAGGCTCTTACTGCTCTTCACCTGGGATGTTTCTCAGGGTTGTGTTTGCAGTGAGCAACCTCGAGGGATGAAGTAATACCTCCCTCAGACAAAGAGTAGGTTTACTTACTGCTTATTATATGTGGTGAATTCCTGCAGCTCAGTATTCCTCAGCCTCAATGCAAATTTTCTGCATGCATAGCATCCACCTGAACCTCATGTTGCTTACTGTGCTGTGAGTAATAAAGTCCTTTATCCCTGACCCATCAGTCTTCTGTCTGTGACCCAGTATCATAAAACAGCAACATACTAATTTATTAATTTGTAAGAAGGATTATAATCTCTATTTTGTCAATCGTTTTCCAGGTCCTCAAGCCACAGAAACCATTGCTTTGATATGCCTTAAAGAAGAGACCACAACACTGTAATGATTTATTCAACGACTTTTATGTTTCAGGTGCTGGAATACACATAAGCAGTTATTATTATCTCTGTTTTACAGTTGAGAAAACTAAAGCTCATATAGATTAATCACCTTTCAGGTCAAACAGCTTGCTAATGATGGAGTAAGTTTTCAAATACAAGTCTTCATGTCTCTAAAATTTAGGTGCATTCCACATACTTAGAAAATCTTAAAAAGATACTACAAATTAACTGCATCAATGTCTTATTTGAGGATTTTTTTTACAGATTGTTTTTATTTATTTATTTTTTGAAAGAGGGGAAAAGAGGAAGAAAGAGGGAGAAAAACATCCATCAGTTGCCTCTCACACACCCCCATCTGGGGATGGGGCCTACAACTCAGGAATGTACTCTGACCTGGAATCGAACTAGCAACATTTCAGTCCCCAGGCTGGCACTCAACCAACTGAGCCATACCAGCTGGGGCCTATTTGAGGTTTGATAAGTTAAACCAAAAGAGTGAACAGTTCAAGTATCCTCTACTTTTTTAAAAAACAACTTGTTTTTGTCATCTTAAAACATATTTATTCCTTACACTAAGATCTAATACCTGTTTTAGTAATGTACTGTAGTAGACATGAAAGATTTTAGAAAGTGTCTGTATAACTGGAAAATATTCAGTGGAACCTAAATGTTCAAAAGCATTATATCTTAGAAATTGAGAACATAGCTGAGACCTTATCAATGTGTTCTTCTGCTCAGCTGGAAAAAAAGATTCCAAATATGGCATCAGAAGTTAAGAATATTCTCCAAATTTTTTTCTGGAGGGCATGCTCAAAATCTATACTTACCGTGGCTGTGAAAAGACACATTCATCATCTTTTGAAGACTAGCTATTTAACACAGTAGACACTGAACTCCAACAGGGTTAAATTCAGGTCTTATTTTTCTTTCTTTTTTTTTAAAGGTTTTACTTATTTATTTTTAGAGAGAGAGGAAGGGAGGGAGAGAGGGCGAGAAACATCAATGTATGGTTGCCCCTTGTTTGCCACCCACTGGAGGCCTGGCCTGCAACCCCAGCATGTGCCCTGAGTGGGAATTGAACCAGCAACCCTTATGGTTTTCAGGCTGGTGCTCAATCCACTGAGCCACACCAGCCAGGGCTCATTTTGTTATTATTACTTTGCCCTATATCAGGCTTTTTTTTTTTTTCCGATCTTTACTTTTTCCCCTTCTTGTTCCTCCTTTTTTTTTTTTTTAATAAAGAATGTAATAATATGCATCCCAAATGCTAACAAGTATGATAGGAAGGATTCCTTAATTAAATACAAGCTTTCATTTTGCATTAATTAAATCATTGTTTTCATTTTCTGAAACCGATTAAATTTAAGTAGAAAGCTGTAAGACAAAAATTTTATAAATTAGTGTAGGGTGACTAATATATAATAAAGTGTAACAGCTAATAGTTGCTCAAATTCCAATTTTTTACCTAATTCCCCTTACATTTATCACTCTGGAACTTCAGAGAAAGATTTACAATTTTTAAAAGTAATGAATTACATATGCAATGAAACAGAACATTTACTAAGTTGAAGTCAATTTATATTAGGCACTTATCAATATTTTGGGAAGATAACTTTTATGAATACAAAGTAATTAAGCATTCTTACCAGCTGCAGAAAGTCATGTTTGAAAGCCCTGGCCTGGTAGTTCACAGTTGGATAGAGTGTTGTTCCAATACACCAAGGTTTCAGGTTCAATTCTTGATCAGGGTACATACAAGAATCAAACAATGAATGCATAAATAGGTGGAACAACAAATCATTGTCTCTCTCTCTCTCAAAAAGATCAATAAATAAAAGTTAAATACATATAAAAGAAAATGATATTTGAAAACGGTGTATCAGGAAAGTAGAAATCCTTAAGCAACATCTCCAAAAATGTTAAGACAGCAAGTAAATTCATGTTTATGTTTGGGGTTTTTTTCTTTGTTTATTTCTGAAAAAAAAAAAAACCCAGACATGCAAATATCTGAACCACCCTGCTGATTGCAGTGTACGACTATAATATATATTCTTCCTAAATAAATTATATATATATAAGTATATATATATATATATACACACACACACACAGACACATGCATAAGAAACATGAACCTCAGAAAATGTTTTTGTTTGGTTTCTTAAAAGCATGCAATGACTGAAACTTATATTAAATAATACTGAATGTGAAAAATGTATGCTTTTGGTTAAATAAAAAATAAGAGCATGCAGTGACTAAAAATAAATGTTATTGAATTTTCAAATACTGTGGCAGGCTTCCAAAGAAGGTTAGATCCCAAGTCCAGGTAGATTCAGAGGTTAGGAAAATTCTATAGTGTGGGGGAGAATGGGTGAAGAGGTGAGGGGATTCAGAAGTACAAATAGGTAGTGACAGACTAGCCATGGGGATGTAAAGCACAGTATAGGAGATGGAGTAGCTAAAGAACTTACATGCATGACCCATGGTGGGAGGATAGCCTGAGGGAGTGTGGGTGGAGGGGGTCAAGAGGGGAAAAAATCAGGACAACTGTAATAGCATAATCAATAAAGTATAATTAAAAAAAGACAATTCTACAAATTAAACATGGAAGAAATGTCAGTTATTGCTTTTCATGGCATTGCCACCATATCACAATTATCTGTCGACCTCTCTCTTCTATTACACTATAAATTATTTGGGGGTGAAAAACCTATTTTTTTGTATTTATAGTGCCTAGTATAATGTCTGGGTCAGAATAAATATTTTTCCAATGAATGAATAAATTAAGCAGTAAAGGACTAAATTAGAGGTAAATCTAAAGCTGGAATGTTAATCTATTAGAAGATAGGAATGTGTGATTGGGCCTAAGTTATAATTATAACTACCATTATTGAGCTCTTCTAATTTGCCAGTCACTGTGTAAAGCACTTTTCATATATTATACAATCCTTAAAGTAACCACTTCACCGAAATGGTTTCTTTATCGTAAGTACTATATTAACACTTAAGATACAGATAAGGAAACTAAGAGAAAAACTTAAGAAAAAAACAAACCATAACAAAACACAAAAAAAAACATTGTCCAAAGTCCCACAACTACTAAGAGTTGGACATCATAGCTTAAGGTTTTTTTCTCCATAAGTAGTAGATTATATTTTTTCAAGCAGTTTTAGATTTACAGAAAATTGAGCTGGTAGTGCAGAGAGTTCTCATATACTTCCTCACTCCCTGGATCACAATTTTCCTTGTTATTAATTTCTTGCATTAGTGTGGTTCATTTGTTATAATTGATGAACTAATATTGATGCATTATAATTAACTGAAATCCATAATTTACATTAGGGTCATGTTTTATGTTATAAGGTTATATGGGTGTTGATAAATGTATAGTTTAAGTTTTAATCCCATGTCATGATAAAAAGATACTCTGGAATCATTAGAGGTTTCAATCAATACCAAGATCTTCTTATCATGGAGATAATGATTCTTTCAAATCAATCTATGAAATTATTGCAATTTCTGTTGCACTCCCATTAGAGTTTTCGTGGAACTTGAAAAACCCATTCTAAAACTCAGATGAAAAGGGCCAAGAAGAGCCAGGACAATTTCAAAGAGGGAGAATTATCCTTACCAGTTACTAAGTCTTATAATAAATCTAAAATAATTAAAACATGTCCTTGTTACAACCAAATAGGTAATCAAACAGACCAATTGAAAGAATGTAGAAAGAGACCCATGCATATATGGGTTTTGAGTTATGATGAGGTAGTCTTACGAATCACTGTGGAAAGTGTAGACTATTCAATAAATGATGCCGGAACAATCGACTTTCAAAAGGGTAAAAAAGAAAATTTTTTCTTTTTTCAGATGGACTACATAATTATTGTGAAAAGTGAAATTATAAAATCTTTCAGAAGTAAACAGTAAAATGTTTCCATTACATCTGGGCAAAGAAGGGTTTCTTAAATAAGATGTAAGCAGAACAGTCCATAAAAGAGAACTGATAAACTGGATTACAATAAAATTTGATACTTTGCATGATAAAATGCACATTGGACAAAGTGAAAAGACCTGCACCAACTATAAGAATTTTACAATTTATATAGCCAAAATAAGTATAATAGGTAGATAGAATGTATGAAGAGCTCTCGCTAGACTAAAAAGGAAAAGCTGAGGGGAAATGGAGCAACTGATTTAAACAAGGAAGGAAAAAAAATAGATGGCAGAAGAAACATATGTAAAGATGTTAATTTTACTATTAATCAATGAAATGCAAATTAAAGGCCCAACACTAAGCTATTACATACCCATTATCTTTTTAAAAAATTACTTTCTTGTTTATGCTATTCAGCTGTCCCACTTTATCCCCTTTTATCCTGCTCCACTCAGTCCACCTCCCCACTTCCATAATCAGTCCCCTCACTATTGTCCATGTCCACGGGTTCTTCATATATGTTCTTACATATCCATGATCTTGAGAAAATGAAAAGGTTTGATGAAGTCATGTTCCAGTGTGTGACGGAATAAAAATACTTTTACACTCCTGGTGGATATTTAATTACCTCCACTATTTTGGAAAATGAAGGAAGTGAAGATTGCTAAGCTTTTGTTCGTTTGTTTGTTTTTTGATAGATCCTGTCTCAGGTTTACAAAAGCACAGGACACCAACTCCATGCAAACAGCAGCCCAAGGTACACACCAGTCCTTCCATCCTCACATTGGTAGACAGAGGCTTCTTCTGTGGAGCTTCGTGTGGGACTGGGCACCTTTGGGAGCCTGAGTCTGAGCTGGAGTCTGAGCTGGAGCCTGAGCTATAGCGGCAGTTTAGGGTTGGGTTTGAGCCTTGCCCTTGGACTTTGGCCAGCAGAGCCTGAGACCTGTGGCAATGTGGGCATGAACATATTTCCTAAGGTTGGGGTGAGCAATGTAGGTAAGTCGACTGAGCTTGCAGCTGCCACCCTTTGGGTCTTGGGCTTTACAAGGGCCTTGGTAGCCTCAGCATGTGTGCTCATGGTCTTGGCGTTGTTGACGTGCATCTTCTTCAGGCCCTTCTTGTTATGCTTCTTGTTGTGCATGTTCATCAGGAACTTGGGGTCTACCCTCTTAAGAGATTTGTATCTCTGTGACTGGGGTTTCTTAATGCCATTTCTGTGCCATTTTCGAGACTGGTTGTGTGTGGTGTGGTTCTTGGACTTGGCCTTATCTGCTCCTGGAGGAAGAGAGTGGAGATCAGAACTGCGGGCTCACTGAACTGGGCCTATCTCTACTGCCCTGATTGAAGCTGGCACTGCCTAAGCGCATGGGGCTGGAAGAGTGCCAAGTCTTTGTTGGATCCATTCTTCCTCCTGGACGTACAGCTAGACTACCTTTCTCAGCTTCCCTTGCAGTTAGATGTGGACATGTAACAGAATGTTACCAATGGAATTGATTTAAAGTAATGTGTTTTCTAAAGTATGGTGATTGCCAGAGGGAAAGAGGGGTGGAGATAGAAGAGGGTAAACACAAGGAGACTTGACTTTGGGTGGTGAACACACAATACAATATACAGATAATGTATTATATAATTTTATTAGTACATGTTTCCCCAGTAAATTCAGTAAAAATTTCTTTAAAAAGTGGTGTGCTTCTCCATGTACATTTTCCTTTCTGGATGACTAGGAAGGCAATGCTAGGGAAACTTGGAAGCCACATGTTAAAAAAGGCAGAATCCCTGACTGCATGGTTACCTGAATAGCTGTGTGGAGCACAGTCCCCCTTGTCGAATCCACTCTGCAAGTTATAAGTAATGATAATGTCTGAGCACATGCTGTTCTAGGCTTTTAGGTGAATGAGAAGTAAACTGCTATTGAACTGAAGCAGGACATTTTGAGGTCTATTTGTTACTGTAGCCTAACCTATCCTAAAGATGCATTTGGCAATATGTAGCATCTACATAGGTTAATTGCTAGCAGTTCTGTTTCTAGGTATATTTATTCCCTAAGGAAGCATAGTTATGACAACAGGGATACCTAATGAAGGGAACCAAAATTTTCCACCCTGAAGCTGCTTTATGGGATATTGATTTTAAGCTGTTTATTAAGAAACAAAAAACTCAGAAAGAACCACAATTTATTCATTTCTGTATGAGGGTAGTTAACTCCCCTGCCCCCACCTCTTTTTCTCTATTAGCATCAGTGCTGCTGTAAACACACTTGAACAGTGTGGGACTAAAAAAATTAACACTGTTACCAGACTGAAGAGTTCTGTTTGCCTGCACACATCAAAGCCCAATAAGACACAAACAGAAGTTTGCAGCTAAGAGAGTCAGGATTCATTAAGGACATGGCACCATGCCTAGAGTCACAGGTAGTTCATGCTCAAAGACCTGGCTCCCCAATGGCTTCAAGGAGTTGGATTATATAAGGCAAAATCATTAATCATGGTGACTAATAGAGTTACGTCATGGTCTCTACTGATTGGTTGGTGCTAGGGTAGGAGAAAATTGATTATTGCGCCTGGTCCTGATGTCAGCCATGGAATTGTCCTGCCCAATTTTGCAAGGATTTGTTCTGTGGGATCATTCTGCTTTCCTGGGTCTGGAGCTAAAACACAACTGAGGCCAAGATATTATGTTTAGTTTGATTGAAAACTCTGTCTCAATAGTCAATAGGACCTTGTTTCTAAGACTACTGGGTGCTGACCAGAACCTCATTGTCCTGAGGGCTTAATGATTAAGTAAGGGAAAGGAAGCCGGATGAGTCAAACCGCTAGGTGAGGCCCGTTTGAGTCAAAGGAAAAACAATCAAAATAAAGGGCCACATTAAAGAAAATAAGGTTTCTGAGAGGTTACAATACTGTTCCTCCCATCTTTTAAGTTCTACTAAATTGACAAATAATCAAATTAACAGAGGCAGATTAACAGGAGAAAATCTACTTTTTAATATATACATACATATGGGGGGTTCCCATAACCATGAAATTCCAAAGATGGCAAGGCAACGTTGGGTACATTAGACATTTTTGGACAAAAAAGAAAGCAGGGTTGGGGGTGATGTGGTATTAGATTTCAGAAGGGAGAGTGGGTGACTTACAAGTAGTTGAGGAACAGGGGAATACACATGGCAGGAAAATCCTTGCTAGGCAGCTCAGAAGCAATGGGAGGCAGGCGGATTCATAAAATGGAATACTAATGGAATTATTACTATAGAGTAATAATTATTTAGACACTGTTATCAACATGGATAAAGTAAGTTAAAACAGCAAATTGCAAAATAATTATAAAGTTCAGCATATGAAGACCATTTATATATATTCCTCCTTTATAGTGAAAGTATACAAATGAGACATATTGAAAATCACTAATTTCAGTACAATATTACTGGAGCTGCTGTGCATAATTGTGTTCTGAATTGCACACATTTCTGGGGTACCATTCATGTAAACTGCAATATTTACAGTCCACAGTCTTAATATGGCAGAGCCAGAAAAGGGAAGGCAGAAAAATGGGGATGATTTTTTAACTATCTGCAGTTTAGAGAGAGAATGGAGGGGAGGAAGGGAACTGATGTGGTTAGATATTAACTTTTGTTTAATCTTGAGGTTCATTAGTAAATGCTATTTATTTTCATACATTTTGATATGTATGAAGTGTTTTAGAATTTAAAATAAAAAATAAAAAGGTTATAACTAACGAAGTTCCCAAGAGCTATTCTTATTATTTCACTATAAAGTACTTCTGAAAATATGTAAATATTCATAAGGCAAAGAAAAATTCAAATAAAAATGTATTCAGTGATAATTTTATGCTTGTTTAACTATGAAATTCTATGCATATATTATGGTTTATCTACAGCATATGTGCCATAAAGTAGGAATATCGGATACACAGGCTACAAAATGATTGTGTTGCCAGTGGAAGTGGGTTGTTTCACGGGATCACGAGAAAAGCATTTCACAAACCCATGCATGGGAGATTGTGGTATGGTGAGATTTATTTGGGTGGAAATAGAAGGATGCCCCGTGTGTTGTGTCAGTCTATCTGCCATGGAAAAAGTTAAACTGTGTCTCAGCAAGACCAAAACAAAGGCCAGTGTACAGAGTGTGTTTCATATTAGAGCTTAGTCCTTTTGAGTCCACAGAAGACTCTAAGCATGTTCAGTCCCATCCAGATAGCTTAGCACTGTTCCTGGCTGTACTGATGTACACAGGCTTTGCCTGGAGCCTGCATTTGGAGTCCACATGACCTGTGACTATGGGCTGCGTGGCTGCTAGACCAGCCTGGTTACTATGGAGAGAATGCGTGAAGGAAAAGGAGAGAGCTTGTTGGCGCGGCGGGCGGGGGTGGGGGGGTGCGGTCAGAGAGGGAGAGAGGGAGAGAGGCGGGGACGGGGGGAGAGCGAGAGGCAGAGGAGGGAGAGATTGATTTTCTTTATTGAGCTGGGTTATTTTACGTTAGGCTTGGGACAGACAAGCCACTCCTTCAAAATAACCAATTAGCTTCCCAAGCTTTTGTGGGCTTCTGTTGGGCCCACCTTCTAGCCAAATGATCCCTTAAGAACGTTAGACTGACAGACCTCTAAGGTAAAGCACCTCCCCCTGCGCCATTTGTCTTCTATTTAGTGTGTGCATATTTGCCCCCATAGTCTGGGCAAGTGGACGGGGGAGATTGAAAAGCTGATCCTTCCTCCCTGTATAAGGTGGGGAGGGAGGGTTGTTAATCCCCTTTGTGGGGCAATGCTGCAATCCCCTGGGTGTGTGAAACAAGCTTATGCTCCTCAGTTGATTATGCTTTATAACGTCTGATTCTTTGTTTCTTTCCTTTATTTATATCTAGCTTCCTATGCTATCTTTTGCCTGGTTTGTAGGGATCTCTCCTCTGTCAAAATAGAACTCATTACTTCCAACTGTTTTCAAACAGCAATAAGGACAGGTGAAGGGAACCAAAGTTTTGCCACCCTGAAGCTGCTGGTTGGGACTACTGATTTTAAGCTGTTTATTATGAAACAAGACTCAGAAAGAACCTTTGACCCCAGTCCTGCTCAAGAGATTCAGCCAGAAAAACCTGTTTCATGAAGGAGATCTTAGGATGTTAGCTTTAGCCTAATTTGAATTAGATACAATAAACAGGAAGGTTTCCGGCAGGGGCCTGTCAACTAGATACCTACTGTGTCCCGTTGCTTGGCAAGGATATTCCTGCCATGCTGTTCCCCTCTTCCACAACTACCTGTATATTGCTTATTCTTACTTCTGAAATCTAATATTCCATCTCCTCCCACTCTCCTTTGCCCCAAAATGTCTTGTATACCCAATGTTGCCTCACTGTCTTTCGAATTTCATGTTTATGTGAATTTCCTGTGAGCATGTTTTAAAATTTGATTTTCTCCTGTTAATCTATCTCTACTAATTTGATTACTAGCCCAGCTAGAAGAACTTAGATGGTGGGAGGAAAAGTATTATTTTTTTTAGTTCCCACAGGCAATTGTTGGGAGTTTACGGATGCTTTACTATGGGCATTAGATATTGTTGGCAGGATGTGGTGCCCAAGACAAAATATGTAGTGTCATTTGTCTTTTTACTTGCCCATCAATATTCGTAAGAGTGGAAATGAAATCATATTTAAATATTATTATGCTCAATTCAAAAGCACAAAAAACAAAGTGTACATTAAAGGAGAGGCTCAGTGTGGCAAGTTATACATTCCAAAGATGGGCACCACAGAATCTCTCATCTCACCTGCTCTTCTTATAATATGACTTTTTCTCACCTCTCATTGAGAGATGGGGTCTAGGCATATGACTTCTCTCCTTCAGCGTGGATGTCAGAAGGACACTGTGTGACTGACTCCCAAGGATAATTTGTATAATAAGCCTCATGTGTTCATCTTGATCCATTGGTATTCTCATGCGGGGGACGCCACCACATAGGCAATCCAACCACTCGGAGGCTGCTGTGCTATTAGGAAGCCTAAATTAACCCACATTGAAAGACATGGAGAAGCCCAAGCCAGTTAGCTCAGTTGGTTAGAGCATCATCCTGATGCACCAAGGTTGTGGGCTCCATTCCTGGTCAGGGTACATACAAGAAACAGCCATGAATGCATAGGTAAATGGAAGAGGAAAGTGATGTCTCTCTCTCTCGCAAATCAATAAAAATAAAAAAACACAGGGAAACCCTGAGACTATGTGGAAAGAGAAATGTCTGATCCGCTCCCAGCTGATCCAGCCCTTCACTCTTCTAGCCACGCTCTGACTGCAATTGCATTAGAGACCTGAGTGAGAACCACCTAACCAAGCCCTGCTTTAATTCCTGATCCATAGAAACCATGATTGTTGCTTTAAGCCTCTAAATTTTGGAGTAAATTTTTTATACCACAATAAATAAGTGGAACATGTGGAACAGAGAGTAGGAACAGTCATCAGCCCCTGAATTTTCAGAATTTATTAGTACCAGTTGAAAGCTTCCACTTCTTTCCATTTACACAGTCCCGATTGACCTGGTCTCTGGCGGTGCTTTGTCTATGAAGGAACAATCAATGTTTGTTAAAAGAATGAATAATCTGAACCAGCTGAGCGCTCTCTTGCCAATGTCAAAACAGCATTTAGGGAAAATGAACCAATATTGCATTCTAGTCATTGTTCTTTCCACAAATGGGAAAGACACCTATTTTGTAAAGTGGTCCAGAAAATTCATCCCACTAGATCGTTTTGCTTCAAAGTTTAATTTGCTTTGTTTTTTGAGTCATGATGTTTTCTTTTTGGAACATTAATGCACTGTCTTAAAAATGCTGGCTATTTATCTGAATTTTATAGTCATTGTATACTTGAAGAACAAACGTGTTGAACTTTGAGGCATTGCATATCTCGTGGTCCTAGGAATCTTTACTATGTGTTATTTGCCATCCTTCAAATTGTGAAATAATAACCCTCAGAGTGTTACCGAACAAATGGACCCAGGGGAGGGGGGTTCCCAGATTCCATTACCGAAACAACTACCCCCCCTTCTCCGGGGTCCCTTGGTTGTAGGTCCTTTGCCAGCCGCCCTTGGAATTATGGCTCTGAATGGCAGTTTGGTGAAAAGGAAAGCAACTATTTATTCAAAAGTTATACAGGTTTGATTAATGGCTAAATGTCACTCCTAAACCTCAAAATCCCTTTAAAACACTCACCACCACACACATAGTCCTGCCGTCCCCCTCCCCCGACCCCCTTTGCCCAGTTAGGCCAGTCAGGCCAGTCATGGGTACCATCCTTCAGAAGAAAAAGAACCGAAGTCCAGGGCTCGGCTAGGCAGGCCTCTTGACGGTCTCTGCACCATCCGCTGCGTCGCCGCCATCTCCAGCTCTTAATCCATAACCATGTGGCACCTTCTCATGGCCCACTAGCAAGAGTCCTTTCTCTCCTCTTTCTCTCCCACATGGTGATCACACTCTTCCCCAGAGTCTGTGTCTCTTTGTCTCCCCAGCAGGCCCCTGTCTCTCCTCTTCCCTCCCACTGACCTTCCTGATTAGCCTTGGTGATATGCAAAATGACCTTCTTTGCATATGAGGAATGAAGCTATCCTGTTATTGACATGCAAAATGCCTCTCAAAGGCCCTGCTCAAGGCTCCCATCCCCCATAGAGGCCCGCCCTGGGGTGGGGAGAATATATTTTTCTTGTACACCCCAATCTCGGGACCCCCGTCACAAAACCCTTTGTGGGGGGCCCTGGATGTGCCCTGTTACAAGATAAAGGGTAGGAAGCAGAATTCCCAAGGAAGGATTAAAAGTTAATTTTAAAATGTCTAAATCAAACAATTTTAAAAAGTGAAGTATTAGTTTAACTAAGATTAGCATTAGTTAACTATGATGTACAATTGATTTTTTTGTCCAAATCACAGAGATTTATTTATTCTTTTGCCAAACACAATGACTGATATCCATCTACAATTATTTTTTAGATAAGAAACAGTAGGTCAATTGAAATAAGAGCGCTGGCCCTGAGCTGTAGACCGTTGTTACACTACACTCGCTGAGACTCGTGGAGCCCTGGGCACTATCCGGTTTGTAATGAGGATGAGGACAGACACAGCTATGGGGCTTTCTCCGGGGAGGTTCTGCAGTGCCTCATGCACTGCTGGTACAGGGTCTAAAAGTCGGACTCATTCCCATGATAGGGATCTTTGATAATAAGTTGTTTTTGTGGATCATAGCTCCCAGGTAGTTTGATTTTAGCTTTGCTGTTTTTAACTTGATTACGTTTTCTAGTCAAATATCGCAGATTGCTTTCATCCATACAGAGTACGTAATCAAATGTGGCAGTCTTCTTTAGTAACCTGCTTGGCAATGTGATTCATGGGAACACCATACTTCTTCATGCAGTTCTGCCCCCACAATCAGGAGGGTTTCCTATTCCATACATGGATGTCACTGCACTGTCTGTCCTCCATTATCTGAAACATTTTGTTCAGTTACAAGTTTTCTGACAACTGCCTCTGCAATGGGTGACCAACAGATGTTACCCAGACACATGAACAGCCCCGACTTAGGTGCCTGCTAGACCATCTTCCTGTACTAACACCTATAATTGACTTTTTGTATCTGTGTGTGTGTGTGAAAGATACTTGCCTTTAAATTTTAAAAAATTTTTATTAACAAATCGATGTTTCTCCCAGTCTCTCTCTTTGCCTCTTTCTAAAATCAATCAATAAAAAAATAGTCTTTAAAAAAAAAAGGTGATTATAGAAGTCTTTCTTCAGGTTCTGGTAGACTAGATCATTTTGGTATATTTTTCCCACTAAAAAAAATTTAAATCAGTTTGAAGGCACTGGAGAACAATTAAGGAAGTCTGAATTTGTAGACCAAGATCCAGGAGAGGAGGGAAGCCAACAGAGATGAGCCTGTTATTTGAAACTGCTTTCCTCTTTAAGATAGTTGTCAATTTCAAAGCAGAAGCTGAAAACCTGAAAAGTTTTTAAATTATTTTTGAGCAGGTAACATATTCATAAGGTACAACATTTTAAAGCAGATACAGAGAATAAGATAGTGAAAGTTTCCTTCTCATCCTTGTTCTCCAGATACTGTTTCCCTTTCTAGGAGGCGACCAATATTATCACTTTCTTGTGCATCCTTGTGTATATGAAAATGAGACTATTCTCACAGTGCAAAGTGAGATGTGCTTGATACCATTCCAGTAGTGGCAAGGCAGATCCATCAGAGCCTGTCTGAAGCCAGTTTACCACTGAAAGCGATTGATTAGCCTCTTTCAATAAATATTTTAAAGTATTTGTTAAAAACATATTGAGAAGAAACTAATTTTTAAGTAAATATTGTATGTAAACACCAATCTACTTATTTACTTCCATTTGCAAGTCAATGTTCCAAAATAATTGGTAAAATATTTTCTTTAAGTTTTGCTGTTTCCTTCTCTCCATTTTTCTTTTATGAGTTTTCAAACCAGACAAATTTCTGAGAGCCATGAAAGACTGCATGCGGGTCTTGCAAACTCCATGGAGATATGTTGGCATAATGAGGACTTCTTAAACCCTCCAATAGAAGGAAAATGGAGATAACTGTACTTGAACAACAATAAAAAAATTAATTAATTAATTAATTAATTAACCCCCTTCCCCAAACCTTCAGTAGAATTGTTGTCTACATTGGTTAGAGTGGGGTCAATTTAACTTTTTCTCAATGTTAGTTGCTTCTGGAAACCTGAATTAATTAAAATTTATTCCAATGATGACCAATTCCTGCTCAAGTTATCCTCACACTGTTTTAATTAATATCCTCATCCAAATTTATGCTGCTTTTTATTCTTCTTTGACATTCTTCTACTTCACCATTTAGCTTTTAAAGTAGAAACCTCCTGTTTTTATTTTCCATCTCATTCTACTTCTCCTATCTAGTGATTGTTTGTAAGTTCTATCATTTTTATTTTTAATGTCAATTTGCTTCTTGCAAATTTAATTTATTCCATTAAAAAATTCCTTTTAGACTTTGAATTGTTGTCCTTACTTCATTGTTGTTTGTAGTCTGTGCTTATTATTGATTTATCTGTATCAGAAAGAAGTACCAGAACTCAGTTTATTAAAGGTGTTGACTTACAAGTTTAAGGAAATTGGTTTTCATATATAATAATAGGGAAAGGCAGGGTTGTTAGGGATAGTTAACTGGTATCATCTCTAAATTTGTCTTTATTGCTGATTTTAACCACCAAATTTAGACTTTCCAGAAGGATTATACCTTATTTATCACCTTTCTTGACTAAGATTGGGAACTACTTTTCCCAGAATCCCCTTTCCCTGTGGTTCCAAGTTAGAATTGGATACAAGAAGAATTTGTTTGAGATTTGGAAAGTACGTGAAATTGAAGCCATTTCAAGAAATCTTGAAGCCAATCAAGAAATTGCTCAGAAGGTCACTACTTTTAGATTGGGTGACGGCATAGGCAGAGGCGCCCGGCGAGTCCCTTTGTCCTTCCTCGTCTACGTTCTTCGTCTTGCCTCTCTTGCCACCTGCTGGCCGTGCCAAATAATAGCAGCCACTGACCTAAATGGCAGGACGCAGCTCCGGGCCCAGAAATGATAGCTACACAAAAGCAGCTCTTTCCCCATAGGCAACAATCCGAAGACCTTCTCCTTGATTACTCCCTTTACACTCCCACTTTTGCAAGCATTTGAACTTGGTTTCTTGGTTTTTCTGCCAGCTCCAATTTGTCCACTCAGTAGTGCTTCAGGTGGAATGTTTAGTTCCTATTTCTCCTATCCTCTGACTCCCTCCCTTATCAGACCTTCACTTTCTTATATTTGTATAAGGTCTAATATTCTTATAACAAATCCCTGTCCTGGCTGGTGTGGCTCAGTGGATTAAGCGCCGGACTGCCAAACGGACAGGCGGAATGGTTGCCTGTTCAATTCCCAGTCAGGGCACATACATGCCTGGGGTGTGGGCCAGGTCCCCAGTAGGGGGTGCGTGAGAGGCAACCACAGTTGATGTTTCCCTCTTTCTCCCTCCCTTCCTCTCTCTCTAAAAATAAATAGATAAAATCTTTAAAAAACCAACCAAACAAAAAAAAACCAAATCCCTTATTCTCACTATGTTTACAGTGGCTCTGTTTTCCTTCTAATTCACTTGGAATCTTTTGATCTTTATGCTCTGCCATCTGTATTGTTTCATCAATGTCTTTCCTCCTGGCTGCTGAATGGTCCCTATAACCAAGCATTATGCCCTCATTTGACATTGTCCCAAGCGAGAAACAGTATTAGCACTAAATAATCCTTCTCTTTACATTTTTTTCTATTTCAGGGAGGAAATTATTTTTTACCAGGAGACCCTAGTAGAATTCTTTTTAAGTCTCATCAGTCATATCAGGGTCATGTACCTTCCTCTGCACACTAACAAAGGGGTTGGAGTGCCATGATTGGCTTAGACCTTTAATCCTGCTTCCTGGCTGCATATCAGGATAACCTGGGATGCTTTTAAAGCTTATTTTCACCTGTACCCAGCTTGCAGAGATTCTGATTTAATTGCTCTGGGATGGTGTCCTAGCATCAATATTTATAAACCTCTCTCACAGGGATTTAGTATGCAGTCATGGTTGAGACCATGGCTTGGATCAAACATGATTCATTCTTTGGAGCTGCTGAACAACAACAACAACAATTGAAGTGCTCTACAATGAAGAAGATGGAAATAGCTGTGGGATAGGCAATCAAGATTGTCTTAGGGGATCTCTCTCTCTCTCTCTCTCTCTCTCTGTGTATATATACATATATATTTTAATTCTCACCCAAGGATATGCTTATCAGTTTTAGAGAGAGGGAGGAAGGGAGGGAGGGAGGGGAAAACATTGATGTGAAAGAGAAACATCGATTGGTTGCTTCCTGTATGTGTCTTGACTGGGGATTGAACCTGCAACCTAGGTATGTGCCCTGACACGGAACTGAACCTGTGACATTTTGGTGTACAGGACAATGCTCCAACCAACTGAGCCACCTGGGTTTTTTTTTTTTTTTTTTTTTATTGATCTAGATTATCTCATATGAGGATGATCTGTACATCTGAGATTTGTATGATCTAAGGATTATAGATAGAAATGTAACTAAAATTCCCAACTAGTTTGCTTCATATTGTATAACATCACTAAGTACTACCTTTTTCTGTATGTTATTTGATGCATATGTTCCATTTCAGTTAACTCTAGGAATGACAGGAGAACAGCTATTCTCCCATTCCTTAGTCACTTGACGTAAAACCTTCTTAAAAGTGCTACCAAACCACATTGCACAGGGTTCAAGAAATAACTGTTCCTTGGTGGAGTACTTAAAAAGTTAAGAAGCTAAATAAATATAAAAATCCTTATTAGAAGTCCTAAGTGATTTGACATAAGATTTTCCAGTTAAGCTCTGGCCTGATAGCTCAGGTGCTCAGAGTATAGTCCTGATATGCCAATGTTGTGGGTTTGATCCCCACTCAGGCCACATACAGGAATCCACCAATGAATGCATACATAAGTGGATCAACAGATTGCTTGCTCTCCCTCTCAAAGTAATTTTTTTAAAAAAAAGATGTTCCATTTAAATAAACCACAGAATGCTAATTGATTTCTGAGGTTGAATTATCCTAGTCAAGCTATATCTTTGCAAAATACGTTTTTGCTAAGAGCTGCTGAAAGGAAAAAAAATAAAACTTTGAAAGTAAGAACTTGTGTGTTCCAATGTGCAGGTTTCTTAAAGAAAACACACAGGGTCCTTAGTGTTAGGATTAAATCAGCAGTTAAGAATATTAGTCACACTTCACAAACCCACCAAATCTAAAATATTTCCTTAAATACTCTGGGACTCATTAGATCATAGTTTTTGATAGACCAGTTATCCAGAGATTGACAAACAAAGTTCATCTTTTAAAAAGGAAATTGTGCTTCATCAGTGTCTGAAAATAGGAGAAGCTGCAAGCGTCACCTTACTTGAGCAACAATCTTGGTTTTATCTTACGGAAAGAATATTGGTTTTAAAATATTATGTTTATTTAAAATAGTCAATATATTCACATGATTCAAAATTTAAAAGCAACAGCTATGATGTTATCTTAGCTTCCCCCCCAAAATTAAACCTTAATCTGAGCAAGTCTCTGCCACTAACTACCAATTTACAGAAAAAACAAACAAACAAATAAAGAAGCATGTTAAATGATAGCATGTGAATGTAGTCAGCAACATCCAGAGTATGGAAAGTTCTATAATACAAATAACACAATTTCTTCAACAAATGAATTACAAAGGAAAAAAGTAATTAACAGAGAATCTATAAATTAAAAGAAATGTGCCAAACAATTGCAATGTATGGAATTTATGTGAATCCTACATTTAACATTTTTAAAAACAAAAATCATGAGACAATTAGGGAAATCTGAACAGTGATTTGATACATTGGGTACTTATTGATATTAAGGCTTGATAATGATATTGTGATATGTTTTGGAAAAGATAAATTATCTTTGAGAAACGCATACCAAAATACATTCAGGTGAAATATTATATTTGGCAGTTGTTTCAAGTTACCCAATAAGATGGGTTATTGTTGTGTTCGGTATCCATTGCTGCATAACAAATTATCTCAAACTTTAGGAACTTAGATATTTATCTTACAGTTTCTGTGGATCAGGAATCCAGAATTGGCTTAGCTGGGTGACTCTGGTCTCTCTAGTCATCTGCAGTCTGGAGGATCTGCTTCCAAGTTTACTGAGTGGTTGCTGGTTGACCTCAGTCCCTCTGGCTGCAGATAGACACTTCATTTTCTTTCCTTTCTATAGGCTGCCTGGGTGTCCTCCAGATGTGGCAGCCAACTTTCCCCAGAGCAGAGCCCAAGATGGAAACTGCAGTGTTTTATAATCTAATCTCAGAGGTGACCTACTATTGCTTCCACTATATTCTACTGGTCATGCAGACCACTAATATATATAAATACTGAGAGGGGAGGATCATTAGGGTGATCTTAGAAACTGTCCACCTTGATCAATGCTTTATGGGTTTAGATCAAGCTTCCATTTGTCCTCTGATTTCCATAAACACAAACCCCGACTGGTGGACGATAGTGGTATTTCTAATCTCTGGTTTCAATGAAAGTTCAGACTGATTGTCTAATATAATTCCCAGAAGTTCTGGGTACTTCCCTTTCCTCAATGCAGAGTCAAGCATTAAAAAGACTTTAGGGATGAACTGAAGGAAAGTTCACCTTAAAGCTGGTGGAGGAGTTGCAGGGTCCTTTCTTAAAGAAATCGGGTCCTGTCTTAAAGACATCAGCCCCTTTGCATTAGACTCTGAACTAGCTTAGATTTAGGAATTGGAAAAGATCATGAATCCCACTACAGGGACTTGAATTATGTCTTCTGACCAGAAGACCTATAATTTCCCCCTGTATATGTCAGTGGCACCTTGGTGGGCTGCCCATCTGTTTCATTCCTGCGGATCTCTTGATGAATTAGCTATCACCACAGATTCCAGGAACAAAACTATTTACCATTTCACCCCCATGATTTATTCCAGTCATTTCATCTATCTTATCTCTGATGGTCCAGAGCTGTCACCTGACCTTTAACACTTCGAGATCTCATTATTACCCTGGAGCTGGGCAACCCAATTTCTTTGTGATGTCCTATAATATTATTTCTTGTATTAGAAAACACCCACTGTCAGGCTCATCATGGATGTTGGCGTCATCATCCCCAACTCAACTGACCAGATGGCAAATCCTCTGGGTCAGTGCAGAGACAATGGTTCAGGTGACACATAATAGATGCATATCATCATTCCTGTTTCCTTTAGCACTGAAACATCTTTCTGTAAAGCAGTGGTTCTGAAAGGGTTTTCCTAGGACCAGCAGCAGCACCTGAGAACTTGCTAGAAATTCAAATTCTTGGGCCTCACTCCAAAACTACTGAATCTGAAATTCTGGGGGTAGTTGCCCAGCAGTCTGTCTTTTAACAAGCTCTCCAGTGATTTTTTTCTTTTTATATTCACTCAAGGACATGCTAACTGATTTTAGACAGAGGGGAAGGGAGACAAAGAGAGAGAGAGGTAAACAATGATGTGAGAGAAACATCGATCAGTTAATGCCTCTCTCATGCACCCAACAGGGGATTGAACCTGCAACACTGAGAATTGAACCCATGGTCTTTCAGTTACAGAATGACACTCTGACCAACTGAGCACACTGGCCAGCCACCAATGATGTTGATGCAGGCTTAAGTTTGAGAATCAGTCACTTTTAAAAATTAAAATAGCCCTGGCTGATGTGGCTCAGTGGATTGAGTGCTGACCTGCAAACCAAAAGGTCACTAGTTAGAATCCCAGTCAAGGCACATGCCTGGGTTGTGGGCCAAGTCCCTGGTGGGGGGGCGCGCGAGAGGCAACCTATTGATGTATCTCTCACACACTGATGTTTATCTCCTTCTCTTTCTCCCTCCTTTCCCCTCTCTCTAAAAAATAAAATAAAATAAAATAAAATAAGTGATAACTCAAAAAAGACATACACTTATTTGGGGTATAACTTAAAAACAAGAACATTGTGGAAAGAGGTAAAAGAAATTAGATGTTGTAAGGTCTAGAAAAATAAATTATTTGGTTGGCCAAGACATTTCTTTTCCTGTAAGAAGGCTCTAGTCATGCTTACTTGTCTTTAACTTCATTTAAAACAATTTTCTTAGATTGTATTGACAGCTATCATAGCAGCATGCATTTAAAAAATGTGTATTATAACTGGTGAATTTTTGTGTAGCCATTTTAATATTGAAGATGAAAGAAAATAAGCAACATTTTTGGCATATTGTGCTTTATTATTTCCAGAAAGGTAAAATGCAACTGAAACACAAAAAAAGATTTTTGCAGTGTATGAAAGTACTGTGACTGATTGAATGTGTCAAAAGTGGTTTGTGAAGTTTTGTGCTGGAGATTTCTCACTGGATGATGCTCCATGGTTAGGTAGACCAGTTGAAGTTGTTAATGATTGAATCAAGACATTGAGAACAATCAGTGCTATACCACATGGGAGAGCTGACATATTAAAAATATCCAAATTGATAGTTATTGTTGAAACTGAAAAATGTGTCTTATTTTATGGAGAAAACAAAACTGGCCCTGGCTGGCACAGCTGAGTGGACTGAATGCCAGCCTGCAAACCAAATGGTCACTGGTTCGATTCCTGGTCAGGGCATATGCCTGTGTTGCTGGCCAGACCTCCAGTTAGGGGTGTGCGAGAGGCAGCTGATCAATGTATCTCTTGCACCAAGATGTTTCCCTCCCCCTCTTTCTACCTCCCTTCCCCTCTCTCTAAATAAATAAAATCTTAAAGAAAAATAAATGGACTTCTTGGTCAACCCAATAAGTACCTGATAAAGTGAAATCAGTTAAAAATAGAACAAGGAAAAAATTATATGGATACTCTAGAATAAGCTTCAAGAAAAAACTGAATAATAACTGGTTAATAAGTATCTTTGGAATATTTTTTGCAAAAATGACCAACACAGTGATCATAATGCACAAGTCAAAAATGAAATGGAGATTATGTTGCTTGCCTTATCATTTTTTTGGTAAAACTATACTCCGTTGCCCCAAAAATCAACACGTAATTTATAGAATTGAAATTGAATGAATGAGCAGTTTCATATTAGTATAGATTCTCCCATTGTCACTATTTAGAAAAATGTGTGCTTTTGTGTATGTTCGGATAGGTATCTTTATAAATGGATAACGCCAAATTTTCCCGAAGTGTGTTCTGCATACACTATAGTCCCAGTCATTTGGTGCGGGGTGGGGGCAAGAGAAACAGTTGCACGGGATATTCTGTTTCTCTTTATAATCTCCCCCTTCTGCTCTGTTCCCAAAGGGCTGATATGTATATACTACAGGTTCCTTTGTCCTGTGCCTGCCTCTTGAGCTTTGCTAAAAAGAAGCGGAGCTGAGGGGCAAGAAGAGACCATTAGAACATTAAAGGGGATGGGAAATGAGGCTAAGTATTTCTTGGTTTCTTACCTTCCTCCTGCTGGCTTGTCACTAGTTCACTGGCTTTCTGCTAAGGTCATAGCTTCGGTGAGTCGGTTCTCTAGCTGTTCTCTCCAGTTCTGTTAACTGCTCTCCCTCCTTTGCATCTATAGATCTAGAGATGGTAATAGTATTGCATTCTCCCTTGTTTTCTTCCATTAAATATTTCTCAATTGCCCACTCTGAGTGTATCATTTCCTTCCAGGATGCTGATTTATACAATGGTTAAATCTTATATTGTCTCTTTGGAAAGATTACAAATTCATATTAGCATATTAAAGGTTCTAAATAATACAGCAGTAAATAATGTCTAAGTTTAGCCTAGTGTTTGCCCAACTTACTTTTTCTTGGCACCACTTTTCTACTAATATATCTAAAAACATCCCATCCCTTGAACACATTATACTATTCCTTATCTTAAAATAAATAAAGCCAAATGTAAGGGTTCCTAGTGTTGAAGACTAAGGGTAATTGTTAGCAGTATCTGTAATTGCTCTGTGCTGTGTGGTACATTGATGACCTGAAGGTCTAACTGAAGTATCTAAGCCTAAGGCTGTAAGTCATGGCATCGACATGTCCCAAATGGCTGTGCCTTTTGAATTCAGTTCAGTTTTATAATCCATCTCTCATAATCAGGCTGACAAGTATAGTACATTTTACCCATGTGCTTCTCTCCCCTATACTCTGCATTTTAATTCCCACCTCTAGTCTGGCAGGAAATCAAATTACCAAAGCTAGCTAAAGTTGTATTGGAAATAGGATTACATATGCTTAAATAAGCACCTATGAATCCCTAATAAGCACACTTTAGTACCTGAACTTCATGACATCTATTGTGGTTGCTTGAGACCTTTCCTTATGCTTGGTATTTTAGTTACATGGGATGTTGCTATGGATATACTTTTAAAAATTAATCCACTTTTAAAATTCTGATGTGGTAGCTGTCAATACTGTGTACTTCTGGCTTATTAGCACGATAGGACTGCATTCGCTATGCTGGGTGGTTTTGTGACCAGTTCTGCCCAACGAGTTTAATAGAAATGTTGATTTCTTTTAGTCAAGAACTTAATTGTGAGAAACTCCACCCCCCCAACCCTCTATTTTGTTAACAACTAGCACTGTTTCAGAGTAGATGCTATATCAGCATGGGTCCTTGTAATGGATATGGAGCTTAAGTGAGAAATAAATCTAAGTAGCTTTCAGGTGGGTGTTCTTGTAGCCTGTCTTGGCCTATCATGATTTACTTCAAATTAGATTTCTCTGCAGAAATACAAAAAGGGTTCAATCTAAGTGAAATAAAAAATGTCACATGGTATTTATGTGTGAAGAAAAATGAGTATGAGTGACAAGGGCAGTTGAACTCATAAAAGCTTTGATTACGTAAGAATTGATCAGGCACAGTCCTATCTGCGTGGATTATAAAGTTTAAATCCTCGAGTTCTATCACTTAACAGCTTGTCATCTAACTGGAGGCTCAAATCCCTTATGTGTAAAATTGGGATAATATGAGATTACCATCAAATTATATGGAAGTACATAATCAACTGGTTAGTCTGGAAATACATACCAAATTATAGAATTAGTTAATTCTTCCAAGGAAAACTTAATGCATACAACTGGTTTAATTCACTGAAGGCAAATACTCTCCTTAGCTTTCCATCCAAGATTCTGCTTAGGCTACTTACCCCAAACATAATGGAGAAACATTGTGTCGGACATTTTTAAACCAGCATTTAATTTCCATTTATATGTAAAGATGAATTTTAGGAATCAGGGGATATACAGTATAAACATGTACAGCAAACTCTACATGTTTTTTCAAAACTTTAAGAACTTCAATGTCTAACATGTAATGTTATTCATTTGAAACTACACTGCCTGAAACTTAATAGAAAGTATTCTCAATTATGGAAAGGCTTGGGGTACTGCTCATTGGTGACCAATATCTGGGCACACCATCTTTTATATTCTCTACCATAAAATTGCATTTTAAAATAGACCCCAGAGATGGAGATTCTGAACTCAAGTTGGAGAACCATGACCAGCTTTTGAAGTGCTTTGGCTGGAAGGGGATGTGACCAGAAATGATCGCATGTCTGGGCTGGGTTGCTTCTAGACATGGAGCTGTGTGTGTGAATAAAAAAGCACTGTCCTAGGATAATGTGGCCTTAGGAGGAATAATGAAGATTGCAGTGTGCTGCCAAGCGGCCAATGGCACTTGTTTTAAAAGACTGTATTTTTGTTTTGCCTTAGGAACCACATTACACAATGTCAGCAACATTATGGTTCCTATAAACAAACCTTGTCAACTAGTTATTGACATCATCCTATTAAGCAACACTGTCCAAAATCCAGTAACCAAAATTTAGAACACCACTTTATAACTTCCCATGAACAAGTTATCAACTCTTTCCTATCAGGTATAAGCAATCTCCCAGGGTGAGTATTCAATCATGATGGCATCTCCTCTCAATAAACACAAATGTTGTTATGGGCTATGTAATTATCATTTAGTAAGTAATCTGTACAAAAGTGACTTCTCAAGCAGGGTGTATTTTAAAAAAACAAAAACAAAACCAGGAAATAATTAGCCAGGTTATATAACTTAGCTCAAACCTCAAAATAAGATTTGAAAAACCAAGGCTACCTGGGGGTCGTCCTCTTACCTTTCTGCCCCTTCTCTAAGTTCCAAGAATGGAGGATAGTAAATGTTAAACTGCCATGAACAGAGGAGTATTTAAAACACGATATTGTTTTCTACTCAAATTTTGAGTCTTTTATTTTTAACTGTTATTTAAAAAAAAGAAATCAGACAAGGATATCTGATTTAACTCCCTTTTAGATTAACATAAGCTATGTATGCAAAAGACATGTTTCAGATTGTTGAAAGAACCTTTAAGACATTTAGTAAACCCTCTTGTGCCAAATACTTATGTTCAAAATAATTTAAAAAACCTATAAAGTTATGTAATTTTTAATTTGTAAATGAGAAAACCAAGGCTCAGAGGTTGCCCCAAGCCAATTATTAATTGGCAGAATCAGGGAAAATCAAGGACTTCCCCTTTATATAGTTTCCCCTCAGTACAGAATAGTACACAGTGGTTCAAAATTACCTAAACCTTTAAGAAGCAAAGTTTATAATGGAAAGCACTTTTAATATTAAACAGTTCTCATGACCCTAACAAATTGTGTCTATAAGCTTACTAGAATGGTAACTTCATTTAATCTTTCATTTGTTAAAAAAAAAAAAAAAAAGACAAACTTTACTTCAAATGGTTCTAAGTGAAATGCAATTCAGTCTTAACATTTTCTAAAGTTCAACTTTAAGCAAAACAATGTCAGTGATGATAAATGCATTTCATTATTTATTTAGATGTTTAAGCTCTCGCACTAGATTTTTTACAAGCTGGTGAACACTGACAAATTATTTCTCCCACAGAACTATAACCACACATTCCCAGACAGTATAAATATATGGTTGAACTAACATTAATACACATCACCATTTTATCAATTACATAATAAAACAAATTATCAAGTATCCAAATATTAAGTTACACAGCTCAAAAGGCATATAAAATATTAGATGTCTGCTCAATTCATTAGCAGAAACCCACTTTTTTTTTGCAAGAGAGGGTAGGAAGGAAAAAAAAAATCACACATCAAACAAAAATAAGTTGGTAAACAACTTCAGAATGTATGAAAACAAATACAAGAATTTCAGAATTTTTATGATTAAGAATTGTTTTTAGCTACAACAAAGCATCTCTACCTTTACCTTTAAAAAAATATTTACTAAAGAGCATTATTCTACGTGTTCCACACAAGACAAAGGCAACATTTTACTAAAAATACTTAATAGCCCCCTCCCACTCTTTGCTCAGGCCCTCCCTATAAGTTGCACCCCAAGTGCAAACATTAAAATTAACTGTAAGGCTTTTTGTCTGGAGACATTAAAGACATGTGCTTCTGTACAATGTAGATTTTCAAAATGGAGGCTTTCCATAACAGCACAAAATGAGATTTATAGAAAAACATTAAATAATCACTAAGACTTGGTATAAAAATCAAAAAGTTGAGCAAACCTGATGTATACTTGTATGAATGTGGGAGATGTAAACATAAAGTGAGCAAATAACCATATAGGCCCTACTTTCTATGTTTGAAATGACGGAAGGGATAAACCACATAAGGTCCAGAGTGTTCCTAGTTCCTGGGATTTTAGTTCTGTATGATACTAAAGTATACAAGTACTGTGCTGGACATTTTGGCACCTAATCTTTCTAAATCTCATATATTGATAAGATTCTGGCATGGGAATAGATTTAAAGATATAACTCAGTACTGCATGATTTCAGAAAAAGTCAATTGGTACAAATGATAAGCACATTTTAAAGCTGAACAGTAAGAATCTTTTGCTAAGTGTCAAAATGGTTGATCGAAACCCAAACATACAAGTTGCAATTCTTTCAAGCTTGTGGCCTGGTAAAACTGCTTTTTAATACTCCTATGGAAGCTTCATTAGATTTATTCACCAAGCCAGTATGTTGGCTAACATGTGTGACAATTTAGGTCCTTTCTCAAGTTCCACTTCCAAGGCAATGGCATCAGGCACCCGTTTTTACTGAATACAACAGTTGTTTCTATGACCATTGGAGTCTTTGAAGCGCAGCCGCATTTTAGGACGATACTTCTCCAAGTACAAAAGTTGCTTGCTGTTAAAAGCTCCACGCCGCTTTCTGGAAGGAAAAAATAAAAGATGTTAAGTAATTAAGGCATAATTCCTCTATAATAATGTTCACTGAGCTTTAGGCAACTATGATCTGACAATTTATCTTTTGATTATTACACTGTCTTAACACAGAAATATGGCCATACATGCATCTGTAAATGGAATGCAAAAAAAGAGGAAAGATTTTTTTCCCTTGGTGTTAACACTATCTTAAAAATGGTCAGATTAGCTGTTGGAAAAATATTTGCTTTCACAGTAATATAATTAAACTGACATTCAATGAGGAAAAAAAAGTCATTAAATGCTTACTGTCTTATGAACTGTACTGCGTCTTCATATTTCATTCCACCTTCAATTAATGCTAGGGCAACAAGCACTGGAGCCCTGGTAAAGAATTTTGATAAATCATTAAAACAAACAAACAAGCAAAAAACAAACCCCAAAACCAACAACCCACTCTGAAAATTCAATATTCCAGACATTGTATTCTACAATACGTTAAGTACTTTTTACTACATTTCCTGTAAGTAATACGTGTAGTAAATGTTGACTTTAAAGTACTAATACTTTCATATCAAACCCCGGTATTTTCTGGAACCAAAAATGCACTAAACCCTCAACTATCACGAGTGTAGAAGTTAAAGCTTGCATTATTGGAAGAGAATCTTGAAAATATTTAGGGGAGATGGCATATCTTGATAATTGCACAGAATTTTCCCTTGAAATTCTAAGCAGTGAAAACTATTTTCCACTTCAAAAAAATTTTGCTTTTAAGTATCACAAACTCCTTTCCTAACGAGCTCCTGGAAATCTGCTTTCATTGTTTTATTATCAATGGAAAGGTGACAGAGTTGCATGCCAACTCCTAAATGCCATTTTCATTTTAATCTTCAACAGGAGACCAGAACTTTTGGGGGGCGACAGAGCAATGAAGGTATGGAGTCACCAGTGATAGTGCTTTATAAATCCGGACATGCATATTTTGGCACTACTGGGTATGAGATCCTATTGAGTTAAGAATCTCTAGGATCAAGGACCCTATCAAAAATACACCACATGCAAACTAGCTTAGAGACAACTTATAATCCTTTCCCCCAATAAACTTGGACAATGACTTCAACATCA
The DNA here is from genome assembly GCF_021234165.1 of Pteronotus mesoamericanus. Taxonomy (NCBI): domain Eukaryota; kingdom Metazoa; phylum Chordata; class Mammalia; order Chiroptera; family Mormoopidae; genus Pteronotus; species Pteronotus mesoamericanus. The sequence goes on along the minus strand of NW_026555085.1, from coordinate 27,296,097 downwards.
TGGGTATAACCTAGCGCACAACAATTACTAGTACAAGTAATTTTGCCCACAGAGCCAAATGTAAATTGTAACTATAGCATTAGTTAGTTCCAGCTGTATTTTAAATACGTTACTCTGTTATAATCTATTTTTTAATTTAGTTCAGTAGGTAACCTAACATAGTTCAGTAGGTAACCTAACAAAACAAATTTATTCACAAAGTAATAACCGAGTTTTTACTGGAGTCACTACCATGTTTTTACTATTAAAAAACAGTACCATAACTAGATTTAAGAAATTCTTCCATTGCCCTGGCTGAGTAGCTCAGTTGTTTACAGTGTCAACCCAACACACCAAAGTTGCGAGTTAAATTCCCAGTTAGGGTACATACAATAATCAACCAATGTATGCGTAAATAAGTGGCACAACAAATTGAAGTGTCTCTGTCTCTCTCTCTCTGTCTCTGTCTCTCTCACCACCACCACCACCACCACCACCACCACCACCACCACCACCACCATCACCACCACCACCACCACCACCACCAAATTGCTCACCTCCCAAGGCCTGCAACACAATGAACAGCAATACAACAACCAGGTTCTTCACGAAACTTAATTTTTACAAGACTTAACCAGTCATCAACAATCTGGTTGGATGGTGGTGCACCATCATCAAAAGGCCAATCCTAAAAGAATATATAAACATTTTAGATTTTTAATATAAATAACCACACTAGTAATTCTAAATTTCTAACACTCAAATGTTTTCAAATGCATTTTAACATATCTAATCATGTGTTTTATAATACCCAGTGGTCAATGAAATGCAAATAAATGCTTAATCTTTATAAAAATCTTTTGTTACTTCAAATCTGTGCTTGGCTTTCACTTTGATTTTGAAATTCAGATAATGCAATTTTAACAAAACTTAAAAAATTAAGCTTATGTGAATTAACTTTTGCAGTACATACAGTACGGTTTCATAAACAACAGGAATTATTACATACTTACAAGAACATGGATGCCTTCTTTCTCCACAAGAGTAGTGTCGTAAGTTGCTTCACACACTCTAACTATTGTGGTAACTCCATACTTCTTAAGTTCCTGGATAAAACATACATTACAAAGTGCTCAATAAAATCTTTATACTATGTCACTACTGTCACCATTTGTCATTTTGATCATATCTCCAACAGGTACTGACAGTTGACCAAAAAATTATGAAACACTTAACATGGAAGTGAAATCTTGTTTTAAGTGACAATACTAGAACAGCGTAAGAGGAAAGGGAATATGATAAAATTCCCATGGTCCTTCATAGAATGAAGTTGTTTATAGTCATGGTAATGTACTGGGTAGTTGGAGATGAAGTACTAAAAAGAGGATTAGAAGCAACTCAGAGATAAAGGTAAACAGAACCACAAGAATCACTCATGACTTAATTATATTAACTGCTTAAACTTTGCTCATTTGCAGTATGGTACATAATTTAGAGCCTTAAAGTACACTCAAAGACTCTAAAACTTTCCATTAAAACTATAGGCTTCAAGATTCATAATGTACTTTTACTAAAATCTCAGCTTTTAAAAAATATATACATTGCCATCAAAAGTATTTCTATGACCTAGAAGGCCCAGTTGTTGTTTCTGAGCATCACAGATATATTAAACTGAAGTACATACACAGCCAAATTAATTTTTCAGCATTACCTTCCTTCCTTATAGTCAAAACAGGGAGGCAGTGAGACATTAGGGAGAAGTAGGATTAGTAACTGAAAATTAGATTGTAGACATCAAATGGGGTCCAAGATAGTAACTGTGGTTTATGATATTATCCAAATAGGGTAAGCTGATATATGAACAATCCAAGTAAGTGGTAGCCTTATTCCCATAAATTTCGTATGAGCAAGAGCCATACTGTTATAGTGTCCACACACTAAGTTAAGCAAACTCTGAGGCAAGAAGAACAAGATGTTAACTTAAAATCTAAATTAAGTCAAGTACCTATCCTGGTTGAAATATATAAAATAATTTACGTTTAAAACCTAAGGAAGACACTGATATTTTATTTTTGGAAATTGGAACCGTAGGTGTACATTCAGAATTTTCCAAAATATTTTAAGACAAAAAGCCCCACTATTAAACTGCAATCAGTTTAAGAAATTAAAATGTATCAAACCTTACCTCTATAAATTTGTTTAAGGTCGCATTGGTTGGATTGTGTGTAATAAGAAATCTCATGTTCTTGTAGGTGACTTCCACAGGAGCGGGGCGGTTCATTCGAGCCATGTTAATTTAGTTAAAAAACACTCAATGGGGTTATGAAAGAATTTAAAAATTGAACACAGAAATGGTGCAAAGAAACAGTCTACTTCAATATACTCCACTTGAAATTCTCAGTGCTTTGAGTATGAAGTTGGGAGTAATGGGAAATGAAATGAACCTCCTAACAAGAAGCAGCAATTCTTCAATCCAGTAATACTGAGGCAATAGAAAGGAAGTGCACTGAGGTTTACCCCATCCAGGTCAGAACTCTTGTAAAATGCTCTGCAGATTTCAATTCAATACTTCTGTGTCCAGGTTAACCACTCTTATGGGGGCTTCTTGGTGGAGTAGTAATGAATTTCTACAGTTCACTTGTCTGCATAGAGGTCGTGCTGTGCCTGGCAGTAATCTCCACTGCCCTTCAGAAACTCCATAAATGTGTGACCAAGAACACCACAGAACTGCTGTTTAAAAGAAAAAGAGAGAGAGAAAAAGTTGTTTTCCAATTCGAAAGGAACAGGTTATGCTATTTAAGTATTAGGCATACAGCTATCTTTTTCAAATTTGGGCCCAAGCTACCTTTTCTACCTTTACTAGAACTACAAAATACAAGGATAATTACAATTTAATCAGTAATAATAAAATGAGCATTCACAAATCGATTACTTTAGAACATTTTAAAAAACATTTTATTTTTGAAAGACTTATTTATTTACATACAGGGGGTGAAGGAAGGGAGAAAGGGAGGGAAGGAAACATCAATGTGTGGTTGCCTCTTGCATGCCCCCTACTGGGGACCTGGCCTGCAACCCAGGCTTGTGCCCTGTCTGGGAATGAACCAACGACCCCGTGGTTTGCAGGCTGGCACTCAATGCATTGAGCCACCATCAGCCAGGGCTCAACTAGATTACTTTAAACTGAAATTACTGATCTGATACAGAGAACCCTTAAAGAATAATACTGTTACATTTGGTCAATATCCCTTACACATATTCTTCTATTAGTTACTCCTTTTAATGGTCGGTTTTACATTATTATAAAACATACATACGATTTCCTATAAAGATTTTTCCAACTAATTATTTTTCCATATTATAAACTTCATGAAAACTTTGAAGCAGTGTTCCCATAATTTACTTACTTTTCAAAATGATTCCATATACACCAACCATCTCATTTGATCCTTAACAACCAATTATTTTCTTTTAACAGATTTTTCATATTTAAGTCTTTGGAAGTTAATGAACTTCTAAAGTATAAGGATTATCTTTATGAATTTAAAAACATTTCCCATTTATGACTATAAAAGACATTCATGATTTCAGTAATATTCTTATATTTTAAAACAAAAATTTCACTCGCCCAGCCTGAAACCAGATCTAATTCAAAAGATATAAGAAGGAAGTGGTATGTGGTAGAAATTACTTTACACTTCTTTCATAGGTCTCAAAAGTAGGGTAACTACTACCATCAATAAATGCCTTTATATTTTCCCCCACTTTCCCTTAAAGAACAAAGTGAATTTTATGTCAATATACACCATTAAATGAATATCCACAGGTTATTTCAGAATTTGTATTCAAAAAGCATCAATATCAATGTTTTTTTCAAGTGGTTCATAAAAATTTTGTATACTTAGGAATAAAGGAAAGAATATTAATAGTAGGTTAACAAGAGCACCAAATGCCAACCACTGCCCCAAAGAGTTTATATGTATTCTTACGGGCAAATTACCAAGTAAAAGAAAATAAAGTTTTGTAACATGTTTCCGTTAATTTTCTGTACTTAAATATAAGCATTTAAAACTCCTACAATTAAATTCAAACTATTTTTTCCTATTTCTACTTTATACCTTAAAAGATTCCTACATTGTAATTTCTAGAAAAACTTTCCTAGATTTTGAATAACCCACACAAAAATCTAGCAGATCAAAGATCAAGTAAGACCCGTTTTTCTGTCAAACAATAGAACAAAAGGTCCTTCTGTAAGATAACTTTTATTATTCCAAATTTGTTCAAATGAGCCCTTCCAGGTTGTTACTTCACCTACTTGCTAGTTTGGTGAAAATATTAGTGCCTAAATTATCATTAGGGACTTCACTCTTACAGCGATTAGACTGTAGTATCCTGGAAATAATTTCAAGTATAATCTCACCTCACGTCCTAAATATTACTTCCTTTCAATAAAGTATATCCTGCCCCTTTAAAGAAGTTATTTGTAAAGCTATTAAGGGCAATGACTCTTCTCAGTATTCTTACTATTTTCAGATACTTTTTGCAATTGTAAGCCAATTTATGAGTGAGACACCGTTATTTCCAAATATAACAGCTAAGATTTCTGCTACAGCTGAGTGAGCACTCATGTAAGCAGTTTAATCAAAAAGCAGAGAAAGCAGTATAAAAATAATTCACTTACTGAGCTGGTTATTTTTAGTGAGTGGAGCCACCCAGCGGCTTGGAGGGGCTTCTACCAAAGCAGCAGTGACCGCTGATACCTACCGTCTCTTCCAGTATACAACAGCAGTTCAGAAATACCAGGGAATTTCTCCCCTCTCATTTATGAGTAGCATATAATCACAAAAATATAAACGGTAGAAAAGCACAATTTCTGTGTATCAGCTTGTCAGATTGCAAAAAAGACAATCTGTAGAACTGCTTTGTAAAATACTTCGTTGAAGAGTTTGTCCTACATTTACTTAAATTATAGGTAATGCATCTAGGAAAAAAACCATGTATAAAATACTGCTTGCACTCAGGGATGATCTTGCTTTCTGCTTTACAGCTGATCTAATGCCATCAAACAAAATTCATATTGAAAGAGTAACAGGATGCACTGCCTCAGAATCTGGATCCCAAGCAGATCGACGGCTACAGCGCAAATAACAACTTAATACTTTTGGAGTGGAAGAGGCTGCCAGGGACAGAAGACAAACCTTAGGATTCCGGCTCTGGTTGGCTACTGTTGCCACAAGCCAACAGGAGGCAATAACACATTACACCACGGAGTTCAGGAATAGTCCCCGATTAAAAGGCGCCACCCAGGGCCATTCCAAGGTTGGCAGGGAAAGTGCGTGCTGGTGCCCGGCAGGGGACTCCTTCGCTTCCATGCAACAGTAGCCCTGGATGTTTCCAAGGCCACTTCTCGACCAACTTGCCTCATGAAAAGAACAAGACTCAACTTGTTCCCTTTATCCACAGCCCAAAAGAGAGTGTTAAATCTGGAATAGCTTGAATTACCAGGTGGTGACTGGGGAAGCTGGGAGGGGAAGAGAGTTGGCGCCCTCACCTAACAGTCTCGCTCCAAGGCCCCCCGAAGGGCTACAGCTTGTGGACAGCCCCCCGATGGTCGCCGCTCGGCTCACGCCGCGTGCACGGGGCCCGCCCGTGGCGCCCCCTCTCCGCGCCGCAATCACGGGTTCGCACCGCGCCTTCAGTCAGGCGCGGACGCCGAGGCCATTTTGTTTGAGGCGCTGCGCCCGACCGCGGAGCACAAAGGTGGCTTCACCCGGGTCCTGTACCGCGCCAGCCCCCCAAGAGCTCGCGGCTGAATGTGTTAGCAGCCCCGCCTATCCCACGCCGGGCCGGCTCTGGTGGCGACCACGCCGCCGCCGCGCCCAGCCCGTATCCGGCTCCGCAGTGACACGCGCAGCCCTCGCCCCACCCCGGGCCACGTCTCTCGCTCCCCGGGCGGGCGGGTCTCTTTCGGCCAAACAAAGGGGGCCTCGGGATGCCGTGGAGCCCGCCGGGCCCGGACCAGACGCGCCAAGGGTGGAGGCGGCAGTCACAAAGCGGCTTTTGTGCCGCCCCGCCCGGCCCGCTGCGGCGGTGGCCTTTATCGCCCCCGCCTGCCGCGCAGGCCTGGCCCTACCGATCCCACCGTCCCGGGCTCGGCAGAGACGAGTTCGCCGGTGCCTCCGCTGCCAACCGCCATCCCGCATTTCCCGACGTCCGCTTCCTGGCAGTCAGCCGCCACCGGCCGGCAACAGGATGGTAGTCTGGCTCCCTACCACCAGGGACCGACCGAAACGAAGGGCCGGGGCGGCGGGGAGCGGACACCAGGCTCTGAACAAAGGCGACGGCAGGGATTGGGGGGGGGGCGGTCGTGGAGCCCGAGCCCTCGAGGCGGCGGTACGACAGATACTCACAGGAATATGTTTACTCATTGAAGATTGTGGCCTAATCATACAGCCGGTCCCGAGGCGGCGGCGACACAGACGGCAGAGGTGGCGGCGGCAGCAGGGCAGGGGGCGGCGGCGGTCGTGGCGGCGCGGCGAACGATTTGCAGACAGCGGCGGGGGTACCAGACTCTACCATGCAGTGAACGGCTCCGAGGAGAGCGCGTAGCCAAGCCGGCCCGCAGTTGACGGAGCCAATACGCGCGCCGAGGCGCCCTTGCGTCACAAACCCTCTTTTTTATAGCCGCCGCAACGTGCGAAGCCCCGGCCACCAATCACGGCCGGGGCCCCCCGGCCGAGCGCCGGAGAGCGGGGGCGGAAGTCCGCCTCCGGCGGACGTCACTGCGCGGCGGCTGGTGCCGGTGTGAACCGGTTGATGAATGGCGGGGCGCTCCGGGGCGGGGGAGGGAAAGGGCGGAGGCGGCTTGGGTGGACACTGTCTGAGTTGGGGAAGAGATGGGAGAGGGACAAGATTCCGATTTATAGATTGCGAGGAATTGCGCCGCAAACCGTGTTTCTTATTAAAGCCAGCGAGGCGTGTACACGTCACATGGGAGGCTGGAAGTTTGCCTCAAACTTAAAATGCAATTCTAGGGCTGGAACCGTGTCTCAGCCCCGAGCCTGCTTGCTTATACCCTAGGTCATAACCACAGTCGTCTTTTCCAGCCATTTACCTTGGCCCCTGGGCCCTCTGCGATCTCCGTCATCAAGTAATCTTTATGTCGCATGACCACTGTACCCGATGACTCAACACCTTTCACGCCACAGCCCTAGGCTCCGACAAAGTGAATGCTTGTCGCCGGGGGCACTTGTCAAATGGAGAGAAACTTAACAAACTTATCCTGTATTTGACAGCGAGAGTATCTTGTGACGTAGATAAAGCGCTTTGCTCTCTATAGTCTTTTTTTTTTTTTTTCTGGTTACGTCTCCAATACTACGGACACTGGCAACTGCAGTTGGCTCAACTGTGGCCTTTCGAAACCACGCACATCCTTTGTACTGCTGCTAACTTGGTGTGTTGTCACAGATAATGAAAGACTGCTAAAAGGAAGGTTTATAAAGAATCTTACGTTTTGTCAAGACCCGATGTAATTCTCTTGCGTCAAAGCTAAAGCTTTCCTTTTTGTTCATTTTCAGTCCTGTTGTCCCACTGTCCTCATAATTTATAATTTAGGCCCTTAAGAAGTAGAGCCTTATCAAAATTGTCCTGTGCCACACAAGGGCAACTTTGTCATTTACAATATGAAAACCCTTTCTCCTCTGCTTTCTGGAAGGAGTAAACAGAACTTTTACCTGCTTTGGAGAGCTCGGTTTTCTACTAACACTGAGGCTTTTTGTTTGCTGTTTTTACTGAGCAGTAGATTGGAGAGGGCCTTAGGGATCAAATTGTATCCTCAGTCAGTGTACTGCAGAGTCTTAGGATTTATTAGAACTTCTATTTAGAGAGTGTGGTTGCATAGTTATTCAACTTTTTTATAAACATATACTCTGTAAACAGAGTAAGTGCTTTAAAAAAAAGAGTTGGGTCAAGTTTTTACAGGAACAAAAGTCTAGTCATCTTAAAGAAATGGCTTGCTGAGGAAACTTGAATCCATCTAAATCAAGAAAAAACTAAAGAATTTCTTGAGAAATATATGTCGCTTCACAATGAAACTATAAAAGGAGTAAAGATTTTAAAATCTTAAGTCCTAAGAAATATTGGAGGATTAAAAAGAAATGAAGGGGTGGAGGGGCCTTCTTAGTAGGTCAGGGAACTCAATTCGAAAAAGGACAGATTTCATTATATAAAATTTAGAACTTTTGTACAACAAAAATCTTTTGACAAAGTTAAAATATCAATGTCACATGGAGAAAATATTGGCGCTGTATCATGAACAGAACTAACATCATAATAGAGAAAAAGCTTGACCAACATAACAGTGTAGTTAGAAGACACATTTAGTCAGCTGCTCTGACTACAGAAGTTGGTCAGCAGTGGCTGACTTAGCAACAGTGGTGCTAATTGGAATATAAAAACTTTTATGTAATGACTTTTCAAAAAATGAATTGGGTGGGACAAGATATAAATTCAGCAAATGGTAAGCAGAGCCAAAATCAGTATTAGGCAGTTTCCTTGTAGAACTTGTGATACAAGTTGCCAGCCTTGTGATCCACAGATCCTATAATTACCACAAGCAGTGCTGACACAAAGTATCCAGCCAGTTATGCTCATCAGACTCTAAAAGCTGGGCTCAAACTCACAAGTAGACTATTCGGCTTGTAGGAGTCCTAACTTCTCAGATGAGGTTCCACCTGTTTTACTTTGAAAAGGACATAGTTCAAGGATGAAAAACTAGAGAACACTTTTGCTATTGAGAAGAGGATACACTTTAAACTAGGATTAAGTGTGGCCTTGGTGACCAGCTCACTAAATTCTCTCAGAGTAGTCATGGGCCTGACACTATGGTAACTGCCGTAGTGTCATTGATTTGGATGAACATGTCGGCTGTCTCAAGTGTGGTATGACATTCATTGTTCCCAGTTAATGTCTCAGTTTGACCCCTATCAACTTCAACTGGTCTGCTCACCCAAGGAGCATCATCCAGAGAGAAATCTCCAGCACAAAACTTTGCAAACCACTTTTGATGAGTTCAATCAGTCACTTCACCTTCTCCATACACTGAACAAATCTTTGTGTTTCAGTTGTGTTTTTAACTTTCTCGAAGTAATAAAGTATAATATGCCAAAAATGTTTATTTTCTTCCATCTTCAATATTAAAATGGCTACGCGAACATTCACCAGTTCTGATGAGTTTTTTAAAAATGTATGCTGATATGGCAGCTGTCATAATACAATCTAACAAAATTGTTTCAAGTGAAGTTAAAGACAACTAATTGCTACTAGAGCCATCTTTTGGAAAAAAAACAAGTGAACTTTTTGGCCAACCCAATATTTACATCTGTGGAGGTTCAGCATGTACAGCAAGATGTCATGAACAGATCAGTCAAAATATTATTTCAATTTTCATGCTGGAAGGAAGTGTTTCCTTGAGACACTTAACCTGAAAAAATTTTCTTTTGCTGTTCTGAATAAAAGTCATTTGGGCATTGGAAATCAGGAGGGCCACTGTCTCTGCGTAATTGTTCAGAACCTGTTGAATTATGCCGTAGTCTGAAGTGAGGCAAAAATAGCTTAGGAAAGGAGAATTTAATCTGACCAGAGAAAGGAATGGAGTATAAATAAATTTAAAGGTTGGTTATGCATGCTATGGCAAAGCTGTCACTTGACAGGTTTAATTTACAGAGTTGGTATTTAGGCTGCAGATAATCCAGACAGACACTGACCCAAGCAGCTTTACTGGGGTAAGCTTTACAAAAGGAGAAATGTTCTTGAATGGTTACTGGCAAATGTAATATTTATTTAACAAAAAAGCTACAATAGTCATGATTTTTCCCTACTGTCACATAATTATTTGTGTTACTTGAATCCCCAGACATATATTTTAATTTTAAATTATATTGGGTCATGTATATATACTTTTTGGCTACTCTATTCCCTGTGCTGCATTTTACATTCCCATGACTATTCTGTAACTACCAATTTGTACTTAATTCCTTCACCTTTTTTGCCCATCCCTTTGAATGTCCCATCTGGCAACCATCGAAACATTCTCTGTATCCATGATTTTGTTTTTGTTCGCCCGGTTTATTTTGTTTTTGTTTTTGTTTTTTTTTTAGAATCAGTTGCTGATATATATGTATTTATTGTCATTTTATTTTGTTCATATTTTTGATCTTTTTAAAAAAATATTTATTTTCAGAGAGGAGAAGGGAGGGAGAGAGAAAGGGAGAAAAACATCCATGTGAGAGAGAAATACCAGTTGGTTGCCTCCCATACAGCCCCAACCAGGGACATGGCCTGCAGCCCATGCATGTGCCCTGGCTGTGAATTGGTCTGGCAACCTATCGGTTCTTGGGCTTGTGCTCAATCCACTGAGTCACACCAACCAGGGTAATTGATCTTCTTAAAGAAGACCTTTAGCTTTCTTTTGTCTGGGAAAGTCTTTATCCTTTGATTCTAAATGATAGCTTTGCTGGGTAGAGCAATCTTGGTCGTAGGTCCTTGCTTTCAACACTGAAAATTTTTGCCAATACTTCTAGCCTGCAGAATTCTCTTGAGAAATCAGCTAACAGTCTTATGGAAGCTCCCATGCAGGTAACTGCTTTTCTCTTGCCACTTTTAAGATTCTCTCTTTATATTTAACCTTTGGCATATTAATTGTTGTGTGTCTTGGTGTGGGCCTCTTTGGGTTCATTTTGTTTGGGACTCTTTCTGCTTCCTGGACTTGTATGTCTATTTCCTTCATCAAGGTAGGGAAGTTTTCTGTTATTATTTTTTCAAATGGGTTTCCAATTTCTTGCTCTGTCTCTTCTCTTTCTGGCAACCCCATGATGTGAATGTTGATATGCTTGAAATTATTCTAAAGACTCCATACACTACCCTCATGTTTTTGGATTCTTCTACTTGCTGTACTGAGTGGTTGTTTTTTGGTTCCTTATATTCCAAATCACTGTTTTGATTCTTGGCTTCATCTGCTCTGTTGATTCCCTGTAAATTGTTCTTTATTTCAATTAGTGTATCCTTCATTTCTGACTGGATTTTTTTATGCTGTTGAGGTCCTCACTAATTTTCTTGGGCATCCTTATAACTGGTGTTTTGCACTCTGCATGTAGTAGATTGCTTGTCTCCATTTTGTTTAGTTCTTTTTCTGGAATTTGTTATGTTCTTTCATTTGGGCCATGTTTTTTTTGTCTCCTCATTTTGGCAGCCTACCTGTTTGTTTCTATGTATTAGGTAGAGCTGCTACATCTGGAATCCTCTGACATATTAATACACATCGTAGATTGCTCAACCAGTATTTGTTCGGATATAATTAGATAATTTTTTCACCTAAAACCTTTTTGGGGCATTCCATTCCCAGTTCTCCTATTTTCTTTGCAGGCTCCTTTTAATCTCTCAATCCCTTTAATAATAGTGTTCACTGGAGTTTTGTCCTAGAGCCTTCCGACCTCTCTCTGCTTGCTTCCTGGGATTTTACCTGCTCCACAGGTTTGGCTGTGGGCCTTTCTTCCCTATTCAACACTGCTTGTTAAGTGCCTAGCATAACCCAGGCACTTTGCTATTTTATGGGGAACAATACAAACTGTTTCTACCTCCTACGGAACTTACACACAGGCGAGGAAAGACAAAATCACAAGTAACTCAGAAAAGAATATAATTATAAGATGTCACATGGGCTGTGAAGGACGTAAACAGAATAGCTGGGGTGACTTAGTTTAGACAGGGAATTTAGGGGAGTGTCTCCCAGAAGATCCAAACCTAAATGACAAGGATGAATCATGGAAAGGGGCAGGAAGAGAGAGAGATTCTTGGTGGAGGAAATGTCAGTACAAATAGCAAAGGTAGTAAGAGTTTGGTGGTGCTCAAGGGGATGAAAAACCTGAGAAGAAAAAAAAAAGGAAGAAGCAGGAGTCATGCTGGAGATAGAGAGGGACTAGATCATATGAGGCCTTATAGGTCATGGTAAAGAGTCTGGATTTTATTTTAAGAATAATGAGCCACAGACCCAGCTGGTGTGGCTCAGTGGATTGAGCACTGGCCCGTGAACCAACAGGTTGCCTGTTTGATTCCCAGTCAGGGCACATGCCTATGTTGCAGGCAAGGACCGCAGTTGGGGGTGCGTGAGAGGCAACCACACATTGATATTTCTCTGCTCCCTCCCTTCCTGTCTCTCTAGAAATAAATAAATAAGATCTTTTTTTTTTAAAGAATAATAAGCCATAGCCGCATAACAAGAAATATGTTTTAAGAAAGTAATTTTTATTATTCTGTGGAGAATGGTTAGGGGGGGTCCTAGAGTGGAACTGGTGCGATGGGGTGAAGGACTTGAGGTTTTTACCATGTTAAATGGAGGACAATGACGGTGCTGACTCTGATGAAGACAGTGGGAACGGAGAAAAGTGGGTGTATCAGAGATTTGGAAATGGAATTGAGAAGCTTGAACCACAACATGCCCTACTGCTCCAAATATGGTTGTCAATGTCCAAACTAATAGGTAAGACCATTATTATAAGCTTGCTTTATGCTGAATTGTGTAGGTACACTGACATAAAGTTCCACACTTTCACATAACCATTTTCATTATCGACATGTTAGGAATAAACCAGAAGTGTAAAGGAAATAAAGTTAGTCAAAGTATGCTTGGAGAAAGGCACTATTTCTGAGGGTTTTAAGAATACAGAAAATCGAGAACACCTAAAAATTATATAAAGTTTTCACTGAACAATCAAACTTCTGATAGATGACTATAATAAGAAAAACTAAATTTTATTGTCTTCTTACTGTTTTCCAAACTGTGCCAAAAACATATTTGTGTTTTGTCTTGAAATTATTAGAAAAATCACTCTGAGATACAGATTGGTTAAAAAATTGACACACACAGGGTGACATTACTTGAGATATGTACATAATCAAACATCTACAATATGGCACATATTTTTTCAGATGTTAAAAGTATCCTTCAACATGGAGAAAATGCTTACTACTTAGTAATGTTAAATGAAAAATGTATACAAATTACATAATTTGCATAATTACAACCATGAAAATACAAGCTAAAAACAGAAATAAAAATGTTAACAGTGTTATAACTGACATTTAAGTGTGATGATAACACTCATTTGTTGGTGTCATTGGGTGATGAACGATTTTTTCCTTTACAAATTTCTGTATTTTTAACTTCTTTCTTAAAATGTTAGTCTTGTAATTGGGGGAGATATCAAGTGAATGCTTAAAGGAATTTAATCATATATTATTTTTTTAATATTTTTAGAATTTCAGGGAATAGTTTCAGAAAATGAGTGTCTGGACTGTTTTTACATGGAAGGAATTTAAAACATTTAATTGTATGATGACTATTAAGTAGAAGAAGCAGTTTTTGTGTAGCATTTAGAAGCTGGGAGTTAGAATTTGTCCGGGAAGAGGTTGTTCCGATAGGCCTGTAGCCTTGTTGTAATCTGCAGTAGAGATGGAGACAGCAGGTTATCCTAACCTGACTCCAGCTGTCAAAACATTGCAACCATTCTTGTTCTGAGTCCATCATGTTCCCAGAGAATATATCCCATTATAATTTACTTTTAAAATAGATTTATTTGCTGTGTGGGAATGTAATGCCCAGCCAGTGAGGAGCTCCCTGAGAATCTCAAATAAAAAGAAATATGATTGCCTTCAGAGAATTAAGCCAGCAACTCTGCCACAGTGGAAGTGTTTATATAGCACGTCTAATGGCTATAAACCAAAAAAGATTGCCTACAAATGTATGACTAACATTTAGATAAATCTAAACCTTCAGGCAAGGTGACTTATGTGTAATCTGAGGGAAGTCTTACTGGAATGTGATTGTAAACTGAAATTGAATCAATTTTTATTGTATCTATCCGAAGGAAGGTTGTGAGGACAAAAGGAAGTTGGTAACTGGGTACATAGAAAAGTCTAAGATTTGAAGGCTGTCAGTGTTGGTCCAGCACTGCCTAGGGAAGAGGGATGGAACCTGTATACTATGATCATGCAGTTGTTGTAGAGATATCTTATTATGGGATGTATTAATAACTTTAACATTTATTGAATGTTTACTATGTGCTGGGTAGTGTATTGAGCACTGTATTGATCCTTTAATAAATCTATCCATGGTGATATTTTCCCCTTATAAAAATCAGTACATGGTACATGGAGCCTCAGAAAGTTTAAGGTCACACAAATGTTACACGATATAGCTGATATCCAAATCCCAGTGGCTTGACCGAAAGAGTCCCTGCCCCCACATTTGGCTAAGGTGCTCTCTTTTTCTTGAAGTGTTCCTTAAGGTTAGTTACAGTATGTACTTTCTTGAGCTCTGGCTCTATGCTCAACAAACTTTTCATTGTTATTTCGGATTCCCACATAATCTAATCCTGAAAAGGAACCATTTCATTACAAATGTACTTGCATTCTGGCTTAAATCCTATGAGTTTAGTAAAAGTTAATCATAAGAAAAAAAATAAAGATTACATATTTTAAAAAGTGAATCATAAAATATGATTTTGTAATAAATTACTGAAAATCTACCCTCCCTTCTTGGTCTCTTGAGTATTTCAAGAACAACTGCCCTCTGGGCCAGTTCTATGCCAAGTGCAGGCTGTGAATTGGAGCCAACCTTATGCACTGTTTGTTGCTGAACTGAGAATAGATAGGTATAGAAATTGAGAGCAAGCACTTAAAAACTTTTATAACAATTTGTTAGGGTGACTTTATGTCAGTTGATTTTAATTTTAAAAATTAGGCTTGTATTTAAATATTTAAAAAATATGTTTTCAAGTAATTCTTTTTTTCTTAGGAAACACTGCTGTAAAGAATGATAACTATAGAAAGTAGTTAGTTATAAATGAGGCCATTCCATGGTCTTTTAAATACTGTTTATTCCTAGTCTGTCCATCGGGGTTGCTGTTTTCAGAAGGAAAGAAACCATTTATATACTTCTCAGTTTCCTTTAATAAGCGTCAAATAAGAATTATGATTGTGGTTTTACAAATGTATGAACGTATTTTGTTGATATATTGGTGTGGTCCTGTCAGGACAGTTTAGTGCTACTACTGCACACTTCTATGGTATTGAAAAGGAAACTGAAAATGTTATTTACATCAGATGATAGCAAGGAAAATATGTCTTCAACCAACTTATAGATCAACTGATTTTATAGTCTTCGGGAAATTCATTTTTTAACCCAAATTACTTCTTAGTGCTGTTTAAGCCATTTTCCTTTTATTTAGTGCTGATTGTATGAATTTGCTGTTTTACAGGTAATGATGGAACTAGAAGTCTGTTGAATAGCTTTATTTACTATCACTTCCCAAAATAAGTCCATTTAAGTCCCTGCTGTTTACATGTGTCATGACGATCCTTGTAATTAATTTGGAATGACTTTCAAAATTTATGTTACAAAAGGGTATTTATAGTAATAAAATATTTTTCTTCATTAGCATGTTATTCAAAAGTGTGAACTGATTTTAATGAAATTGTACTAGTTATTTCTCCACTAATGAACACCATGAACAGCAATGACTCATCTCTCCAATGTTCTTTACACAGAGAGGGAACCAAGTAAGCAAAATTATCTATCCTCCACACTCCCTTGGCTATATCCTGTCCAAAGCTAATCAACCTACTGCATTTATTTAGCACTTACTGTGTGCAGGCTTCATGATAAACATTTATTTATTTATTTTTAAAAGATTTTATTTATTTTAGAGAGGTGGGAGGGAGAAAAAGAT
Organism: Pteronotus mesoamericanus; assembly: GCF_021234165.1. NCBI lineage: Eukaryota > Metazoa > Chordata > Mammalia > Chiroptera > Mormoopidae > Pteronotus > Pteronotus mesoamericanus. The sequence goes on along the minus strand of NW_026555085.1, from coordinate 27,280,333 downwards.
GGAGAGAAACATCAGTGTGTGGTTGTCTCTCACAGGTCCCCTACCGAGGACCTGGCCTGCAACCCAGGCCTGTGCCCTGACTAGGAATCGAACCAGTGACCCTTTGGTTCACAGGCTGGTGCTCAGTCCACTCAGCCACGCCAGCTAGGGCTCATGATAAACATTTAATGAGCATTATTTAACAACCTACTTGACAGATGAGAAAACTCATTCCTTATCTTTATTTTCTTTTTGAAACTTTCTTGTTTTGCCTACCTCTCTGGGAGCTCTGGAGATGGTTTGTCTACCTTTGCCATCCTGCCCTATAGGTGTTAGTATTTCTAAGGATATTTCAGAGTCATTTAGAAAACTTCTTTGGTTTTAACTTCCAAACTTTCAATGATGACTCTAAAATATACTTCTCCCGGAGTTACAGACATATAGTTCCCTGGGAAAAACTCTGAGTACCTCATGCTCAACATGACTAAAACTGACCAATAATTTCCTCCTTCCCCCCATGAGATCTGTTCATCTTACTGTTCTGATACAGTGAAGCACCTTGGCTCCTCAGGTGCCCCAGCCAGAAATCTGGCAGTCATGCTAGACTCCTCCCTTTTCTTTACTTCTGTCTGATGGCCACTAATTTCTGTTGGTCTATCTATCAAATATCTCAGAAATTGTCCCCCTCCTTCCACTTTTTACTGTCAGTCTTCCTTAGTTCATTTGTTCCCTGCCTCCTTCCCTCCCTGAATCCCACCTGTCTTTTCTTCTTTAATTCCTTTAGCAACATTTACCAGGTTTTATGGCAATAGCTTGATTCAATGACTTCTAGTCTTTTCTCCAACTAACCCATCCTGTATTTTTAAAAATTAAGTATCTTTAAAAAAATGCACATCTGATCTTGTCATTCATCTACTAAAAGTCCTCCATGGCCCACCATTAACTTTTAGAGAAAGTCCAAACTTTTTAGCAAGACATTTAAGACCCTCCAGACTATGCCTTTGCCTTACCAGCCGGCTGTTAACTCTTCTAGCCTTTGAAACCAATTGTGATTTCCAAAACATATGCCATGCTTTCTCAGGTCTCCATTGTACACAATTCCTTTTACCTGGAAAAATTCTCTGTCCACTTTCCGTAAAACCCTAAAATTAATTCTTTTGTGAAGTTTCCCTGACCTCCCCAACAACATAGGTACCCCATTACCTGTGCTTTCATGGTACCACCTTTTATATATACCTGTATTGCAGCATTCACTGCATTTGATAATCATTTTTGTAAACTCCACTTGTTTCCCAGATACCCCATGAAGTTTTTCCAGGCAGAGGTCATGTCCTTTCTATTTCCCTGTGCCTAACGTGGTACTTGTACATAGTAGGTATTTAATGAGCAACAAGTGTATTTTGTGCTATTATTGTTTTGTGCTTGAATTACAGATGTTTGGAAGACAGTGCTGGTGTTTGGTAGGCACAGAAACCCTTAGAAATAAAATCTAGAAGCAGACAATGAGATTAGAAGGTGAAATCAAGAAAGTGATGATGATAACAGGCTGGCTTATCTTGGATAGTATCACCCAAGAGGACATATTTTTTGTTTATTTACTTATGCTGTTCTTGAAAATTTCTCCTAAAAGACTTTTAATAATTCATGTTTACATTATTGTGTTAGACTAATCTTACTTTTTCCCCCCTCAAAATGAACAAGACCAAAGAACGGACAAATAGTATCAGTGACTCAGGAATAAATTATTGATCTAGTACAGATTCACCCAAAGTGATAGTGACATGCTGATCTCTTTGGCAGAGCGTTTCAGAGAATTCTAGACTTAACTTCCCCTCTGCTATCATCCTCTCATTTGTGCATGGTAAGGCAGGCAGAAACCATGCCCTGAGAAAATACATCACACGGCAAACCTGAAGTAAATTTAATATTTTTAAATTGTTATATTATGTTAGTGTAAATAGACTTTTAGATTTGCACAATTGTAATCTTGAGAAGATTGGATTAACTCTTTTAAAATTTAAGGAAAATATTTCTTTGTTGGTTGTACCAAAGAAATGTTAATTAATATTAAAGTTTGAGTAGTATGACAAATAATCTGTCAACTGGTGGGTAATCTCTAAATACACTGAAATTGCTAACTGATCAGTGGCAGTGATAGTCACTTAAGAACAGGTTTTACAATATTTGTAATAATTTTTCTTGAATTACAGCCTTTTTTTGAGATGGGAATATCCTGGTAGGTGGCTATTTTAAAATATAGGGATTAATTCAGGATGGCAACTATCTGTTGTAGGCACATCCTAGTGAAAGTCTCCTCCTGAAACCATGGACAAAGTTTTTAATATTCTGGAACTCATTAAAAATGGCCTTTAAAAGTGTTAAAAAGAAACAGGCTCAAAATGGAGTCACTCATGCTAAACTTCACCAAGATTTAATATCTAATTTGATTGTAGTTGAAGCCTCTCCCAGGAATGGAATTTTAAACCAATCAGTCTGGAATTTCTTGGGCAGCTCCAGTGAGGTAAGGCCTGATAAGATTCTCTTGTCTTTCCCTAATCTCTCCTGAAATCATCCACTCTTTTAGCGTCCTTGTCCCATCCCACCCTTTTTCTGCCTGTAAAAACTTTCCATTTGTGTGGAGCTCTTTCTATTCGCTAGATGGAATGCTGCCTGATCCAAGAATTATTCAATAAGGTCTATTAGATCTTCAAATTTTCTTGGTTGAATTTTTGCTCTTAAACTGTCTTGTTTTTTAGCTGTTTTTTTTTATTCTTGGACCCCTATCTTCTACACAGTAGTCTTTCATTTTTAATGGCTTTTATCTTTTCAAAGCACTGTAAGTATGTGCCCCAATATCGGTGCCTGTCACTATCATTGTAAGAGGAAATTTATGTCTGCGTTGTCTTCGGATGAGCTGAGATTCAGAAGCTATTAGAATGATGAAAGGTAAGAGGTTGGAGGGTGGAGTTTTTCCAAATATAAGGAGAGTAAAGGATTTTAGAGTTATGTAAAGATAAAACTGGAAGGGCCTGGAAGATCATCCAATTATTCCTCAGGAAGCAGAACTCTATTCCAGAGTAAGTGACTCATCCAAGTGCTCACAGAGAGTGGCAAAGTCATCTCAAAAAAGGGAGGGTCCTTCTAACATTCCATGTAATTTACATCCCCAATAATTTCCTTTATATTATCTGGTCTTGCCTCTTACTGATTCTACCAGCACTTTGAGAGAACTGACGATTCCATCATACTTAAGGAGAGGGTAAAGCACATTTAGTGAATGAGCCAGCCAAAATTGGAAAGTGCTCCCAGACTCATTATTCTTTTTATAAAATCAGCATCCATGGGTCCATTAATAAATGTTTAAACCTTCCCTTTAGTGGCACCTGGGATGATTCTGACTCATCAGGTGTGGGGGTGGGGGATCTGTGACTCTAAAAAGCTCCCCTCCCTGGTGCTGCCACTCTAAGGTAGCTCGTCATTGCTCCTCAGAATGAAAGCATGCCTTTGGCTATATAAAGTATGTGTCACTCAGGGAGATATAGTCATCTAGTGCAGTGGGCACATGGACTTCTCTGTGGTTTCAAAAATTATAACTGCAGCAGCAGTAGTAGTATTTCCTGTAACCCAGGCCTCACGCCACTTACACCAAGCTGCATCTGAAGAGACAGGAGAATAGGGACGCTCTTTGGTTGGCAGTGATTGCAGGGGTTTTACCTCCTACAGGTCTAGATTTACTGCAATAAATGGGACAGAAAACCAAATTCATAAATGCTCTAATTTCCAGGGAACTCTTTCAAGGTCTTTGTCTTTACTCGGAAAACCTGACTCAGTCCTCTAATGATGGAGGTGGTTGCCAGGGCGAGTCATGCATGTACCTTTACCTGTCTCCGGGCAGCCTATGAGGTTTTATAGAGTCCATTTTCCATGCCGATCTAACTACATTTTCCTTTGAAGAAGGGAATAGTTAGCACTATTCTTCTGTTACGAGAAATGAACAGCAATTGTTCTGGATGTTGAAAAAAATGAAAAGAAATGGGGGTATGTCTTTCCCAGGAAAACACGGAACTGCTGCTTTGCTTGGCTCTGTTCTGATATCAACCACATGTTAACATTTTAGCAGAATCTGTACCATGTGTTTCAGAACAGCCCTACTACCTCTAAAAACATTTTTTTCCCCCTTGTATGATTCTGAAAAACTTTCTGTGAGCATTTACTACACACTGACACTGACCTAAGATGTGGGTATATAATCGTGAAAAAGAAGCTGTCCTCAAAGATGGACCCATGTGTAAACAGTTACAATCCTGTGCAATAAAATGTGAAATACATGTTTCCTGCTGGGTGCTGTGGGGAGCCCTAAAGGAATGGGGCCTAACTCTGCCTGGGGGCTTGGAATGCGGGTGTGGAAATGAAGTCAAGACAAGGGAGAGTCTGCAGTCTACGTGAAAGAGTGTAAGAATTTCTGGTCCCAAGTTTGGGTCAGGTACTCCCAGTATTATAAATGGATGAAAAGAATGTGAATACTTTTCATATGCATTGAAATTTTTCCAGAGGGATCAGAAGCTTGACAAGAATGAAATTCTACTGTGATGAAATATACTGGAAAAAGAAAAAAAAGACTGGATCGTAACTAAATACACTTTGAGAAGAATTGTAAAGTCTTTATTGACTCTGCTGAGGAATCTACAACCTGTTAATCCAAAATTTGTGCTTGCAGTATTCTGCTCTTTTAAATAAAATTTAAATCATTAAAAAAAGGTACAGTCTATGTCTGCAGAAATTTTTAGGTTAATAACTGGAAATTTCCAGCTGTGCTTGTTTCTTAAAGTCAACTGATATGACATCACTAAATATGATGCCCTACTATTCTTTTTTTCCTGCTTTAAGCAACTATAACTATTAGCTTTTAAATAATCTGAGTCAAATAAGTTAATTGTACCCAGTTACAATTACATTTCCAAACTGGCCAGCTGTTCGCTTCACACCATGATTTCCTCTTCCTTTTCTCTCACTCACAACCCCTGTGTGAACTTTAAATCGCATTTTACCTTTCTTCCTGCTATACACAAAGACACCGAGTTTCAATTCCCCTGACCCAGTAAGAGGCAATGCAATCAATTCTTCACCAGCAGACTACATATTCCTTATCTGTGATTCCATAGTTGGGGCATCAACATCTAACATATGTGCTATTTATTGGCCAGAGAAGATTGATAAATCTAGCTCCACTGTGGCACCAAAATAGCCACACTGCATGACAAGATTCTAAGCTGGCTCATTAACCTGTTTCAGCCAACAAGAGCTCTATTTTTAGGTCACTCATGTAATTGGTTATTTATAAGGAGGATGTTGAGCTTTGGCTTTCATTAATAAGCATGGAAATCAAAATTATCTGTGAAACTATTAAATTACCACAGTAGATTCTACTCAAACTAGGGTAACCAAAAGGGCCTTGTAAGTAGAGTTTACATATCATCAAAAGGTTACATTCACGAAGTCTTATCACATGATTACTAGGGATTTATTTGATTAGGCAAAACATGTAGTTTGTGGAATAATATACTTTGAGAAAAAATGGTTTGAATGTTATCAATATATTCAGATAACCCTTTTTCCTACAACTTTGAACTTTGGGGACTAGTTAAATACAAACTGGTAAATTTGTGTGAAGAATTCCATGCAAATATTTCTCAAGAATATTCATTGAAAAGAGGTCAGTCATAAACCAATGTTAAGGATAATGAACTTTATATGACATAATTCTAGTTTTGAAACAAAATATTTGTATATACATAGAAAAAAATTCTGGAAAGAAATATATCAAATGCACATAGGGGCTATTTTTGAAGTGGTATAGGTTATGGCCATTTTAATTTCTATTTTATACTTTTTTTCATCTTTTAAATTACCCACAGTGGCTTGTAATGCTGTTATAGATAAGAAAGACCCTATCGGCATTTCTTTAAAAGGCTCAGGTAATTAGGCTAAATATGTACAATTAGATTCCCACAGCAAAAATAATTTCAGGTTAATAAAAAAATAAAATATAGTTCCCCTTTCAATGATCAGATTCATTGATTTTTTCCATTATAAAAAATATTGATTTTTAAACTTTCCAGTAATCAGATATTATATAAGTTACATAGCATAGCTCTTGCTGAATCTGGTTTCAGACTTTGGTAACTTATCGATAATCCAAATATACCAATTTCGTGACCAAATCTTCCCCAATTGTCTGGGTTAAGTCTGATGTCAAATATTTGTCTTACTGACTGACCTGATATTTGGGCTGTAAACTATGATTGCATGTGTAATCTGGAGATGAAGGGTCCAGATAGATTACTTCTTAACAAACTGAAACTTTTTAATGAAAAAAATAAATCATGCACACAGTTCTAAAAATCAAACATTACAGACGTGTATAAAAACAACCCTCCCACCTCTATGGGCACCCCAGGCTCTCTCCTCGGACAGAACCACTGTTAAGTTTCTAAGGCCTGAGGAGCTAGGCTTCAGCGCCTTTTAATACACAAGTTGGTTGGGATGGTGTACTCACCCACTCTGTAGCTGTGTTCTCTTGGAGTAAGTTTGGCTCTCTCAGAAGAAAGTTCCAACTGGATCACTCAAGCTTCTCTCAACTTCTTTTATACTCTTGAGGGGGGCAGGGAAATCTTTTCTTCAGGTTGATTAGATAATCTCTTTTTTTTCACACCTCTGTTAATAGCAATCCAGGAATGGTCCCACAATGGTCCCACAATGCTCTTTGTTTTGAATCAATTATTCAGATGAAAAAGCAATCAATGTGGGTTCTGTGTGTGGTTCCTGTTTCCCAATTTCAATATCTTTTATACTTTCAAATTCATCAATATTTTATCCCTGTTAAAAGTATTTAAATCAGGAGCGTGTTTATATTAATTCGATAAGCATTTACTGGATTTCTACCACGTACCATGGGCTCTGCAGGGTTTCAGCCAATACAAGGCAGAACAAGCTCAGGCTCTCTGAAATTCACAAGCTGTGATGGAAACAGACAAGGACACTGAGGATCCATCTGTGGAAAAGCAACACAAGGGTCTATTAATACTGCTAATGTGTCTCCTGCTCGTTTCTAAGCCCTTCAATTCATTTAGTCCTTCAGCTCATTTAAGCCTCCAACAATCCTATGAGGTAGGTCTTAAGATTTTCTACACTTTACAACTGATGGAACTGAGGCATAGATAGGCAATGTCACATGGCAAAGTAAGTTGAAGAGCTAGGTTCAAAGCCTTGTTGTTGGGCTCCAGATTCCTACTTTAGAGCACTCCCAAATGCTGCTGTTCAGAAATAGGGAAAGCTTGGTGGGATAAAGAAGTCCCTGATGGTGAAAGAATTTCCATCCCATGCCAAAAAATATTAAAAGCATCCCAAAAGAATGGGGAGACTTAAGCATGAAAAACCTTTAAAAAACCTTAATTTGGGAGATTTAAAATGGTATTGGAGGGAATGAAAAGGGAGGGTGGGAAATAAGTTTTGGAGACTTTGGTGCCTAAAGAAATCTGGTTCTTTATGTCAGATCATTGTCAGATCATTATTCTCACTAACTAGACTGTAGACTTCTGAAGGGTATACTCTCTAATTGTGGCTAATCTTAGCATCCAAGTAGGGCAAAACTAGTGCGGCACCTATGATAGTGCTCGAATAAAATTTTTGACAGAAAATAAGTGAAAATCAATCGTTTTTTAATTCAAGTTTTTTTTTTTAAACTTATGTCTGGAAATATCCTCCTGAGTAATGTTTCTGTCATTAATCACTTTTTGTTTCAATCCGTAATGCTTATGAGTCTTACAATTAGATATATGGATTTTGTGAGAGCAGGGAAAACAGGGATATATTGGATCACCTCCTGGTACAGGAAGCTTGTCTTCATATGTCATTCTTTATTCAAGACTGCTTCTCAAAAACAAAAAACTCTAAATAAATATTGAACTGTAGTTAGAAGCCTTGATTATCTCAGAAGTATGGGTTAGAACTCTGAAACTACTTTCTGTGTATTCGTGAATTAAGTGAATAAGTAAATATATTTTGTGTAATGGAATCCTGTTTCTCACTGTCAGAAAAGGGGAGTTACAAATATAAAATATGGGAAAACTGGGATATTGGGTTAAATGTAAAATTATTAATTTGAAAGACCTTCCTTATGGTCAAATGCCAATTAGGACATGTAGAAGAAATAGAATTAGAAAAACACCGTTTGGAAACTATCATAGTAAAAATTCAGGAGAGAATCAATGATGGATACTAAAACCAGTAAGAGAATGTTTGATGTACAATAGGATATTTATATAATCCCAAAGTATCCCCCTCAGAGACGCTAATATCAGAGGAAAAAGTAATTGTTTTAGAGAAGGGAAATCAACTTAACAAAATGAGCAAAGTTAATATCATCAGTAATGGGAGAAATTTATATCAAGCACCTCCTAATAGGGTCCACAAAGGAGAAAAAACATTACTTCAGGGATATTTCTGCAAAATATGCATAACCCAAATCTAATCATGAGAAAACATCAGACAAACCAAACTAAGCTACAACCTAAAAAAATTGCTTGCACTCATTAGAAATGTCAAGGTCATGGAAAATTAGGAATGACTGAGCTACTGTCCAGATTAAAGCAAACATGAGAGGGTATGACAACTGCATATGATCTATGACCCAAGATTATCTTTTGTTATAAACAACATTATTGAGGCTATTGGAGAAATATGTCTCAACATGAATGTTTGTGGATTAACTAATATTATTGTATTTGTGCTATTTTCCTGATTTCGATCATTGTACTGCAGTTATGCAAAGGAAGCATCATGTTCCTGTTTTTAAGACTCTTGGGTTTTGGAACACTAATTGGTTAAAGTTTACTCTCAGTTTATATAATAAACTAATATGTATGTATATATTGTGATAGAAATCTCATTTTGTGTCTAATTTTTTTTTTTAAACTAGGGCTAGATTTTTAGGTCTCTCTATGTTCCTCTTTGTACATCTAGTGTTCTGTTTATTTTAATTGCTGGACTGTTGGTAATTCAAGGAATAACTGCTTCTGCTGCATTTTGCTTATTTCCCAATGATGGACACCCGATTGCCTCCAACTTTCTTCATAATCTTCAAACACTTCTAATTTTGTATACGTAAAATTTCTTAGGGATAGATAATCAGGCGCTAAACGGTAGGGAACACAGTGCATACCTGTATTGATTTGAAGCCAGAAAATCTAGATTGTTTTCTAGAAGATTACATCAATGTGCTCTTCAGCCATAGGCAGAAACATACCTGCCTTTCCCTCCACCTCAAGCCCTCTAATAGCTGGCATTACCCAGCTTCATAATTTTGCCCATCCAATGGATATACAGTGTTATTTCATAGTTTTTTAAAATTTGTATTCCTCTGATTATAAATGAGCTTGAACATGTCTTCATGTATTTACTGACATTATGAGTTTCTTCTGAAATGTCAATTCATATTCTTTGTCCTTTTTTGTAGGTTCCTTTTTACTTGTTGATTTGCAGTAGTTCACGGCAAATCATAAAGAATAACAATGGCCCTGACTAACGTGGCTCAGTTGGTTGGGTGTCGGTTATCCTGCGCAACGAAAGGTGGTCAGTTTTATTCCTGGTCAGGACACGTGCTTGGGTTTTGGGTTCAGTCTCCATCTGGGGTGCATGTAACCAATTGATGTTTCCCTCCCTTTCTTTCTCCCTTCCTTTCTTTCCATCTCTAAAGTAAATAAATAAATAAGTAAATACATACATACATAAAATAAAATAAAATAATGATGAAACACGAAGGATAGTGATTATCCCCAGGGTTGAAATTGGAAGAGGAATAGAGTACAGAAAAGATATGTAGGGGATTTCAAATTATTGTAAAGGTTACCTTCCTAGGTTAGGTGGTGGGTCAAGTATATTCATTTGCTTACTCTTCATCTCTTTGTAAATCTTTGTACACGCTAGAATTTACTCAATATTCTAAATCAGTGCTTCTCAAAGTGAGGTCCCCAGAACAGTAGCATCTGTATCACCAGAGAATTTGTTTAGAAATGCAAAATCAGCTTGCAAACCAGACCTCCAGACTCAGAAACTCTGGGGGGTAGGGCCAGCAATTTGTGTTCTAACAGGTCTACTATTGTTGTAGGGAAAAACTAAAGCACATTTTTGATGCTATCTTAAAAATAAGAACTTATATCTTGAGAGCCCCAACTATTTATTTTTATCCAACTATTTTTTTTAACTGTTATTTTTTGCAGGCTATTTCTTGGTATCTTGGTATTTATATGTCAAGACCAAATTTCAAAATTTTTATAATTATTTATACAATGCTCCAGCTTAAATCCTGGGACATGTATCTTCATCGCTATCTTCCATTCAAATTAAATGTCTAATTCCTTTTAACTTAGAATATCCAACATTCACCATTTATAATCTAATCAATAAATTCTTCAGTCTCAGTTTTTATATGTCTATTTTTTTTTTTATAAGAATGGAAACCCTTCCCACAAGGTTTGTTAAACTTGCAGTACAATTTCTTGAAATCTTGGTGCTAGAGAAACTAGTGGAACAGTCTTGGGTTTCTGTCTCTTCCTCTTGAGTGCAGGTCCAAAATGGAAACCTGGGAAACACTGTCTTTTGAGCAACCAGTCATTTTCCTCCTGGTAAACACCAAAGCTCATATTCCAAAGAACTTTTAATGGCGATGATTGGGCACAATCTGAGATAAGCCCTTGGAAATTTTCCTGTACACTTAATGTCAGCAAATTTTGAAAAGTTTCCCCACTATTCTGCAAAATAATTTCAGAGATAACTTATCTTTATATCTGCCTAATCTTCATTGGGTTATACAAGACTAACGTCAGGTAAGCTCTGATTAAGTGCAGGTGACATTTGTCTGTGGCATCATATCCACTTTTTGCTATTTTAAACCTGTCTGGACCTGCCTGTGTACCTACGGTAGGACTCTGCTGCCTCCCCTCATTAGGGAGGGCCCTTTCTCCAGATTCTTGGCCTTTGAGGTTTCCTCTCTGTGCCCCACAGGTCAGTCCACACATTCCAAAATGAAGCGGCAGAGCCACTGTTCCTCAGGGTTTGATTTACTGACCAAGGTGTTAATGGGTTTAAATAAGATAAATCAATCTTGACTGATTGTCATCAGCCTGTGGTTTTCACACTTCTTTTAAGAAAGTCTTTCATTGAAAAAGAAGTAAAACAAACTAGTTCATGAGTCAAATCATGCTGTTGAAGGAAGCTTAATTTTGGAGCTCAGCCAGTTTGCTCCTTCTTCTGGGATAAAGAGGGGATCTCCAATGCAGTGATGCACCGCCTGGGGAATGTTGAAATCTGTATTGAGGTCAAGGCCCCATCCCCCAAAGATTTAGTTTAATTGATGTGGGACCAGGACTGGGCAACTGCTAGTTTTAAAAGCTCCCAGGTGTTACTAATATAGTCCTCCACCTTTATCAGGCATTAGAATCACCTGCAGGGCTTTGTTAAAACAGGATTAGGGCCCCACCCCGGAGTTTCTGGTTCAGTAAGTCTGGGATGGGGCCTGATGATTTGCATGTCTAACAATTCCCAGGGATGCCAATGCTGCTGGCCTAGGGCCACATTTTGAGAACCACTGCGCCAGTGAAAACTTGAAAACCGCTGTGTTAGGTAACTTTTGTCCCAACTAAAAATGCTGCCACCCTCCCTTTTAAAAATACTTTTTAAATGTTAAAACAATTAAGAACATTATTCTTCTTAAATCATTCTACTTTACTGTTATCAGTACATAAAACCTCTTCTCATTTTAGTTTTTTAAACTTTTCACCTTTATTCTCAATCCCTACTTCCATGCCCTCCTCTCCCCGCCCAAAGACACTCCCTCTCACTGATTTGATATATGACCTTTTACAATTATGTAGAAATACAATTTTTTAGAAAAATTCTACTTGAAGTAGTAACACCAATCCTGCGAGTTACAGTCACGTAGAATTTGCTCAGAGGAGAATTTTTAATCTGGAGTGCTTTGGAGAAAACTTCAAATTACTAAAAGGCCTTATGCTGCTACAACTGTTTGATACTTCATACCCCCAAACCTTACACTTATCATTATTATTATTTTAAAAGAAATGATGTATAAATAATATAATGAATAATAATTAAGTTTTTTTTTCCTGTAGTGATACTTATTTTCCTCAGAGTACGAAGTTTCTTTAGAGCATTTATTATTCTTGTGTATAAAACGCAGCTAACACATGTTATAGTGTTATAGGGAGGAAACATTGTAAATCATTCACTGAGTATATTTAAAATGGGATAAAATCATGTGGATAAAACAAATGATTTGTTTCCCATGGAGTTCCTGGGTTCAGATGTTTTCTAATTCCATTGTTTTAATCCAGTCTTTTTTTTTTTTTTAATGTATTTTACTCTCTCAGCAAACTTAATGAGCTATCCTTAAACTCTGTGACTGGCTTTGAAATACCAGCAAAACAGAGCAATAAAATGACCTGTGCTAAAAATAAACATATGCATATATTTTTAACTCGCCATTATGTTCTGGAAGGCTGTCAGCTTTCTGATCCTTTGACATGTCTGGAGCACAGTCCATGTGACTATACTCATCAAAGCGACCCCAAATGTGTTTGTGATGTTGCTGTGGGTATCAGGCTCATTTTTATAAATATTTCTATCTTTATTTTTATAAACATTCAATTTATCCAATGTTAACCTTGAAGAAATTGTAATGACACATGTAATTGATAAATGTCACTAATTTTAGTTTGGAATAAGTGAAATTTATTTACTATTCAGTTAAGGAAGAAAATGCATGTTGTTGTATATTTAATTCTTCTAAATCCTCTAACCACAGACACCACATCCTATGCATCTTCTTGCTTGCAGTGCTTGGTGCAATGTTATATATGAATGTGTTATAGATACTGGTTGAACTGTCTTAGACCCCAATTTTAGGTCCCCTGTGCCACTGGTCTGACAGTCCTTCCACTCAGTAGAGAAATCTATCAGATGCAGAAGCTCTGTAATCAGATGTCCTCAGAAAATAACTTTCTGCCAAATTAGAGTAAACTTTGATCCAGGAGAGATTGCAGGCTACCAGTTGTAGTGGAAAATATATTATTATCTTCTGTTTTCTTTCACTTGCATTGTTGTTAAACCACCTCCATAGTGAAACTACCTCCAAAGTGAAGCATTTAAAAAATATAATTGCTATACTTACTCAAGTGATTTCAATTTGTGATGGATGGTGATTTCTACATTTAAAAAATGTTTGTTCAAGAATTCACTATATTTTGTTGGTGTAGTTAAAAAAATTCCTGTATGTAGTTTCTCACACATCTCTCAATACAATTGCTCATGAGTCTATTTATATGATCTTTGTTCCAGCTTTGCAAGGTCATTTAGAATTCTAATCCTGTTCTCCAAAATAATTACTTACTTCAATTTGCTATTATCTGTAAATGCAATCATCATGCGCTCTAGTCCACCAACTACACAAATGATGAAAATGTTAAATAGCCTTGTATCCAACATGAAACAATGAACACTACAGTTTGATAGGCGCTATCCCTTACGCAAGGAGTTTCTAACCAAACTTTTCCAATTAGCTATATCCAAACCTTTATTTTTTAATGCAACTAATGTGCATAATATGAAATTAAGAGGTTATTAGTGCCAAGATCTAATTATTTTATTGTTTTATTTTAATCTATCAAACATTTAAAAAAAAAAAAAGAATACCTCTATATTCTGATGTCCTTACCATGTCAGCAGGGTCTTGTGATGTATTTCTGGGTCTACCTCCTCCTCCCTTATGCCATTGGATATATGCTCACATAAGGGATGTAATACATTAACTAATTATTAACGAATTAACAAATAAGCAAATATAATTTGATCATTATAATAAAAAAAATCAATGTGCTCTATCTTGCCTTGACCAGACAATATTTTTTGGAGAGCTCGTTTCCAAATAGAATGCAATCTAATAGATCCTTGATACTGATTTAACGTATGTTTTTGGTAAATTTGTAACAAACGGGTATTTTAACTCTCAGCTAGGACTGAATTTTGTTTCACTCTCCAACTTCCCCTCCATCACACTGGACCTTCAGTTGGGTGATGTGCAATGTCCTAGGGCACTTTTGAGATCGAATTAAGGTGATGGTGAATAGAGAATATTTTTTTGTTTGGGTTTAATGATATGTATTTACCTTGTTTGCAATTACTCCTAGATATGGCTTCCAGAAATAGCCCTCATCCATTGTGCTGGGCCCACTGAGACTTAGGATGTATGCAGCGATGAACAGGTTCTGTAGTGCATCGTGCTGGTAATATGTGGGTAGTAGAAGAGAGTCAGTATTTGAGAGGTATGGATCCATAAGCTAGACTGTGGAAAATTCCTCTAAATTTTGTAGCCATATGTGAAAAAAAGAACTCTATGATAGAGTTCTAACTAAATTTGATAATATTCCTGAAAATTTGTATGACTTCACTGATAACAAATTGTGATGCTAAAAGAAAATTTTTGAAATTATCAATAATGAAAACAATTTTAAATTATATGTGCTAGAGAAAAGCAATTACATTTCTATTTCTTAAAATATGGCACAATTGTCATACGAATAGGCAATAAAGAGGTATGGCCCAAAAAATGTAGAAAAAGGTATACTAAGGGCCTAGCTGGGTGTGGCTCAGTGGATTGAGCACCGGCCTGCAAATTGAAAGATCACTGGTTCAGTTCCTGGTCAGGGCACATGCCTGGGTTGCAGGGACAGGTTCCCATTTGGGAGTGCGTGAGAGGCAACAAATCAATGTTTCTCTCACTCTTTTTCTCCCTTGCTTCCCTTCCCTCTTAAAATAAATAAATATTTTTTTTATAAAGTTATACTAAGGATGTGTCAGCAAGTTAATAAAAATGTTTTTGTTTCTGGATTTTGTGATGTCTGTGGTATTTTACATCTTTTTAAAATTTATAATTTTTAACATTTTAAATAAACATTCATTTTCATAATGAAATTGTACTTTTTTCATTGTTTTATAAAGAGAAACTCCAGACTGTATAAACTAGTCCACGGTAATCGTGATTAACCTCAATTAATCCCTCTCTTGTGATTGGCCTGTGATTGCCTTAAGAATGGATGGTCTCTCTCTCCATTGGCTGTAAACCCGTGGGCCCAGTTGCTACAGTCAGGTCTGAGGTCTAGACTGAAACCAAACCAAGAGGTTGGCAGCCCTGAGGGAACCTCAGAGCTGAGGAAACTACTTGCAACCTGGTTTACTTTTAGACGAACAATATACAAGCTCTCTAATCATTTATAATAAAATCAGAGGTTTCAAAAACAAATTTTATTTTATTGAATAGGTTAAAATGAAATAAAAAAACTAGTTTAAAATGTAAACATGTAGAAAAATAGTACCTATTTTTCTAAAGAATTTTTAATCTGTATAGAAATCAATATAATCCTTATATCTTCCACCCTTTATACTATTGGAGCTATAAATAGCATCTATTTGGATGTTTAAGCTACTGATTTATTAAATGATGTCAATTTACTTAAAAGTTGCCTATTTAGTCAACGTGAAAATACAGAAAATGAGGAGTAAGAAAAAATGATTTCAGTCATACTTCCAGAAATTTTATTATTTTGCTGTAGTTTCTTCTGGTCATTTTTCTATGGCTATGTTTTATTTGAAAAAAGTCATTACCATACTTCATCTATTTATATATATGAATATATGTATGCATATAATACACGTATTTTTATATCCTATTTTTTCTTTTATTCTACGTGACTCCAGAAGTTTATCACAGAAGGGCTTCCACATCTCAGAACTATGGGAGTCTCCGTTCACATGGGCTGGGTGAACGGCATCCTGGTCCCCTGGAGTTGTGCAGTGAACAGTTTGTGTGACCATACCAGGCAGCCATTTATATCTGGGTGCCTGAGCCTTCAAGGTAACCAGTAGCATTTTTCTCTTTTTTTGGACCATCCATTTAAACTATAGACCTGGAAATAAAAGGCAGAGCAAACCTTTCTGGCTGCCTTCCAGTAACACTGGATAAATTAAATATTTAGTCTTTGTGCACTTTTCTCAGGTTGGCTTGGTCTGTAGCTGTGTTCCATAGCTCTCCTTGTACTAGGCTACACCTATACCCTTTCTTCACCTTGGGATAATCTGCTGACTCCAGTGGGTGAAAAAAAGTGTGAAGTAAATTAACCACATGGCTGTTTTAACGATGGCATTTTATTGTTACATCACTTTATTGTACATGGTTCCAAGTTGACTTCTTTCTGCCAGTTTGTTTGGATTGATTTTCTATGTTCAGGCATCTACACTGTACCATCCTTGCCCTATGCCCAGCAACAGTTAATCTTCATGATTCTAATCCTTTTTTTTTGGTCAGAAAATGAAACATTGCTCATAATCCTATAAATTGCCCAAATAATGATGAAAAGCAAAATTATATAATCATTTATAATGACAAAGCATCATATTTCTCTAATAGTGAAAACACTAACAGTAACTGAAGACATATTTTTACATTTAATTTATAACTTTTAGTTCTCTGATAGTTTCTGTCAACTCCTCTTAAGCATGTATTTTTACCAATATAGGATGTGATGGAATGAGGGATTACTTAGGAAAACTGTACCAGGTTCTCCACTGATAGCATGAACTCCAGGACAATGAACTATGCAATAAAATTTATAACTCTCCCCTCCATCCTTGGTTCATGAAACTTTCAGTTTTCTAACTTTAATATTATACTAACAGAATTGGCTCCTAAGACTAGGCTTTAGAGATAGTGCAGCAAACAAAGAAATTTCTTCAAAGGCTAAGCCCTTTTTTCACAAAAGGAAAGAAAGGGGGGAGAATTAGAAGGAAGTCAGGTAGAACAGAAGACCAGGTCATCAGGAAAAGGGGCAGGAGAGGCAAGAGAAGGCAATGATGGAGAGGCAGGAACGAGAAAGGGGAAACAACCTGGGCAACTCTTTTGCTCAAAAGTTTGAGAGACATCGCCTGCTTGAACTGATGTAGGAAATTAAGCTTCACCGGGTTTGATCTTTGTTCTAATCTAATCTTTGTCTTGCAATATGGCCATATTATGTATCAAATATTATATAGAGGAAAAGTATATTAATTGTATTTTTGATACCCAGAAGAACCTGGGTACCTATCGAAATGATCAGAAAGCTCTGTAAAGTTATTAACAAATATTAAATAAAACATGTTCTTTATTACAAATCTTCTGTGGAGAGTGCCACTAAATGTGTATATTAATCCTATTTTTCAGAGAGCTCAACAGGAATGGAAAATATATTCACTGTGCTCAATTGTCTCTGTGTTGTTGGTGTGTTTGAAATTTTGTGGGCCAGTAAGAGCTGATGAACTAATACATAGGCCTGGGTTACCCAGCAACCACTCTAAACTTTAAGATGGGAAAGAGGGGTATATGGGGAAGCCACACTTACATCTCTGCTTCCTGCTTTCCTCCTCCCATAGCCATGCTCCTGGCTGGGACAAAGGGGTGATGGGGATTCAAGAGCTGCAGTACTATTACCAACCCATTGAGTTCCTTTCATGAACACAAAGATGCTTTTCTAAATCCAGCAGAAATCTGACTGTCTGGCTTGATCATTATACTCGTGGTCAGAATCCCAGCACAGGAACTGGCGCTGCTGCTGGGAATTGTGAGTCACTCCTTTCAGGTTGTTCCTGTTGTTGAGTTGAGGCTCTGCAGAGGAAGAAGAGCAATCTGTCAGGTGAGCTCATCACTGTCATCATTATTGTCTAAACCCTAACTTCCTGAGAAACCATGCAATGTGTATGAAAAAAGTCCTTGCCAAATTCCAGGAATATCACTGTCTCATTATGTGACCTTGGACAAGGTCACTTAAGTTCTCAGAGCCTTCATTTCCTTGGTTAAAATAGAAAATAGTTCCACATAGTTGGTACCAAAATTTAAACAGTTAATGTATGGAAAGTATTATGCAGATCTAGACAAATAAAAAGTTATTTTATAACCTTAGGGACATATTATAAAGCCTATCAGATATTATTTATATCTCCCAAATTTGCAAAAGAATTTGAGACACAACAATATAATAGAGGAGAAAGGAATGTTTCATTAAAAAAGTAGATGTATATTCATAGGTCATTTATTTACTCAACAAACATGTGCAGTCACTACACTATTGCATGTCCTTAAAGAATTTATATAATCCAGGAGGGAAGATTGGACATATATACGGGCAATTCACAAGATAACAAATGCTGTGAGTAAAATGTATACATAAAGTAACTGCTATGGCAGTTCAAAGCAGAGTAATCCCACAGCAGATTTCCTACAGCAGAGGAAATCTTGCTGTAGAAGGAAGGCAATAGAAGCCAGTTCCAACCCAGGTTGAGTTCCCAGTCTGTACATTGCTCTACTATCTGTATATTGAGTGAGGACTCCAAGGCAGAGAAAATTGCCTGAGCCGAGGTAGGGAGACAGAATCCACCTATAAGGTGTGGCAGGGAACAACTAGCTCAGGCAGAGGCAAAGCCCTGATAAAGATGATTGACGTGGGTTTGAAGAACTATGTAGGTATAACATGGATAGCTTTAAATATAGGACAAAGGTTCGGTCTTTGTCTTGCAGGTAATGCAAGTCATGCTTCCTATGGAAGCCATTAAAAAGAATAAAATTCTTTTTTTTTTTTTTGAGAAAAATTTTTGTTTTGTTCACAGACACATAAATGGGCCACTCCTATATAGAACTGGATCAGCTCTGCATCTGGGAAAGGTTATGTTAAACAATTTTATTTTTGAAAATAGAGTTTCAACTTTGTGTGTTCATCTGGAGCCCAAAGCTTCTGGAAATTTCTTAAGGCAATAAAATCTAGTAGTTGAAGCTTTTGGTACCAGTCTTTATTTTAATGCCATCCAAAGAGGACTTTGACCAATTGATAATTGAAAGATTCCTTGGCTAAGGGATATGTTTTTTCCTTAATTCTGTAAGTCACTAGAGCTCAAGCTTTAACGTGTATTATCAGTCAGGGTCCCAGTCAGGAAAAAAGGAGCCACAGAAATTATTTAAGAAGGAATTGGTTATTTTAGGTGTTGGGATCCCAGAGACTTAGACGAGAAATTTAGACCTTGGAGATGAGGAAGCTGCCTGGATGGTGCTTGTGCCTCAGGAATGCAGGCGAGAGTCCAGTGGACCTGGAGCCCAGATTTCAGAAGATGCGGGTGCTCTGGGGGTGGGGGGGGGGTGGGGGCTGGTTCTGGGAGACGTAAATAAAGTGGAAATTAACCAGCTGCTACCGGAAACAATAACTGCCAAGATGAAGTGCGGAAGCTGGGTGACGCTGACAGGAGCTGACTGCAAGCAAACTGGAAGGGTCGTGGTCCTTCTCCTTCCTCCTAGTTTGTAGTTGTCCCTCTGTTTGGCAGAACCTAACAGGGAGCTGGATGGTGAAGAAGAAATGTGGTTACAAGAACCCAGCCTCCGCCTCAGAAGGCCAAATATAGAAGAGTGGGTTTGATCCTGAGAGATTGTTAATAACCAGCACTATATGCATAAAATTCACCTGGGTAACTTGTTTACAATTGAGATTCCTGAGGTCCATACCTGAAATTTTGATTCAGTAGTTTCAAAGTGTGGCCAGAAATCCTCATTTTTTAAAAGAAACCATGAATAATCTGATTCAGGAGCTCTTCAAATCACACTTTCAGAAATACTGCTTGAGATTTTTTTCCAAGCGAAATTCCTGAATCAAGTCAGAACAAGAGATTGTGAAATGTTCAACCCCACTAATTTAGTTCTCTGAGACAAATAATTATGCTCATGAATTAATTTTGCTTTCTTAATTTTTTCCATTTTAAGAAATGCTAATATGAAGAATGCCTCTGTGGTATCTACAAAAACTGCAATTGAAAGTTTTGTTCATTATGATGTTCAGTATCTGTTTTTTTGCATTCATATATACTTCCTCCTATAATTTAATACTAGGACAATAAAATCTATCTTTTTACATGTATGTGTGTACTTTCTTCTATTAGACAAAGGAAAGAAAAAAAAAATAGCACCCTGGATTTCTCTTTTGCTTTAGCTGCTAGGAAGCTTACAGTTCTGTTTTAATCATTTTGTTCTTATATTTTTAAAAAATTTTAAGTTGTTTCACATTTTTTAGTAAGTTTTTTGTTTGGTTTCACATTTTATTTTGCTTGAGACAGGCTAGACATAAATAAATACACACAATAATTAAAACAACCATATTTGCTGTGTAAAATGCACACTTTTTTGCTCATATTTTTGAAAAAAAAAGGATACACATTATACATGGGTAATACTAATTCTTCATCTATATAAATGTTTTTAATTCTTTTGTTTATGCTTATGCATTAAAAGTGTAACTCTAGAAGGCAATAATGATATCTGTATGCAAAATAATACCCTGGAATATAATAATCAGCTTTGTTGAACTTACGACGGACTTGCAATGAAGTTTTGGCCAATGATTCAACAAAATGAAATGAAGAGCAATATATTATTATCCACAGAGTAAGATAGGTGATGCCGATTGTTATCCACTTGGTAAAGTAGGTGATGCTGACTTTATTACCATAGGATGAATAGTGTGACATTTCTCTTCATACACTTTAGGCTTGAGAAATTATTGGAAAATCCGTTGGAAAATGTCTGACTGGTTTACGTACACTGCAAGCTTTAAGCTAAGAGTTATTAAATATGCTAAAAAGCATGGCAACAGAGCTGCTCAGAGACAGTTTGGATGCCCGCCTCCCACCCCCAGAGATTGTCATCAGTTTGTGGAGGCAGGAAGAAAAGCTTCTTCGGATGCCAAGACAGAAGAAGGCAATGCGAGGGAAACCTCCCAAGTGGCTGGAGGTGGAGCAGGAGGTGAAGACCTGGATTCTGGAGCAGTGTCAGACTGGGATCTCTGTTTTGACCAAGATTACACAAGAAGAAGGTAAAATGATTGCACAAGAAAAAAACATTGATGATTTCCCAGGGACACCTAAATGGTGCTTTAACTTTATGAAGAGAGAAGGTTTGAGCATGAGGACATGAACAAAACTTGTCCCAAAACTTCCAGCAGCCTGTGAGAGTCTAGTCTTGGATTTTAATTCTTATGTTATAAATCTTTGAAAGACTTACAACTTTGAGCTGTCCTGCATCACCAGTATGGATGAGGTCCCACTCACATTTGATGTGCCATCCAACAGAACTGTGGACCTCAAAGGAGCAAAGACCGTGGCTGCTAAAACTAGTGGCCTTGAAAAAACACATTCCACTGTTGTTCTAGCCTGGTGTGCCGATGGGACAAAGCTACCACCTATGGTCATCTTTAAAAGAAAAATGTTCCTGACAGAAAAGATTCCAACTGGAGTTACTGTCCACATGCATGAAAAAGGATGGATGAGTGAAGAAGGCATGAAAATCTGGTTTAACAAAATCTGGTCATGAAGGCCTGGAGGATCACTTAAAAAACAGCTTTGCTTGTTTTTGATCCCTTCAAAGCCCATGTTACACAAAGTGCCAAAACAATCTCAGCGGACTTGAAAACCCAACTTGCTGTGATACCTGTTGGGCTAACCAGCCAACTGCAACCTCTTGATGCGTCAGTAAACAAGCCCTTTAAGGCCCTAATGAAGAAAGAGTGGAAGTCATGGATGCAGTCAGCTGGTGAAGATTTAACACCTACAGACAGGATCAAGGAAATATCCACCACTCAGGTTTGTGATTGGATCCTAAGATCGTGGAACGGTGTCAAGAAGGAAGTGGTTGTGAGGTCATTCAAAAAATGCAGCATCAGCAATGCTAAGGATGGAACTGAGGACGATGAAATTTACTAGAATGAGGACAGTGACTCCCAGTGCTTCCCATTGTTCTCTTTGCTTCCCTAAAGCTTCTCATGGCAAGAGTTTTGGCAAGAGTAATGAAGAACTCTGACATTTGACATCAGCCTATTCCATCCGAGTTCTAACTAGAGTTTCCTTGAGAATTATTTACTTCATGGACTATTTGTTGTTTGTCGTATTTTTCTTTCACTAGAATTTAAAAAAAAAATATGGAAGTCTTCACAAATTTGTATGTCATCCTTGTGCAGGGGCCATGCTGATCTTCTCCGTATCGTCCCAATTTTAGAAAGTGCTGCATCTCACTAGAATGGTTATTTCTTTAGCAGATAGGTAGTGATCCTTCTTACATCATGGATATGATTTATGGACCTCTTATCCTTATAACTGTGAAAATCATTTATCCAAACTCAAATAAATAACAGAAACAATAGTTTAAATTGGCAGTATAGCTCTTGAAATGCTTTAGAGAAAATGTGATATAAAGTCTCATAAAATCGGAAGAGCATACATATAGCACTGAAATAAGGAAAATCAAGAGACCAATATGGAAAACAAAGGAGTTAGCCTCCTACTTAACAAAGGTTCTATCTATCCAATGTCATCAGACACATGAAACATAATCTGAGGGAGCCCAAGAAAGGGCACTGGGGAAGAGTCAGAGGATTTGAGTTCTAGTCTGGACCCTGCCACTGAAGGACTGATTGTGTGCCCTTGAACAAATCAGTATTCATTGACCATCAATTATTCCACCTAGATAAGCTGAGAATTGGATTAATACATTTTATTTTAAGATTCCAATTGGTCTAACAGTCTGCCCCTAAGTGCTCCATAAAAACACATGATGGTAAATTTCAGTTACCTGTTTGCTGAAAACAAGCTTGAAGGTATTTGGAATCCATTCGGCATATGGATACTGGAAAAGGCAATGAAGGGCCTGGTGGAGCCAGAAAGCGGGTGGGCATAATTCAAACTGTTAATGAATTACTGCAGGGGGAGGCAGGGAAAAAGTAGGCACATTTGTTTATTTTGCAATTTATACAGATCAACAGGCAGTTTCTAAAACATGCGCTGTTTCCAAACTATGTTCCTTTAGGAAAGAAATAATTTTGAGGGTTAATGGTAATACTTCTAAAACTTAGTCATGGCATTTAGCCATCTATTATTTACCCTTTTTAAAGCTGTTATGTCTTTTCAGTTTTTAATATCATTAGCTACTTTTTTGCATTTCTACATGGAAGGAGTGGCTGCATCTTCCTGATGCTACATGAACTTCTGAAAGAATTAGACTGAGGAAAAAAACTGAATTAAGAGCTGAAAAAAAAATGTCAATGTTGATTTACTTTGTTAGGATATGACAAATCAGACATTATCTTCTGTGCAATAAGTGAAACGTTATTTGTTGTTTTTTTCTTTTGTTGCAGTTTTTAAACGGTTACTAGTGCACCCTATTGCACATGGGCTAATTAAGTGATCTCTTTATCACCTGTTTACAAGGCAAAAACTGAAAATGAATACTAACCATCATCATATTGACAATAATCCCATAAACAGAGATAACAATTTTATTAAGGGAAACAGTTGTGCTAAAATCTTTTTCAGATGTCTATTTTTATTTTTAGTGTTTTATTATTTTCCTAGTTCTAAGCAACGTTTAAATGATAAATCTCCTGAAGGCCAACATATTTCAACATTTAAAAATAAGAATCACGTAAACATCTAATGGGAAAATATTCCCAGTTGTAGAATCAAGAAAGACTGAAGATGAAAAGAGATGGACGGAGGAGAGAAAAATATCAGTGCCATACTAGAGTAAAATGATATAAACGATTCAGTAGTAAATTTTTACTTGATAACTATATATTTACTTGCAGATTTGTAGTTTTAAAATATGTTGGACCTGGATATAGAGACTTCTCACCAGATGACAGATGATGAAACATTAAATCAGTCCACAGGTTTATACAATTATAGGCTAGGAATGATTGATTGCTGAATTTTAATGGGTTGAATGTTTATTTCAGGTCCCTTAATGGTACACTGATGATTGAATTTTAGGGACTAATAATCTAATTACAGTACTTCCTAATTTTCTCAATTGTTTATTTGTAAGTTAAGTGTAAAAGCTGCAAGGTAACTCTAGTTTAGGCCATGAATTAGAACAATCTCATGGAAATTACTTAATAGCTTACCTGGATGTTTGTAGAGTGACCTGTATTTCATTTTCATGGCCTACTTTTTAATTCAATTGAGTCATATAATGAACTGTAGTTGAGTCACAAAGCAGGAAACAAGTCTGCGCCAGGTACAGTGCAAACTTGGCATGTGTTGCGTTCACTGTTCATGGAACATCAGTTCTGGTAAATCAGTCAGCCAGTTTATCGTTAGTATTTCCCTCACATGGTAAGACAGGACATAGTAGAGGTTGAAGTACCTCTCACCTGCAACTCACCTGCAATTATGAAATCCAAAAAGCTATGAAAAGAGGAAGTATTTTAGAAACTCGAAACCTGACCTGACCTCAATTCATTTAGCAATGAAAACTACTTTGTGCATGACTTCTGTAGTCTTTATTTATCATACTTAGTGTGAATATTCATTTGCTTCACTTCAGAAGTATTGGATAATGGGGTATTGTTCAGATCCTGCTTGAAGTGTATCACTCTCTCTCTAATCTCCTATTTTCTTTCTAAAATCTGAAGGATACCGAATTCCAGAACATGTTGGCCCTTAAGTGTACCTTTTCTTTAATCTGAAATCTCTTAATAAGTATTTCTTAGTGCGGGTCCCTTTTTATTCTTTCTGCAACTTCCCATGTGTATTTATGATTACTGCACTACTATTTCAAGTATTAAAGGCAAATTCTGCTTTTATCCTGTCTCTTTTACTATTACATGGTAGAGGTGGAATGGCTTGCTGGAAAGAGCCTTAGCTATAGAATTGAAGAGATCTAGAATCAAATCCTGGTTGGGCTGCTCACAGGCTTTGTGACCTCGGTCAAGTTATTTAATACTCCCAAGCTATACATTTCTTTCTTTATAAGATTTTGATGCTGATATCTACATCCTGCCTTTTTTTTTTTTTTGTCTCACTCTCAAAAAAACATTAATCCTAGTGAGGTAGAGTATGGTCATCATCTTTACCACTGTTGGATTCCATTGCTAGTTTTTTTTTTGTTTTTTGTTTTTTTTTTTTTTGCGTAGGAATGTCCAAAATACTAATTTTATACTTAGCAATTATAAAATTTAATTTTGCTTTTTTTTTTTTTCCCCTGCCAGGGCCTCAAGATACCTAGGCTGTGAATGTGGGTAAAAGTAACTATGAAAGTAAATAAAACCAACAGACTGGTATTGCAAGTATTTGGGAGAGTAAAATAATCTAAAATGTGCTCTGGCAACAATAGCATTATGGAAAGAGGTGAAAATCATGTCAATGGATACTTTGAAACACTACTGGGTTGCGTTAATAGAAACAATTTTATGATTTAGGACATTATTTTGGACATAATCTGTGATTGGGGACAGAGGAAGGCTGTGTCCATATGTTCAAATTCTCCATCAATATCTATAATACATATTATACAATTTCACATGTTTCTTGACAGTTTATACATTATATGTGTATTATATACGTAACTTTATTTATATATTAAGTAATGATCCTTGTTTTGAGCTTTTAGAGTTATTTCTCTTTCCAAAATTGTTCTTTTGTGCCTAGTGCTATTTGTAATTGAGGTTTTCATTAGAAGTTCCATTACCAGAGGATTTTGTTTTACAAGCTATCATAGTGGTTCCCAAACTTGTTGGCATCAGGGTCTGGCTTTGTGGAAGACAATTTTCAATGGACCAGGGGCGGAGTGGGGGGATGGTTTGGGGATGATTCTAGTGCATTACACTCAAGCTCACCTCCTGCTATGTGGCCTGGTTCCTAACAGGCCCAGACCCCTACCTGTCTGCAATCCAGAGGCTGGGAATCCCTGGACTATCATATGTGCATGCATTGTTTAAAAACAATGATTTTATTTATTTATTTTTAGAGAAAGGGGTAGGAAGGGAGAAAAAAAGGGAGGGAAACATTGATGGGAGATAAGAACATTAATCAGTTGCCTCTCCTATGAGTCCTGTCAGGGGACCAAACCCACAACCCTGGTGTGTACCCTGACTGGAATCAAACAGGTGACCTTTTGCTTTGCAGGACGATGCCTAACCCACTGAGCCACACTGGTCAAGGCTACATACCTTTATTTTACATTCCCAATTTCTCATTATATTTAGGGTCCTTCAAACTGAGAACATTAGGGAACACTTGGTATAAGAAAATATGTGGTTACTGTGAGGATTAGAAACTATTCCAGGTCTGTTTGAGTTCTTTATTGCAGGTACTTTATTCTAATAACATCAAAAGTTGCTTCCCAAGAGAGAGTTTATCCTTTGATAGGGGTCTTATAATTTTTTAAAACATTTTATTTATTTATTTTTAGAGAGAGGGGAAGGGCAGGAGAAAGGGATGCAGGGAAACATCAATGTGTGGTTGCCTATCATGCACCCCATACTGGGGACATGGCCTGCAACCCAGGCATGTGCCCTGACTGAGAATTGAACCCACAACCCTTTGGTTTGCAGGCCAGCACTCAGTCTACTGAGCCACACCAGCCAGGGTTAATTTTTTAATGCCACTAATCTGTACAGTAAGCCTTTTCCAGATATATTTTACTCTCCTGAATATTTAGTTAATGTTGTCTTTTAATAATAATAATGATGATACATCATTTGTTGTGCAGTTATTATATAGCTAGCACATGATCTCATTTAATTCTCAAAGCCTTTCTTTGTGGTAGTATTATCAATTAGGATTAAGGTTGACAGAGAAGAATTAAATATCCCCCATCAATGGCTTAAGTCAAATGGTTTATTTTTCTTTCCTGTACAGGTATTCTAGAAGCAGTCAGTTCAGGGCTGATAAGACATGATGGGAAGAATTCAGTCTTTTTCTGTCTTCTACTTCTGTCAATTTAGCTTCTGTTCTCAAAGTTACTTTATGGATAAAGGATGCTCTTAGAACTCCTGCCACCATGTCCATGTTCTGGCTAGGAGGAGGCGTGAGTGCTTCACACTCCTTTTCTTTAAAGACTCTTCCTGGAAGTAGCACATATCATTTCCACGTATTTCTTAGAACCTAGACCACCATACCTAATTGTAAGGGAGATTCTTTTTCAGTCATTTGTGTCTGTCTAGTGAAAAATTAAGATTCTATTGCTAAGGAAGAAGGGGAGAATGTGTATCGAGAGACAGCCAGCAGTCTCTGCCTCCTTTGAGCTTTTATTGTTCCCATCTTAGAAATGGAGAAATTCAATCATAGAGAAGTGAAATTCACTTACTAAGATCTCACAGCAGGTAGAGCCAAGAATCAGACCCAAGATCTGTCAGACTTCAGAGCCCTTAAGTACTACTTTGAAGTGCTTTTACCTTAAAAAAGTTATTTGACTTTATTCTGTCTCCTCAGATAAATTTGTATAGAGAAAAACCTTTCCGACTAAGTTGCTAGGTCAATCTATGGAAACAATGAGTCCTTTATTTTTCCAAGAATTTTTGGCAAAGAACATAATATTGGTATCAACTTGTGCAATGAAGCGTTTACTTCTGTTGACCTTTTGGATAGGTTGATTCACAGAATTTAGTGTCAGGTTTAGAAAATTTCTTGGCTGACAGATGAAAGTCTTATTTTCAGTCTTCTATTTGTTCAGAATTCCAACAGGTTTAAACTTCATTAAAATATGCCTTGCTATTCTATTGGTGGTTGAGATTTTAAACAACATAATAAAATACAAGGTTTTTGATAAGATTAGTAAGAATAAATAGAAAAAACTGATTTGCTGTAGGAAAAAAATTATAGTATTATTATGATTTTTTTCTTCCAAAGATATATTTTTAAGTTAATAACAACACCTCTTAGAATAAATCAGGCCATACTGCTTCTAAATTATTTGAAAATTATTACATTGAGATGTTTTATGGGGGATTCTTTAATATCTTACATGAGAAAAAAATCTAAAACATAAAACACATTATGAATTAGGCCTTCCTTTTATCCTTCCCTCTCAGAAAGCTTAATTTGTTATTATTATTATTATTTTTTTGGCCCTAGTTTTATTTAGTTTCTTGTCTCTGCCTAGCTTGTGAGGGGTTTTAATCTTTCTTATGCCTGCCTAGCTCTTTGCTTTTCTAGCACCAAGGGAGAACATGTGAATGTGAATGTGAATGAATAAATCAACAAATAAGTAAGTGTCATGTTTTAGACCTATCACAAATTAACGTGATGTTGTGTAAACTTTTCAACATTTTAAAGCGTTTGTACATTTATCAATACTTTTCAGGAATATTATTAAGATAAATAATGTATCTCAGTTATTCAACAGAAGTTCTTCACTTAACTAGCCACCACAACATTATGGATGCTCAATGGCTAATGATAAGATAATGATTTGAGGTTTGTCTAGAAGTGAAGAGATGTTTTCACTATTGTGACAACTTGCAAAAAATGCACTTCAAAATGAAGAAACATGATAAGAACTCAGAGGGAACAGTGTTTTCAAGAGAGATCAAGAGTCAGAGCTCAGCAGAGATTTCATATATATATATATACACACACACACTATTTTTTAAAATCCTTACCTAAAGATATTTCATATATATAAAGATATTTCTCATATATATATATATATATACACTATTTTTTAAAATCCTTACCTAAAGATATATGATTTTAGTGAGAGAGGAAGGGAGAAAGAGAAAAACATCGATGTGAGAGAGAAGCAATGTTCCATTACCTCCTGTACGTGCCCCAACCAGGGATCAAACTAGCAGACTTGTTATGTGCCCTGACCAGGAATCAAACCTGCAACTTTTTTGGTTCATGGGATGATGTTCCAACCAATTGAGCAACCAGCCAGGGCCAGATATTTCTTTTTATTTGTCTCGCATCTTTGGTCTGGTGCTTTGCAAACTTTTAGCAAGAACAGAACAAGTTGGCTGAACCGTGTCATTAAGGACCCAAGTTCTTTTCATCTCACTATGCTCTCATTCTTAGTCCTCAAATTTCATCTTTCATTTTGGCAAAATGGCTGCTGCAGATCCTGACATCACATGAGGACCCAAGAAGAGGATCGTATCCTTCCTTGTACCACTTCTTCTTAGCAAAAACACCTTTTCCAAAGTCCCCAGCAGAATTAGCCCCATTGGCCGCATTGCCTATTGTGCCCAGGTAAAAGTCACTCATTGTGAGAAAGGTGTGAGACTACCATGATTGGCTTGAACCAATCGAGACTGATTTTTTTGGGACTGGAGAGGGATCTAGCCTCCCTTGGATAATGTGTTCAAGGGGTAAAAAAAAAGTAGAGATTCTGTTAGCAAGGAAAAAGCAGTGTAAGGTAAACAAAATTCTCATTGTGCAGTTTGTTTTTGGAGAAATTATACTCAAAAGAAAAACTCATTGTAAAGTAAATAAAACGTCTTTACTGCCCACAAGCTTAGATATGATGCCTAGTCTTTGATCTAAAATCCTTTCGTTTTTTTGTTCTTTCAAAAAATGTTTTTTGACCACTTGCTACATGTCAGCCACTGTTCTTATTAGTAAGGCTAGAGAGATGAATAAGAGACATTTATCTGCATTAGGAATGCTTTCAGCAGCAAGTAACATAATGGGCATTTAAAAGAGGCTTAAACCACTGGGACATGTAATGTTTATCTAACAGAAATTTAGGACAGGCAGCCCATTGTCCAGCCCCTCTAAAATGTTACCAAGGACACAGGTGTTTTTTTCTCTGGGTCCTTAGCCTGCTGGCTTGTGTCTTTATTCTTGTCTCCTCATTATTTCATGGTTGCCATAGCTTCAAACATCTTAATCTGTTCTTAAATCAGAAAGAAGTGGCCAAGGAAGCTCTTTTCTTATTCTTGTCTTTTTTACAAACATTGAAAAACTCAAAAGCACCCCCAACAATTTTCTTCTTGTAAGTTACATTTTATTGATTATGATGTTACAGTTGTCCCAATTTCCCCCCTTTTCCCCTCCCCACCCAGAACTCCCCACTCCCTTAGGCAACCCCCATACCATTGTTCATGTCCATGGGTCATACTTATTTATAACTCAGCACATTTTCTTGAAATCTTATTGGCAGAATTGTGCCATACTGGTGTCCTCAATAGGAAAGGTATTTGGGAATGTAATTATCTCACACAGTATTATGGGCTGTACATATCACTGCCCAAATATTATTGAGATTCTATTCATAAGGGGAGACATGGATGTTGGTTGGTTAATTTCATAGTCCCCTTCTTCATGGAATTAATTCTCTGGCCACTTCATGGAAATGTAGAGATAAATCAGGAGTAATTTAATACTCTAGTCTTTGAAATTATGTCCCAGGAATTTGTATAGCAAATAGTTTTTACTATCTGTTTTTCCATATTCAGATAGAGAGTTATTTGCTTTTAAGTTTGATATGAATTGGTGATTGGGATCTGTAGGCCTTTGTTTGGGTTATTCTTGTGAATCTGAGATGTAGAGAGGAATGGAAATGTAGAGCCAGACACTTGTGATAAGTATTAGCTAACACTTACTCCAGGGCTAAAAAGTGCACTGAGGAGAGCATGATTTTCTTATAATACCAGCCACATCTTACTGCCATCAGTCTCTTATTTGTCTAGCCGCTCCACTAAATAATTAGCTTCTAGAGGTAATAGAGTATGTGTTACTTAATTCTGTATTCATAACCCTGAGGATGAGTCTAGCACATAGTAAGTATTCAGTGAAGACCTGAGTTGGAAATTATCTTTCAGGGAGTAAAATGTGGGAAGGAAAGTTCAAATAGTAGATATTAAAGAATTAAAAACGTGAAGTGTTTAAAAATGAAAAGTAGTCAAGCAACCTGGCTGGTGTGGCTTGGTTAGTTGGAGCATCATCCTGTGCACTGAAAGGTCGTGGGTTCAATTCCTGGTCAGGGCACATGCCTCGATTGTGGGTTTAGTCCCCAGTTGGAGCACGTTTGGGAGGCAACCAATCGATGTTTCTCTCACACTGATGTTTCTCTCTCTCTTTCTTTTTCCTCTTCCTTCCTCTCTGGAATCAATAAATATATTAAATTTTTTAAAAATGAAAAATAGTAGTCAAGCAGTAGAAACAAGTTAGGTGGCAGCTAGAACTTAGAGGATTAATTTGCCTGTCCTTTCATTTTTTATTTTTTCCTTCTCTCTGGGAGGTACAGTTGAGGTCATGTGGTATTTGTCCAAGTTGCTTGGGGCTACATGACACAGAAGTGGGGCTAAAGTGCAAATGAGGTGGAACTCAGAAACAGCCTGTCAAAACAAGCATGATTTAAACCAGTTGCCGCATACATTATATAATTTTTACAGTGTCGAAAGCAGCAATGAAGAACTTTATTGCAGTCACAAGCTGCATTTACTATGTTAGATAAGTGCATTCAAGTAGGTCTTCTAGAAGTTCAAAGGTGTGTTTTTTTCTTTGCTTAAAAATTCGAAAATAAAATTTCTCTAATATTAATTTTAACATTGGCTTTACTAGATTGTTATTCCATTACAAATTTACATTGTGCTGGTGATTGTTTGAAAAGTCAGTGAAACTTTCCTTAAAGAGCCAGGCTTTGTGTTCTCCATTTTCACAGGCAGGCATCAGTGTGCCAGGGTGGGCAGAGTCCTGCGCTGGGCTGGGCACCGTCCCAGGTCTATGACTAATCCTGGGCCTTGGCCAAGTCAGTTCACTTATCTCTGCTAGGGTTTTACATATGCAAAATAGAGATGTGTGAGCAGATGATCTCTTTTTTAAAATAATATGTTATTGATTATGCTATTACAGTTATCCAATTTTTCCCCCTTTGTCCCCTCCACCCAGCACCCCTGACTCCCTCAGACAATCCCTACACCATTGTTCATGTCCATGGTTCATGTGTATAAGTTCTCTGGCTACACCATTTCCTATACTGTACTTTACATCCCCATGGCTATTCTGTAACTACGTATTTGTACTTCTTAATTCCCTCATCTCTTCACCAATTCCCTTATACCCCTCTCCCATCTGGCAACCATCAAAACACTATCTGTAGCCATGATTCTGTCTCTGTTCTTCTTGTCTGCTTAATTGGTTTGTTAAATTCAATTCTTGATAGATATGTATTTATTGCCATTTTATTGTTCATAGTTTTGATCTTATTTTTCTTAAATAAATCCCTTTAACATTTCATATAATAATGGTTTGGTGATGATGGACTCCTTTAGCTCCTTTGTCAGGGAAGCTCTTTATCTGCCCTTTGATTCTAAATTATATCTTTGCTGGGTAGAGCAATCTTGGCTGTAGGTCCCTACTTTTCAAGACTTTGAATATTTACACGCCAAGACACATCATAATTAAAATGTCAAAGATTAATGATAAAGAGAGAATCTTGAAAGAAGCAAGAAAAAAGCAGTTAGTTACCTACAGGGGAGTTCCCATAAGACTGTCAACTGATTTGCAAGCTAAAAGGGACTGATGAGAAGATGATCTTTTATGATTTCTTCTAGCTCTAGAATTTTATTATTGTAACCAACTAAATGTCTACATTTATAGGAGCTAAAGAGGGTGAAGGGTTAATATTTACCCTACAAATTAGGTTTATGACCTTATCCTCTGTAACAGACCTTTCATCTTACAAATTATTATATTGTACATTTAAGAAAATATGGTAGCTGTATAAAATAACAAAAAGACTAAGAGGTTCAATTAACATTTGTGTTTTATTTGAATATTTCTACAAATATTCAACAAGCATGCACATAATTAGAATCATACTGCATAGAGAATTGTGTAACTTCCTGTTTTCCAATGAATTCTATGTTGTAGTTTCCAATCTCATTAAAATCCTTAAAAAATAATTTTATTTCTTAAAATTTTTATGTTGTTAAATGCAACACAAATACAAATGGAGAATGGACTATCCTAAGGCAAGTGCCCTTGCAGCCACCACCTTGCCCAGCTGCCCCAGAGACTCACTTCTAGCATAACTCCTTCCCTTCCCAATGAAAACTACAGAACTAATAAATTTTATAGTAATAATTTCCTTATTTTTCTTCATATTTTTACCATCTATTGTGCATCCCTAACCATTATCATTTAGTGTTGTCTAAACATATAATATTAAGAGGTCTTTATTTTTCCATCCTATAAATTTACGTTAGGTGCAAGTAAAGCTTATGGGATTATTTGTTTTCATTAGTGACAGTTGATTGCTTTATTTTATTTTTTTAAAATAAATATCTGTTCACATAGTGCAAAAAAGTTTGAAGGGAAAGCAGTGAAGTCTCCTTCTCACTTCTGTCTTCTTGCCACCTGGCTATCTCTATCAGCAGTTCCTAGGAAGTTGCTATGGAGGAAAAAGGGGACTAAGAATGGTACTGATATGTTCTCAGTTTGAATGTCCTAAGATAATCTAACTAGGTATAAAAATTATAATATAATTCATCTTAAAGTATGCAAAATCCCTGTAGTTGATTTTTCTTTTATATGGAGTGGCGAAATTTCTGAAGTGA
This sequence comes from Pteronotus mesoamericanus, assembly GCF_021234165.1. Lineage (NCBI taxonomy): Eukaryota > Metazoa > Chordata > Mammalia > Chiroptera > Mormoopidae > Pteronotus > Pteronotus mesoamericanus. Next base: position 27,246,884 of record NW_026555085.1, on the reverse strand, counting down.
GATATATAGTTTCACTCTTAGGTTAGTTACATGCATAACATTGAGGAGTTGTGTGAACTGGATGTGAAATATTCACAGAAGGAAGTCTAGGGTCAAATTAGATGTAAATAGTGTTGTGGAGCTGTACTTGCTGTACTGTAGAGCTGAGAGACCCAAGTGACTTTCCTTGCCTTTTGGGTACAATGGAACACTCCCTTTCTTATGTTTTACTCTAGCAGATCAATAAATAATGTCATGATGATAAAATATGTTATTGAAAAATACATACATCAGTTTGCATAAATGGGGGAACTAACTATTACCTAATCTGCTTGACCAATATGCCATTTTATGCACCAGAGTTCTTCGGTTGCAAGAAAAAAAGCAAACTCTGCTTAATTTAATAAAGGAAATTTTCTGGAATGATTCAAATCTTATTGTTTAGCAGAAAGATGGGAGGACCAATCTTTGGAATTAGCAAAACCAACATGCTTAGCAGGTCCCAGAATTGGAAGTCTCATATCAAAATTGGCTTTGAATATTTTATTAGATTCTAGTAGAAACTGTGAGCCTGGTCATGGATCCTCAGGTGACTTCACAACTAGAGCTGCCCATCAGATACAATGAGTAATAAATTTGGGTGAATATATCAGTAGACTTAGGATAGAAATGAAACATTAGGATCCAGCCTGAATATGCCCAGAAGGCATGAATAAATTACACATACATGTATCTCAAACTCTCACATCACCTGTCACTGTTGCACCAATGTCTCTCCCTCAACTCATACCTAGATCCTTATGGGGCAGGGGTGAGCGTGGAGAGAGTGGCTGGTCCCCTATGACCAAGTGATGAAAGAAGAGACAACTGAAACCCAGTTTACACATGAATTCTCACAACACATTAGTGCTAGTGGAAAGTGGATTGCAGCCACATTACAGCCCCACCCAGAGATGGAAGGACAGTCTTGAAAGGAAACCTTCCCTGTAGGCAGTGTTATGAATAGTGCTCTACTCATTGACTTAGTATGAGAGAGAGAATGTATTGAGGTGTGGCTATACAGAGACTCTGGGGCAGGCAGGAATGGCTTGGTGCTTTGTCAGGGCAGAAGCAAAACTTCCTCGAACTGGTTATCCCACCCTTTGTTTCTCATTCTTCTGTTCTCTCACTCCTGCTGCCCTAGGATTGCAGGGGTACTAACTAGGTAGTAAGACATGGCCTTTGCCTCAGCTGGGAAGGAAACCAACCTCTTAGAACAGGTGAGTGAATTATTTGTGTGCTATTCAGACTCCCAGACCAAATTACCTATGCTCTGCTCAACTAATAGCATATGTCAGTGATGGCCCAAACTATTCTGTGGTTGTTTCCATCACTTGAGAAAGAAAATGAAGAGATTCTTGTCCAAATTATTTCTGATAACTGCCAAGAACACTCTTTCTCTGAAAATACTTTTGACTTAACCATTTATAAAATAACTGGGCCAGCATTCATAGATAGAAACCTGTATAATAGCAGACCGGATAAGAAAATTGTCTCATCAACAAAGTAAGCAGCTACTTTATTCTCCTTACCCTGAGAAAAATCAATATGTAAATGAAGTTTTATTTTTTTCTTAATAGTACCCAACAGGTTGAATTAGACTATTTCTCAGTACAGTCAACTATCAAAAACCTAAGCAAAGAACATAAGTATCTTTCAAAGTATTTCTCTCATCCCGCTCCTTGGCGAGTCTGAAGCTGTTAAACAGCTGGTGACTGTTCTTAGTTTAGTAATTGGCATATCTTCTTTCTAAGGACTTCCAAGACACCTGTGCCACATAAAAATAAAAAAAAATGGCAGGATTTCATTATTAAAGAAATAGGGGAAAATATAGTAACATCATTGGCTTCACATTATCATGCTTGGTGGGCTGGGGCAGAGTGGAAGGGGTGGGAGAGTACTGATAAGGTAAAAAAAGCAAGTTACCAGCAGAAACAAGGAAGCAACAAGGGAGAGTCAAAATGTGGGATGAGGTGGGCGTTCTGCATCCTACAGGACAATGCAGAGGAGGAGGAAGGCCATGTCATGTCTGTGATGATGACTGGCCAGTTGCTTTGTGGAGGAGAAATGAAGCACAGCTGATCTTATCACTTTAGGTAACATCATTTATACCTTCCACTATGACTCAACAGAATGCGTGACAAGCCACTTTCTCATCAAATTAGCTGATTGTGTTACCACTCAGCAACGGGGAGAAATTCTGCCAATATCCTGACTCTGTTAACATATGGAGCTTTCCACTACTCTGAACTCCAACTTGAATAAAATCCACTTAGTCCTTCCTATATTTCAGGGACTGTGGTTATCCAGCAAATGAGAAGGAGGTGTCTGGGTTTTCTGGCTTTAAGAATTATTTTTATTTAAGGATACACTGAAAACAGGTATGGTCATTTACAAAAAATGGTTAAGAATGGTATATTTGCCATCTGCGATTTGTGACTGCCCAACATTCATCTTCCCTTCTTAACAACACCACCTTTCCTTTGAAGGAACTATAATTGTATATTATTATTAGTAGTAGCAGTAGCAGTAGTAGTAGTAGTACTAGTAGTGGTAGTATTTTGGGTTTATCCTGATGGACTTTTACTCTAGGGCCCTACACTTGCTTAACTAAAACTTGAGAATACATTTGAAACTAGGTCAATCAAACACCTATTCCCTGGAATTTAAATCTTGGTAGAAGATTAAAGACAGAGGAAATGGTAGGAATTCACCTAATCCCGGGGTGAGGTCCTGGATTTTTGCCACCATGTCACTATTCCTGTCATCCCCAGACCTTGCACTGCTGGGCTCACTTAAGCTCTGCACAGTCCCAAATTTAGTTTTCTTACCTTGCTGCCAGATAATGAGGTCTGATACCCTTCAGTAAGTTTCCTTCGTATAAATTAACTAGAGCTTATTTCTGTTGTTTGCATCTATAGAACTCTGACCCCTTCACAAGATGTAACTTAACAATTAGGCAGGTTAAAGGAAACTTGACTTTATTGCTTTTAGATAAGTAGTATGAAACTATAGCCAGAGTAATGCCATTTTTAATAATTTAAACAACAATTTTGTAGAAGCCTGCAGAAAATATTTATTAATAATAAACACAACAATTTTATAGAGAAAAAACAAGCAATATTGAACAAAAAAATTAGGAAAGTGTTTTTACTGATTATGTCATGGCAAAAATATGAAATAGATGATAATAAGTTTTTTAAAAATATCTGACATTGAATGATTAATTAATTCATAGCCATTGACAAGTGAGAGAATAGGTCTTATTCTAGCTGAGATTACTTCCTCATTGCTATTTGTTTTTTACTGTTTAAATTCCACAGAAATTTTCTGGCTAGGTCTGTATTGTTAAGTGCAGAGGTATAAAATTTCAGGGCACTGAAACTTGATTTGACTCAAATCCTCCCAAGGGTGAGAATTGTATAGTGAGTTTAATAAGATGGGATTTAATAGAATCCAAAGTCCAGGATTTATTTATTTTTCCCGTTGACAGGTCAGCAACATTGATGGCTTTTGCATGGGAAAAATGTCTTGATATATCATATTAAAAATGAAGTCCCGATTGCTTGTTCCATTCCATCTGTATCATTATCTTGAAGGATCATCAGGTATAATTTTTCTTATCAACAGACTTAATATATCATATTACCTTTCTTATTTTTTCTTGCACTTTTTGGCAATGGAAATGAAGGCTTATTTGTATCCCATGTCTGAATTTCATTCTCACAGATATTATGTAAAATAAAACAGAATGACTCATAGAATACCAAATATCATAACCTTATTATACAAGGACTATGAAAATTATTGCCCTAACAGGTATCCAGCTGGCATAAAGAAAAAACTTAATGGAGTTTGATGTGACAATATTACCTTGACTTAACTCTCTGCTTTTTCTCAAAGAGCCTATACTTCTATTCAGCCATATATAACCTATTTGTTCGTTGCTTCATATTCTCAAAACAGTTTCTACCAGTCCACGCATCACTTCTAAACTGAAAGCAAGAAGAGAGAGGATATAGTGACAATGAGCTCTCATCTCTAGTTTGTTTTTTTTTTTTTTAAAGAAAGCTTATAGAAACTTTCTATCATATTTCCGCTTATGTTCTCATTTGCCAGAGTATAGTCCCACACCTACCCTAAGCCAAATCACTGGTGAAGGGGACTAAGATTACCATGATTGGTTAAAACCAACTGTCACTCATCTCATAGGGGGAAGGGAAGGTTCCATGCCAAAGCAAGAATGTCTAACCTCTTGGTGTCTCTGGGCCACACTAGAAGAAGAGTTGTCTTGGGGCACACATTAAATACATTATGACACATAATGACAAAAATCTCATAATGTTTTAAGTAAATTTATGATTTTGTGTTGGGTCGCATTCATAGTCATCTTGAGCCACAAATGGCCCATGGACCACAGGTTGGCCTCCCCACTGGCATAAAGATATGTGTCCTGAAAACCAAGCCACAAAACTGGAGAGAAGAAAAGAAGAGCTATTCTGCATGGAGTGTTATTTTTCCACCTTTTGCTCAGCTTGTTTCTTCTCATTCTTTAGGTCTCTCTTTAAGCACCATTTTTTCTTTTCTTTTCTTTTTTTAAATTGTTGTTCAAGTACAGTTGTTTCCATTTTCCTGCCACCCTTTTCCCCCGTGCCACCCATCCCCACCTCCAATCCTCATTCCTTCCTTCTTTGGTTCTGTCCATGGGTCCTCTATACATGTTCCTTGATGACGCTTCCCTTCCTTCTGCCCATAATTCCCCTCCCACCTCCCCTCTGGTTACTGTCAATTTGTTCTTTATTTCAATATCTCTGGTGATATTTTGTGTGCTTGTTTGTTTTGTTGATTAGGTTCCACTTATAAGTGAGATCGTGTGGCATTTGTTTTTCACTGCCTGGCTTATTTCACTGAGCATAATGCTTTCCAGTTCCATCCCCCAATAATGGAATAGGGTTTCTATTTTACTCTTCAAACCACAATTTTCATTGAAGTGCTTCTTCCCCAAAAGGGTATCATTCTTGGGTTGATGGGGGCAAAGAACATACAGACAATAAAATAAATAAACAAAAAATGCATCAAAAATCAAAAATAGTAATCAGGGGGACCTACTTTGGATTATGTGGTTAAGAAAGGTCTCTTTGAAGAGAATGCCATCTAAAGTTCTAAAGAATGTCTGATTACTATTTTTGATCACAAAAAACTACCTGTAGTATTCTTCTCAATGAGTAATTATGTATTTTTTGTTGATTTATTTTATTGTCTGCATCCTCTTTGCCCCTATCAACCCAAGAATGATACCTCTTTGGGGAAGAAGCACTTTAATGAAAATTGTGTTTTGAAGAGTGAAGTAAAAACCCCATTCTACTATTGGGGGATACAATTAATAAAGAATTTCTCTGATCTAAATAATAATAAAGCTGTATTATGGGCAGAAGGTTGATTAGTTTATTGAAGGGCAAAAATGATTTTTTTTCCCCTAATCTTTGAATCTCAGGCAAAATCAGAGATTTGGAATTGGAGGGATGAGAAATGATAATGCTATCACAGGAAGTGGGCTAATCCCTAGAGTAGGATAAAATAAGGTAACTAAATTTTGTGTTATTACTGTTTGCCAGACGTGGTTTATTTAATTCTCACAAGTCTATGAATTAGGGGTTATTGTTCTTTCCATTTAACAGACTCCAACATAGTTTTTCTTGCCTGAAGTAACACAGTTACTGGTGGCAGAAATGGGAGGGCTAGTACAGAAACTGCTGACCATGCTCAACCTGTTCTTGCACTTTTTTTTATCTTTATACAAGTTCCCAAGGTTTTCTTTCCAGTGGGAGGTCACACATGCCCATACATTGATATGAAGATTATTATAATTCAAATGTTTAAAGGAAAATTCTGTGTATTGTGGATCATATACAGGTCTTAGACAGATCACCGACTAAGCAAGCGAACCCGAACTAATTTACTTTCGGATGTGGCACAAAATACCCCACAAACAATATGTGCATGGAGATTTGCTTGCCTTTCACACATTAAAAAGATTTCTAGAAAAATATAGGATGTGGGAAAGAGACTCTAAAGATGTTATATTTAATGTGAATTTTTTGTTAAAGCACGTGATTTTGGCAGGGGCTGTTAATAAATTAATAAATTTATTAATATAAACTCAGGTAGTGCCAGATGACCTTGGGGTATACTGCTGTTAATTCTGTTTGCTTTCTACATTGCTACACTACAATCTTTGCAGAGTTACTTAATACAAAACCACTTTTCACTGTGGGGAGGAGTTTCCAGTAAAGTTCCCCAATTCATTCCTGTTTTCTTACATTCCCCGCCCACATTACCTCCTGTAAATTGGCAGTTATCTTGCAGCCAGAACAGTGGGAGGGGAAGGAACCACAAGAATACATGGTTCAACTCTCTTGCACTTTTTCAACTAACATGTTCATTGTCACTGATGGGACTATAGGCTTTGGGGATTTGGGTATCCATCATTTTTGCAATAGACCTTCATTTTTGCAATAGACCGTGATTGAGTGCCTACTGCTTGCCAGATACTGAGTAGATAAACAGAGAACAAGACTGCTCACCACCCATCCCCAGTAGAACTTATGTTCCAGTGGGAGCAAAGAGAAAATAAGCAGAACGTATAGATAAGCCAAGGAAGGTCGGGGGTGGGGGTATGTGAGTACTCTGTTGCCAAAGACAACAGAGGATGAGATAAAGAATGATCAGGTGGAGCAACTGGAGTTTGTGCAGCCAGGTAGGCAAGGCTGCTCTGACTGGGTTTCCTTTAGATTGGGATATTCCTGACAAGAAGGAGACAGATCAGGCTTTGACCTGCAGTACATCTAATTAGGGAAGTGACCACTGGATAATCTTTAAAACTGTGAGTCTCAGTTTTTTCCTCTCCAAACTAAGAAACATAAAAACATTATAGCACTGTGAAGAACAATGAAACAATTTGTCAAATAACTAACTGTATATGTGAAGAATGACCATATTCAGTCTTTGAATTTAGAATGTATGTTAATTACTTCACTAAACGTAATTCTCACACAATATGAATGGCTCTACAAAGGACTGTTGTTGTTCTTCCTTTATTATTATCAAACTCCATCCACCCACGCCCCGACCCTCAGGTCAGTCTTCTGTAGTTCTCCTTTCCTAGAATGTCTTCTGGGAATGTTCTGAAGGTGACTTAAGCTGAATGTGGAAAAAATAGCACAGTTGCTCACTTTCCCTCTATATGTTTCCCATTCCAACTTTCTCTCCTTGTTAAGCAATGCTATAACTTTCTAAAAATCCAATCAAGATTTTTGTTAACTTTGAATCTTTGTTCTCCTTTACTCTTAATGCCCTTGTAGATGTTCAAAGGACCCCTGGATCCTGTATATACAATGGCAGAATGAAATGGCGTTAAGTTTTTGACACAACCACATCCTACCTGGGTGATGTTGAATTATTTATCTCTCTGTATTTCATCTATAAAGTGGGAATCATAATAGTACTTAACTCATAAATGGTTTGGTACCTGCAAAACACTTCAAATTAAGTATTCCATAAATGTTGCTTACTTTATAACCCATTTTCTGACTCTACCCCTTCTTTGTCAACTATCTTATCCAGGCCTTCGCTGTCTCACTTAAGCTATTGCCACTCCTTCATGTATAGCCATTCCACTCGCAATATGCAAAATTGTCTTAATTGCCATTCATTCACTCCACAGATAGTTATAAATCACTATGTACAGGTCATTATACTGGCTGCTATGGCAGATTCCTAAAAGAGAAAACTGTACTGTTGCTAAGGTTAGAATCCAGCTGAGAAGAGTATTCATATACATACAAAATGCTGAACAAAAGGAGTCACAAGACATTACCTGCGAGTTTCCCACTTAGCAAACATGCATACAAGCCTTTACTTTACTGCTTTAATAATTTACATGCATGTTTTCAGGTTTATGCAGTATTTATTCATTTTTTTCCTTTGATCCTTATACTAATCTTCTTATTAGATTGAAGTACATTTGAGAAGAGGGAGCAGACCTATAGCAGAGTTGTTAGTGAATAGATTCTGGGGGGCAGGCAAGAGAATTTCTTCTCTGCTACTTGCTAACCAAGATGTGGGGAAAGTTGCTCAGCTTCTCTGAGCTGTATTTCCTCTCTATAAACTAGTACTAGGGATAAAGCTAGTACTTTTTTTGTTAATATGAATATCAAATGATATAATCCACATAAATCCTTAATTCAAAGCCTGGTATTTGTAAGTGCTCAATAATCATAATTGTTTTTATAGAGCTTGTCATAAGTGAAAGATCAGTGTAATCCATATAGTGTCTAGTAGTGTTCTATAAAGAGTGGACAATGAATTATCTTTGAGATTATATAATTTACAGACAATGAAATCCCTTTACTCTCACCCTCAAAAGCTTAAAATGCTTGATATTTTAATTACTAAAATGAGACATGAAAACTTATAAATATAAGAATTTGTGATATTTAAACCAGTAGCCAAAATTCTTGCAAATATCTTGTTTCAGAACATTTTTCTACTCATATTATCTAATTTAGTAGAACATCATGTTTTTATTAGCAGACTCTAGGTGGAATAAACAGACTTATCATACTCTATAGAACATAAAATCCAGGTAAAAGTTTTTGCCTATAATGTACCTTTTCTTTAGAAGGGGAGCAGCCTGATTTAGAATTTCTCAAATATTTCTTTTTGGAAATTAGATGATGGGTCTATCACTAATTGGTGGGATGTCAGTTTTTAAATACCTTCAAATGTGAATGTATAATTAAAATTAGAAATTTGAACCATCTAAACATATGTTCTTGATAGGTTCCGCTATTCCCTTTATTTATTTTTTATTCTTTTACTCCTCTCTTCTGCTTACTCTACATATTTTACCTTGAGACTTAGTGAATATTATAGGACCATAATGATAAAGTACTATAGACAGCTGCTTTGGGGTAAATACAGGGATCCAAGGAACCATAGAGATGATTCCTTCTCTCTTCCTGCTTCAAGGGATGCTAATATGTAATGACTCACCTTTTCCATTGTTGAAAATTAAATCTGCCTCTGAAAAGCAATTTTGGTTTAATAAAGCCATAGTTTATAGAATGTCAGAAATCATTCCCAGGGGCCGTTTCAAAATTATTCATCAGAGAACTAATACCTAAGTCAGAAAGGGTGCTCATTCAGTGACGTTAGGCCAGCCGGCTCATGATTTTGCTTTACAAGAAACGGAAGGCAGGAAGGGATAGCTGAGGAGCCCATGTCCTTGTACAGGCAAGAGTGGAGTCTACCCCTCCAGGCTAGAATTGCCATCCTCGAGAGGCCAGCGTCAACGTAAATAATGACTCAGTGTCACAGGGATGGCCTGAACATTTCCACATCAGGATTGAATACCAGAAACCAACTTTAGTAGATTGGGAACCTGGTGGGCCCTCTGTAGACGTTAACCCCAAACTACCAGGGTTGAAATCTAAGGAACATTTTCCCACCCAGCCTGAAGACTTGGGGAGAAGAGAAGAAAAAAAAAAAAGGCCTTGGTAGCTTGTAAGCTGAGTCAGACTACTGATTGCATGTTATAAAACTTGGCTAAGAAATCTATGCTCTGTGAAATCGTTGCTTTCTTCATCCTTGCCTTTTCTTTACTTTCCCTTAGTTTTATAAGGAAAATACTTTTTATTTTAAGCCCCCAGGAAATCTTTGTGACCCCATTCTCCTGAGAATCATTTCTATTGAAGCAACTAACCAAATCAGATACACAGAGAAAAATAATGTGATGACAAAATATACCATTTTTTTCATCAGCATGGGAGGGGCTGAGCAAGGGGCTTGGGAAGAAGAAAGAGGAAACCATAAGACATTGGAGAAATGTTAATTAAAACCACTAAAGGTGTTCACTTGTATAAACATTAACCCGAAGTGGAATAGTCTGTAAAATGTGATGTTCAAAGCCAAATCAGCCGTTCAGGCAAAATGATACTTCTTTCTTAGTTTTGTGAGCTAAAAGAATCCTGAAGGTCATGTACATTCAAATACCTTTAAAAGTGCAGTCATTTCCCAGAAGCACTGAGCCTAAAGTGTGATTTTATAGTTGTATTTAGATATAAAACTTGAGCCATTACACCTGTGTGTTTACTGAACTTTTTATAGATGTATATTTACTGGGCAACTATTGATATTGTCTTCCAAGAGTACAAGCTGTTCTGTGTCTGGGAAAGGTTTGCTGCCTCTCTGTAGTTGCTTAAATGTCAAAGCTGCCACTGCTGTGACACCTCCTACCTCTGGGGCTATGTGCAAACCCACTAGGCTCAATAAAGTAGCAAAGTGCTGGGAGAACAGAGTCAGGACAGTAAAATGTCCTTTATGCATGAACCTGCTAGAACTCTGCCTGTCTTGATGCTGAGCTCACTCATAGCTTTAAACATGTGAGAGAAGTTAATCACACAATTGTTGGGAGCTGCAAAGTCACAGTATAATTAGTGATTTTTTTTCAAAGGGCTTAGCATGTAGTTACTCTGAGCAACATGTTCTATTTTGTGGAAACTATGCAATTAACTTGTCCTAGGCTAATAAATTAAACGTAGCATAAGTCATATAACAGCTGCTTGGAAGGAGGGGTTGGCTGGCAATGCATTTATTGAGATCACTTTGAACTTACTAGCTTCTGTACTCATTGTAGAGATAGGTGTGTCTGGCTTTAGGGAAGTTATTCTCATGCTCACATTTACTAAACAGATTTTTTAGGAAGTTTCAACATACTTGGACAGGGGAGAGAAGGTGTGGTAGAAGGAGGAAAAAGTAGTGAATATGATACTAAATCATTACACACAAATTTAGAGTTGAAATAGAACTACAATAAAATATATACGAATCTATACCGGCATCTGATACTCCCAAAAATTCAGTTTATAGGCAGTTTATCAGGAATACATCTATTGCAATTAAGAAAACATGCCACGGAAGTTGATCATTTATGATGGGTTAAAAGACTCTTTCTTTAAATATTTATTTATTTATTTATTTTTTAAAATCCACACCCAATGATACATTTATTAATTTTTTAAAGAGAGATGGGGAAAGAGAGAGTGAGAGAGAGACAGAGAGAGAAACATTGATCAGTTGCCTCCTGTATGCATTCTGACTGGGAACCAAACCAGCTACCTAAGTATGTACCCTGACCAGGAACACTTGACCTTTAGGTGCATAGGACAGTGCTCCAACCAACCAAGCCACACTGGCCAGGGCAAAGACTCTTTAACTCCTCTTCTCTGCCTTCTGCTCATTTAGATTTATTGATAATAATTGACCTAGTTTTGGTTGAAAAAGAGGAAACAGCAAATTCAACGTTTCAGTGGAGGGTTTGAAAGGGTTCTGACAGCATTTAATGATTACTTTTGGATCTGTTTTAGAATTCAGCTTTGGTGTTTTTGACAAAAATTCCTACTGTCTTCCAGGTTAGGTAGGAATTGCTAGTACTGGAGGGCTGACCTCCTAGTGCTAAGTCCTGATATGGATCTGGCACATCTGGGGTCTTGGTGAACTCTCAGCTTCCAGCCAGGAGTACTCGATTAGCATGTTAACATCAAAGAGGATGTTCCTTCTGTTAGGTGACAAAAAACTCTAGTTGAGGTATGATTAAAAGTTAGGCTTAATGACAGGAAGGAAGAATTTTCTTTCCATGTACATTTTGCTTGACTGGAAATCATAAGCTTGATACCTCAGCAGCCATCAACCTCTCTGAGAAATGATTCATTCACTTTTGGAGGTAGGTGTCACACATTCTTATTTAGAAGCTGCCCCTTCTCCTTAGCTTTTCTGCTGTTTCCCATCCACTCTGGACTTAACATGAGTACCAGTGGAAAAAGATGGGAAGGAGATATGATTGCTGTCTCACTAGAAGTGAGACAGGCATCGGTGAAGCACTGTCCCCAGGCAGCTGTGTAAATACTTCAAAGTAAATATTTTACTTTTGAGGGAATCTTCTGTATATTAGTCACAGTAATTCCCCCCCCCCCCGCTCCCTGTGTAACAGAGTACATTCAATACAGTATAGTGTCATTTAATGACTTTTTTTTACTGATGTAAGACACTATGGCCAACCAGTCTAACAACAAAAGGGACTGTAGGACTGATAGCATTTTCTTGACTTTTTTAATACTTTATTTTTAGAGAGAGGAGAAGGTAGGGAGAAAGAGAAGGAGAGAAACATTGATGTGTGAAAGATATTGAACGGTTGCCTCTTACATGCCTCCACTGGGGACCTGGCTCACAACCCAGGCATGTGCCCTGACTGGGAATTGAACCAGTGACCTTTTAGTTTGCAGGCCAGCACTCAATCCATTGAGTCAAACCAGCCAGGGCTATTTTTATATTTTAAAAGTAAAATATAGGACTTCAGATCAAGATCGCAGCATAGGTAAACACATCTTGCCTCCTCACACAACCACATCAAAATTACAACTAAATTACAGAACAACCATTATTCAGAACCATCAGAAACAGAGCTGAATGGAAATCCTAGAACTACAGAATTAAAGAAGAAACCACACTGAGACTTGTAGAAGGGGTGGAGATGCAGAACAGTATGGTTCCATGCCCACGTATGGAAAATAAAAATCAAGAGGGATATCTTGGGAGCAAGGGGTCCCAGCCCCACACCAGACCAACCCAGCCCTGGGTTCTAGTGCCAGGAAAATAAGTCCCCATAACTTTTGGCTGTAAAAACCAGAGGGGATAGAGGCTGTGGAAGACAATGTGCTAGAGTCCCAGGCAGTACATAGACTTACTCATACTCACTCTCTATAGGCTCCTGCATGGGAGCAGCAGGCTGTAAGGAATCAGGTGCATATGCAGAGGAACTGAAGTGTCTGACATCAGGGTGAAAGCTGGGGGGCAGCTTTGTCCCAGACATAAGTGCTGGCAGAGGCCACTGTTCCTTTTCTAAGCCCTCCCCCAACAGAGCAGGCAGGTTGGCACCATATCTGAGACTCTATCAACCTGGCTTACACTGTTTGCCCCACCCTGTTGATTCCCTGAGGCTTTGCTAAACCCAACTTTGGGCCCATCCAAGCTGTTTGCAGTGGCTTTTCCATATGAATGGCTTGTTTTGGCTCATGCTTCAGATTTTCCTACTTTTTCTCAAACAAGCAGCATCTGGTCTCAGAGTGCCAAATGTCTATTGCTAAGTAGCCCCAGGCATAGCACTAGTAGCAGCTGGCCTTGGCTCACATCTTAGACTCCCATGGGCACTTCCAAACCCAGTACAAGTAGCGGCCTACTGCAGATCACTTTGTAGCTTATGCCAGGTTGCCCTGGAAAGAACACAGGCAGTGGCTAACCTTGGCCTACTCCTCATGGGAGGCCCCCGAGCCTGTACACCCAGTGGGTAGCTACAGACAACATCAGAAGAGCACCACCCAGCAACCTCCATATGCAATGCACTAGAGGGGTGGATTAAATGGGCATCAGATCCCTGCTGAAGTAAATCCTGCTTTGTGGAGTTGGCCGCTGCACAGCTAATCTTCCATGATGGTTGGAGGTCGGTGGTCAGTGGTCACAGGAAGTCCTTGCAGCAGATCTGCCTGGGTAAATCCCTCTTATTGACCTACCAACAATAATGAAGACTCACCTACAAGAGGAGGGTGTACACAGCCCACATAGTGTGCACACCTTGATTACCCAGCTTGGATGATAGGGGAGGCCGTGCCACTGGACTTATAGGACACTTACTACTTTAGGCCACTCTTCCGGGACAGGGAATCATAGCAACTCTATTAATACATAGAAACATCTCAGGGAGGCTGCCAAAATGAGGAGATAGAGAAACATGGCCTAAAATTAGAACAGAACAAAACTCCAGAAAAAGAACTAAATACAATGGTGATGAGCAACATGTTAGAGGCAGTGTTCAATACACTGGTTATAAGGATGCTCAGTGGACTTAGGAAGAACTTCAACAGCATAAAAAAGGGCATGGAAACCAAAAAAAAGAAATGTCAGAAATGAAGAACAATTTATAGGGTATCAACAGTAGAGTAGATGAAACTGAGAACCAAATCAGTGATTTAGAGTATAAGGATGCAAAAAACACAACCAAAAAAAAAAATGAAGAAAAAAGAATGTAAAAAAAATGAAGATAGTGTAAGTAGCCTCTGGGACAACTTCAAGCATACCAATATTCACATCATGGGATATGGGTGCCAAAAGGAGAAGAAAGAGAGCAAAAAATTGAAAACTTATTTGAAAAAATAATAACAGAAAACTTCCCTAACTTGGTTAGGGAACTAGACATACAATTCCAGGAAGCACAAAGTCCCAAACACGATGAACCCAAAGAGGCCCACACCAAGACACATCATAATTAAAATGCCAAAGGTTAAAGACACAGAGAGAGTCTTAAAAGCAGCAAGAGAAAAGCAGTTAGTTACCTACAAGGGAGCTCCCATAAGACGGAGCTGATTTCTCAAAAGAAACCTTACAGTAAGAAGGGACTGGAAAGAAATATTCAAAGTCATGAAAGGCAAGGATCTCCATCCAAGATTACTCTATCCAGCAAAGCTATCATTTAGAATGGAAGGGCAGATAAAGTGCTTCCCAGATAAGGTGAAGTTCAAGGAGTTCATCATCCCCAAGACCTTATTATATGAAATGTTAAAGTGACTTATCTAAGAAAAAGAAGATTAAAACTATGAACAGTAAAATGACAACAAACTCACAGCTATCCATAACTGAACCTAACCGCCCCCCCCACCGCCAAAACAACTAAGCAAACAAATAGAACAGAAACAGAATCACAGAAATGGAGATCGCAGGGAGGGAGAGAATGGGGGAAAAGGTACAGGAAATAAGGAGCATAAATGGTAGGTACAAAATAGACAGGGAAAGGTTAAGAATAGGATAGGAAATGGAGAAGCCAAAGAACTTATATGTAGGATCCATGGGCATGAACTAAGGTGGGGAAGAATGCTGGTGAGAGTGGGATGCAGGTCAGAGGGGAATAAGGGGGTGGAAAAAAAGGAAAATCTGTAATAGCATAATCAATAAAATATACTTAAAAATAAAATTGAAGGTCAAAAATATGAACAATAAAATAGCAATAATTCAGACCCCGTTCTTCTCAGGGGGACGCTAACTGGCCGTTTCAATGTCCCTCTGGTGCCAGTGCCCGTGCGCACCCAGCCCACCCTCTCGAGCCTCCACCGCAATTCTCACCCGTTGGGATGTGTGAGAGTCGAATCCACTGTCCGCGGCACCAAGGCTCCTCTCCCACTATCGCTCCACTGCTTTCCAGGTGATTACTCCATTATTTAGTTGCAATTCCAGTTTGGTTTTGGGAGGAGGTCAGCGTGACTCCCTTTCACTCCTCTGCCATCTTTTTCCCTCTAAAATAGCAATAAATAGATATTTATGAATAATTGATTCTAAAAAACAAAATAAATGAGCAAGCAGAACAGAAACAGAATCAAAGATACAGAGAATGTTTTGATGGTTGCCAGATGGGAGGGGCATCAAGAGTATGGGCAAAAAAAGTGAAGAGATTAAGAAGTACAAATTGGTAGTTACAGAATAGTCATGGGGATGTAAAGTACAGCATAGGAAATATATTAGCCAAAGAATATATATGCAGGACCCATGGACATGGAGAATGGTGTGGGGATGATCTGAGTTAGTAGGGGCACCTAGGTGGAAGGGACAAATAGAAACATCGATGTGAGTGAGCATCATTCGTGCCTGGCCCCAGGATCAAACCCAAAACCTAGGTATGTGCCCTGAGCAGGAGTTGAACCCAAAATCTTTTGGGTATGGGATGATACTTCAATCAAATCAGCCACACTAGCTAGGGCTTTATTTATTGAATTTGAAAGAGAGAGAGAGAGAGAGAGAGAGAAACATTTATTTGTTATTCCATTTACTTATGCATTCATTGGTTGATTCTTGTTTGTGCCCTGACTGAGGATTGAATCCTCAACCTTGGCATATTAAAATGACACTCTAATCAACTGAGCTGCCTGGCCAGGGCTCTATTTGCTATCTTTTTTAAGTTCAAAATTGAAAGAGAGAATACATCATCAAGTGTCTTAAAAAATTTCTGTTACCAACATAAAGATAAAAATGACTTAATTTGTTCAAAGTTTTGTTGAGATTTAATGTTCTTTGAATTTCCTCTACCAATTTATTTCTTTCTTAATTGGAGAAGAGTTTTTTTGAATGATAAAGAGGGAAATTCATACTCAAAGTCACATATATTCTTCTACTTCTCTAAATGTTATTTACCAAAGAAAAGTGTGGGGAACTCACTGGTCAGAGAAGATGATAGGAGACGAATTTCCCTTTATAGCAAAAGCTAAAAGGGGACCGGCTAAGGAGGGGCTGTCAGTGGCTTTCTGCTCATGAAATATGGAGCAGAGCTTTGAGGAGCCCAGGAATGGACAGACCTGGTCTCTGCCTTCTACTTCTTGTAGCCTGTTGGGAAATTACTTAGCAGCACTGACCCTCCCTTTTCTCACTTGCAAAAGTAGGATAGTACTTAACTCAAAAGTAGTTATGAGAAATAAACTAAATGATACAGCATATCAGGAACACTTAGTAGATATGATCACCATTTTTGACAAAAGGTGTATATTATCAATATCAAGCTTCTAGACCCTTCCCTAAGAAAAGCTACTCTCTGTTTAGATTATTTGTGATTACGAGTTTGTTTTGTTAGAAAAGCAGTTGAGTGTTATTAATATAGAAAAGACTTCCTGATGCAAAATTTGGTTAGTTAATTAGAAAATTTAAAGACTATAAGAATATTTACAGAGTTTAGAAGAGTTAATGCCTTCAAAACCAGCAGATTTAAAAAATCACACAAAAAACAAAAGTGTCCCTTAAACCTTTCTATCTTCTTCAACACAGAGAACTGCTGTACATACTCCTGTAGACTGTCCCAGGCATAAAAAGTCAAAGAGAAGAAAACATCATAAAAATATATCATACCCTTTTATGGCACATGTATGTAATTATAAAAATTATATACTTTTTACTTATATAATACTTGCTTCTACTTATCCCTCTTTTGATTGGGATCATGTATTAAACAATTTTATATATTTGGTATTTAGTAGGTTATAAACATCAATATTCTTGCTGAATAAAATAAATGTGTGAGTAAGTAAATGCGTGCAGAAATTAGTATTCTTCTGTAAGCCCCCTCTTGGATATGTTTCCTGTTAACAGAAACCAAATTACTTTCCTCCATGACTTAGTGACTAATGCATACAGCTTTCTCCTGTCTCCACTGATGCCAGGAAGAACTGTTTTTTATTTATTGAAACCTGTGTAACTCTTTTTCCCATTGCCTGACCTACCAAACGTGCTGAGTAGTGCAAGTGAGACAGGTCAGTAAGCCAGGACAAGCCAAATAAAGAAACAGATGGACAGTTAAAATAGCTGAGCAGTTTACAGCCATCTAGTAAATTGCAAAATCCTATCTTCTATAACCAAGGACACTTAAGAGTAAATGGTTTACTCTTCTCCCCAACCACAGGGTAAATAGTTTAAATCACCTTACTCTGGGAGATAATAGCAGAAATCCAATTAGTGTCATTTGCTACCCACACCCAAGAACAGATGAAGTTAAGAGAATAAATCTCATTTTGCTCTATCAGCAGAAAGTTAATGAAATATTCTGTTGAGATCCTCTCCAAGACCACCCCAAAACCCTCATCCTTTAAAAACCTTGAAACAGAAGATCCTCTGGAGAGCATACCCACAACCTTTCTCTTCCCCCCTTCTTCCTTAATGGGCGCGCATCTCCTAAGCTCTAAGGGATCCCATGAGACTTGCAAGCATGGAGCAGTGGACAGTGGTAGCTCACCCCGGGCTAACCCCCTGAGCCTGTTGCCAAGGTCCCCTTTTCTCTGACTTCTCAGTGAGCCAAAGCAGCCTTGCCTAGGGCCATTTCCCCACCTAGTCTCTCTCTTGTTGCTTCTTCTATCCGAGGCCCTTTTTGTTTCACTGTCCCCAGCTTTAATAAACGTCCTCTCAAAATCACTTGGATTTATGTTGTGAAATCTTTCCTGCATGAAGTCAAGAACCCACATGCTACTGTGGGCCCTAGGCAGATCTGCTCAGGCTGGGTCCTCTTCCTGGTAACGCTAGTAATTATAAAACATTACACTCTTAAGTATAGTGATGGTTTTTAACTGCATTTGGAAGAGTATGAGGTTTTGAGGACGCTCAGAGGCCAACATGGGCCAAAATCTGACTCAAGGAAGTGAAGAGAAGGGTGCATCACCTCATCTCCCTTAATAGAATAATTCTGCTTTGATTTGTTTTGTAAAATGAGGCCCCTTGAAAGGTTCTGCCTGAGATGTTAAGATGCACTACTTTAACAGTTTGACCCCTGATACAGAGTATTAAATAGAAAGATTCTGAAGTCAAGGAAGGAAGACAGGCTTGAGCTCTCCTAACACCCAGGCTAACTTGTGAGTCATCAAAGGAAAACATATTGGAAGGTAGTGTTGAGAGGTAATTCTGGCATTTATGGATGCCTCCAGAGCAAAGAGCATGGATGGACAGCTCTGTTTAAAGATATTTGTAAAGCTGCTTCAGGCAGGGAGCAGATTTGCTTATTCTCCAGGATAATAAAGGTACTTTCCCTCTTTCCTTGGAGATAATACAGGGTAATAAAGATAATATCTCCCTCTGAGTCAGAAGGCTGATTTGTTTTCTGATCAGGATGATAAAGACAATGTCTCTCTCTGTTGGGGCGGATGAACAGTTTTACTAGTAGCTCCTTTAACATTCTGGTGTTTTCCAAAGCTGAGATTCCTTACTGTGACACTGTGTGCGTAGTATTTCCCTGGGCCTACTTCTGTATCGCTGCCAGGAAACTTGAGGGACAAGATAAACCAACATGAATGTCAAACTCATGCTGTTTGCCGTGCCACGTGTAATAAACAGTAATAAATCCACTTGGGCTAATTGTCTCCTCACTGGCTGAATCTGTGGAAGTTTAGCAAACTGACCTAGCAGCTGCAATGGTGGCTGCTGTTCAGGACCTGTTTGGCTGCTTGACAGGTAAGGACCTTCGCCTCCTCTTAAAGTCTTCACCAAGAGTACCTTGCCTGAAACATAAATCCCCACCCTTACCTATGTTTTTTAATCTTATAAGACAGCCCTTAGTCATGTAATAATCATGACTAAGAGTATTCGAAATAACATTTGGATATTCATCATGACATTTGGGTTAATGGGTACCGTTCGTACAACTATGTTCCAAACAAAACTGTTGCATTAATATTTCTCTTCTTTTTATCTTAAGGAGTGTTTTGTTTTTAAAAAATCTATCCACTAAACTAAATATTTTGGACATGAAGTCCTGGTCAGCTAAAAGCAATGCTCTGGAGGTTTTGCTGCACCTCTGACTCACCTGGAGAGCTTGTTTAAAAAGCAGATCCCTGGGGCCTCTCCCTAGGGGCTCCCGCTCCCGCCCAGGAGGGCCCAGTCGTCTGCAAACACTAAGACCCTAGGCGATTCTCATTTTTCTGGAAAAGGTCACACTTTAAGAAACAAGATCTTAAAAGATACAATAGCGTTCTTTTAAGTAAAAAGAAAAAAGTGAATGAGATGCACAATTTCCTTCAAACCCGGGAAGGTTTGGCAGGCAGATAGGGAGGAACAGGAAGTCCACATTTTGATACTTTGACTCAGCACTTCACCCCAACTTCAGTTCTAAAATACTGAAACCACTTCAAGAGTTTCTTTGTGCAGACTTCACTATTTTTTTTTCAATAATAATAAAAGATGTTACCGACAGTGGTTGAGAAGTTATTTACCCCAGGGCCAAGTGATTTTTCAGTATAATGTCTTGGACAGTAAATTTTTAAAAAATTTAAATCATTTTTTATTTTTCAATTACAGTTGATATACAATATTATATTAGTTTCAGGTGTACACCCTAGTGATTATACATTATATAACTTACTAAGTGATCATCCCAATAAATCCTGTACCCATCTGACACTACGCATAGTTACTACAATATTACTGACTATATTCCCTATGCAGTACTTTACCTCCCTGGGACTATTCTGTAACAACCAATTTCTCCTTTTCACCAATCCTCCCACTCCCCCTTCCATCTGGTAACCCGTAAAATGTTCTCTGTATGTATGAATCTGTTTCTGTTCTATTTCATTTTTTATATTCGATTCTTTTTAAAAAAAGATTATTTATTTTATGAGAGAGGGGAAAGGAGGGAAAAAGAGAGGGAGAGAAACATCTATATGAGAGAGAAACATCAATTGTTTGCCTCTTGTAGGTGCCCCAACTAGGGACTAAACCGGGGCCTAGGCATATGCCCTCACTGGGAACTGAACTGGCAATGTTTTGTTTTTGTGGGATGACACCCCACCCACTGAGCCACACCGATCAGGGCAGATTCAATTTTTGAATACTTTGCCTTCTCTTTTTTGAATACAATCTTCTTATACATCTTCATTTTCACACTCAAGGCTCTTAGAGGGGAAGGAAAATAGCTAGGAAACCAATTGATCTATTAGATCTTCAAAAATGCTATTAGTCTTAAAGAGTTCATGGAAGTTAATCATAGAGAACAGGCAATATCCCCTCACCCTCATCCTTCCCAAATAACAACATAATGCGCAAGGCCTTGAAACGAATTCAAGGAGAACATGGTAAAGGACCCAATATTCTTTACTAAAGGAAATAAATCCCAAACTGCCTTTTTATTTACATAAGATATAGGGAAGAAAACGTACGTGAACCTGAGACAAGCTTCTATGTATATGACTAAAAAAACCCCCATAGGGTGTGTTCTGATTTTCAAGTCATTATTACTATTCTTTCTACTTATGTCTGTATCAGGCTATCCAGTTCATAAACTAATAAACATCTTGATTGTTTATTCAAGTTTGTGTTAGATATTTGCAATTCCCTTTGAGGAAATGAGTTTAAATTCTTGATTATTTAGAGTAGAATGAACTATGATCATTTGTGTGATGAGAATGAGCCATACATGGGGGTGGTAAGGCAGCACTTTCAGCTCCAGACTATTTTTGGCTCTTTGTTCCTGAGAACAATTTTTTTCAACTTACCTCTCACAACCCCACAAGGATCTGTACCACAACCTATTGAGGACTGATAATGGAAATTTAGGATTTCTTCAGAATAAAAACAGATCCTCAGGCCCATAGCCTTGTTAGGGAAAACAACAGAAAAGTAGTTGAACTTTATTTCCAGAACATTTTCATCTCCCTAAAAGAAATCCATACCCATTAAGAGTCATTCCCCACTGCTCCTCCCCAGTCCCTGACAACCACTTATCTACTGTTTGTCACTGTAGATTTGCCTATTATCTACTATGTATTTGAAATCTTTTTTAGCTTATTACTTTACTAACCTTTTCAAAATGTCCCCCTTTGCCCTACATAGCCTTTTTAATTTCATTTAAGTGTCTCTCTATGAAGCTGAAACTCTTTGGGAGGTTCAGTAAAGAACCATGCATTTAATTCCATAAATCCTTACAGTGAAAGATATGTAGAGCTTCATGTTTAGTTTTCCTCTTTTATTATGATTTCCCTTTAACATAAACCCAATTCAAGGATGCAGATTAGTAAAGAAAGGAAAAGGAAAAAATGAGAAGCAGGTGGAGGAGAAAAATGAAGAGCAGGAGGGGGAAGAGAAAGAGAATATGACAGTAGCATCGAGGAGAGTTTTATTGCAGAAACTAAAGAAGAAACTGATCGATTCTAAAACAACCAACTAACCCAACAAAAAAAAGCATGCTGTCCCCAAAGGGAATAAAAACACAGCAGAACTTACATGATGACATAACGACAGGGCATGTTGCAAAGGAACCCTCAATGTTAATGTTTAACTTTAATTCCTTTCAATAAGGTATCTGATTTGGGGTGTGGATTTAAAATGTTTTATTAGCCCATGAGGAAAGAAAATATAGTTTTATCATTTTTGGGGAAAATAAGAACATCCTTTTACTCTTTATAAAGTTTAAGAGATCAGAAACATTTTTTTACATGAGAACAACCAAAAAAATTAGAACTTTATAAAAAGCGATGAGTTTTTATTGCACAAAGATAATTTGAGATTAACTAGGAACAGACTACATAACACCAAGTGTACTAGAACAGCTTGTAACTAAGAGAAGTCTACTGCCTGTCTTGCCAAGCTTAAGAAAACTTTGTTTTGTATTAGTTCTTCAATAAAGATTAACTGAAATTCTATGTATTAAATTTTACATCAAAAACAACATTCACAAATTGTGGAAAAGAGATGTTGCTTCTAACAATTTTGGTATTGCAAAACAGTATATTAAATGTTATAAACAAACATAACATAAATAACTTATTATCCATACTTCTAACCTGACTACTAAGAAAAGGTTTTAATTAAAAGCCATAGCTTCAGGGTAAATTATGTCTATTTCCAAATTTAAGTGTGAATGAATAACATAAGAAAGGAGAAGCAAAGAGATTTACATGAGAATGATAAAAAGGCATTTGTGGTGGATTAAAGATGTGGCAAATTCTTTGATACTCCTTTTGTATAAAGGTGGGATCCATTGAATTTGGTCTGATCTTAGAAATTTACTTGACCAATAAAGTTCAGTGCCAGTGACTCTGTGTGACTTCCAGGCTAAGTTCAGAAGTCTTGCAGCTTCTCGCCTGATCTTTTGGGATGTTTGTTCTCCACATTCTTCAGACTTTCACTATCTTAAGATACTGCCTCTTGGGTTTCAGTGGCTGTGCAGTGAGAAGACCCAGCTGCAGGGTGAGATGGGATGAAGGTGCTTGGGTTAACTGTTCCCACTGACTTCTCAGCTGACAGCCAGTTCAGCTGAGCCTTCCAATAATTACAGACAATCCAATATCTGCCTGCAAAAGTGTGAGGGACTCCAAGAAGAAGTGCCTGATTGAGTCCTTCCTGAATTATGACAACTTCACATTGTAAACAAATAAAATGGCTGTTTTTCTGAAAAATTTGGGGGTAATTTTTTGTGCCAGAGGAGTTAAAAGTTCTGCTTTTTTCAGTCTGCTTTGGCAACTTCTGTCATATCAGGCTTTCTATGACACCACGAGGT
This sequence comes from Pteronotus mesoamericanus, assembly GCF_021234165.1. Taxonomy (NCBI): domain Eukaryota; kingdom Metazoa; phylum Chordata; class Mammalia; order Chiroptera; family Mormoopidae; genus Pteronotus; species Pteronotus mesoamericanus. The sequence goes on along the minus strand of NW_026555085.1, from coordinate 27,223,744 downwards.
TGTTGAATTTGCTAGAACCCAGTCTGAAAACTTGCAACAAGCAAGTCATATAATTATCAGGTAGTACTACAACACCAGGCTGAACTTTTAATCATTTTGTTGCTCAGTGAAGAATCTCCTTAAGCCTCTCTCTTCTGTCTTCATTACATCTAACTGTTAAAAAAAAAAATCTACACAATAATGTCATTTATCTTCACTCAGTGTTGATGTGAGAGATGTAGACTAAAGGAGCCAGTATTCCACCTGCTTGGACTTTGCTCCAGATTTGTGCTTTCCCTCTCCCTGGGAAGGACTGCCCTTGATTACAGCACTCCCTGGGCCTGCCAGGATTTCAGCACCCCTTGCTCATAGTTGGTTCTGAGGCAGACTGTCCTGAGCATGACCTGCTGGCATCACAACTCGTGTGTGACTAAATGCTGATCTGCTCAGAACACTTTCTGACTTTGCCCAGGTTGCTTATGCTGCTGCTGCCTCTTCCTCCCCCACATGCTTCTTGCCTAATCAGTGCTGGGGGATTTCTTTAACTACCCTTAGCCCAAATGTTATAAATTTGTCCCTGACGCATCAGTCAACCTCTGTCCTATCTGCAATGCTGTATATCAGGTTTGAAGCATATTTCAGCCCTTATTTCCACTGGTCTCGCTCTGCACTGGTTCTTGGAGAGGAGACAAAATTCACCACCAACCTGTTTGAAATACTCAGTTGTATAAATGCCTCGCTTTTTTGTTTCATTATTGTCATTGAGTTTTACCAGGTCTCTCTAAATATACACATATCACTTCTCCATGATTTGTGGTCATTCTTGGATGATAGGCATTTTGGGTTCCTGGTGCTAATAATGGGTGGCAGTTGAAACGTCGTTTCTTTTTCTTTTTTTATTAAAGTGTACCTGACGTATAATATTATGTTAACTTTTGCTGTACAACATACTGATTTTGACATTTATGTGGGTGTCATTTCTTTTTGTAGATTTATTCTTTCAGAGCAGAAGTTGCAAACTCAAAAACCAGTGGGGTGGAATGGGTGACAATGGTGAAGGTTAGGATGTAGGGTGCGGTATGAGAAAGCATATGAGTGAGGATATTGTGAATGCATTTCATAGCAGCATTATTATATCCCAAAACAAACCCTTTTTGGAACCTCAGTTTCTTTTTTTTCCCCTGCTGTTGAAAGTCAAAGCTATTGAGGTCCCCACTAAGTTCCTGAACATCTCTATATAAACAGTGTTCTAAACTTGGCATCTAGTAGATTGCTTGCTTCCATTTTATTTAGTCCTTTTTCAGGAGTATTGTTCTGTTCTAACATTTAGGTCATGTTTCTTAGTCTCCTCATTTTGGCAGACTTCCTATGCCTGTTTCTATGTATTAGGCAGAGCTTCTATGACTTCCTGTCTTGGAAGAGTGGCTTAATATAGTATCTTCTAGGGTCCAGTGGCACAGCCTCCCCTATCACCCAAGCTAGGAACTCTAGGTGTGCCCACTGTGTGGGCTGTGTACACCCTCTTCTTATAGTTGAGTTTTGATTGGTTTTGGTAGGTCAGTAGGAGGAATTTACCCAAGGCAATCAGCTGCAAGGATGGGCTGTGACAACTCACTGACCACAAACCTGTGACCACTGTGGAGAATCAGCTATGCAGAGGGACCACTCCACAGAGCAGGACTTACTTCAGCAGGGGTCTAGTGCCCACTGAGTCTGCCCTTTGATTGTATCGCTTGTGGAGGTGGCTGGGTGATAGTGTTCTGATGTATTCTGTAGCTGTCCACTGGCTGTGCAGGCTCTGGTTTCTCCTGGGAGGTACAGGCCACGTTCAGCCACTGCCTGTATTCTGACTGGGGCCATATGGCACGAGCTGAAAACTGATGTGCATTTGACTGCTACTTGTGCTGGGCTTGGAGGTGAGCTAAGAGATAGAATAGGAATGAGGAAGTCCTGAGACAGTGCAGCAGTCATGAGTCAGCATCCTGATTTCTGAGATCACCTTGTGACACCTGGCAAGGAGCCACACTTGTACACCAGAACTTCAGTTGACTGCTGTTTCACCTTTGGCCCATTGTGGTAAGTAGCATTGTGGTTTCCTCCCCGACGTGGGCAATCAAGGAGAATTAGGGGACCTAGTAAAGCCTACACCTTTTCCATGGAAAGGGGCCATTCTCTAGTCAGAGGTAGCCTGCTCCCTTTTCTTGGGAAGTGTACTTCTCTTAATAAATCTCGCTTACTTTTCTTCTTGCTTTCCTTAACTCTGTTTGTACAGTTGTTCAATTCCTTATTCTTGACCACCAAGAACCTGAACTCCATCTTCACTTGCAACAGAGGTGCGCAACTGAGCCCGAGTTGTGAATGAAGGCCAGCTGTTGCTGGCGACATGCCTGGTGCCACTTAGCAATAGGTATGGGGCACTCTGAGGCCAGATGCTGTTTGTTGGAGAGAATTTAGGAAAACCTGAAACATGAACCAAGAAAAGCCATCCATATGGAAAAGCCACTGGAAATGGCTTGGGTAGGTCAGAGCCTCAGGGAAAAACCAGGGTGGTGTAAACAGTGTGAACCATATTTGATGGAGATACAGATATGGTGCCCACCTGCTCCCTTTGTTGGGGGAGGGCTTAGAAAAGGAACTGTGACCTCTGTCAGCACTTCTGTCAGGAGAAAGATGCTCCCTAGCTTTTGCCCTGATGCCAGATGCTTCAGTGTCTCCCCATATGCCTCTGGTGCCTTTCAAGCTGCTGACCAGGTGCTGGAGCTCATAGGGAGTGAGTCCAAGTAAGTCTGTGTGCGGGCACTTTAAGGGGAACTACCTGGGATTCTAGCACTTTGTCTTCCAAAACCTCAATCCCCTCTGGTTCTCAGAGCCAGAAGTTATGGGGACTTATCTTCCTGGCACTGAAGCATAACCCCTCGCCCCTGAGATATCCCTCCTGATTTTTATCTCCAAACATGGGTGTGGAACCAGCCCATTCTGCATCTCCACTTCTCTCACTAGTATTGATGTGGTTTCTATTTTAATTCTGTAGTTACAGGATTTCCATTCAGCTCAGTTTCTGATGGTTCTGAATAATGGTTGTTCTGCAGTTTAGTTGTAATTTTGATGTAGTTGTGGGAGGAGGCGAGCTGGGTTTACCTACACCACCATTTTAAAGGAAAGTGGATGCCAATGTTGATACTTGTATTTCTAACCCCTACTGACTATTAATCAGAAACTCTCACAACCCTCTCCTTGGGTTTGATTACTTTGCAAGAATGGCTCACAGAACTCAGGAAAACCTGTTTACTCACTAGAATACTGATTTATTACAAAGGTGGTTAATGATACAAATGAACAGTCTGATGAAGTTTCTGTTCATGTTGAACTTGGGACACAGCAAAGTGGCACATGGAACCCTTCCGGTTCCCCAACATAGAAGCTCTCCAAAAAGGGTGAGCTGTACCTTTTGAGTTTTTGTGGAGGCTTCATTAGGTAGTTGTGGTTGACTAAGAAAGTCATTGGCCATAGGTAATTCATTCAGATTCCAGAAGCACCTCTTTCTGAGAGGTCAGGGGTAGAGGCGGGGGAGGGTAGGAGGATGGTGGGCTGGAGAGCAGGACTAAAATTTTCAATCCTCTAACTATAAGGTGAGGTGTCTTGGTGACTAGCCCTCACCTTAAATGCTTTCTGAGAGTCACGTCATTAACATAATAAAATACATCTTTATCACTAGCTACATTTAAGAAATCATAAGGGGTTTGGGAACTGTGAACTAAGAACTGTGAATGAAGACCAAATATATCTGAGGACTACGCTTTAGCATCTGAATGACCAAATGTATATATTTTTTATAAATCACAGTATCAAAAAAGGCCTTTTAATATTTTAGCTGAAGTTTGTTATATGTGAAGTCTGCAATATTTTCTCAACTCATTTGACACAGCATTTCATGGAACTAGTCTTGTGTGGAACATAGGGTAGTTAGTAAAATGAATGTAAATCTTCATTATATTGGTTTAGTAATTCTCAGTTAACTGTTGTGTTACCATCAACAAATTCCTAAATAAAAATCCTTTCCTATTATAACATATTGCGACCTGGATTGGAAGGGCAGAGTTTGAACAATATTGAAGGTTTTGGTATTCAGATTCAATAACATCAGGTAACCATGATCCTATAGAATTCTCTCTTCATAGAACTTATTTCTATCTGGAGTCTTCCCTCGGGATGCTCCTACTAAGCATGACCTCAAAGTGGGAATAGTCTACAGTGACATTTCTACTCTATAACCACCCCTCCCTCCCAAAACAAAACAAATAAGCCCTATTTCATTTTTAAGGTTATCAGAGCAAGGAAATAGATGGGGAAACCAATGTCCTAGTAAACCATGAGATCCACAGTCTCTAGAATCTTTACATATTTATCCTTTTAGGCTAAAATAAAAATATGTATTTATACATCTCCTAAAGAGGATAAAGGAGTCATGTTTCAACCTAAAGAAGGTAATTTTCTTAATACAGTTTGTGTTATCAGATCTTAAATGTTGGTGGTTCTGGTCCACATTCTTTTTTCTGGGCCTTTGATTTATACTTTTATTTCTAATAGGGATGTTTATGGCATTGCCTCCCAACATCTGAATTGGCTTTTAGTAAGGATTATGTAGAATTTTTCGGCCTGCTTAACTCTGCTCAGTATCAAAGCCTAAAGATGCAATCAAAGGATAACAATAGCCTTTACTTCTTAGAGGGGACATTTGTCCTTCTGAAGACAGCATACTGGAGCAGACCAAGTTCCCCAATGTTCTGCTTGGCTCAGGAATATTCCTTTGGATATTTTCGCTGTGTACATTTAACAAAATCATTAAAAGCAATACTAGGGCAAACTAAACACCCTATAATAACACTGACTTAGAGAGGATTAATATTACATTTATAGTATACTGTCCTAAATGAAGATTTTTTTAGAATTTTATTAATAAAAAGTGTCAATGATTGTTACAGACTGAATTTTGTCTTCTCCCCTGCCTCACACAAATTCATGTGTTAAATCCCTAATCTGCAATGTGAATGTATTTGGAGATCGGACCATTAAAGAGGTAGTTAAGGTAAATTTGCGGTCATAAGTGTGAGGCTCTAATCCAATAGAACTGCCATCCTTATAAGAAAAGGAAGATAACTGGCTGATGTGGCTCCATTGGCTTGAGCATTGTCTTGTACACCAGAAAGTTTTGGGTTTGATTCTTGGTCAGGGCATATACCTGGGTTGTGGGTCCTATCCCTCAGACAGGGCATGTATAAGAGGCAATTGATTGATGTTTCTCTACCTCTTTTTCTCTCTCTCTCCCCTTCTCTGTAATAAAATTTTTTAAAAAAATTAAAAAATTAAACGAATTCTTTATAGTTTCAGATTCTTCACCAATTTTTCAAGCCCACCCTCTTACTCTTCTGTGCTGGTCCCTTTTTATTTCCTACACCCTTTAATGCTGCAGTGCCTCAGGACTCAACCCTGAGACCTTAACTTCATTTTATATAAACTCACTCCCTGCATGATCTCAGTCAGATTCGTGGCTTTAAACACCAGCTGTATATACATTTAGCCTAAACTTTCCCTTTGAACTCTTCAAACAGATATCTAAGAGTCTATTAAATACCTTCATTCGAATATTTAACAGGCATCTCATATTTAGGATGTCGAAAGCCAAGCCAAACTCTGAACTCTTCTCATTTAGGTCTTCTCCATCGTGGTAAGCACCAATTTTATCCTCCCTAGGCCCAAAACCTTAGGGTCATCCTTGATTTTCTTTTCTCTCACCTCCAATTTTCAATCTCTCAGCAAGTTCTATTGGCTCTTCTAACAAAATATAACTAAAAGCTGACCATTTTTAACATCCTCCTTACCACCAAGGTGAAAGCCACCATCACCTTTCTCTTGGGTTATTACCTCCTAAGTGGTCTTTCTGCTTCTGTGTTTCCCTCTGGTAGTCTGTTCTCCACAACAGCCAGAGCATTATATTAAAATTAAGTCAGATCAGATTGGTTTACTTTTCTGCTCAAAACCCTCCAGGGGTTTTCCATCTCTCCCAGATTAAAAGGTAGTCTTTACAATGACCTATCAGGTGCTGCAGAGACCTGCTTTGTTAACTCTCTGACCTCAAACATTTCTCTCTTGGTTTCAACCACACCGGCCTGCACTTGCTGCTTCTTTTGCCTGAATTACCCAACTCCAGGATATCTGCAAGGCTCATGCTCATCTCCAAGCCTCCTTATCACTTTATTAATCAACTATTACTTTAATAGAGAGGTTTACCCTGTGGAGTGCAGGTAAATGGTTAACAACTGGCTCTCTGAAAAAAAAAATGTATGCCAGTATTTATAGTATAACACGATTTTAAGTTTCATCTGCACTGTCATACCATCAGCTACTTCTCTCATGATCTTGTATAAAATAGTTGTCCCTTCCAGTCACTCTTTATTCCTCTTACCCAGCTGTATTTTTCTCCACTAGCATTTAACATTACACACATGCACACACACATTTCTTTTCTTCCGTCCTACTGGAATTTAAGTTATGTAAGACTAAGCACATGGCTATTTTGTTTATGTCTCCAGTGCTTAGATCATGTGCTGCATATTATTTAGGTGTCTATTTATTAAAGGAATGAGTAAGTTTATCAATATTTTGTTCAAAATGGATATTAGCCTGTTACTGAAAAATCAGACACCTGAGAATCAGAATAATACTCCTTGCAGTAACTGTAAACAACAGTTACATGCAGCTCATCTAATTCTCACAACTTCTCTGTGAGGCAGGTATTATTATTATTGTATTTTACAGATGAGGAAATGGCACACAGAACTGCTCAGTGAGAGTACATAAAGAACATAGGCAGGCGTCATGCTCTGAACACTTGGGCTCCCAAATAACACTTGGAAAAAAAAAATCTTGTTTAAGTGTTTTTTTTCAGTTATGGGAAATTTGAAAAAGTGTACAAAATTAGATGAAATAAGATGATGAACCCCAAATATTCATCATCTAACTTCAATACTTATAAACTCCTGGTCAATTTCTTACTATTTATGATCCCTTTCCCAGTAGATTATTTTGAAGAAAATCAAAATCATCATCTTATTAATATTTCAATGTTCATCTCTGAAAGATAAATATTAAGTCACATCCTGGTTCAAAATTTGGTACTGTCCATTTTTGGCCTAGGGTTTGTTGGTTGGCTACTTAATTTTTTTGAAACAGTTTCCTCATCTGCAAAATGAATATACTAATTTTTCTCAGATGTGTTTTGAGTATTCAATGAGACAATATATTCAAAACACTTCTACAAAGCACAATATAAAGGTTGCACTTTAAATTCATGTGTCATTCATTTCCCACACTGAGCTACTGGCACAAATCTCCACATCAAAGCCTGGGTTGGGGAGTACAAACAAAGCATGACCTACTTTCCCGCAGCAATGTGGTTTTTCAAATATACCATGCCTCATAAATATGCCAGACTTCTTATAGAGAGTCAATAGTCACATAGAACATATAAGCCCTTGCAAGACTGTAAAAACTTAAGAGAAAAGAAATAAAGTTTTACTTTTATATTGTGGCAAAGAGGAGCCGTTGAAAATCATAAATATTTACAAGACTCTACTACAACTTGATTCTCAAACAAGAGTATGAGCATTTCTAGATGTATGTAACAATGTAGAAGGGTGAGAAAGATGGAACGAAATACCTTGCACACCTTAGTGGAAACTTATCCTACCATGAATAATATGAAGCACTCTTTTAAGTAATAATAACAACAATATTTACATACACTAACATAGTTCTTTAATACGTGTCAGGCACTGCTCTAAATCTTTAACATATATTAACTCATTTAATCCTCACGATGATTCTATGAGGTAGGTACAATTGTTATCTCCATCTGGATGATGGGAAAGCAGAGGCACAAAGAGATTAAGAGCTTTGCTAACATTACGTGACTGGTGGTGGGGAAGCCAAGATTTAAACTCTTGTCTTTGGGTTTAATCTGCGCTGCTGTTTCCATTCTACCTATCTCTCCTCTCAAAAGGAATCAATATAGTATTATTTTCCAAACATCTAGCTATTCAAGTACTCTCTCTGTAATTTTTAAAGTATATAGTTGACATATAACATTGTATTATTGGTATAAGCATAATAATTATATATAGAGAGAGAGAGAAAGAGAGAGGAAAATGATCACCATAATATGTTTAGTTAACATCCATCACTACACATACAAGGGGGGACCCAACCCCCTCCCCCCTGGAATTATCCATCTGGAGGGCAGGCCTCTTATAATATTGGCTTCTGCCACTAGGTGAGTGTTCTAGGAACCCATCTGTATCAGTGTAGTAGCTGGCGTTGTTGTGAGAGGCTGTGTTCAACTTCAGGAAATTGTTTTTGAAGTTTCTTTCAATGCATTGCCCAGTTCATGAGGGTGGTTTGCGAGCGTACCTGCTCATACTGTGCTGAGTGTTCAGTAGTTTTTGATCAAAAATGGCATGACCTCAGTGTCTCATCCTCCCCATTCACCCAATCTTGCCCTGAGTGACTTATTTTTGTTTCCCCATATGAAAAAAGTCTTCAAAGGGAAATGTTTTGCTGATGTGGAAGTGGTGAAACAAAAAATGGCAGAAGCACTAAAAGGTATCAAAATCAATGAGTTCAAAAACTATTTGAGCAGTGGAAAAAAATGTCTCAGTAAGTGCAGTGGATCAATGGAGAGTACATTGAAGATGACTGAAATTTAAACATATAAGAATAAATACACAATTTTTTATAAATAAATTCTAATTTTTGGGCTCTCCCTCATAGTTATATATATTTTTCTGTGATGAGACCTTTTAAAATCTATCTTAGCAACTTTAAGACATGCAACACACTAAATATATATAACTTATTTATCTTATAACTGGAAGTTTGTACCTTTTGCCCACCTTTACCCATTTTGGGCACTGCTCATCCCCCATAAAATTCTTATTTGTAAAAAACAAAAATCCATGAAATCAATGGTTTGGTTACGTGGTTATATTTTCTCTTAAGACACACCTGAAAATAAACTCACGTTTACTAAAATAAAAACTTCATTTTAGGTGATCTCATTTATCATGATCATGGACACGTTCTATAAGGTAGACAGTAGCAAAATTGAAACAGATTGATAATTACGATGTCAAAATTTGAACTTTTGGCAAGTAAGTTGTGTAGAGCTAGGCCTCTGGATTCTCTGGACACGCTCTCCTGCTGTCAGAGACATATAGGGGAGAAGTTTGAAATAAATCGCTTAAGGAACAAGGCTTAGAAAACATGAAACAAAATCTAGGGATACATATCTGTGAACAGCGAGTATTAGTCATGGTGGTTTCCAGGAGACTTATTATTTTCTGACACTAGGAGTATACCCTGAGAAACACACAGTCTTTGTTCTCAATTACCTCACAGCCTATTGGGCAAGACAGACCTGTCGATATTCTGAAGTAATGTGATAGGGAGGTTGAGAGAGGTTTGGAGGAGGCGATAAGCTGACAGAGTAAGGGAGATAGCGCTCTGCTTAGGAGAATTAGAAAAGACTTATTTATGACTTTTAGAAAAGATCTGGAAGACAGAGAGAAGAAGTTTGCAGAACAGAAGAAAGGGAGAAGCTTAAAAGCCCCAGGCCCTTTCCAACCCTGGAACATATTTACTAGCCAACTGTATAGATAAAAATGGAGGTTCAGGGATCTACACCAATATGTGCAGAATGTGGCTCCATGCCTAGGTCTTTCTATCTCCAAAGCGCAATTTCCCTTGACTACATCCTAACACTTATACACAAGACTGGATCTGGAGCCAGAATGGTGTTTGCTTTAGGATTCTATCAAGTCTGAGTATGTTTTGTGAAGAAGTGGCATGGGGCCACTAAGCAGTATGAAGTATGCTGAGGCAGTATAATATGCTGTTTAGGAAGCAGCATATTTGGCATACAAATCACTAGAAAGTGGAGAAGTCTGCATATGACACTCCAGGTCTTTGGGGTCTGGAGACCAGATTTAATGCCGGGTTCTGTCACTTGTCAACTATGTGATATGAGGTAAGTAATTTCTTGATACCTTTGCTATTTTATGTGTAGAATTGGTGGTATCGCCTATTCTGAGAATGGTCACAAAGATTAAATTAGATCATGCGTATGTAGAAATCATTCTGGCAACAAAACTTCACAGAAATAACTTGTCACGTGGGAAGAGAATGTTTACAGTGGCTGGAGAATGGTAAGCCAGTGTTTGGAGGGAGGAATTATTTCCTAGTTTAAGTTTCTTAGATTTCAGACTAAATCCCGACATGAGGGAGTACAAATAGGAAACAAATGAAAATTCAAAGAGCAGAGATATCTAGGGTGCAAAATGGCAATGGCAGTGGTGCCAGCAGCTACAGAAAATCAAAGATCCCTGGGGCGCACTTGCTCTTCCCCACTGGCAGGCGTTCAGTGTAGACTTCAGTGGACTGCAGCAGAGTGCTTGCTCTGGTGTGTGGCAGAGGAAATCTCAGCAGATGCTGTCATCCTGGCTACTGCTTTAGAAGCCAAGGGCAGTGGAAGCACCACTTCAATGAATTAGAACAGAAGAGAGCAGTCAAAAGAATTTTAGAAGAACACATTCTTAATTTTTTGAGAGGCTCAATTTTCCACAGAACGTGCTGGGACAGAACCAGAAAAATCCTGATGCCTGATTGCAATTGTGATTTTTTTTCCCCCTTGGGCTGGCATGTTCTGGGAAATACAATTTCCACTTAAGTAATAGTAGAAGGGAAGGAACTGAGAACTTCTAATAATAGAAATGAATAAGTAAGCGAGAAATAATATTCAGCATGGGCAAGTGTAATGGTCAGCATCCAGTAATTAATGATAGTATGATTTCAAGGTAAAAAATTCTGAGGTGTCAATTTGAATTCAAGGGTGTAGATTTTCATTTAATTATTCAATGTGCTGTTTTAATACAACACAAGCAAAATATTGGATATTATTAAAAACACATAATGATGAAAGAAAGCATAATTTTCTTATAATCAAATAACCATGCTGTGTTTTTGGCAACACACTTATGAAAGACAATAGCACTAAAAGTAAATAAAATTCAGCTTTACAAGAATAATAAAAATTACAGAATGGAAAATTTCCATGTAGAAGTGGACTTGAAAGATTAGGATTCTGAGGTGGAAAAGGCCCAGAAGGAGATAGGATCAAAGTCTGTTCCACACTGTGTATGTGGACGGGGGAAATGTGGACTTGGTCATCAAATCTCTAAATTCCAGCATTATTAAGTAATCACTAAAGCTTCAAAAAGGTTATTTTAGGACAAATAAATGGCACAAAATTTTAAAATGGGTAAGCTACATGTGAAATTCATCCTGAAAGAATGGTTTGAAAATTGAAATAGAAAATTTGAAATTTAAAAGAGCATGATAATCAATTTGTAATAAACTTCAGTGAACATTTGGGCAGCTGGGGTGTTTTTCAAAGTTTTTCATATTAACACATGGAGAACAAGTAACACAGTCTCTACCTGCCCACAAACAGAATCAGGGTACTTGGTTGAATGGCATTTTTGCCATTTTTATTTAGAGAATTGAAATGGCCTGACATTTACTGTTTTGTATGTCAGTGGCTGAGTTAAAAATGTGAACCCTGATTTCTGACTTCCATTTTAGGACATCTTCAAGGAACAGTGCCTATAATTAATGAGAATGTTGATATTTTGAATTATAATTGTTAACAATATTAACAACAATAGATTTGATCTTTTAGATTAAATCATCTTATGTAAAAAACACTCCATTCTTAAGCAAATCATAAGCCTCTTAGTCTGAGAGTAACTTGTTAAATAATTCTTAACATGATATTTTAGTCTATGAATAAACAAAGGGTTTCACATATCTTTATTGCTCTAGTATAAACTTTACATAATAGTAACAAAAAAATTGAGCCTAATTAGTCTCTTCCAGTAAAAGCATTTTAGAAATTTTCCATTGCCCAATACCTTCCCATAATGGAAAATACACCGCATGGGAGGTATGTGTAAATATTTGATTCATGTTTCACTGATTTCAGTGTCACAACCTATCAATCATTAACACTTCAAAAACCATATACCTGGTTAGTTGTTTCCAAAGTACATTCTTTCTCTGAAGGATTTTTAGACTTTTACAATTAGAGAGGCCCCTGGTGAGTACCTAGTCTAATATTTTAATGTCACAGGTGGTGACACAGACCAAGAATGTTTGAATGACTTTCTTTTTTTTTTTTTTTTTGAGTGACTTTCACAAGGTCCTTTATCCAATCTTAGCTGGCTTGTAGGTCTATGATCTTCAGGCTCCCAACTCAGTGCTCTTCTCTAAGGAGAATCACTGTTTACACTTTGTTCTGCAAGAACATGGATAGAAATACAATAACATTGTCATAGTTGTAGAAATTGAAATGAAGAAATTTAGAAAATTGTAGTTATATGCATTTGTTTCCAGTGCTATTATATATGGTCACTTCATAAAATTAATGATAACCTCTATAGAAATAATTGTTAGAATATTAACTTGATGTTAAACTATTATTACATAAAAAAAAAGGTTCCTAAAGTAGTGCCAGGTATATGATCAGGATGTAAAAGTTTTAGTTAAATCTGATTGTGACTTTTAAAATTTATTTATTTTTGACATTCGCTATTATTTTATATTAGTTTCAGGTGTACTGAATAGTGGTCAGACAATTATATTATTTATGAAATGATTCCCCTAATAATTCAGGACCCACCTGGAACCATACAAAGTTATTACAATATTATTGCCTATATCCCCTATGGTGTACTGATTGTGATTTTTAAAAATGAAAATTCTGCACTGTGACAGGTGTGGCTCAGTTGGTTGGGCATTGTCCTGCAAAGTGAAAGGTTGCCAGTTCAATTCCTGGTCTGGGCACATGCCTGGGTTGCGGTTTGGGTCCCCAGTGGGGGTGTGTGTGAGAGGCAATGGATCGATGTTTCTCTTACATATTGATGTTTCTCTTCCCTCTTTCTCTCTCCCTTTCCCCCTCTAAAAATAAATCAAATCTTAAAACAATGAAAATTCTAGATAGAAAATGCCTGAATTATTTAATCACCAGCATATTTATTTTAGAAAGCATAAATACATTTACAAGATCATGAATAAATTACTTTAGACTGAAAAAAATCTGTCAAAACAGCAATTCGGTGTAATGTGGACTAGGCCACCACTGTCTACGTGTCCGTGGCCTCTGGTCTCTGGAAGTGATAGTGAGGGGAGTGCCAAGATCTGGGCAACAGTCCTAGTCGAGGTAGACATTTTGGCTATTGAATAAACACTTGTACTGAAGGTTGTTTTCTTTCTGTTTAAGTGGAGAAGCAGCATGATTCCCTGAATTGAAGTTAGGGAACTTTAAACTCTTCTCTTGAACATATATGCTCAGGGTAAAAGCCTACAGAGCTTTTTGACTAACTCATTCAGGAGAGCCAGCAACAAGGTTCAGGGAGCCTGACATAATGGCAAAGTAACTGTTTCTTCCCTTCTCTACTTTGATGAAAGGGAGTCTGCATAGAACAGCTTCCAGACCCCTGCTCTTTGGCCAGTGCCGGAGCTGATGGCTTGTTTTATTGTCAGTCTCTCAGGAGTGGAGGCAAAGTGCCCCGACACACTGGAGCAAGCCGCAAGGAGCTGCTGCAGGATGAGGAGGCTCAACTGAGCTCGTGGGGCAGTGCGGCTTATTCCAGGGTACACTGCCCACGGTGTCAGTCTCTCCTGAGACACAGACTAGCAACTGAGATCAGGTGATGCTATTTGAGGGATTCTGTGGCTTAGTCCCTTAAATAAAATAAGAGAGCTTCTAGTATAGATCTTGGCCTTAAATCTGTTACCTGTCAAGGAATAAGTAATTAGTTTACCTAAAGAGAAATTAGTTGACATGCAACAACAAAAAATGTGAGGTATCTGTAGATAAGCACTAAGGAAACTACCATGTGTGTGCGTGTGCGTGCATGTGTGTGTGTGTGTGTGTGTGTGTGTGTGTCCCAGAACCAATTCAGAGAAACCAAGGGTTCAATCTACATTTTATTTTCCTCATGACAAATGCTAATAGTTTAACTGGGTACCTTGGTGGTGATGGAAAAAGTACACATTATTTAGATATTTCACTTATATTGGGATGCAAATGAGAAACATTGACACTGAAAGTATTATGATCTGGACATATTTGAGAAATAGCATCAGGAAAAGACTAAGAGTTTTGGAAACAGGCCGGGTAGAGAGTCAGTGCAGGGTAGTGTTAAATACTCTGTCTTGGTCTTCTCACATGTAAATTAGGGATGAGAATAACACATAGTGTGGTCTGATAATTAAATATAATGACACGTTTGTTAAAATAAAAGAACAGAAAACAAGACACCATGCAAACACTAACAAAACAAGTAAAAGGCTGGAGTTGTTATATTGGTAACAGGTAAATTAAGGTGTTATGATAAAGAATATTACCAGGGATAAAGAAGGCCACTACATAATGATAGAGTCAATTCATTAAGAAGATGCAACAATCCTAAATGTATATGTACCTAAAAACACGGTTTCTAAATACTTGAAACAAAACATTGATAGAACTTAAAAGAGAAATATATAAACCAATAATTCTAGTTTGAGATTACAACCCTCTCTCTTAGTAATTAATAGACAAATAGACATAAAATCAGTAAAGACATAGGAGACTTGAACAACATGACAGACTTGTATGGAAAACTTTATGTAACAGCAGCAAAATATATATTCTTTTCAAATGCATATATAGCATTCACAAGGACAGACTATATTCTTAGCTATAACACAGATCTCAATAAATTTAACTGGATTTAAATAAAATAATACAAAGTACATTCTCTGATTACAATAAAATTAAAACAGTAATTAATAACAGAAAGATATGGAAAATCCCCAAGTATTTGAAAATTAAACAATATTCTCTAAATAAAACATGGGTCAAACAAGATTCCACATTGAGATTATAAAATATTTTGAACTGAATTAAGTAAAAAATAATACATTAAAATTTGTGGGTGTAGCCCATACAGTACATGGGGGGAAAATTTTGGTATTAAATATTTGTGTGAGAAGAGAAGAAAATCTCAAATCAATGATCCAAGCTTCAGTCAGAAAATATAGTGAAAAAGAGCAAATTTAGCTCAAACTAAGTATAAGAAAGGAAATCATAAAAATAAGAGAATGAATTAATGAAATATAAGTAGAAAAATATAAAGAAAAATCAATGGAATAAAACACTTATGCTTTACAAAGATCGATAAAACTGATAAATCTGTGGTCAGACTGGTAAGAAAAAAAAGAGAAAAGATTACTTCAATATTAAGAATGAAATAAGAGACATTACAGTAGCTACTGGTGCTTAAAAAGGCATAATAAAGGAATATTATGAATAGATTTGTAAAGTTCAATGAACTAGGCAAATTCTCTTCAAGTCACATGCCACAAAAATTCATGCAAGAAACCTGAGTAGCTCTATATCTATTAAAAACCATAGAAGTTATAATGAAAAGCTATTTTATGAAGAAAATTCCAGGTCCAGATGGCTTCGTTAGTGAATTCTACCAACTATTTGATTTAAGAATGAACAAATACTAATTCAATACAAGCTCTCCCATAAAATAAAGAAGAGAACATGTCCCAATTCATTTTATGAGGCCAGCAATACTCTGATGAAGACATTCACAGAAAAGAAAACTAAACTCCAAAATCCCTTGGTAACATAGATGCAATGTAAAAATTGTTAATGAAATATTAGAAAATTGAAGTTAGTGATAAACATACTACATCATGACCAAATGAGTTTAGCCCAGAAATTCAAGTTTAGCTTAAAATTTGAAAGTCAGTCAATTTACCATATTAAATGTTCTATACTAAAATATCAGATGATTCTCTCAATAGATGCATAAAATATATACATGTATATTTGTCTGTATGTCACTCTTTCCACAAAACTTTGGTATTTGTAATTTTAAATTTATTTCAATTAATGAGTACTTTTTAAATGATATTACCAGACTGATATAAAAAGGCAATTCCCTGTTCCTTTTAATTTTTTTTTGCTTTTGATTTTTGCTTTCTTGAAACAATCACTTTCAGATCTTTTAGCTGTTCCTTTTGGTATGTATATTTGTAGATAATATGCTTCTTAAGAATTTTATTTTTTATTTTTGACATTATATATTGCTTTGCTAAGAAAGGTGATGATTTTGCAGGCACAGTCTCTCTCCCTCTCTCTTTCCCTCACACGCGCACATACACACATACATTCAGATACTTCTCTATGTCTCAGATCCCCTAAAAAGTGTAGTATTACTTTTTTTTAGTTCAATCAATAATCTATGCTTAAATTATTATGTGACTATTATTTACAGCTAAGCTATATAACTGTACTTTGTTTACAGCTTTTGTACAACTTCTTGTATTTCCTGGAGTTGGCATTTTCAGAGTTAGAGTTTGTTTCTATTGTTTTCTCTGATTCGATCAGTAATTAATCCCCAAATTATACCTATAGACTGAAAAAAAACTCTTTTGAATAGTTCACACATCAGATATTTTCCTCCCACCAACCCCCCCGCGATACCCTTTCTTTTGTCTTTTGATCCAATTTAGAGTGGTTGCTTTTTAGTCATTTTGAATAACGGTTATCACCATTATCCTAGATATTTATTTCCCATCTTTCTTTTCTTTGTTTTTCCTTTGGTGCCCCATCCCCACCGCTGTTGAATCTCTTGTTCTCTTCTATCTCTGTAGGTTTATCCATTTAAAATTTTGTAACTGTCATTTTATAGGTATTTGGATAAAAGTGAAGATAAAAATGTGGGTTCAATATATCCTGTTACAGGACCAAATTTGTTAACTTTTTATAGATTTGGTTTGAAATACCCCAGAAAGTTGTCCTTTTGACTCATGCTGAAAGATACTTAATCCTCCATGGAATATTCAGTAAAGGATGATGAAGGTAGAAGAGATTTAGGTATCAGCTAATTTTTAGTTTTTACACAGTTTTTACAGCTGATTCCTTGATATAAGAATTTAAGATGTCTAGGTCTTCTCTTTGTACTTGGTAAGTATTTTCTAAGTTTTATTTTTCCCCTAGCACAACAAAAAATATTTAGAATATTGTGAAATGGCATAGTGAGTTAGTAATGTTCTATATTTGCAGAGTGCCTTTCATTCTGAAGGTTTGCCAAGTATTTTATAACTTGAAGAAGAGATTGTTTTGTTCCCAACTTAAAAACATCTCATTCTGAGATGAAATATTATTATCTTATGCATAGCTATACAAAATAACATTTTAATGAAAGAAGATTACCATTGGAGAACTATGAGAATCAAATGACTATTTTTTAATGATCACAGCTCAATAAGCTTTTTTATTTTATTTTTTAATCCTCACTTGAAGATATATTTATGATTTTAGAGAGAAAAGGGAGAGAGAGAGAAAAGGGAGAGAGAGAGAAAGAGACAGACAGAAGGAGAAACATGATCGGTTGCCTCCAGTACATGCCCCAACCAGGGATGGAACCCTCAACCTGGGCATGTGCCCTGACAGGGATTGAACCCAAAACCCTTTGGTGTACAGGACAATGCTCCAATTAACTGAGCCACTGGGCCAAAGCTCAGTAGGCTCTTTTAATTTCTTGTAGAATGGCATCTAAAGTCTGGTGGGCAACTTAGTTGAATTTCTTAGCTTGAATTAGGTATAAGTGCCATTATTCAGTTATCAATAACATGACTTAAAGCATTCTTATACCCAAAATAAGCATCTACAAACTAAGTCAAATAGGGAATTTCATAAAGACTGTTCAGAGATTAGAGGCATAAGTTTGTAAAAGATTTTGGTATGAAAAGTATTACTTATAATATTTATTTTCTAAATAAATATTTTCCAATAGTTTCCAAAATAATAGAAACCCTAAAAATGTACCAAGAATATTCATACACATGTCTCAAATTTTTAAAAATCCTGAATGAATCCTAAGAACATAGAGCCAAGTAAGGTAGTAAAACCAGATATTCTATTTTGTAGGCTCCCATTTAAATTCTAAATATAGTCACACTGCTTATTTAGTAGCCGGATTTCTGGCAATCCCAAACCAAACCAGCAGCTGAGAATTTGAACATAAAACACAAAAAGCCTCTGAGTGGTCACAATAGATGTCAAGAAAGCTAGCACTTTATTTGTGGTAGGGACATGCCAGCCCTCACAAATGGAATATCACATTTAACAGATATTCCATTTCATGACTGTTTATGAAAAAGGAAAGGCTGCTATTGGTAAGCACGCAATATATCAAAGTCTACACTATTTTAGAAAGATTTCCAAAAATGAACAAATCTGCTTTGTTAACTACTATTAGATGGAAAAGTGATTGTTATTAACTTCACTTTTTCCACATATACTGATTATTTTTCTTGGGCCAAATAAAATCCTCAGCTAACATCAAGTTAATGTCTAGCATTAACTGAAGAGCTCAAGGTCATGTTAACAATGTATTAAAACTCTTAGTATAGGGCAGCAGTTCCCAACCTTTTTGGCACCAGGGGCTGGTTTTGTGGAAGACAATTTTTCTGTGGTCTGGGGTTGGGGGGTGACTTTATAGCCACCAGATGCAGCTTAATTGCCACCTGCCACTCACTGATGGGGTTTTGATATGAGCCTGAAAGCAATTGATTTATTATGGTCTCTGTGCTGTCAAACTTCTCTGCTAATGATAATCTGCATTTGCAGCTGCTAGCATCACCACCTCAGCTCCACCGCAGATCAGCAGGCATTAGATTCTCATAAGGAGCATGGAACCTCGATCCCTCAGATGCACAGTTCACAGTAGGTTTGCGCTCTTATGAGAATCTAATGCTGCTGTTGATCTGACAGGAGGCAGAGCTCAGGTGGTTATGCGAGAAATGGGGAGCAGCTGTAGATACAGATGAAGCTTTGCTCCCTTGTCTGCTGCTCACCTCTTGCTTTGCGACCCAGTTCCTAATAGGCCACAGACCGGTACTCGTCTGTGGCTTGGGGTTGGGAACCCCTGGTATAGGGAATAGGATGAATTACGTGTTACATAATTAATGGCAATTTCTTTTTTTTAAAATCCTGACCTAAGGAGATGTTAATTGATTTGAGAGAGAGAGAGAGAGAGAGAAAGAGAAATGAGAAAGATACATTGATTGATTGCCTTCTGCATGTGCCCAGATCGAAGATCAAACCTCAAACCTAGGTATACGCTCCTCACTGGGAACTGAACTTGCAACATTCTGGTGTATGAAATGTCGCTCAAATCAACTGAATCACCTGGCCAGAGCAATGGCAATTTCATTCATTCATGCAACAAATATTTTGTTGGGTGCATGCATACTCTAAGCATAAGATACTATTCTAGCGAAGAAGATACATTACTGAACAAAAGAGAAAAAAAATCTCTGACCTTGTGGAACTTATATTCTACCAGAAAGATATAATGGACATAATAAATTAATGAATGATAAAGTGTCTCAGAAGACTTTAAGTATTATGGAAAAACAATAGAACAGGGTAAAGGGAGATAGAGGGATTGAAGTGCGGTGGTTGATTGCAGTTTTAAATAGGTAGCTAGGCCTTGCTCAAATGCTGTGATTTGCACAAAGACTGGAAGAGGTGAGACTATGTGGAAATAGTATTTCAGATACAAGAGATGGCCAATGCAAAGACTTCGGTAGAAATGTGTTTGGTGTGTTCACTTGAGGAACAGTGAAAAGGTCAGTTTGATGGGAAGAGTGAGGGAAAGTAGTGGTTCCTGTTATAAATTGCAATGTTTTTCCCACTTTGGCATTTGCTTTTTGCAGTTTTCTTATTCAGTATTTTTAATATAATCAAGTGTGGCCATACTTTCTCTCATGGTTTCTGAGTTCAGTATCATATTTGGAATAGCATTTCACACTTCAAAGTTATTAAAAATACATTTAGGTTTTGGTATTTATTATGGTTGCATTGACCCATTTGGAGTTTATTTTGGTTTAACTTTTATTTTTTCCCAATGGTTATCCAGTTATCATGACAGTATTAATCAAATAATCTATTTTCCCCATGTTGGAAATTTTATCTTTAATATTTGATTCCTGCATTACCATATAATTCTGATATTTATTTATTTTGATGTTATGCTATTTGTAATATGCTTTAATGAAAGTTATATTTTGTTGAACTAATATGTGAGTATATCTTGTTACTTTGTTCTGCTTAATGACTTACATTCATTATTAATATTTTAACATATATTCATTATTAATATTTATTTATAATTTAAAATAATGCCTGTTATTAATAACACTTGATTTTTGACCCACTTGTAATTTATTGTGAACACTGATATTGGGACTTATTTGTGTCAGGTTCTTTTGAGCTTTGTCTTTTCCATTTCTATATAAATGAAAGTTTAATTTTGCTTTATTTTGCCTATTTAGAAATCATACATGTTCTCTTTTATTTTAGTAACATATATAGATTTTTAGAAATCAGCTATTTTTCTTTATTCCTCAAAATCAAGAGTAGTATCATATATTTTGACTTCCTCCAATGTGGGATGAATAATTTCTCTTTACTTCCTATTCAATCCTCCATTCTTTCCCAGTTTTTTGTATTATCAGTAGGGACTTTGATAATTATTAATTTTTTTACACCATAGGTCCTATCTTTTAAAATTTATTTTAGCGTTTGTATTGTTTTACAACAACATTAACAATATGTATTTGGTCTGGAAACTGCTATCCCTCTGATCTTATCTCCTTTAACTCCCTTTGTCCATGAGGCTCTAGCCGTTAGTCTTTTTTTTTTTTTTTACTTGAACACTCCAGGTGATTCCTTACTTCAGAGCCATTACATTTGCTGTTCCTGTCGCAGGATTTCTTCCCCAGATCTTTGCATGGCTGGCTCCTTTTCATCGTCAGCTGAGATGACAGTACTCACTCAGAAAGACCTTCCATCACTTCCTTGGCTAAAATATCTCCCACCCCACTCCCTCTCTTTCCCAGGTGCTCCTTTACTCCCTGTCTCCTTACCTGATTTTATTTCCTGTGTGGACTTCTCACTGTTTAACCCAATTTTATGTTATTATTGGTGTACTGGCTTTTTGTTTACTGATTTATTTCCCTTATCTTCCCACTAGAATGTATGCCTCATGAAGGCAGATACCTTGTCTGTCTTGCTCATCATTTTATCCCCAGTGTAAAATGAAAATTTATAGCTATGACTGACACATGTTAGGCTACTAATATTTGTAAAATAAATATTTGTTGGATGAATGAATAAGAGAGCCCTTATTTTTTTTCCTAAGAATGTCTTCCTATTCTTTGAAACTGTGGAGTTTCTGGGCCTCCAACCCCAATCAGTGTGCTCTGCCTTTTGGTGTTAATACTCAGCCATGCTGTCTGGAGAATGGTGGTCATTGCTTTCTCCTTTTTCAGGACAACTAGGGACTCAAAAAGGTCAATGTAGAGCAAAGGGGCAGCACTGCCTGGGGGTAAAGTGTCCCCAGTCCCAAGGGTTAGCACACTTTCTAACAGAGTGGACCAATTCATTTATTTTGAAAACAATTGGTTTTGATGTACTGTCTTGTTAATAACTAATGTCATATGGCTGCTTTAAGAAATAAACATTTTTTCCTCTGTCTTAAGACTTGTAAGAAATTGCATATACTATGAAATCAACTGTTTTCTGGTTGATGAGTTATGAAAAATTGCCCCATATTTCTTCAGTGTAATCAAATGGCTTTCTGGAGTAAAACTGGAGTAAGGCTGGATTTGTGGATGAGGTAAATTGAAGTAAGAGTTTGAGAATTCTAAGAGATGAAATTGGTGCCAAGAATCTGAGCTAGCTGGGAGTTCTTGCTGATCACAGTGAAGCCTTTAGCCTTTAAAATGGGATGCTAAGGCATTTAGACAATTGTGTTTTTGGGCACCTCTTCAAGCCTTTAATCTAGGCAGGTCAAGACAGATACTCACACAAATACTCCACACTCCTCCCACCACCAGCTGGCTGGTGTCTCACCTGGCCAACAACCTCTCATGATATTAGCAATAGGCAGAGTTTTGAAGGTGGCAGTGAAAGAGATGTGTACGTGTGTGCGTTTGGGGTGGGGTAGGAGAGTTGGGGAAGATGGGAGGCAAGATGGTTCTTTTAGAGGGAAACTGGGTCCTTTCAGTGTGTTATTTCCTCAAGGCCATCCTGTTGCTTCATCCCTCCCTCCTTCTATCAATTCATCCATTCAATAGATTCATCAACAACTTTTTGGAGCCCCTATTGTTCTAAGCACGGAGACACAGTAGTGAACACAATAAAGTTCATGTTCTTACAGAGTTTAAATTCTAGTAAGAAGACAACAAACAAACAAACAGACAGACAAATACCTGACATTTTATTTGATGATAGAAGTCTTGAAGAAAAATAAAGTGTGGTAAAGAAAATGAGAGTGAAGATGGTGGTGGGACTTCTTTATAGAGTGTGGTCAGGAAAATTCTTTCTGGGACTGTGAAACACAGTGTTTCCTTGGGAACAGGGAAAGAATTCTCTGCCCTCTATCAACACTCATCCTCCAATCTTTGCTCACTCCCTCATTTGCCCAAATTCCTCAGGGGCCTGAAGCAGAAGAGCTCATCACATGACTTCATTCTGATCAAGAAGATGTAAGAGGAAGCCTATTGTTGACATTTCTGGAAAAATTTGGCTTCTCTGATAAAAGAGGTCATGTACAGGTGGCATTTCTCCTTGCTCCTCCTTTCCTTCCTTGCTTTAATGAAGACATGGTGGTTAAAGGGTGTCATTAATCATCTTGCAATCATGAGGCAACAGGCATGAACGTGATGGATGGGGGTTGGGCAGAATCATTGGAGCCTGGGTCTCTGGTACCGTTGTTAAACAGGCGAATCAGCTCCTGCAACCACTGTCTTCAGGCTTGTTTTATAGGTGATTTTGAGTCTCTTTACTTTCATCTGATTCAAGTCCTACAAGATATAGCACATTCCTTTCACAGATTTTGTTTACACTTGGTCTGAGAAAAGTCTGTCTTCTTAAAAATGATCCCAAAGAAGGGAGGGGAAAGGATTCTCATGATTGAGAAAATGAAAATACAGATCTGAGTTCGCAAAATTAGTCCCAAAATTCAAGAAGTGACACTTGCATCCAGTGCCATATCTTTACTACTTTAGTCATGTTTTTCCCACTCGTAATATGTGCTTGATTGTTGCCTATGTTTTTTTTTTACTTTCCCAGCAAGTATTTATTATTTGTTAAGCTATGATTCAGGATCTGAGGGTAGGATGTACCCAGGTCCTCCTTCACCTCCCTGGGAGACGGGTGGAGGACAGAGGAGACAGGGTAGAGCCAGTCCAGATCTTTTCAGGAAATGTGCCTTCTGCTCGGGCCTCCTGCCACCCAGGGAATGGGACAAGAGGGCCTTGTACACATATTGGTACCACTTGCACATAGAGACATTGCTGCCTTCAGCAGTCATTGCCTTTTCACAGGGGTGGAAGGTAGAGTAGCCTGCCAACAGTTCCTGGCCTGGTTCTGCTTGGGGAAGTGGCTGTCCAAAGGGGGCAGTCTGGTAGTTCTTGACTGGGGTCTTGATATCTTCTGCCATGTTGCTGACTCCTAGAGATGCCTGTGAAGCAGCTCACTACTCAATGTGTCTGTGATTGTCTTTGATTAGACAGTCTGTGCTCTTGAGATTGTGCCTGTCTTGCTGAGTGCTATCCTCATGTGGTACTAAATAAAGAGTGTGTACCCAGTGAATAGTTGCTGACCTAAATCAAAAGTGTCCAGAATCATTAAAGTCAAACATTGACTTTTTTCTGCTTTTCTTGACCTTTGCTGAGGTCAAGAACTTGCTATAAGTTTAAAGAAAATTTTGCAACTGAGGATATGTTTATTGATTTGGAGGTGAGGGAAAGAGAGAGAAGAGAGAGAGAAACATTGATCGGTTGCCTTTCATTCAAGTTCCGACTGGGGATTGAACCTGCACCCTGGGTATGTGCTCCGACTAGGGCTCAAACCCCAAACCTTTTGGTGTACAGGAGGAAACTCCAGCCAGCTGAACCACCCAGCCAGTGTACGGACTTGTTATCATTTTAATGAATGAAAAA
The DNA here is from genome assembly GCF_021234165.1 of Pteronotus mesoamericanus. Taxonomy (NCBI): domain Eukaryota; kingdom Metazoa; phylum Chordata; class Mammalia; order Chiroptera; family Mormoopidae; genus Pteronotus; species Pteronotus mesoamericanus. The sequence goes on along the minus strand of NW_026555085.1, from coordinate 27,199,573 downwards.
ATTTCTCAGCCACAGCTTCTGAGACAAAATTTCATCTTGTATAAGCTGGAACATCAGAAACTCTGATTTCTCTACCAGTCATGACTATTTGAGGACATTCCTTTGACTGCGAGTGAGTGAATAACAGCAGAAAATTTTGCAGATAATTCTGGGTCACAAGATCGAGTACCTACAAGTTGTTATGCAGGCTGTGCTGGAATGTCCTGCTTATTTAAAAGAATTATGTGCTTATTCATTCATTTGTCCAGCCCTGTAGACAAATACCTTTTCCCCAAGCCACAAAATTAAAAGCAGATTTACTTAGGGAGGAGGATGCAAACTGGAACACAGGCAACATTTTGTTGGGGAAGAAGGTGGGCGGGAGACCTGTTTTATTGTGAAAACATTTTGTTTTTATATCGAGGTGTTATTAATAGCAGTGTTTGGTTACAAAAAAGTTAAACACCTAGAGCAAATGGAATGCTGGTCTAAGTATAAGAGAAAGTCACAAAAATAGCTGTTTTATTTTTTTCAATAAATTACTTTTGTTAAGAAAACAACATAGTGTAAATGCTGTAATTTATGTTTTGTCATATGGCTTCAATTCCGTATCATATTAAAGTGATTATGTTAGTCTTCATTATGCTATTTATTGAATACTGGGATGTAGAGATAATTAGGTGTATGTTAATAGTTTTTTTAAATCAATAACTTGAAGGAAACAGTTCTCTAGTGTAAGCTATAATTTATTTTAACTGATCGTATAAATTTTATCTACTCATATCTTAGATTGGTTTTTAGATGTGAGCAGAGTTTTGAGGAAGTGAGAGTATATTTAACATTTGGGTAATTTGATTATGATAACAGTTTTCTATAATTTAGTCACAAGAAGTCAGTGTGTCTTTTCATAATCTTATTTTAACCAAGCTATCCACAAAGAAAAAAAACACATTTATAATAATTTGGTAACTAAAAAACCACTGAATTACTAAGAAAAGGCTTAGAGTGTAAAATTGAAGAAGGCTGACTTGACTGGAAACTACTATAAACTGTTTGCATGCTCTGCATGTTTGTTTTCCAAACATTTCAAATTAGCACATTAAAAAATTGAGAATCTGTTCTGAGACACTATAAATTGTGGAGGCAGATCAGGAATAGCCTCCCCAATATCCGCTTTCCTCCTCCCCCCGCCCCTGTCCCCAATCTGCCTCTGCTTTCTATTTTTAGTTTTCTACACCTAGGTAAGGAAAAATAAACATTTGCAGCAGAACAATGGCTATAGTATTTATTATCTTGGAAAAAAAAAAAGATGTGATCATGGAAAAGAGAAAATGTCTATAAAATTCCCAAGGATTGGTCTTTATATAAATGTTCCTTAGCTTTGGGCTCCTCATCTGAGTACAAAAGGATAATGTCTAAAACTATGAAAGATCAGCAAACAGAGTATGTCAGTTTTATTAGGTATTTTATGCTGTAGCTATTCAGAGAGTCAAGGTAATAGTTTGTCCTTGACTTATACTTAATGAAGGATAATTTAAAATCAATACCTTTATGCAGCCTATGGTTACCTGGGATATACTCTCAGCATATGCACAAAATACAAGCACTGTGTGTATGTATGTGTGTAGCAGGGAGGGGTGGAAGGAGGTTGGGGTCTGAATAGTTCCAATATCAATTTTACAGCATCTCTTTATGACTATAATTTCTTTTATGGGGTTTAGCAACTCCCAGTTGTATCAGCATAAATTTAATTTGTATCAGAACTGCAGAATCAGAAGGGAGAACAAAATCCCTGTGGATCATAAAAATTGGATATGAGGGGGTTATAATACGCCTTATGAAATACAATGTAAAATAATCCCTCTTTGTATTTTGAGAAAAATTGTGGTATTTTAGGCAGTGACCTGAAGGCACTGTCATTTTTTTTCTAAATATTTCCTTGTCATGTGAACTGACTGAGGACTGTGGTTTTTTCCCCCTGGAATTAAAAAAAAAAAACCTTTTTAAATTACAATTTTAATTTTGAGTAATGGTAGATTCACATGCGGTTGTAAGAAATAATGCAGAGAGCTCTTTTGTACCCTATGCCCATTTTCTCCCTCTGGTAACATCTTGTAAAACTCTAGCACACAATCATAACCAAGATATTGACATAGATGGAGTCATGATACAAAAGTTCCTGTCATCACCAGGATCCCTCATGCTGCCTTTTATAGCCACATTCACTGCCCTCCCGCCCTTACCTCCTCTTTGACTTCTGGTAACTACTAATCTGCACCCAATCTCTATAATTTTATCATTTCAAGAAGATTGTTCCGTGGAATCAGTATACACATTTTTCAGCTTCATTCTCCACTGGTCCCCAAATATTATTATCTGGAGGTTTATCCAAGTTGCAGCAAGTATCGAAAGTCCATATGTTTTTTACAGAGCAGTATTACATGATATAGATATACCACAGTTTGTTAAACCATTTATTCAGTGACAGATATCTGGGTTGATTCCAGTTTTTGGCTATTATGAATAAAGCTGCTATAAACATTCATGTATAGGTTTTTGTGTAAGCACGAGTCTTTATTTCTCTGGGATAAATGCCTAGGAATGCAATTGCTGGGTTGTGTAGTAATTGCATGTTTAGCTTTTTAAGAAACTGTCAATCTGCCTCCAGAGTGACTGTACCATTCTGCATTCCCACCAGCCACTAAAGGTTGATCCAGTTTATTGAATCCTTGCTAACATTTAGTATCACTATTTTTTTTTATTGGAGCCCTTTTGAAATGTGTGTATAATACCTCATTGTGATGTTAGTGTTGTGATTCCCCAATTGTTAATCATGTTGAATTTTTTTTCCATCTGCTTATAGCCATCAGTAAAGTGTCTCCTCATATCTTTAGACAGTGTTCTAATGGGATTGTTTATTTTTTTTTTTACTCGTTAGTTTTGAGAGCTGTTTTTATATTTTCAATGCTAGTCTTTTGTTGTATATGTGGTCTGCAAAGAATGGTTTGTAGCTTTCTTTTTATGTACAGTGTGTATATCAGAGTAATACTAGAATTAACATTAATTCTACACTCAGGAAGAGATTGTGTAGAATTAGTGTTATTTCTTCTTTTAATGTTTGATAAAATTTTCTAGTGGTAACATCTGTTCTAGAAATTCCTTTTTTTGACGGTTTTAAAATTATGAATTAGATTTCCTTAATAGTTACAGGATAATTATATCCATTTTGATGCATTTCATACTGGATGAGTTATGGTAGTTTTGCAGGGAAGATGGGCTCATCTCATCTAAGTTTCCAAATTTAGAAACTTGTGTGTAGAGATCTGTTTGTAGTAATTCCTATTATACTTTTGATGTCTGCAGTGTCTGTACTGATATTTCCAATTTCATTCTTGATATTGGTAATTTGTGTGTCTTCTCTCTTTTTTCTCTCTCTTTTTTTTGGTCAGTCTTGCTGGAGGTTTGTCAATTTTATACAGCTTTTCAAAGAATCAGCTCTTTTATTGATTTTCTCACTCCAATGCATATAATCTCCATGTATTTTGTGAAATTAGACAAAATAACCTAAAGAGAGTGTTTATCCATCATTCATGGTATTATGGGATAAAGATGTGGAAAGTAAAAACCCATTGGCAATTTATCCAAGTAGAACTTCATAAAGTAGTAAGGAATCACTCTAGCTATCTCCAGAAATTGGGAGATAATTTCAAGACATATGTGGCAACAAAAGGATCAAGGATCTCATAGGATTTCTTGAAAGAATATAAAACTTGACATTTTGAGCACCTCATGTACACCAGGCTCTGTGCCAGTTTATACCCATCAATTCCCTTAACTCTCCTAAAACAAAAGAACACAAAGTTGAGACAGTATCATTAGCCTCATTTCCTGAGGCTGGAGATGTTGTAACTTGACCACAGTCATGAAGCAGTACATGGCGGAGGCAGTATGGTGTTTGTGCTTCCAAAGCCTGCTCTTTTCCACGGCCCCTCTTCCATTGACTATAGTCACCAACAAGTCACCAACAACAATTGCCACCAAGTCTAGTGAATTCTCCTGCCTCTGATATTTATGATAATCACAACCATTTAGCCAAATGTAAGTGAATTGTATATATACACACGAGAGCTTTTATATATTTTTATAAGAATTACTAACTTTAAAGGATAATCAAAACTCTTATTTTCTTTTTGAGCTTATTATCATATCCTATTACAACGACATCATCACAGGTTATTATGTATGACAATATGTAGTAATAATTTTATTACATTTTACTTTTATTTGGAGTAACTCATATTATTTAAGTAAAAGAGGATATCCATTTAACAACTCTGTGCAATATATCCTGTAGATGGAAAATGACATTTTAATTTTGATTGGTATGATTTGAGATTCCTGCTGAGAAGGTTGTATAAGGTCACAGAACTACTCAGAGCTAGAAAAACAGCATAGGAAACTTCATTTCTAGCCCAATGATCCACCTGGTTAAGAGAGGACTGGCTCATGCGATTCATAAAGCATGACATTCGTCACAATAAATCTAGATAAGGAAGAAAGGGATGAAAGATAGATGTTAGGAAAAACAGTGATTTCTGTAACAAATGCCAACTAATCTTTCTTTTCAACTAAGCTTATAACATCATCTATTCATTTCTTAGAATGTAGATTTTAGAAAACATCTATAACTATACTTAATTATCTGTTGCCCTTCTTGAGATATGGAAGTTGTATTTAGAGCTCATTTGGTAAAGGCCCAAGGACATCTCCTAAGATTAGATGTCAAAGAATTAACAATTACTATTAATTATACAAGTCTCCGTGCTAATGAGTAATCTCTGTGATATAAGGTGTTGCTTTAAATTTTATTAATTTGGGTGTTCAACACTGGTATTTTATTTTTTAATTTTTATTTATTTTTTTAAATTTTGAAACCATTTATTTTTTGTGTGACATGGTTATTAACAAGTCTATATATGTTTAGGATTCCAATTAAAAGAAGTGTTTTCATGAAAGCTTTCAGGGCTCAGTTGTATGTCATATAGCGGGGAGTAGCACTGAATTTGGCATAGGACTTAATGACCTTATTTACAGCTTCCAAGAAATCTTTCTCAGTAGCAATTTTTCGCCGTGCTCTGATGGCAAACATACCAGCTTCTGTGCAGACACTGCTAATCTCAGCACCAGTGCTATTTGGACACAGTCATGCTAACAATTCAAATCTGATATCTCTTTCAACGCTCATTGAACGTGCATGAATCTTAAAAATGTGAGTCCGACCCTTTAGGTCAGGTAAGCTAAATTCAATCTTTCTATCCAGTTTCCCCGGCCTCATTAGTGCTGGGTCCAAAGTGTCAGGTCTGTTAGTGGCCATCAGCACTTTAATGTTGCCTCGAGGAGCAAACCCATCCTGCTGATTGATTAATTCCAACATTGTCCTCTGTACTTCATTGTTACCTCCAGCACCATCATCAAAACGAGCCCCTCCAATAGCATCGATTTCATCAAAGAAAATAAGGCAGGCTTTTTTAGTTCTGGCCATTTCAAAGAGCTCTCCAACCATTCGCGCCCCCTCACCAACATATTTCTGTACAAGTTCAGATCCAATAACTCGAATGAAGCAAGCATCAGTCCTGTTAGCAACTGCCCGAGCACAGAGTGTCTTGCCTGTACCTGGTGGACCAAAGAGCAGCACACCCTTGGGAGGTTCAATGCCAAGGTTAACAAATCTCTCTGGATGAAGTAGAGGCGTTTCAACTACTTCTTGAAGTTTCTCAATCTGTTCCTTACAGCCACCCACGTCACTGTATGTGACATCAGGTTTTTCCTCTACCTGCATCATGGTAACTGTTGGGTGAATCTTAGGAGGCAGTGGAATGTGAATTTGATACTTACTTCTGTCCACACCAACCCTCATCCCTTCTTCAGTGTCAGTAGGTGCTACCTGATCACTGAGGTCCACCACAAACTTGGCAAGCTGCTTCACGTTGATCATGTGCTTTGGGTCCTTCGAATCAGAATTGATTATCTTTGTACATCTCGCAACCTGCAAAGGCTGTTCACTCTGGAGTGTTTGCTTGTCTGCAGCCAAATCCCAGAGTGCTGGTGGGGCCGAGCCAGTGTCAGACTCTTTAATACCAGTGAGCTCATTAATTTTCTTGAGAAGTTGTTGAATGTCATCCTCAACCTGCTTGATCTGCCTAGAGTAAGTGCTCTGACCGTAAGTTTTCAGTAAGGCAGTGTCACCCTCATCCAGAGCTCGGATAGGTTTGTCGTCTTTCTCATCTTTGGTTTTCCGCTGATCCACACCGAGGTAATCCGGCATTTTAGAAGATCCAACCGCCTCGGCCCCGCAGTTATTGTACAGCCCAACACTGGTATTTTAACTCGGAAACTATCTTTACTTTTTCAGAATTTTTGTAATGGTTTGTAGGGATTATAATATCCTCTAAATTTTTCTGTTCTTACTCCATTGACTTAAGCCAGCAAGTGACTTTCCAATTAATACCCTTCCTTTTAATTTGCCCTTATTTCAAGTCTCTAAAAACGATCTTGAAAAATCACTCTTTTTACTTTTTCTCTTTGCCTTTATTATTAGGTTATAATAAAAACTGACTTTATTCTTACTTATTTTGTTTGCTTACTTTACCTGTGTAACTACGTAAAATATTTTGTTTTAGAGTTTTTAATTGCCAAATATTTATTGAGTACTTGCATATTTAATAATGCTTGATGAGAATTTTAGCACAGTATCCAGCACCTCATAAAGCCTCAGTAAAACTATCTTATTATTATTAAAATAGTTAGTAGCATGAGCAATAAAATAGAACTATACATCAAAGACCCTGTCCTCACGAACAGATCTTGAAATTCCGTGATGGAGGAGATGTGGCATTTCAGAAGGAACTAATGCACAAACCAAGGCTACCTCCTGATACATCTATTTCTGATGCCCTGGTGTACTTTCCTTTCACCTGCTATCCCCTTCCTTAGTATCTTACTTGAAACTGAAAACAATAGGAAGAATGCCTGTTCCAGTGTTGGCACACACCATAATTCCTGGTGCATGGGAGAATTCTAAGTCACGAACATGAACATTGACCAAGAAAACTTTGAAGATCTTTTGGCCAGTCAATATCATTCCTTGGAAGCACCCCAACTCTTTCTTGCCAAATAAGCCTTTCCTATCATCTTTATTCTAACTTCCTAAAGCCTTAGACCTAAAGGTCTTCCTCACTTTCTTCAAATATCCCCTAGTTGAAAATTTCCAATTCTAGACAGTGTTGATCTTATTCCTTTCAAAATTGCTTGAGGATGAGAGTTCTCATAGTCACTGGACACCTACTTTTCAGGGGAATGTCCTAGGATTGTTTAGACATAGAAAATAGCACAAGTATTATTCTTCAGATTGAAAATGTAAGTTAAAGCCTTCTTTTTACTGTAAGTAGTTTCTTTGTGTGTGTGGGTTTTTTGGGGGGCTTTTTTCTTTACTTCTTTTTCTTGAAGCTTTGAATGGAATGAATCATGAAGGAGAAACAGAATTTTTTTTTATTAAAAAATCAGGATTGCTTTAATGCTTTTTGCAGTAGTGTATTTTCTTGATTATTTAAAGCCACTAGGGACAACACCTAGGTAGTCTTGTGTCTACTGTTCCTTTCTTGAGTTCTCAGACTTGTGACAGCTACGTAAACAAAGTTGCCTGTTTCTCTCTGAGCCAGAGTGAGCATACTGAGCATGCCACACACCCTTCCTTTCTTTCTTTCTTCCTTCCTTCCTTCCTTCCTTCCTTCCTTCCTTCCTTCCTTCCTTCCTTCCTTCCTTCCTTCCTTTCTTCTTCTTCTTCTTCTTCTTCTTCTTCTTCTTCTTCTTCTTCTTCTTCTTCTTTTTAACACTATGGGTATTTTGAATAACTTTCTAATTTTTTTAAGCAGACATCTCCTGTATTTTCTTAGCTCCTCTGGCATTTCTTTATACAGGCTCATCTGATAAGAAAATGCAACTATTTTGTTTACCCTTTCTCTATACTGGGCCATCTAGGGCCATCTACAGAGGGTTCTAACTCATCCTTGGGGGTCTCTGAGATATGTAGACTGTTGTTCCTCAAGACTTTGTAGTTACTGTTTATGAATTTTTAGGTGGAACTGGTCTTGTTAGGAGGAGGCTTTTGGTTTCACGTTCGTTTTCTTGAAAGCAGTTCTCTTTTCTGAAACTCTTTTTTTATTTTGTAAACTTGATGCTGTTTCAGCTAAAAAACTGGCAAGACTATTAAAAGTCAAGTTGAGGAGAGCTGTTTAAGAAGTTGTAAAGTAATTGCAAACAACATTGGATAATAATTGTGATTTTTCAATTGTTCTGTATCAGTTGAATTTTTGGTGCTCCTTTCTCTCTGTAAGTGGTGGTTATATTGTTCTCAAATAAAACTTTTGTTGAGAAAAAAAGAAAATATTGGAGAGCTGGTCAAATTTCTAGTACATTTCAGGAAGAAGACCCTGGAGTCTTTCTAGAGTTCTCAGGCCATTTGGATATCACACACTGAGGATAACACTAGGTACAATTCAAATTTCATGGTACTTAAGTAGCCCAATCTATGCTTCCAAATATTCCCTAGGACAGAAGTAGATGGGACTGAGATTTTTGACTTAGATTCATTCCAAACCTCATTGCCTGGAACTTTGAAAGGAAATGGTTTTACCTTGAGGAAATGGTGTGCTTTGAGCATGAGGAAACAGCCCTTTAGTAGTGCACAGGGTTACTCTTAAGATTTCCTTAGAATCTTCTATGCCACAAAATCCCAACAATATTTACTCAACATTCACTAAGTAACCAATACTGTACTACACATTTGGTTAAAATAGGCACCATAAGGTTCTTGATCATGGGTGGCTTATAGTTCCAAAGGAGTGGGTTTTAAACTGTTTTCACTGCACATGTGGTTCTAAAGGGGAAACCCAGGGTCACCAAAAGGGTTGCCACAATTTTAGAATTGTACCTGATACATCATAAATGCTCACTAGATGCAGCTTTGTGGGCTTATAGTTCAACTAAAGAACTTCTCTTTTTTTGCTTTATGTACATGATAGGTATGTTTACATCTGTCTATATATATGAGGTCTGTCCAGAAAGTACCCAGGCATGTATTATGAAAAATAGAGACATTTATTGAAGAAGATACAAGATACAAGAAACTTTGTACATAAGATAATGACGCCTCAGTCTCTTTCAAAGTAAGCCCTTTAGACCTCACACAGTTCTCCCAGCATCATTAGCAGCTGCAGCACAAATGTTCTGTCTTCTCTGGTAGCAGAAGCTGTGGAATGAATTTTGCCACACGTTTCATGCCAAGACCCTGCATCAAAATCTTGGACACAGTAGTTTTTGGAATCCCTGGATCAGCTTTTAATTCTTGCACTGTCAGTTGTCAATCTTTGTTGATTTCAGCCTGTTCATGTTTAACATTCTCAGGTGTTCTGCTTGTTGCAGGCCTTCCAGAACATGGATCACTTTCAATAGACTCTCTACCATTTTGAAGCGTTTGTGCCACACTTTAATTTTGTGCTGCATTCATTGCACTGTCCTTGAAAATTTTCTACTTGCCCAGTCATTTCCAAATGCTCACTCAATAGCATCTACCACCCCACGACTAGTACAGTGAAGTCATCATTGTTCACACATGCACATTCCAGTCCATTCTGCTTGGCTGCCAGGTTACATCGATGTCACGCAAACCGTTCTCGTTATATTAACAATGGCTGGAATTTTTCTGGACAGACCTTGTATATCTGTATATATATCTATATCTATATTTATATCTTCCAAGTAAGATTATATTTGGTAAAAGAAGAGTCTGCTGCTAAATAAAGTTTGAAAAACTAATGGTCTCAGGTATCTTGTTTCAGTCATACTTAATATTCATATATTCATTCCATGAAGACTTTACTCAATTTTGTAATATTATAAAGTCCTACTTTTGATTAAATGACTATCTATAGAATATCAAAACACTTTAACAAATATGTATTCTTTACTGGGTTTTGGAATTGAAAGTTTCCCAATTATAGATAATAGGAGAAAAAGAGTGATATTCACCAACACTGTAAGACTGTGTTTGTTGAGCTTGTAGCAACCTTTATAGATGTTAAAAAGTCTAACATTTATTGCATGCCTGGTATTAATATAAATGATTTTAGATATTTTATGTCATTTAATCTTCACAAACACATTATGAAGTAGGTCCTATTATTATTCTATTTACAGGTGAGATAATACTTAAGACTGAAAATATTAATTAACATGACCAAAATCATATATGAGGGAGGGCCCCCAAAAAGTAGAATTATCTTCTGGAGGGTGGGATGCTTGTAATACAAACTTCCCCTGCTAAGACAGTGTCCTAGGAACCCATCTGTGTCAGTGCACCAGCTGGCATTGTTGTGAGAAGCTATGTTCAGCTTCAGTGAATTTTTTTTGAAGACTCTTTCAACACATCTGCTCATTTCATGATGGGTCATTTACGAGTGCACCTGCCCCCACTGTGCTGAGTGTTCAGCAGTTTTTGACCCCAAACCACATGACTCCCATGCCTCACTCTCCCTATTTACCGGGTCTTGCCCTGAGTAACTTTTTTTTGTTTCCCCAATGAAAAAACTCCTCAAAAGGGAACAGTTTGCCAATGTGGAAGAAGTGAAACAAAAAAAATGACAAGCATTAAAAGGCATCAAAATCAATGAGTTCAAGAACTGTTTTGAGCAGTGGAAAAACTGTCATGATAGGTGTATTGCATCAAATGGAGAGTACTTTGAAAGTGATTGAAGTTTTAATATGTAAGAACAAATACACATTTTTTTATAAATAAATTCCATTTTTTGCGTCCCCCCTCATAGTAAGAAAGTGGCAGAGATGATACACAAACACAGGCATCTGATGACAGAGCCATTAAGTGCAACTGTCCCAAGTTTATAAATCAGGAAATTGATGTACAAAATATTAGAAGTTTTGTTTTAGTTGTATAATAGATCATACAACTATTAACTGTCAGGCTGGAATTTAAAATAAAGTTGCTTGACCTCAAAACCTAGTGGTTAAAAACTACCATGCTTGTTGGAAATAGTTCAAACTTTTTAAAAGATAAATTAGTTGTTTTTGACAATTATGCAAAATGAATACTTTTTTCAAAAAGCTTATGCATATAAGCTTATGCATATATAAAACAATTTTTTTTTAGAGGACAAATATTTATTGTCATCAGAATTTTTCTTCTTTTTCTTTTTTTATTTTATTTTTTTAAATTTTATTTTAATTTATTTTTTCAAATACATTTGTCTCTGCCTCCCTATAAAACAATCTTAAAGAGCTTGAGTAGACTGATCAGGCATCATTTGTTCAACATTAATATATAATAAGAAAGATATCAGTCTAGAAGACATTTAATATTTTTTGTTAGACATACGTTCCCTAAGAATTTAATATTTTTATATTATAAAAGATATTTTAAAGAATTCCAGTTTCTGATTATGGATTGATACTCTATAGAAATACAACAGATTCTTTGTATATTGATCATATATCTTTGAAATCTTGATAAACTTACATAATAGTTCTATAATGTTCTTTGTAGATTACATATATTATTTGTTTCTTTAGGGCGAGATTTGTTAAGTTGTGTTTTTAAAGAAATTGTCAATTTTATCTACATTATCAAATTTATGGGCATAAATTTACTCTGTATTAATTATATGTTGCTATATGTTGAACAAACACAAAAAAAGTCTGGAGGCTTTGGCTAGAAATAAATGGTAATGATTTAATGGTCTTAGAGTTTGCAAACTGGAAACAAAGCTAGGCAAACACCCAGAAGTGTGTTGAAGAAAATATAAGGGAGCTCTTAAGGTAAGAAGTATGTTCTTAGCTCTAGGGTTGTTCCAGGACAGTAGCCAATCAGATGCTAGGTGTTCTGGTTGATGGATACCAGGTGTTTTAGAGAATGGTGCCAGGGGGTCTGGTGATGTCAGGTGGTCTGGATACCTGAGTCCTTCAGGAGGTAATCAGAGGGTTATCTGGAGATCTGCTGTATATGTAGTTATTGACACACAGTGAACTGATGTATCTCCTGGCAGTGATGCAGGACTGGAAAGTTCAAAGTTTAAATTTCCAGACTAGTTAAAACAAAAATAGAATCATTTCCTCATTCCCCAACCTGCTTGATTTTAGTAATTTAGCAGCTTGACTATAGCTAATCTATTTTATTTCTTCACTCTATTCTTCATATGTAATGGATTACCACCAACCTAATGACTTAAAACACAGTTTCTGAAGATTGAGTCTGGGTCCTCACTGGGTCCTGTGCTTAGGGTTTTACAAGACTGCAATCAAGTTGTGTTCTCATCAAACTGGCATCAAACTGGATTCTCATCAGAGGTTTGGCCAGGGAAGGATTTGCTTCCAAGTTTTATCAGGTTGTTGGCAGGAATCATTTCCTTATTATTAAAAGATTCATGGAAGGCTTTTTTTTTTCCCCTTGAAAGCCAGCAATAGATTTAGAGAGACTTTAGTAAGATACTTACCATACTTTATGTAATCATACCTACTTAATCATGTACATCTCATTGCCCTTGCCACTGGTTAGAAACAAGTCTTAAGTCCCGTTTGTGCTCAAGGGGTGGGGGATTATTCTAAGATGTGAACTCCAAGATGTGGGGATCATGGGGGATGCCAAAGTCACCCACCACAGTAAGATTTTCCTATTAAGGTTTTGCTATCTGTAGAATCAATGGTAATGCCACCTCTCTCATTCCAAATATTGCTAATGTGTGTGTTCTCTCTTTTTTTCCTAATCAATCTGCCTAGAGTTTTATCAATTTTATTGATCTTATCAATGAACCAGATTTTTTGTGTCATCAGTTTTCTTTATTGTTTCCCCTCCTTCCCTCCCTCCCTCCCTCCCTCCCTTCCTAACTTCCTTTCTTCCTTCTTCTTTCTCTTTCTTTCTCTCTTTATTTCTTTTTTTTCTTTCTTTCTCTCTCTTTCTCTCTCTCTTTCTTTCTTGCTTCTTTCAAGTCTGAGATAATACACTTTGTGCTCATCCCTGAGTATGGAGCCTCTGTAACTAGAAAAATGCAGTAACAACAATGGAAGAATACTTTATCAATAAAATAATAATGATCTAGTTAATAATCTAACTGTAAGTTCTCACCACATTAAATGGTAAATAAACATATTAACATTAAATATGAATAGTTAGGACAAGTAGTTAAGTAGGTTAGTATCAACAAAATTTAATCTTAGCAACAGTCTGGAAGTCTGTCCCACACTGGAAAGATGTGCTGACATCTTGGTGGAATTTAAGAGGCACTGCTTCTATCCCAGCTCTAAGTCCTATCTTAGTTCTTATGAACCAGTTTAGTAGAGAATGGAATTAGTCAGTTTCCGGTTCAGAGGCTTTGAATATTATTAGTTCTCCAAGGCAAGATGGGTTCTGGGTGAACAGGGCTGCTTTGTGTGAACTCAGACACTAAGTAAATTTTGCAGAAGGATTTGAATGATCATCTCAGCTGGTGGCATCATTGTGTCCACTTTCTTTTTGGAAGTAATTGACCAATCTGTTGGGCTATTTTCTGGTGTAAGTGATTTTTGCCAGTGAGGTGTGTAAGCCCTGTTCTGTAATGTCTGAGTTGGGTGGGTAAGCAGACAATTCTTGTCGGCCTCCTTCTCAGAGCATCTCTGGTGAAGCTCTTCCTTGTTCTCCTAGATCTTGACCCAATCTCTTAGAAGCAGTTGATGAAAGGAATCTGATTGTACTTGGGGTTTCTTAACAATGATCATTTTTCTTTTTTGTATTGTTTTGTAGCTGCCTCAAATCTCCAGAAAGATCAGATTGGCTTATTTTTTGTTCAACCAACAGCCAGAAGAAGAGATGCATAGGGTGAGGTTTTGAACAAAGAGCTTCTGTTGTCTGGGGAGCCTGTGGCCCCAGCATGTAGTATGGAAAAGCAATCTGATTCCTCAATCTGGAAGCTCCTTTGTTTTCTATTTAATCAATTTATACTTTGATCTTTATTATTTTATTTTTTTATGCTTACTTTGTATTTCATTTGATCATTCATTTTCTATTTTTCTTTTCAATTAGCAATAATCACACCTCAGATAAACTTCATTGGATACAATACTGCCACTGCACAAAGCTCATTTTCTAGTTTCTTAAGGTAAAATCTGAGGTCATTGTCTTGAGACCTTTATTCTTTTTTAATTTAGGCATTTAGTACCATAAGTTTCCCCCTTAATCCATCTTCTGTGTCCTCTCACAGATTCTGATATATAGTAGGCATCTTCCTGACCTTTCTTTTCTCAAGAATAGCCTGTAACATGAAGCTTAATAGTGCATGCACCTGACCTCAGCACAGCCCTCCCAAGTACTTCATGGCTGCCAGGCCCATAAAGGCAAACTTTTATCTAAGGTAATAGCCTAGGGTAATTTTTCAGAGACTTCCTTGACCATCTCTCTCTCCCTCTCTTTCTCTCACTCTCTCTCTCAATAAACACACACATATATATCTATATCTATATCTATCTATCTATCTTCATTCCCTAAAAGTTTACTGGAAATACATATGTATATATGTGTATATATATATATGCACACACACGCATATATATGCAGAGAGAGAGAACCAATAGGGTGCATGTGTGGATATATCCTAATAAACCAGTCCTAACTGAATCAATAGGATGTTTGTGTGTATAAAGCCTATAAATCCTGTAAATCCTAGTAGCTAGAGAATGCAAAGAACTCTTGAGTTTATGCCTATGCATCATCAGGACATTGTCACAAAATAATTTATTGAATTTACTTATAACCAGGTTGGAATAAACATCCAAATGTATTTACATATTAATATATTTACTGTGTGTTATAATAATGGCTTTATCAAATATTTATTAATATTGAATTCATGTTTTATTTTACATGATATTAATTTTGGGGGAATAACCAATAATGCCAGTTTAATTGAATCTCCATATGAAATGCCCCAAGGCACAATGTTGTTTCCTAAAAAGTTAGTGGAAATATGTATGCATTACATTAGAACATTTATAGAGATTACATTTATACGAATGAGTCATGAATATGTTGATGTGGAGCAGTTGATTGTGTTAGATCTTATGTTAAGCTACGAGGATGTCTGCTGTTGTCTAGCAAGGTAGCCTGCTGGTTAAAGTTCCTGGGTGTCCACTTTACTAAACTTTGTGTAGAGCCTCTGTTATACTCTGACTGTTTCTGCCATTTCCACATTCCTGGAATCCTGAACAAGTTTACAGCTTATGAGGAAATGTTCTTGCCTCTAGGTTAACCATGCACCTGCCCAACAGACTGGATGCTCAGGACTCCTGCTTCTATCAAACAGGTTTTCTCACTTTTCAGGTTTGAAGCTGAGGCTCTCCTTAGTAAAATTAACCCAAATATTTGTCATTGATTTGTTTCATGGATTTGATTTGATTGACATTTAGTTAGCACCTTCTATATAGCAGGCATTCTGCAAGGTGCTGGGTATTAAGAAATCAACAAGATAAGGATTATTTTCAAAGATAAGACAATGGGCCAAATATGAAATCCACATCAAAATTATGTAGAAATACATTAATAGAGAATTAAATCGATGTTGAAAGCAAGGAAATCCTGAAAATAACTAAGTACAATCACAACTTTTGTGTTGGAGGATAAACCAGCACCGTTGTTTAATAAATGTTTAAACTTTAAAGTCATTGATTTCTTAAAAGGAAGCACACACTGGAGAGAAGACCACATTGTCTTGTGTGTTCACCACACCCAGGGCCTTGTTCTGAGAACAATTTCTTTGTCCAATGCTTAATTTTGTGAAAAACAGCTGGAAGTGTTTGTATGCTCGTGGTACCATCATGCTTTTGTACCATGTGACTCCTGCTCTTTTGGGTTCATTGACTTAGTTGAAGGGATTAATCCTTGAACCAGACTGAAAGCTAAAATACTGGCCATGAGCCCATGAAGTGGCCTGTTTCTAAACTCTGCCCAATAAGGATGGTAAATATTCAGTGGTGACTGGCTCACAAAGCAAATCTCTCTTTGGAATTTTTGGAGGAAAACTTTAAAAAGAGAGCAGAAGCCAAAAGACCCATTGAAGCTTCAGCAGTCATAAGACAGTAAAAGCCTTAAAACAGATGCCCTGAGGTAGAGAAAATAGTGTTGGGAGACACAGAAATAGCAGAAGCAGAGAAAAGATTAACCCAGTCACAAGTTGGGCTGGAGTCCTTGTCACAGAAAGCAGCAGAAGTTGACTACTAAACAGGCCTCTGCAGATACCGTTGGGCTCGAGGGCTGCTGTCGGACCTCTGAGCATATTACACGTCTTGAATAAATTGTAGTTCAAGCTGCCTGGCTGAATAGTTACTAAGATACAACCTTACTTCCCTTATGTATCATTAAATCTAAAACAACTAAGATGATTTGAAAATGTCATGGTTTTTTGAGACCTAAAAAGATCAACTACTAAGGGCATCTATATATTGTAAATAAATTATATTACAGCAAATATAGCTCTATTATCATTTTTTTTAAAAAGCAACATTTAATTAGCCCTAAATGTGTCTTGTGTAAATATTCTTTCTTTAAAAAATTTTAGATCATGTTTATTCTATTACAGTTGTCTTAATTTTTCCCTCTTTGCTCCCCTTAAATATTCTTTCTATTAGCAATATTTGTGATCTGACAATATTTAGTGATGTTATTTGTGTATTTAACAAAGGCAATTGATTCATTTCAGATAACCTCTAATTCAATGGGAGTGAAAAAGTAGTGCATATGCTCCAGTTCACTTTGTAACCATTCAAATAACAAAGTGAATGGAGTAAATTAAGAAGGTTAAAAGATATTATCTAAGCTTGTTCAGTTCTGATTTTCAATAAAACAAATTCAATTTGTCTGCCTCAATATGTTTCCTGTTAATAATAAAAGAAGCATAACTAACATTGACATGGCGAATTTGGCAATACATCATGTATGTTAAGGAAATATTAATTAAGCCAAATTTTTAGAATCCTTTTCTTCTTCTTTTCAACTAATATAAATCTACTTTTTTAATATTAGATTTTTCTGCTTCTTTCTAAAAAAATCCATCTGCAGAAAACACACTCAGGAGCTCAAAAACCAATACCTAAACAAAGTCTACAGAGGCTTATTCACAAAGAAAGGGCCCACATTCCTCAGCTGTAGATTATTCTTTCTCTTTATGCAGTTTCTGAGACCCTTAGGGTGTTTTCCCTTCCTTTTCCCACAGTTTCCCTATTTAGCATTCACAGAAGGTAACTTTTCTTCATGCTAGATTAATTTCAACCTAGAAAAATTTCTCTCACTTTTACTGGGGAGGAAGGGAGATAGAAAAAGGAGTTAAACTTCAAAGCATACACTTATCATTAATGCACTTTATTTCCAGAGGAACTAATATTTTTCTGCCAAAAATGATTTAAAAATAACTGCGTTTCATGATATTTGTAAATTTATTTCTGTACTCATCACCTTTGAGTATTTCTGTATTGGAATAATGATAGCAACTAGATCTTTTCCATTGGTAAAGGTAGAGTCACAAAATACTGTTCTTTGTTCACTGATTTACATACTTTGTATTGAAATGCAACCATGAAGCAGTTTCACAACACATAGTAGCAACCAAGAGTTCAGTATACAAATAAGATTTGGGGTAACCACAAAGAATCATTGTTTAAAATATCTCATGCTTTCATTAAAGCTAAACCACACAGTTCATTCTAATTCTCCTATTCCTTTCTCTCTCTCCTATTATGTCAGGTTGTGTTGATTTTGCAGTGGGGTCAAGAGTGGAAGCAGAAGAAGACAATAGATTGTTTTGCCAGGATAAGATGGGTACTTTATAAATTGAGTATATGTTATATTTGCTTGTTTAAAAATGAACACATAGAGATACAGGATTAAAAAATGAGTAAGAGCCAGTATCATTCCCTTTATATCTGAAAAATGTAAATTAAAGTAAGATTTTCAATTCCATTAGTAACAAAATGTAAGAATAATACTAGAATATAGAGGTTTTTACTTTTATTTTTTTAAAGATTTTATTTATATATTTTTAGAGAGAGGGGAAGGGAGGGAGAAAGAGAGGTTACCTCTCCCATGTCCCCTAGTGGGGACCTGGCCCGAAACCCAGGCTTGTGCTGTGACTGGAAATTGAACCGTTGACCCTTTGGTTCACGGGCCGGCACTCAATCCACTGAGCCACACCAGCCAGGGAAGAATATAGAGGTTTTTAAATTTTAATTTAAATGTTTCTGATTCTTTCTTATGGACTTATTATTTATCCTGGCTCTTCCACGTTACTGTGTGACTCTAAGCAATTTAATTACCTATAATTTCTCTATGATTCAGTTTCTTCCTATGCAAAGTAGGGACAATAATGTCATATTTAGTTCCTCATAGGGTAGTCACATTAATTAAATGAGTTAACACTCATAAGGGTTAGCTCTTTCCCATCCCTTGTCCTCTTCTTTTTCTTCTTCGTTCTGTTTGCATTTCATCCTTATAGACTAAACAGGAGTTACTAGTTCCTGTGCATTGTGCTAATTTGTGCGTCCCAAGATGACTTCTAAGTAAAGGCACATGGTTTGCACTAGGGATAAGGTTATCTTCGGTTCTGATCGACTTTTTGTCTGTTAGAACCACGTTAGACTGATCACAAGATCTCTCTCTCATTTTTCCAAATGAACTATGAGCAAGTTATTCCTTGACCATTATTTGTACTGTGTATTCCTAGCTCATAGACCTGCATTAGTTAGTTAGGGCTGCCATAACAAAGTACCACAGAGTGGGCAGTTTGCACCAGAAATTTATTTTGTCAGTTCAGGAGGCTAGAAGTCTGAGATCAGAATGTCATCAGCGGTGGTTTCTTCTGAGGCCCCTCTCCTTGGTTTGCAGGCGGCCTGACCACCTTCTTGCTGTGTCCTCACATGGACTTTCTCCTGTGTGTGTATATCACTGGTTTTTCTTTGTACGTCCAAATTTTCTCTTATTATAAGGAGACCCATCAGATTGGATAAGGGTCTATCCATATGATCTCATTTGACTTTAATTACCTTTTCAAAGCCTGGCTATCTAGATACAGTCACATTCTGAGGAACTGGGAGTTAGATCTTCAACATACAAGTTTTGGGAGGATACAATTCAGTCCAAAACAAGGGTGGAAATCCTCCCCCTAAGTTTCTCCCATATACTCTCGTCTCATGTCTCACTGGGCAGAATTATGTTAGTGGCCTTGTTAAAACCAATCCCTAGCCAGAGAAATGGGGTAATAATTATTGGCATAGGCTATCAGGATTACCCTTAGAACTGAGAATGGGATAGCCCCTCCTTGGTTCCTGCAATGTTAAGAAGTAGATGCCACATGAATTCAAGGCCCTTCAAGCAAGGAAATAGCTGAGGGCTGTTAGGAAGGCAGGCAATTTGTATCCACGGCAGCATGGGCTTGTGGTTTATTGGTGCTTCAGACTGGTTTAAAGGGTAAGAAGCAGAGAAGACTATGGATACGCTAAGCACAAGTAGAGTCTAGAAAATAAAGCCAGACATTTGGATGCCTTTTAGGATATCAGGTTAAAGGGTGTAGTTAAGAGAGACGCTGGTATATGAGAGAGAATGGTAATGGATAACTAGAGATAAAATGAGGTAAAGAGAATTTGAAAAGGTGGCTCAAGAAATAGTTCCTTAAATCCTGAGTTTACATTACAGCTAGCATACTCAGAACCTTATTTCTTTATTTGTAAAATGGTTATGGTAAAATCAATTATTTCACAGATTTATAGAATTAAATATAATACATTAGATGACAGGAGTTATTAAACTATAAATTATTATATGAATATTAGAAGTTATTGTACTGTAAAATTACAGTATTTATTCCACTACTTTAAACAATTTTTTAAAATCCTCACCTGAGGACATATTTATGGATTTGGGGGAAGTGAAGGGGGAAGGGGGGAGGGGGAGAGAGAGAGAGAGAGAGAGAGAGAGAGAGAGAAAGGGAAACATTGATGTGAGAGAGATACATTCATTGGCTGTCTCCTGTACGTGCCCCAAAGAGGGATCGAACCTGCAACTTAGTTATGTGCTCTGACTGGGGATTGAATCCTCAACCTTTTGATATATGAGAAGACACTCTCACCAACTGAGAAACCTGACCAGGGCTTTATTCTACCACTTTTGGCTTGTTTGAGTCTAGCACAATATGGGAGGGTAATTTAGTTCAGTAAACATTTAGCAGAATTAATGTAATCTGTCATAGGTCCGATTTTTATTCATAAGGGAATAATTTGCATTGTAATGATCAGATAATATGAGATATCTGGACTAAAAAAAAAGCCCTGTTCAAAATGTTTATCTTTAGGTTTTAGTCCAGTCTGTCCTGGTGGATACCTCTCCTTGGTGAATATGTGGTTGTCACTCTGGGTACAGGGGTACGTGTGCATGTGTGCATGCAAATAATTTTGGATGAGTTTTATTGTTGAAATAAATATTATTACTAGTAAGTATTTATGGTGGAGAGATATTTTATCTGAATGTATTTAGAAATAGGGAGCTCTCCACAATGAGCCTGGCATTCTATATATTTTAAAATGTTTACTCAATTTATTAGGTTTTGCATACGAATACAGTATTCATGGGTTCCATTTTATACTTTCTTTTTCCTCTAGAAAATTAAGAGAAACAGTGATGATTTAAAAAGGGATGACATTTTGAGAATTGCCTTTATTCTAAGTTACCAGAAACTTAATATAAGTGCTAGTAGGTCCAACATGAGTGTGAAAACAATATATAATATTTAAGAGCTGTCACATAGTAGAAAGAAAATCTTATTTGGATTTAAAGAAGCAATATTATCCCATAGTGAATTTTTGTTGATATTCAGCTAATGGCAGAGAGAGACATTTCTGTTCCCCTAGATGACACTGTGCTTTCAGGTATAATGCCATACTGTGGGGGCAATTGTCTGAGCTCCTTTGCTTGCTTGTCTAGTTTTGGACAGGATGGACTGATAACATCCACTAGTCACCTGCATTTTAGTATGACTTCTTATTGTAATTATAGTTATCACATGTTGATACGATTTAATATTTTACCAGATGAATGTGTTGCTTTGCAAACCTATGGTGATGAGGTAAATTGTAGTGGCCTTTGTCCTTTAGAAAGAACAAGTTCAAATTGTGTCAAAGAGTTGTTTTGAAAAGATTTCTTTCGGGAGATTTTTACTGAAGTAATGCCAGTTTGTTGTTTTCAAAAATTTTTAAAAATTATATTTTATTGATTATGCTATTACAGTTGTCTCAATTTCCCTCCTTTGCCCACCTCCACCCAGCAGCACCCACTCCCTCAGTCAATCCCCACACAATTGTTCATGTCCAGGGGTCATGCATATAGGTTCTTTGGCTATTCCATTTCCTATATTGTACTTTACAGTCCCATGTCTATTCTGTAACTATCTATTTGTACTTCTTAATCCCCTTACCTCTTCACCTGTTCCCCTAAACTCCCTTCCCATTTGACAACCATCAAAACACTCTCTATATCCATGACTCTGTCTCTGTTCTTGTTTGCTTAGTTTGTTTTTTAGATTCAATTGTCGATAGATATGGATTTATTGCCATTTTATTTTTCACAGTTTTGACCTTCTTTTTCTTAAACAAGCCTCTTCAACATTTCAAATAATAATGGTCTGGTGATGATGAACTCTTTTAGTTTTTTCTTATCTGGGAAGCTCTTCAATTGCCCTTGATTCTAAATGATCTCTTTGCTGGGTAGAGCAGTCTTGGCTGTAGGTGCCTGCTTTTCATGACTTCGAATATTTCTTGCCAATCTTTTCTAGCCTGCAAAGCTTCTCTTGAAAAATCAGCTGACAGTCATATAGGAACTCCCCTGTAGGTAACTAACTTCTTTTCTCTTATTGCATTTAAGATTCTCTCTTTATTTTGGCATTTTAATTATGATGTGTCTTGCATACATCTTGTTAGGGACTCTCTGTGCTTCCTGGACTTGCATGTGTATTTCCTTCACCAAATTAGGGAATTTTTCTTTCATTATTTTTTCAAATAGATTTCCAATTTCTTGTTCTTTCTCTTCTCCTTCTGGCACCCCTATGATGCGAATGTTGGACTGCTTGAAGTAGTCCCAGAGGCTGCTTATACTATCCTTATCTTTTTGGATTCTTTTTTGTACTTGTTGTTCTGATTGGTTGTCTTTTGCTTCCTTATGTTCCAAATCATTGATTTGATTCTCAGCCTTATCCACTCTACTGCTGCTTCTCCTGTAAATCATTCTTCATGTCAATTAATGTATCCTTTGTTTCTGGCTGGATATTCTTTATGCTGTTGAGGTCCTCAATAAATTCCTTGAGCATCCTTATATACAGTATTTTGAACTCTGCATCCGATAGATTGCTTTTCTTCATTTGTTTGGTCCTTTTTCTGGAGTTTTGACCTGTTCCTTCACTGGGGCCATGTTTCTTTGTCTCCTCATCTTGGCAGCCTCCCAGTGTTTGTTTTTATATATTAGGTAGAGCTGCTTTGACTCTGTGTGTTGGTAGCATGGTCTAATATAATAGGTGTCCTGTAGGGTCCAGTGGCACAGCCTCACCTATCACCCATGCTGGGTACTTGAGGTGTGCCCTTCATGTGGGCTGAGTACACCTTCCTCTTGTAGTTGAGCCTTGATTGCTGTTGGCAGGTCAATGGGAGGGATTTACCCAGGCCAGTCAGCTGCAAAGACTGGCTGTGACCACTTACCACCAACGTCTGCACTCTGTGGAGGATCAACTGTGTAGGGGCAGAGTGGTAGTGGACAGTTGTGGTCTGTAGCTGTCCGCTGGGTGCACAGGCACTGGAGTTTCCCAGGTGGTGCAGGCCAAGGTCAGCCCCAACTTGTGTTCTTCCTGGGACCATCCTTCATGATCTATAAAGCAATCTGAGATGGCTGCTGCTTATTCTGGGCTTGGAGATTCCCAAGTGTAGCCAAGCTGTGAATCTAGGCTGGCTGCTCCTAGTACTGGGCCTGGGGCCACTTATCAAGAAGTATGGGAACTGGGTACTAACTGAGGTTAGCTGTTGCTTGTTTGGTAGGATATTTAGGAAGGTGTGAAGTATGTACCAAGATCAGCCATTTATATGGAAAAGTCATGGTTAACAGTTTGGGTGGGTCTGTAAGTTGGATGGGACAGAGCTTCAGGGGATCTCCAGGGCAGGGCAAGCAGTGTTAGCCAGGTTTATGAAGTCTCAGATATGGAACCCGCCTGCCAGCTCTGTGGGGCGAGGGCTCAGAAAAGAGACAATGGCCTCTGCCTTCCTTTCTGTCTGGGGGAAAGCTGTTCCCTAGCTCTCGTCTTGATGCCAGACACTTCAGTTCCTCCCTGTATGCCACTGATGCTTTTCAAGCTGTTGTTATCCCAATGCTGGAGCCCAGAAATAGTGAGTCTGAGAATCCATGGGTTCTTTAAGAGGACCTGTTTCGGACTACAGAAGTTTCTTCCACTAACTCTATCCCTGCTGGTGTTTGCAGCCAGAAGATATGGGGAGTTACCTTTCTGGCACTGGAACCCTGGGCCAGGGGCCAGGTGTTGGGCTGGGACTCCTCACTCCTGAGATATTCCTCCCAAATTTTTATCCACCACACTGGGATCTGGGAGCAGGCTGTCCCACATTTCTGCTCCCCCACCAGCCTGGATGGATGTGGTTTCTTTAAACTGTAGTTGTAAGACTTCCATTCAATGTGATTTCTGACTCTCTGAGTGATGATTGTTCTATATTTTAGTTGTAATTTTGATGTGGTTGTGTGAGGAGACGAGCCATATTTACCTAGGCCACCATCATGACTGGAGTTTGCTACTCTATTTGATACTGCTTTTCTGAAGAAATTACTTCACAGAAGAGTGAATGAAATCTAGAGAAGAAGGAAAAGTTTGTCCTTATATGAATGTCTGCTTTCAGTACCATAGTCAATCTAACGTAGGAAATAAAGGGTTGTAAACAGTGAAAAGTATGTCCTCTGCAAGTAGAGCACAGTGTATTGGGAGTACCTGGTTACCATCCTAAGCTCAGATTCAAACTGTTTTCCTATAACACTGGCACACAGGTCATAGGCAATTTAAACTAATTTACATCCACTTCTTTATTTCCAGTATAAACTTTTAATTTGCAAATAGTATTCTATATTCTATACCATTTCATTGAAAAAAACTACATGTATGCACATATATAGAAATATAGTTATAAAGAGAGACAATTGAAGTTAATAGTGATTGCTCTGGTTTATGAGATTATCATTAATACCATTTGGGTTCAGTTGCAGGTAACAAAAGGAAATTTACAAGACTGATATACATTTACAAAATTATTATAGAAGCTAGAGAAGCAGGCTCTTGATTGAGCTCCCAGAAACAACTCCCTGATTTGCCAGGTTAGCCACTTTGTCTGCCTCCAGGACCAGGTCAACTCAGCTGAGGTCCATACCAGCAACATGATACAGCCACTAAGCCAGGGGACAGACGTTGTTATCTCTTACCACTGCAGGAGAAACACTAACACCAGCAGGACTGTGCTTGACCGCAGAAAGTGGAAATGCAGGCACAACCTCTTTCTATCCTCCAAATTTGTGAAGGCACATCTGCTTGGTGGAAGCTAAGGATAAATAGGGACGCTGAGCTCAATAAGTCTTTTGGTTCTTTCAGCTCCCGTCATTCAACATAGTAGAGGGCAGCTACAGGGATTGGAATGGAGTTGTGAACCAGTATATGATAGTGGACCCAAAGGCTGATTTCAATTTCATCCTTTGTAATTTGATATTTTCTAAGTTTTTCAGCATTGAGATAGGAAAAAGTAATAAAATTTTATATTAGGAAGTTTTAATGTTATTATACAGGTTTAACAACCATCACTTTGTCAGCTACTTGCTTGGTTCTCAACTGAAAAAGAATTTTTTCATACTTTTTCTCCTGCAAAGTGAGATCCAATTCCAAATAGGGTTTCTGTGTTCATATAAAATTATAGAACATATTTAAACTTGCATGAACTGCAAAACAAAAAAAATGCATATAAAAGGTAAATAGGACTTAAGATACCTAGAATGAGGAAAAAAGGGCATATATATATAGAAAAAAAGAATATAACTATTTTTCATCTTGACGCAATGACACACAATTTTACCTTGTTGGCCACATTAACAAAAAAAATACCTTCTCCATAACTTCCTTATGAGGGCAGAGAAAATGTGTCTAGAAAGTGAATCTTCTCAAGTCAATCACTTAAGACTCTACCTGTCAAACATAGCAGATTTAGCTTGGTGATGCTTATGACGCTGTCTACCAAAAGGGAGCAGCCTGAACATAAAAATAGTTTTGTGCCTTAGGGAGAAATGCTGTTTCTTTCCTTGTGATATGCATCTGCAGACTCATCTCTGTCCAGAATTCCAATTCAGTTTGATTGTACTGCTTTCTATTCTGTTTGTTTTAGATGTCTGCTGAGTTCCTACTCATGTGCAATGTGGCACAAAAACTCAACAGTGGGAAGTTAAGGTCTCTGATTCTTTGAAAACTTTTTCTGGGAGAGGTGAGTTGAGACACCCACATTTATATAATGAGAAAAACTGCAAATGACTGAAAGTCATAGCAGGTCTTCAGATAGAAAATAATTTCATGGCAGATTGCTCCTGCATTAACTAGAGCAACATATTCCAAGCCTGGCAAATTAAACAAAAATCAGCTTCAAATTAAAAAAAAAATTCACTTCGAGAATTTGATTCAGTAATTTGATGCATGACTGAGGACTCTGTATTTTTAAAAAATCTTCTGAGGAGCTTCTGATAATCATCTAGATATTAGCCACTGGACAAGAGGAGGCAAAGAGGACCTGCTGTAATCTGCCTTAACACACTGACATCATACACATTTCTGTTAATACCAGTCACTGGGAAAATTTGAAAAGGCACAGTTTTATTGGCAGTATAAAGAAATGACATCAACCATGTATTTATTCTCCCTCCAATTTCTCCTCCCATATGCAAGCATTCACCCCCGAGGAGGCTGGGACTGACTGTGGATGCTATGCTAAGGCCCTTCTTCAACTGTTATCTGGTGGCATTGGATGTCTAGAGGAAAGGGATGGACATGCCAAAAACACTAGTTTCTCCTTAATAGAGCTCAGGATTCGTAGTGACTCCTTCCCTTAGTTCTATTTACCAAAGCCTGTCTGTGCCTGTCTGTGCCTGATTGAGCCATCTTCCCCAAGGCTGTTACATCACAAGTAGGAGCTCAGTTTTTATTGGGGCATGTGCTCCATGAGCTACTCAAAAAGCACATGTTTTTAGTTGAGGGATGGGGGCAAACAGTCGTTTTTCTGTGGATATTAACCATTTCTCAATCCCTAACAGCATTCTTTCCATGGTGTCTACTCTGAACAAGTCCTATTTAATTAGAGGGAGGTGAGAAAAAGAAGGGTCAATAGGACCAGAAAACCTGCAGTGCTTTAAAAAAGGGATAAAAAGCTGATCCTTTGATTATCTTGCTCAATACTTTTCATTCCTTCTTCATTGTCCTCAGAATAAATCACAAACTGTGGAAACATGACATATAAAGGCCATCAATATCATGACTACACCAGAGATGATATTAAACATTCTGTTTTCCTAGATTTCTGGGTCCTTATAGTTTTTTGGGGGTGGGAATGGGGAACATGTAACTAGTGCTAGTCAATAAGCTGTGGGTATAAGTGGTGTGTATCACCTATAGGTTGAAATATTCAAGACATTCAGATGCTTCTTTCCCTGCTAGGTTGACCAGGAGATCTGGATATTCTGGCTGTTACAGCTATGAGACGGTGGGTCTCCTTCATCCTAGATCCCTAAGTAGCTGTGCGCATGTCAGCTCTACTAACTTGCCTCCAACTTACATTGGTTATATATCTTGAGTGAGAGATAATTATTGTGTCAAATCACTATTTTGGCACTTACTTGTTAATTGATTATAACCTAGATAATCCTGACTAATATGTAGAACCTGCCTACACTTCTCACTTCATCTTTTGCTGCTATTTTCTTTACATTTGAGGCTGCACAGACAAACTGAATTTCAGGTTCTTTGAACATGCCTACCTCTGATCCTTTGTACATACTGTTCTTTTTCTAGATTGTTTTTTCAGTTCTTTATTTGTCTAACTTCTCATCCTCCTTTTCTCAGTCAGGGCATCATTTCCTCTAGGAAACTTTTTTTGACCTCAAAAAGTTTCATCATACACAGTAGGTTCAATGTAGAATGAGATGCATTTTCTAATTAGGTGTCCTTTCTATAGCTACTTGAATTTCCCCTGTACTTATCACACCATGAAGTAATTCCCTCCTTAGTTATCCTTGTGTTCCTTTGGGCTGTAAAAAAGTGTAGATAGACACCATATCTGTATTGACTACCATTGTATTCCTAACATAAAGAATAGTATTATCCACATGGTAAGTTTCAATAAAGATTTGTTGAATATTTATTGAGAACAGAAGGTATGTACTCTAGAAACTTCAAAAGGAAAATATCATTTTTGGCTGATTACGCATTATGATTTTATACCAGCCAATTCTGGAACAATGGCCAACATTTATTACATAAAATTACATGAAATCATGTATGTCACTTGTTTCTCTGTAGACATAGAAAAGTTAGATTAAAAATAAAAATATGTGTTTGATGTAATTAAAATATATTTGTTGAATAAATGATTGAATGAACAGACTCACCAAGGCTGAGTTTGGGGGACGAGGGCAAGAGGCAGACTGAGGGAAATGGCAAGGCAGCAATTGGAAGGTTGCTGAAAATTTGCCTTCAGGACACGCAGATGATGTTCTCTATCTCTGCTCTACTGACTGTTTGATTGCTGAGCTTCCTGCATTCTTCTGATGTTGCTCTTTCCCTGTTGGCTTGCCATAATTTATCAGAGATGTGTTAGCGTCTATTTCCAAAGATTAAAAAATCCAACTGGCTCCTGAATCCTAAGTGGCAAATGTTTACTATAAGCCAGATGAAGACAGGCTGTTCCCTTAGCAGTATTTTGCTTCTAAGAGGAAAATTAGTCTAAAATTTGATTGCTATAATGTAAAAGAAACATTAGTGCATATCTGTCTGCTTCATTTTGAAGTATCCTTTGCACTCCAAGTAATTTTCTTAAAATGGGAGCAGTCTGTTCCAGATTAGAAAAGTCGAAAGAAGGCATCATACATAGTATATTTTTTCTATTATTTTGGCTATTTTTTTTCTGGGTCTAGCAGTCCAAGAACACCATTTTCCTCTGCCAAGTGATGTTACCATAAAAAGAGGGGTCATTTCTGAATGTGCTCCATGGTTAAAATGTACCCTCTATATTTTAATGAAAGTTGTTTACCCTGAAATCTTGTTCCAGCTAGCAAGCTGATTCAAATGCTGAAAGCAGATGAGTTGATTTAAAAAAAAAAATCAAATAAAATACCAATTTCCCACTTTCACCTTCATTTTAATCCTATTCTATAATGGTTTCTTTCTCATATTTAAACCTTTATTGGGCTCAAGTAAGAGGCAGTCAGATAATAAGAAAAGAAATTAAAGAGAAATGCAATGGATGGATGTTTTTTAGAAGCTCAGAAAAAGCTGAGTGTATCTATTGCCATTTGCTTGAGACTACTAGGGAGTTATAGTGCAGAATACTGAATCCAAGCCTCGGGATTTTTCTAGACATCAGCATCAGTAGCCAGAGGGTTTGCTCTTCATCAAGACAATCTTTACCCTTCACAAGCTTGGTCCTGAATAAATAGAAAGCACTGATTAAGAGAAGTGAGGATGGGGAATATTTTTGATGTTCCTTAGGTTTCAAATAGTACCTTCAGGCATTTGTTATTTGCACCTCTCTCAGCAGAGAGCCCCAAGGGTATCTCTTCAGAAATGCTCTGTGGTCTGCCTTTAGTAATAAGCCCTGTGGGTAAGTGAAACTGGAAGATAAAGCTTCTTCTCTGCCTCTGAGGAGTGTATGAATGATTAGAGAGAGAACACCTAGAAAATACAAACACAATTAGAAAGTAGCAGAGGGACATGGGCAAGATAATCTGGTATAAAAGAAGGTCTATGGAATAAAAAATCATATATTGTGGAAAGAGCATAGCACAATGTTTTTGAAATCATTTAGAATTCATTAATTCATAATTTAGAATTAATTAACTGCTAATTTAAAATGAATTCATTTCCAGACTCAGCATTTTCTAGACCCTTTAAAAATCAAAGTCAGGTATTTTAATAATAATAGTAATAATATACATTATTATTAAAATAACATACCAGCCAACTGCAGAGTGCCTTAAATGCATTACCCACTTAATCTTCCTAACAACTTATAAAACTGGTACTATATACAAACTAATATATACATATCCACGTAAATGAATGTTTGTATATTTTGTTTCATGTACCAACCTAAAGAGTCTGAATAAACATTTTTCTATTATAAGTCCTCACTGAATCTTGTAGGTAGGTTCTCTGACTGTAAACAAAATGATTTATAACAAAACTAATTTTATCATAGGTTAACTGATATAAACAAGACGTGAGTTTTTACGGCATCTCATCAATGTTATAATGAAATGACACTGGACAAAACTATGTTATTCAAGGACCTGCTGTAGAACCCAGGTTTTCTTGTACCTAATTTTAATAAAAACTAGTAGTAACGTTTGTAAAGAAAAATTATAATTGTTACTATATAATAATATAAATATAAATGTACAATAAAAGCTGACATTTACATAGTTGTCAGGCATTCTTCTAACGTGTGTGTGTGTGTGTAGTCATATAACACAATTCCAGAAGGTCTATACTGATCATGAAGATCACCAACAACAACCCGCAGTGCTTTTTATTAACTTTGGGAACATTTAACATAATTAAACTTTTTTTTTTTTAGAACTGCTTAATTACTGGCATTTGTGTATTGGGTCACCTTAATGGTGGGGAAAAAACCCCTAAATTATCATTTATCAGCAATATGTCTCCTTATTGGCCCAGCAAATCAACAATAACAACAATTTAGAACCTCAGCACTGCTCCCATGAAATATTTATTCCACAGTGTCATATTGTCTTCCTTGAAAGATCAGGTTTTCCTAATATTTTATCACCAGTAACTATTTTTTAAATTTCCAGTCATAAGTTCCTTTTATTAAAAGATTATATATTTGTGTAACAATATTTCTTTAAACAAGAGATTGAGAAACCAAGGAGGAATACATTTAATATCAAAGCCATGTGTAAGTTTTGTAGTCAGAGACACTGTGGTAGATGGAAAAATTGAAAGAACCCACCAGCCAAGGAGTGTAGGCTGGAAAATGTGAGGAACAAGACTCTCCCCAATGGCCCCCAGAAAGAATGCAGGTCTGAGGATTCCCTTTGGACTCTGAATTCCAAATCTGTAAGGTAAGGAATTTGTGTTGTTAAGCAAAACAGAATCAGAATCATAGATACAGAGAACATTTTGATAGTTGTCAGGTGGGAGGGGGTCGGGGGGCTTGGCAAAAAAGGCAAAGGGATTATGAATTACAGGTTGGTGGTTATAGAGTAGTCATGGGGATGCAAAGTACAGCATAGGGAAGAGAAGAACATATATGCATGACACATGGACATGGATGACGATGTGGGGATTGCCTGTTGAGGGGCGGCTGGGTGAAGGAAGGCAAACGGGGAAAATTGGGACAACTCTAATAGCATAAACAACAAAATATGATTTAAAAATTAAAAAAATTGTGTTGTCTTTAGCTTCTAAGTTTGTGGTAATTAAGTCGTTACAACAGCAATGGGAAACTGATAAAAATACTAAATGGGATAATTATCATTTGCTTTAAATCTAGTCTCTCCTTTTGATTACTTTGACTAAAATATGTCCATGATACTAAGATGCATATTTTCTCCATTTAGCATCTTAGAAGTAGTAATGCATCTTAAAATCAATAACATTTCACAATTGCAGTCAGGCAACAAAGGAAGTGACTTTGTTACCTCCTCTTTTGGGAAACTAAAAGCACTATCAATACAACTTACAGAACAAATGTCAACTATTTGAAAGAAAATGCCAAAGAATATAGTTAAGCTCTATTAAAATATTGTTATTTTGAAATAATTTCAGACTTTCAGAAAAATGGAAGAAAGAATTCCCATGTAAGTTTGATCCTGATTCCACAAAGGTTAACATTTTACCACATTTGCTTTATCAGTCCATTTCTATGTAATAATATACATTGGTTTTTGTTTTTTTGTCCCCACCGCCTTGAATGATTTGAGAGTAAAATGCAGATGTAAAGACATGGTGCCCTTTAACTCAATGATACTTCAATGTGTATATCATAAAAAAAGGTCATTTCTTACACAAACACAGTATAGCTACCAAAAGGAGTCAATTAACATTGATAAACTACTCTATTTTACTCTACCACTACCATTGCCCTGGACATGAGAAATTACATTGCCCAATTACAGGAACTTAAAAGGACCAAAAGTCATCAGCATTGGATCATAGCAACACAAATCATTCTGTATTTGGCTAACATGTCTTCAGAACAATAAAGTATGTATTGTTTTGAACGCTGGTTCTCATTTACAGGTGATCTAGAAAAGAATGTTAGTGACTACTTTGGCAGCTGAAGTGAATGAGGAATTATTGCTTCCTTCCTTTTTTGGTTCTTTTGAGTTCTCAGGAGGTACAGCAGTAAAATCAACACCAGATGGCTTGAAAGGAGATTACATTGATTTGAAAAATTTTGCCCTACTTCTAAAAAAATTTAATGTGGCTCAAAAAAATTTCCAGAGAAGAAACTTTTAATTGTTCTGGGTATAAGTCTCCCTAGGGGGCAAATGTCATTTCCATTGATTTACAAAGCAAATCCCTTGGTTTACTGGTTTATAGATGTTGCTTGGCCCTTTCATGACAAGGCCGTCTGACTTCAATTGCTATGGCAGGGACCCATTTTAATCCTGCTCTAAAGCATCTAGAAAATAGACATTTTTGGAATAAAAGCATCCAAGATATGTTCTAGGTTATCCTCTAATTTCTTAGAGAAGTCAGGATAAAGATGTGCCGGGCCCATTAGTAGTTTAATAGCTTGCATTGTTGAAAGGGAGCAACAACACACTGAAAGAGATGAAGAGAATGAACTAACATTTTTGAGAAATTTGCTAAGCTTTCCACTCTGACAGAACCAATCTATTTATCTCATGTTTGCTTTCTGATGTATGCCCCCAAATTATGTATGATAAAAATCTATGTCTCCCAAGCAGGGACAGCTATATAACTTGCAGAGCCCCAAGCAAATTAAAAATGCAAGCTCCTTGTTCAAAAACCAGAAAAAAAAAGTTTTTCCTTTTTTCCCAAGGTTTTTTCCTCTATCTGTCATAGTCTTTTGACGTACGCTGTCTACAGATCCTGCAGCATGTTTGAGGGGATAACTAGGAGCTCCTTGGGCCATGTTCTCTGAGGTTTATCCGTGTGAATTAGTTCATCAAAAGACAATATACTTGAACTGAGCTTCCCCCTTTTAAGATTTTAGGACACACCCTCACCCTGTATAAGCAATACCATTTTGAAGAAATTTCTCTGGATTTCCCACAACTGTAATTGAAGATAGTGCTCATTGTGTTAATAAAGCTTATGGCTTTCAATCAACTCTTCTTTAGCACAAATACAGGGGCTGCTGATTGATTGTAAGTTTAAATATTCTTTAAACAAACATTCATTTTGCAGTTAATCTGTGGAAGGCATGCTTTTCACTTCAGAGGACATGACATTAAACAAAAAAGATACAAATCTTTGCTTTCATGGGGTTTCCATTCTAACAGGAGAAAGCAGAAAGTGAAAATAAGTGAGTTAAAAAAATTAGATGGTAATATATGTCTTGGAGACAAAGAATGAAGAGAAATAAGGACAGTTGAGGTGGCTGCATGGCGGCAGGGGATGAGGGTTTAATTTAAAATGGGGTGACTGGGAAAGGCTTACTTGCAGGGATGTCCAACCTTTTGGCATCTCGGCACCACACTGGAAGAAGAGAAGTTGTCTTGGGCCACACATTAAATATGTTGTTACACATAATCACACACACACAAAATCTCATAACATTTTTAAGTAAATTTACAATTTTGTTTTGGGCTGCATTCATAGCCATTCTGAGCTTCATGCAGCCTGTGGGCCTCAGCTTGGACACCAAGACGACATTTTAAATAAACACTTGAAAAAAGTGAAGAAGGTAGCTAAGAAGGTACCTGGAGAACAGCAAGTGCAGAGCCTGGTGTTGTCCAGGAACTGCAGCAGGACAGTGTTTTTGGAAGAGAAGAAGCAAGGATGAGAGAAGTTTCAGTAGATGCTGAAGTTGGAGGGATCGCGAACTTCCATTGCTCAAGGTGTTGACGTGTTAACTAACTAAACCAACATTAAACTAACTAAATTAATATTAGTTTAACTCCCTAAAGTAGCTAACTACTGTTAGTGCCCTTTTAAGGAGAGTCGTATAAAAGGTTCACCGTCAGATGAATACTTGGACCTGATGGGTCCTTATGAGATCTCATGATCCTTGGTTGCTGTGAAGGTACATTTTACTTACTGGGCAGGTGTCTCCAATTTCCAAACAAGTAGGGGAGAAACAGTGAAAAATCAAATTCAGTTTCTCCTTATTGAAATGTAGACTTCATGAACACAAAGAGTTTTACATTTTCTGTTTACTGCTCTGTCTCCAGGAACTAGAAGTGTGAAAAATAAGTATTTGCTGCAAAATGAGTATTTGTTGACAGACTGATCATTTAAGCTTTCAATCATTCAGTATCCCCTCTAGCCTTGCTCAGGTTGAGTTAACTGAAAATCATCAACTTGTACAGAGTTCTTTTTAACTTGCCATTTGTGGCAAGTTGATATTTGTGGTAGTGATATTAATAGGCCTTTATGATCATGAAAATATTTTAAAGAATGAAGGCCGTTAGTTAAACTATAAATTGAACACTCAAAATACTATATTTTTGGGAGTAGTTATCTCTTTTTTCAGTTTTCTGCATGTCCCAATTCCTCAGTTCTCTGTTCAAATCTCATTTTGTCTATTTAAATGTATATTTCCTGACTACCTTATCTAAATTTGCCTCCCTTCCTCTTTCGTGTTATTTCCTATTTCCTTTAATTTTTAAAAATTTAATTTTTATTGTATTGTATTTTTTTCATTACCATTTAGTCCCCTTATACCCTGTCCCCCAACCTCATTTTTTTCATGTGGGTTATGAGTTGAATTATGTCCCCACAAAAATCTATATTGAAACCCTAACCACTAGTACCTCAGATTGTGACCTTACTTGTAAGTATGCTCTTTAGAGATATAGCTGAGTTAACATGAGATGATTAGGATAGGTCCTAGTCCAATATGACTGGTGTCCTTATAAAAAGGGGAACTTTGGACACAGGTATAGATAGGCATAGAGGGAAGTGTACGTGAGGAGACACAGGGAGAATGCCACGTGAGGATGGAGGATTGGAGTGGTACACCGACAAGCCAAGAAATGCCAAGGATTGCTAGTAAATCACTAGAAACTAGGAAAAAGCAAGAAACATTCTTCTACTGGTTTCAGAGGAAGCATGGTCCCACAGGACCTTGATTGTGGATTTCTAGCCTCCAGAACAGTAAGACAATAAATTTCTGTTGCTGTAAGTCACCTATTGGTAGTATTTTGTTGCAGTAGCTCTAGGAAACAAATATTATACCACCTGGCAAATGATATACCATTAAATTGTTTAACTTCTGCAGGCCTTTACCAGACTCTAACTTCCATAAAGAAGAGGACGTGATCTATTTTGTTTACTATGGTACCCAAAGTACTTAGAACAGTGCCTGGCACTCAAATATTTGCTGAAAGAATGTGGGGATGAAATGTTTTATCCCCTCTCCCCTTTTTTTCTTTACTACGATTTGTTTTTTCTAAAGATATATCTAGCCCTAACTGCTGTGGCTCAGGGGATTGAGCACCGGCCTGTGAACCAAAGGGTCACTGGTTCAATTGCCAGTGTAGGGCACATGCCTAGGTTACAGGGCACGGCCAGAGTAAGGGGTGCACGAGATGCAACCACACATTGATGTTTCTCTCCCTCTTTCTTTCTCCCTTCCCTTGTCTAAAAATAAATAAATAAAATCTTAAAAAAAAAAAAGATACATCTAATTCCAGGGTTAATGAAATAGATAAAAATTTTAGTAATTGTAAAAGTATAATGGAAAATTTCCCTTTATATTCTATTATGGTTCCCTCAAAAACAAAATAAAACAAACAAACAAAAAACCTCTTGTGGCAGGAACAAATTCTCTGGTAGAGAGAGTCTTAAACATCTTTGAGCATGTCCAGGAAGGAGCTATGTCCAGAGCTGGAGACATTGTGTGCCCAGGGGACCCTGTAGGGTTTTTAGGATTAGGTTATTCTGTGTGTGTGTCAGCCTCTGGCCTGTGATTGTGTAACTCAAAGAAAATGACAGCAAGTCCTGGACAGATTGCTCCATTTCCTTCCCCTTTGCCGCTACTGACCTCTGCTGTCTCAAAGCAGCACCTCTGCTCGCTTCTGATTTCCAACCTGAAAACATTCACCAAATCTCATCACTCTGGAAAATAAAAATACGCATGGGCCTCAAAGGCCACAGTGACTTGTGCTATTTATCTCCTAAAATGGCTTCTCAGGTTTGGAAGTTCATCTGTGAGAACAGCACGCAGGTCACATGTCTTCTGTCAGCGTTGCTGAGAGGCAGATGTTGACTGTCTGTGCTCAAAAGAGAAAAGGAAACTTGATGCAGCTTCCGCCTTCTCTTGACCACCGGATGTGCCTCCTGCAGCAACTTGCTGCAAACTCTAGTTATTGAGGTCACGCTATGACTTTTTCTCTTAAACATAAAAGAATGTATCCACAGTTCCATTAATTCTCACCCTCATCTAATTCAACCACCTCTTCTGGCCAACTCCTGAGACGAAAAAAATTTGTCTCTTCGTTTAGATGAACAATCTAAATGACTCATGAATAAAACATTTTAAAGATTAATGATCTTAGTGAAGTCCTTCTGATAACGTAGTAGCATGACAGACTAAAATAGAATAAAAGTGAAGAATGTGTTCATGCATAAATATCCCTGCTAATTTGTGAATTTTGGAAAGTCCCATATGTCATGAATCATTAGCCTGTTTTATCTTGATGTTATACAATCATTTCAAAAATAAGACTGTGTAGATGTTGCCACCTACTGTTTGCCTGGAAATATACTATGATAATTCACTTTATATAACAACGCTCTTCCCTCCAAGTGCATTTTTTTTCCCTGCAGTAACCATCTTTATCTCAACTCCTTCTTTTAAAATAATTTATTCACTTACACTTATTAATTACTTCATCTCTAAGGTCATTATAAGGAATTCTTCCACTGATCTATTGAAAAATCCTGAAGAAGTAACCTAATTTTTCTTAAATCTTCCCTAGTATTTTGAAATCATTTTCAGATTTGAAAAGTACACAGTATGTGTAATTTTTAATGTTCAAAACCCCATTTTAAAAACACATTAGTCTCTAATCAAATTTAAGGAAATTAATATTAATAGATTGCTTTTAGTTTTAATATTCAAATTCAAGATATTTATAAGAAAATATCTGCTTTCTTTCTTGTAAATACATTTAGTTGTCAGTAGTTGAGTGTCAAAAATATTTTTTCTTTTTAAAAATAGGATAAAATACCAATTATTTTACTTACCAATTGGTCTTTTGAGTTGTTTACTTTCTAGTCCTGTGATGTGTATGTAGCACTATTTTAAGTATGCCGTTGATTCAAATCAGAAATACAGTAAAATTTGTAAAATCTTTGAAACTATATTTCAAGCTAATTTAAATGCCCTGAGATAATCTAGGATCTGTAGAAAAATAACTATGACTAGACTCAATAATCATCATTATTAAAATCTGTGAACTATTGTACAGTTTATAAATTCCTTTGTATATTAGTAAATTTGATACTACTCACAATACTATGAGGTAATTAGTTCAGTAATCATTTCCTACCACCGATAAAGAAAAAGAAATCAAGGTACAGGTTGACTATTATGTGGCCAAAATTACTCTAAATACAGTTCTCTTAACTCCAAAGTTTATTTACTTTTTAAATTTTTATGAGTTAGTTTAATTAATTTACATACTTGACTCTTTTTTAACTTTTGCTTTGAGTGAATAATTTTAAAGTGTTTTAAAAAGCAAGCTATTCACTTGTAAATATTTGGGCAGTTCTCTAGTACCTGAAATGGACTGAAATGCTAATTCTTATCCCATGATGCAGACCTGGGCAAGCAGGTCCCAAAATGTTGCTTTTTCTAAGTACTATATACTGAATACTTGTTTTAGAAAAGAGCACGTCCTTTAAAATGATAAAAAGTACTACATTTTATTGCTATTACTATTTCTATTGCTGCTAACAAATTATCACAAACTTGGAGGCTTAAAATTGCACGAAGATATGACATCGCAGCTTCTGTAGGTCAGATGTCCTGGCATGATGTCAGCAAGTTCTGTGCTCGAGGCATCACAAGGTGCTGGCTAGGCTGAGCTGTTTATTTTTTTTTAATTGAATGTATTGAAATGACGCTGGTTTACAAAATTACACAGTTTTCAGGTGCACAGTTCCACAACACATCATCCTGTATGAAGACTCTGGGGAAAGATCCACTTCAAAACTTATTCAGGTTGTGGGCAGAATTCAGTTCCTTTTTGCTGTAAGACCCATGTTCCTATTTCTTTGCTAACAGTTGACTGAAGGCCATTATCAGCTTCCAACACCACTTGCATTCCGTAGCTCCTCCACTTTCAAAGCCAGTAATGGAAAAACACTCCCCCTTGCTAAACCGTCTCATGCTTTCAATCTTACTTCCTTGTCTCTGACCTCTAGACACAGGTTGAAAGGATCCAGGTGGTTAGGTCATGCACTCCTGAATGATTTCTTTATGTTCAGGATAACTCATTTTGGACCTTAATGACAACAGAAGATTCTTTCACAGCAACACCTAGATTAGTCTTTGACTCAATAACTGGAGAAGGTGTGTGTACACCAAGGTCTAGGAATTTTGGGCCTTTTGTAAAGTTCAGCTGACTGTGCTTGTCACTTGTGTAGCTACAAGCATTTTCTAATTTGGCCTCTAGTCTCCAGTTTCTACACTGATACTCCCATAAATTCACATTACAAAGTGGGCACCTAAATTCATCTTTCTAAAGCACAGTTCTGATTAAATTTAAAATCAGAACTTAAATCGATAACAAAACAACAAATGCTTTGAGGGCCTCTTCTAGCATATAAGTAAGATCTTGGAAAATCAAGATCTGTACCACCAGCTTCTCTCTACCTTCTCTCCCTCATCATTTAATTGAGAAATTGCCATTTGTCTTGTGAACACCGAACTCAGTGCTTTTACTTCCCCCCCTGTGCCTTATATTCATTTTTACAAGTGCAAATCCCAAATGTTATTTCAAGGATGGATTCTGACACTAACTCCCCCTTTAAAAGCTTTTGCTCTATTTTATTCCAATCTGTATCTCCAATGTAGTTAGCACTCCACCTTGGGTTAAGGTAATTAATAAATTGCCTCCTTGCTTCTAAACGACGGATTCCTCTAAGCCAGATTGAGATTTGGCTCACCTTTGTCTCTCTGCCTCACCCAGGAGTACCATGTAGAGATTTTATGTTTCAAAATATTTGTTGCACCATTAACTAAAAATCAAAATAGAAATCAGCATGTACCAAGAGTTCATAGATCTTTACCGTGAATGCTTGATGACATTTCCACATCTTTTTCAGTTCAGGTTGATAGTCTGTGTTCTCTCTTTTGTGGCTACTATTTTTCAAGATTATTGACTCCAGAGCTGCTGCTTTCAGTTAGAGGAAATTCTTCAATGCTTAGCTAATACTAAATGATCAACTCATTTAGGTTTTCTTCTATGATAAATGTTTTTTATCTCCTGGAGAAAAATGTTTTCTGTTTAAATTTAAGAAGACTTTCAAGAGTTAGAGCCAGACTTAGTCTTCTATCTTATTTTCCCATTCACAGAGTTAACCTTTTTCTAATATCAGGTGCATTTCTCTACAAGTCATTCCTTGACTAGTGGACTCTGCTGTATGAGTCATGTGTGACTCAATAATTATTTTGGATTTTTAATGAGTTACCATTTATTTAAACAGCTTTCAGAAACATGGTTAGTCATTGTGAGATTCAGCTTGTACATGTCCAGTTAGTGACTAGTTAAAAATAAGAACAGAACAGATATTTACTTGGTAACTTTCCAAATTTTCAAAAGACTTTGGCATTAAATACCTAATTTTATTTTGTGATGCATGTGTCTCAGTGGTTGTGAAAAACAGTACCTTATCTTATAGACACCTCTAGGTTTTATGACATACCGGAATAAGTCATTTTGGAAATCTAAAAAAAAAAGAAGACTGGCTTAGAAATTCATCTGTAAGGAAAAATGCAAAAAAAAAAATGATTCAAGAAACTTTTGCAGTAACAATAAAGAAAGATTTGCCTCAATAGATATCTGAAGTTACTTTAAATTTGTGGCAAATAATAAGTAGTGTAACAATAAAAAATTTGGCAACAAACTGAAGTATGAAATTCAGAAACAGACCATTTATTTTTGGAAATTTAGTTTATACAAAAGATGGCCTTTAATTAAGTGGGGAAAATTATTAAGTAAATGATATTAGGCCAGAGATTACTAGTTGGCTTGCTCTTCTCTGTTGCCGTAGTAATAGAAGTCATCGTTTCCAGCTGGGAGTATGGCTGTCCACAATAAGGACAATACTTCCCAGCCTCCCTTACAGCAAGTTTGCTCTGGGATTAATTGCTGATCAATGGGATGTAAACATGAAGGTTGTGCTGTGCTCTTAAAATGGAGGGCGTGGCTGCCATTGTCCTTCGTCCTTCCAGCTGGCTGAAACATGGACACAATAACTGCTGTCCTAGAACAGTCTTGGCTGATGTAGAAAAGCCTTCATTGTGTTAATATGATAGAAGGAACAGGATCCCTGACCTTCACTACAAGTCCTGGCTTGACTGTCTTTACATTTTATTTTTGGAGGAAAATAAAATTCTATTTTGTTTAAGCTTCTATTATTTTGGATTTTCTGTTGGCCTAGATGAATGCCATTCTAGCTGAACCAGATGTAAGACTTGATTACGCATTTAAAAAATAAATTTAAAGTTAAAAAAAGTAAAAAGAAAAGAAATAAAAAAGAAACCACCTTATTAAAAACTATTTAAAGAGAGAGTAAGAATTCCCAAACCCAAGGCATGTATTATTATTATTTTTTTAATCCTCACCCAAGGATATGTTTAGTCCTTACCAAGGATTTTAGAGAGAGAGGAAGGAAGAGAGGAAGGGAGACAGAGAGAAACATCGATTGGTTGGTTCCTTCATGTACCTGGATTGGGGGATTGAGGGATTGAACCCACTAGGCCTGACTGGACTCTAATCCACAACATCTTGGTATACAGGGAATGCTTCAAGTAACTGAGCCACTTGGCCAGGGACCAAGGCATATATATTTGAGCTTAGTTTTCATCTCTCTGCTGTAAATGTAATAATTCTTTAAAGGGATGTCTATTTATTTTTGCAGGATAATGATGTTGGTTCCCAAGGTCATTTGGAAGTCTCTTGATTAGGACCTGGAATGTATTTTCCTATAAAAATTAAGTTGTGACTATGGCCAGTGTGGCTCAGTTGGTTGGAGTATCATCCCATACACCAAAAGGAAAGGTTGCAAGTTCTATTCCTGGTCAGGGCATATACCTGGATTATGGGTTTGATCACCTATCTGGGTGTACAAAAGGCAAAAAATGTTCCTCTCTCACATTGCTGTTTCTCTCTCTTTCACCTTTCTCTCTCTCTAAAAAGCAATGAAAAAAAAATGTTCTCAGGTTAGGATTAAAAAAATAACAAAAAAAAAAAAAAAAGAAATGAAGTTGTGGATGATGGTTGAGTTCCCTATGAGCCAATGCTGCAGAGGACAGTGGTTGGTTCTGATGAACATGTAAGACTTTGAATTAGAATATTGATAGTAGTATACCCTATTTTTCTAATATAACCACATGGTTAAGTTATCCTGTGTGTTTATATTATTGTAAATACAAATGCTATTTATTGCTCAGCAAAATATAACTTATTTTATTGCTACCCTTTGTTTTCTTTGGGGTTAATTTCAGTTTATTTCCTTCACTTACTTGTCCTTCTTTGTACTAGTCATTAATTTGACCTTAAGCTCTCGATTAATTGTCAGACTGTCTTCTTTATACATTCCAACCCACCAGGTATTCTTACAAGTCGTGTTATTTTGAAGAATGTTTCCTAAATCTTCAGAACTACTTCCATCCGGGAACTTTCTTCACCTTGCCCATGAGTAGGATCCCATTACTTGAACTACATGATTTTTTATTTTTTCATTTCCTTTCATTGTGGTGGAGCACATCCTGTACTGCTAGCTAGTCTCCTACAAAAGAAGGGTGATAAAGAAGCAAGCTGTGTTTTTTTGTATCTTAGGGTATCATCCTGATAATTTGACTGGGTAGATAATTTTAGATTGCCTTTCCTCAGAATTACAAAACCATTGCTTTTTTTTTTTTTTTTTAAACTATTAACAGGTTTGCTTTTGAGAAGTCCAAGTCACTCTGACTCTTAATCCTTAGTAACTATTTTCATTTTCTACTGCTATGTACCAAATTACCACAAAGGTAGAGACTTAAAACAATACTTAATTAATTGTCTTACAGTTCTATAAGTCAGGAGTCAGACTGGGTTCTGTTGGACTCTGCTTTTAGGGTCTCACAACACCCAAACCAATGTGTCAGCCAGGCTAGGCCCTCACATGAAAGTTTTGGGGAAGAATCTACTTCTGAGGTCTTTCAGATTTTTGGCCATATTTGACTTTTATTTGTAGGACTTTTATTTTCTTGCTAGTCATCAGCTGGGGTCGATGCATGTTGCTTATTATGTGGTCTCCTATATTTTCAAGCCAGCAGCAGTGCACTGAATCCTGGTGCTTTCCATCATCCATCTTTCCCTTCTGCCACCAGTCACATAAAATGCTCTGCTTTTAAAGGGCTGATGGGATTAGATTAAACCCACATGGATAATCTCAGTATTTTAAAATCTGTAATTTGGGATTTTAATCGCATTAGCAAAATCCCTTCACAGTAGTACATAAATTAGTGCTCAATTGAGTAACAAGAGGATGGAAATCTTGGGAAACCCATCTTTAGAATTCTGTCTACCACAGTAATCATTTGTACTTTGCAAGGATCCCTCCCTCTCCTGGAAATTCTGAGACACCCCTTCAATGCTTGGTTAAGGAATACTCTCCTCACCCTATTACTGGTCATCTGCCAGTTCAAACTCACTACTGCCAGAGCCAATTTCCATCACAAATTCCATGGAGAGTGACTAAGAGTGTGGAAGGCCTGGCCATTTGTAAATTGAGGAATTCTGAGTTGGGTAATTCGTTTTTGACATACATATTTATTGACTGTTTCGTTTTACAAACATAAAATTCAAAGTGACATGAACTCTTAAATGCTAGATCATATCTCAGGCTGACTAAAATAAGTAAGAAATAATAAATATGTAACTGAAAGCTTACTCTTTTATGGAAATTCAGGTTAAAATGTGAATATGACTCAATTAAAAATTATACAAGCATACATAATAAATTAGCTCACAGGCTGTATTCTTACAACTATTCTGTTGGCATAAAATCATAGTTAACACTGTCCCATTTATTATATTTCTAAGTATGACATAAGTAAGCAAGGCATTATTGTTGCTAGATGGGGGCTGGGCCCAGAGCGGGTGTGCCTTGAGCCTGGCAGTAGTATGTGGGTTTTGGCTTTGTGTAGGAAAGATTTCACAACACAAGTCCAGGTGATTTTGAGAGTATATTTATTAAAGCTAGAAGGACTTAGAAAAAAGCAACAAGAGAGAGAAAGTCAGAGAGAAAGGGGACCTTGAGAACTGGTTTTAAGATTAATCCTGGGACAAGCTGTCACAGCTCACTGCTCCCTTGGTTATAAGTCTTGTTGGGTCCCTTAGAGTTTAGAAGAAAGATAGCAGACATACAAGGCCTGTCTGTACTTTAGCAAGAGTGAACTGTGCATCCTTTGCCTTGAGGTCTTTTACCTTTCTTTGGTCATCTGGAATCCTAAGGGAGGTCACAGGTGAGGGCCTTTTTTTAAAAAAAAATTTATTGTTTATGCTAATAGAGTTGTCTCACTATTCCCCCTTGCCCCATTCTACCCAGCCCATCCTCCACTTCCATAATCAGCCCCCTCACTGTTGTCCATGTCCATGCATCCTTCATGTATGTTCTTTGACTAATCCCTTCACCTTCTTTCAGTGGGTCCCCACCTCTCAGGGGAGGGTCTTAACAGAATATTTATTGGTTTTTCAGATGTGTCCTTCAATATGCTGATTTATCAAAATGTGTGTAGAGAGAGATCATGGGTTAATTTGTGGTTAGTTTCATTTTTAAAGAATGTTAACAAGAATGTCATTGAATAGGGACTGGGACCAAGGCTGTTCTGTTCCAGGATGGTCTGGAATGTGTAAACCATTTGCTCCTAAGTGTCTTTGGTTAGGGAAGATAAAACCTTGTGATTCCTTTGCTGACTATAAATTGTTCAAATCATTTGGTCTTAATTATTTTGTCTCAGTTTCCTTTATTCCACTTGTCAAGGAATTTCCCTAGCTTCTTACTATCCTGACTCATTATTACAATTAAAGTATAAGGCATTCAAAGTTCTTTATATTAAACAAATCTCATTATATTAGCTAAATCAAGATGTGAATCTGAAAAGGTCTCTTACATGTTTGAGAGGCAGCAATGTTTTAATCAACTAAGAAAATCTTTCAACTCAAAAGGCTGAATGAGCATGAGAGAATATAAGAGGCAAAGGAGATTAACACCAGTATGTTAAAGGTTGAGAGCTGAGTTAACATCACTGTAAGAAACATGCTTGATGAAGAACAAATTAATGCTATTTGGCACAATCAAGCTGATACAGGTCAGGGCCAGAATTTGGCAGGCAAGTAACTTTTTAAAAAAATTTATTTAATCTTTATTATATATTTTTTCCATTATCATTTATTCCCCTCAGTAATTCTGATTCTCAATGCATAGTTCTAATCCATGCCAAAAAAGGATAGTATTAAATCCTTTTATTTCTCAAGTGATATTTATTTATTTAAAAACATTTGAGTTTATCGGGGTGACATTGGTTAATAAAATTATTGAGGTTTCGAGTATACTATTGTATAATACCTCACCTGTATATAGTATTGTGTGTTCATCATCCAGAGTCAAGTTTTCTTTCATAAACATTTATCCCCTGTTCTACCTTTCCCCCAACCCCGTTTCCCTCTGGTAATCATATACAGTTGTCTGTACATGAGGTTTTAATCAATTTAACCAAGGATGTAAAAGACCTGTACTTGGAAAATTATAAGAAACTGAAGAAAGAAATTGAAGAAGATAAA
Source organism: Pteronotus mesoamericanus (assembly GCF_021234165.1). Taxonomy (NCBI): domain Eukaryota; kingdom Metazoa; phylum Chordata; class Mammalia; order Chiroptera; family Mormoopidae; genus Pteronotus; species Pteronotus mesoamericanus. The sequence goes on along the minus strand of NW_026555085.1, from coordinate 27,154,962 downwards.
AATTAGTGGAAGCATATACTGGGTTCATGGATAGGAAGAATTAACATCATTAAAAAGTCCATACTACCCAAAGCAATTCCTATCAAGACACCAATGGCATATTACACAGAACTAGAACAAATATTCCAAAAATTTATAGGTAACCACAAAAGACCCCAAATAGCCACAGCAATCTTGAGAAAGGAGCACAAAGTTGGAGGAATCACACCACCTGATATAAAACTATACTATAAAGCCATAGCAATCAAAACAGCATTGTACTGGCATAAAACCAGACATATAGATCAATGGATCAGAATAGTCTAGAAATAAACCCACAGTTTTATGGTCAATTAATATTTGACAAAGGAGGCAAGAACATACAATGAGGCAAAGACAATCTATTTAATAGATGGTGTTGGAAAAATTGGACAGATATGTGCAAAAAATTAAACTAGACTACCTTCTTATATCATACATAAGAATAAACTAAAAGCGGATTACAGACTTAAATGTGAAACTCGAAACCATAAAAATCCTAGAAGAAAACACTGGTGGTAAAATCTTGAACATTTCTCATAGCAATATTTTTTCTGCTATATCTCCTAGAACAAGGGAAACAAAAGAAAATATAAACAAACAAGACTATATCAAACTAAAAGGGTTTTGCATAGCAAAGGAAACCATCAACAAAATGAAAAGAAAATCCAATGAATGGGAGAACATACTTGGCAAGGATACAGCTGATAAGAGGTTACTTTCCAAAATTTATAAAGAATTTACACAACTCAACACACACACACACACACACACACAAAGATAAAATAAAATAAAGTAAAACCCCCAGCAATCAAGTGATATTTTAAAAATCTGATTACCAAACTTTCCTATATAAAATAATATTTCAATGTCTCTAGATCTTACTAAGAGCAATTTTCTGTTTTGCAGTTCTTGGCCACTGACATTGAAGTTCAATTTCTTTAGTGAATTAAAAAATACATATATACATATCTGTAAGGGTCTAATATTTTTTCTTTGACATAAAACATAGCTATTTTCTGTTTACTTCTTGTCACACACATCATGTTTATCAAATAATAAGATATGCCATGACTATTTCAAATGCTCTTTTATTTTTAAAATTTTTTTATTGTTGTTCAATACAGATGTCGCCATTCCCCACCCGCATTATTCCCACTGCCCACCTTCCACTTTCAATTCTCTCCCCACCACTGTTGCCTTTGCCCATGGGTCTTTTATACATGATTCTTGACTTGACTTTTCCCCTTCTCTCCTGCATTATCCCCTCCCTTCTCCCCTCTGGTCACTGTCAGTTTGTTCTTTATTTCTATGTTTCTGGTTCTATTTTGGTCACTTGTTTTATTGATTACGTTCCACTTATATGTGAGATCATATGGTGTTTGACTTTCACCACCTCTTATTTCACTTAGCACAATGCTCTCCAGTTCCATCTATGCTGTCTTGAAGGACAGGAGTTCCTTCTTTCTTTCTGCTGTGTAGTATTCCATTGTGTAAAGGTACCACAGTTTTTTGATTCACTCATTTACTGATGGGCACTAAGGCTGTTTCCGTCACTTGACTATTGTAAATGATGCAGCAATGAACACTGGGGTGCATAGGTTCTTTTGAATTGGTGATTCAGGATTCTTAGGGTTTAATCCCAGCAGTGGAGTTGCTGGGTCAAAGGCAGTTTCATTTTCAGTTTTTTGAAGAAATCCCATACTTTTTCACAGTGGCTGCACAGTCTGCATCCCCATCAACAGTGGACTAGGGCTCCCTTTTCTCCACCCTCTCACCAGCACTTGTTGTTTGTTGATTTGTTTATGATGGCCACTCTGACTGGTGTGAAGTGGTATCTTATTGTGGTTTTAATTTGCATCTCTCTGATGTTTAGTGATGCTGAGCATCCTTTCATATGTCTGTGGGCCCTCTATATGTTCTCCTGGGAGAATTGTCTGTTCAGGTCCTTTGCTCACTTTTTAATTGGATTGTTTGTCATCCTGGTGTGGAGTCATGTGAGTTCTTTATATATTTTGGAGATGAAACCCTTGTCTGAGGTATCTTTGGCAAATATATTTTCCCATATGATTGGTTCCTTTTTCGTTTTGTTGATGTTTTCTTTGGCCGTGCAGAAGCTTTTTAATTTGATGTAGTCCCATTTATTTGTTCTTTTCTTTATGTCCCTTGCTCTAGGGGCATATCGGTGAAAATATTGGTGCACGAAATATCTGAAATTTTCCTGCTATGTTCTCTTCTAGGACTTTTATGGTGTCATGACTTATATTTAAGACTTTTATACATCTTGAGTTTATTTCTGTGTACGGTGTAAGTTGGTGGTCGAGCTTCATTTTTTTGCACGTAGCTGTCCAGATCTCCCAACACCATTTGTTGAAGAGGCTATTTTTACTCCATTTTATGCTTCTGCTCCCTCTGTCAAATATTAATTGACCATAGAGACATGGGTTTATTTCTGGGCTCTGTATTTTGTTCTATTGGTCTATGTGTCTGTTCTTATGATAGTACCAGACTGTTTTGGTTACAGTGGCCTTGTAATATAGTTTGATATCAGGTATTGTGATCTCCCTTACTTTGTTTTTCTTTCTCAAAATAGCTGGGGCTATTTGGGGTCATTTATGGTTCTATATACATTTTTGAAATGTTTGTTCTATATCTGTGAAATATGTCATTGGTATTTTAATAAGGATTGCATTGAATCTATAGATCATTTTGGGTAGTATGGACATTTTGATGATGTTAATTCTTCCAATCCATGACATAGTATATGCTTCCATTTATTTGTGTCTCCCTTAATTTCTTTCTTTAGTGTTCTGCAGTTTTCTGAGTACAGGTCTTTTACTTCCTTGGTTAGGTTTAGTCCTAGGTACTTCCTTTTTCTTTTTCTTGTTGCTATAGCATGGGATTTTTTTCCTGATTTGTGTTTCTGATATTTCATTGTTGATGTACAAAAATGCCTTTGATTCCTGAATATTGACTTTGTATCTCACTGTATTGCCAAATTCATTGATTAGGTCAAGTAGTTTTTTTTGTGGAATTTATAGGGTTTTCTATGTACATTATCATGTCATCTACAAATAATGACAGCATTACTTCCTCTTTTCCAATTTGGGTGACTTTTATTTCTTTTTCTTGTCTGATCTCTGTGGCTAGAACTTCCAAAACTATGTTGAATAGAAGTGGTGAAAGTGGACACCCTTGTCTTGTTCCTGTTCTTACTGGGAGAACTTTTAGTTTTGCCCATTGAGTATAATGCTGGCTGTAGGTTTCTTGTATATGGCCTTTATTATGTTGAGGTATGCTCCCTCTACTCCCACTTTGCTGTTTTGATCATAAATATGTGCTATACCTTATCAAATGCTTTTTTTGCATCTATTGATATGATCATGTGGTTTTTGTCTTTCTTTTTGTTTATTTGATGTATTATGTTTATTGATTTGAGAATATTGTGCCATCCTTGTGTCCCTGGGATGACTCTCACTTGATCATGGTGTATGATCTTTGATGTGTTGCTGGGTGTGGTTTGCCAGTCAATACTTTGTTGAGGATTTTAGTGTCATGTTCATAAGCGATATTGGCCTGTAGCTTTTTTCTTTGTTGTGTCTTTGTCTGGTTTTGGGATTAGGATGAGGCTGGCCTCATAAAAAAGTTTGGGAGTCTTCCCTATTCTTGGATTTTTTGGAATAGTTTGAGAAGGACAGGGGTTAGCTCTTCCTTATAGGTTTTGTAAAATTCTCCTGTGAAACCATCCCGTCCAGGGCTTTTGTATGCTGGGAGTTTTTTGATTACTGCTTCAATTTCACCAGCTGTTATTGGTATGTTAAGGCTTTCTGCTTTTTCTTGATTCAGTTTTGGAAGATTATATGTTTCTAGAAATTTGTCCATTTCACCGAGGTTTTCAAAGTTCTTGGCATATAGTTATTCATAGTAATTTCTTACAATCCTTTGTATTTCTGTGGTGTCAGTTGTAATTTCTCCTCTTTCATTTCTGATTTTATTTATTTGGGTTCTCTCTTTTTTTTCTTAATGAGTCTGGTTAAAGGCTTGTCAATTTTGCTTATCTTTTCAAAGAACCCCCTCCTGGATTTATTTATCCTTTCAGTCTTTATGTCATTCACTTCTGCTCTGATCTTGACTATTTCATTGCTTCTACTTTCTCTGGGCTTTGTTTGTTGTTGTTCTTCCAGTTCTTGCAGAGGAAAGGTTAGGTTGTTTATTTGAAATGTTTCTATCTTTTTAAAGTAGGCCTGTATTGCTATGAACTTCCTTCTCAGGACGCCTTTGCTGGGTCCCATAGGTTTTGGACTGTTGTGTGTTCATTTTCATTTGTTTCTAGAAACTTTTTGATTTCTCCCTTGATCTCATTATTAACCCATTCATTGTTTGATAGCATGCTATTCAATCTCCAGGAGATTGAATGTTTTTGAGTTTTTTCCTTGAGATTGGTTTCTAGTTTCAAACTCTTGTGGTCTAAGAAAATGCTTGATATGATTTCAATTTTCTTGGATTTGTTGATCAAATCCTCTTTTAACTATTTAAAATAATCTGCTATGTGCCAATAGAGAAATACTAAAATTTTTATTTTAAAAAATGCTATTTCTAGCATTCCTAGGACTGAACTAATTCTATAGTTATATAAACGAGTGTTAATAGTTGCAGTTCTTAGTGACTAAAATCAATTCTGATTGATGTAAGCAGGAAATTAACTTGTAAACACATTGGGCATCTTGCAGAGTCATCAGGGGAGTTGAAGCTGTCTTCAGGAAATGGAGACTAACAAACTGAACTATAGCTGAAATCATGGCACAGGCCTGGCCCTACAAGGGCATTCCACCACTGAGCACTGGGTGATGTAGCCTGTTCCCCAACATAACCCATGGACACCAGACTGCCACTTCTGCTTTTGGAAACTGGGTCTTTTAGCCACTGCTCTCACCTCCAAAATGAAATCTTCACCCTCCCTGCTCTTTCGCACAAATAGTTTTTGATTGGTTGCTCTGTCTGGCTGAGCAGAGGACAAATACCTGTTCCTAGATTAAGTGTCCACAGATTGACTGCAGGTGTTAGAAATGTAAGAATGACATTTTCAGCTTGTGTAGTGAGAGTCATTCTATTGCTTCCTCCAAGACTCTTAGGATAGGCATTTCCCCTCACTCCCAAACATAAGAAGGGGTTTGGATGCTGGGCAGTAAACAAAATAAAACCAAAGAAAATGGCACCAACAACCATAATAAGGGATTATGAGTAAACAGTGCTCATAATAAATATAATTGAATTGATAAAGCAAGCAGCAAACTCAATATTTGCACTTTTAATGTGCACTGACAATAAAATTTAAAATGACTCAGTTTTCATCATTTTTCTAAAAATTACATTTCTATGTGGGATCTAGCTTCATGTTTTGAGATATCTTGGGTGTCTCCTTTTTCTTTTGGGTTCTTGAAAAATAATTGGGCAACAGAGAGGGCCTGAAGAGGAGATAGTTGCTATCCGAAGGCTCTACCCTCCCCCCATTATCTCTGTCATGGTGATATAATGGTACCCAGAATGCAGCCTTATTTATTGTTCTGAGATAATTTTGAACTTACAGAAGAGTTTCAATACCAGTAGAGCTCCAGTATGCTTCTCTCCAAGCTTACTCTTATGTTAACATCTTACATAATCATAGACCATTTATCAAAATTAAGAAATTAATCTTAGCACAACACCATTAATTAGTTTTTCCACTAATGTTCTTTTTTCTGTTTTAAATCCCACATTGCATTTAAAAATTCTGTTATTTTTTAAAATTACTATTATTTTAGACACTCTACACTCAGAAACTTTGCAGTTCTTACCTGGGCTAATCACTAAGATAGGTACTTAGCTGGAATTACTTTATGAAGTCAAATTCCTATTATAACAATTACAGCAAGGGAAGAGAGGACACACATACAACTTGAATATCACAAGGAGTATAAATAAGTGAGTGAGTGTCCTTTTCTTTAATATTTTGCAGAATCAGAATATTAAAGTTAGATGGAACCTGAGAGATCATCTTGCCTCAAACCTCATTTTGCATGTGAGGGAAGTGAGATCAAGAAAATTAGGTGATTTGCCCTTACGGAGCAAATTTTCATTTAGAACTCACGTTGCACTGCAGCACCTGTTCTCTCTGTGGTCTCCCAGAAACCCCAGATCCTATGAGGAGGCTGTGTGGTCAAAATTATTTTTATAATAAGAAGAAGACATTATTTGCCTTTTTTGCTTTCATTTTCACAAGAATGTACAGTGGAATTTTCCGGAGCCGGTATATCATTTGGTTTTACAAAAGCAGATATGAAATTCTAGTGGTTTTCTATTTCTAGATAGTAAAAATACTTTGTAAAAATTTAAATGGCATCAAGCTGCTATTACATTTTTTTATAATTAAAAAATGTAGGTATTTTTCTTTAAAAATATGTTATTTATGTTAACATGTGCTATGTTTATTATAATTCTATTTTATTTTTATTTTTTATTTTTTAAAGATTTTATTTATTTATTTTTAGAGAGAGGGGGATGGAGGGAGAAGGAGAGGGAGGAAACATCAATGTGTAGTTGCCTCTCACACGCCCCCCACTGGGGACCTGGCCTGCAACCCAGGCATGTGCCTCAACTGGGAACCAAACTGGTGATGCTTTGCTTTGCAGTCTGGAGCTCAGTCCACTGAGCCACACCAGTCAGGGCTTATTATTCTATTTTAAAACATGGTAAATATTGATATAACTCACATAAATAAAAGGTTTGGGGGCTCTCAATAATTTTTAAGCCCAGTAATTAGAATGATGTCATCAATAAGAGGAGGACATACAGGCAATACCTACATCGAATCTGTTAAATTAATGATGTGTCATCCTTTCTTTTCCTAAATATAGCTCTGGCTGTTTTGGAATATATTTAATTCATTACATATGAGTACAAACTCCTTATATGCCTCGGAACTCAGAATTTCATGCTTTCATAGTCATGATTGATTTTATTTAACTTTATGAAGTTTGTGCTAAATACATGAATGCTTGTAGATAGGTGCCAATAACTGAAATGTTAAATTAAAGTGACTTGAATTACATTTTTATTTTGTTAATTCTGCATAGTTATCATGTACCTTTTTCAAGGAGTTACATTGTTTTCTACATGATGCTTTATTAATTTGAAGGGGCAAATGACAGAAGAAATTCTCCTCCCAGAGCAAATAAAAAGGATGAGAAAGAAAAAAAACTCCAAAACAAAAACAACTTTTCATGTTCTCTACCAATATGTATTTCTGCTTATCCATGAATTCAGTGATTCTCTACTCAGCCCCACCAAAGCTTTATTATATATATTTTTTAAATCGTGGGTTTGAAATCTCAATCCTGTAAACAGATCTACTGTTTCCTTAGAAAATGAGCTGTTTCCAGGTAGAACTGGGGAGGTGGGTGCTGGGTGAGTGGAGGGGACATACAGGAGCTTTTGTTATTAGCAGTTCCAGAAATACTAGGAGAGGCCAAATGTTACTCTTCACAATTTTTTTGCCATATTCTCTTTGATAAGGGATGTAAGTCGCAGTCTTCTGGTTGTCTTTGGCACAACTGAATACATATGAAAGAGAAACAAACCCATGAAGCCTCTAGAACAAGCATATATCTGGAGAAAGACTATGTGGAAGTATCCTTTTCTCACTGTTGTCATGGCCTTAAACCACAATTTTGTGATTGATAGAGGTGGTGAGGAAGAGTATTCTTTTACTTTTTTTAAAAAGTGTATTTTATTGATTGTTATTACAGTTGTCCCATTTTTTCCCTCTCCGTTATCTCTCTCCATCTTGCACGCCCCTCCACCAACATTCTCCTCCCCCTCAGTTCATGTCCATGGGTCGTACATATAAGCTCTTTGCCTTCTTCCTTTCCTATACTATTCTTAATTTCCCCTTGTCTATTTCGTACTTACTATTTATGCTTCTTATTCCCTGTACCTTTTCCCCTGTTCTCCCCACTCCCCCCACCCCACAGATAACCCTCCATGTGATCTCCATTTCTGTGATTTCCTTCCTGTTCTAGTTGTGTGTTTAGTTTCTTTTTTTGTTTTTTTTTAGGTTCAGTTGTTGACAGTTGTTTGTTGTCATTTTACTGTTCATAGTTTTGATCTTCTTTTTCTTAGGTAAGTCCTAAGAAAACATTTTGTATAACATTTCATATAATAAGGGCTTGGTGATGATGAACTCCTTTAGCCTTATGTTATCTGGGAAGCACTTTATCTGCCCTTCCATTCTAAATGATAGTTTTGCTGGAGAGAGTAATCTTCGATGTAGGTCCTTGGCTTTCATGACTTGGAATACTTTTTTCTATCCCCTTCTTGCCTGCAAGGTTTTCTTTTGAGAAATCAGCTGATAGTCTTATGGGAACTCCTTTATAGGTAACTCTCTCCTTTTCTCTTGTTGCTTTGAGATTCTCCTTATCTTTAATCTTGGGTAATTTAATTATGATGTGTCTTGGTGTGTTCCTCCTTGGGTCCATTTTCTTTGGGACTCTCTGGGTTTCCTGGAATTTCTGGACGTCTGTTTCCTTCACCAGATTGGGGAAGTTTTCTGCTGTTATTTTTTCAAATAAGTTTTCAATTTCTTGCTCTTCTTCTTCTCCTTCTGGCACCCCTATGATTCGGATATTGGAACGTTTAAAGTTGTCTCAGAGGCTCATAAGATTCTTTTCTTTTTTTTTAGATTCTTTTTTCTTCATTCTGTTCCAATTGAATGTTTATTTCTTCCTTCTGTTCCAAATTGTTGTTTTGAGTCCCAGTTTCCTTCCCTAAACTGTTGGTTCCCTGTATATTTTTCTTTATTTCACTTTGCATAACCTTCACTTCTTCCCTCTATTTTGTGTCTGTACTCAACCATTTCTGTGAGCATCCTGATTAGCAGTTTTTTGAACTATGCATCTGATAGGTTGGCTGTCTCTTCATCGCTTAGTTCTTTCTCTGGAATTTTGATCTGTTCTTTCATTTGGGCCATATATCTTTGTCTCGGCACACCTGTTATGTTGTAAGGGGTGGAGCCTTAGGTATTCATTGTGGGGCAACCCACTTTTTTGTTGCATTGTGGCACTGTAAGTGTGGGAGGGGTCAGAGATGAAACAATGCCACTTACTTGGCTCTTGTTCTGCCTTCAGTCACTCCCCCTGCTACCCACAAGCAAATTGGGCCCTTCTGGTGCTGATTTCTGGGTAGGTGGGTTTGTGTTCATTCGAGAACCCTGTGGGTCTCTCCAACAACCTCTCCTGTGAGGCGGGGAGTTTCTTCCACTACCACAACCCCCACAGATTTTCATAGCCAGATGTTTTGAGGTTTTAGTTTCCTGTGCTGGAATCCTGGGTTATGTGGTCATTCTCGCTCCCCTGTTGTTCCTCCTGGTTTATCTGCATGCAAATGTGAGACCACCTGGTCTTCCAGTCATCATATTGCATGCCCAATCTCCTTGTCGAGGGTCCTCTCTGCCCTTGCTGCCCATCTCTGCGCCCCTCCAACCAGTCTGGATGAATGTTTCTTCTTTAACTCCTCGGTTGTTGCACTTCCATACAGTTAGATTTTCTGGCAGCTCTGGTTGTTTTTTGTTTTTAAATTGGTTGTTATCCTTCTTTTGGTTGTGCAAGGAAACAAAGCATATCTACCTACTCCTCCATCTTGGCCAGTAGTCAAGACTTTTCTTTTCTATGAACTCATTTTCACAAATCAGTTATTCCCTTAGTCCCATTGGGCGTATTCTATCCTATTTCTTTAGCAATTGGTGCTGGGGAGGCAAGAACTTTTTGTCTCACACATTCTTTTGTAACATATAATATGCATAAACATAAAATAAAATCAGAGTCATTGTGATTTTATTTTCTCCCACTGTTTCTCCTACAATGAAAGAATAAACTTAATCTTTTACTTAATTTGCATCCTTTGCTCCTCCAATCCTGTTAAATGATTCATCAGAAGGCAGTAACTTACTGGTAAACAACATACTGTTTCCCCTTGTTGGTACTTAGTACACTTTAGCTTGTGCAATCTGTTCTCATAAAATGAATCCCATCATTCTTTAATCATTTTTAGTCACTCTTCTTTGGATCCATTCAATTAGATTACATATTTTGGCAAGAGAAGTACTTGAGTTGAACAGTCTTCCCATATGTTATCTTAGAAGAGTGGCAGAGAAAAGACTTGCGTCTTATATTCATGGCTAAGTCATTTTGACAGCTGCAGCCTCAATACAATAGGTATAGAACAAATACTTGTGAATGAGAAATGCTGAATATGAATTTATTGACAATTTACTTCCCTCCCTCTATCTTTACTAACATTTGGTTTGTTGAAAACTAATTTTAAATAACAGTAAGACTTTTAATGTAGCTTATGCTAATATCTGGATTTGGTGATATACCATATGTCTAAGCACAACAAATGATTCTAGTAACTGCCTATGTAACTATTTTATGATACAGCTATTAGCCGTGCATGTACCAAACTAACAACATTGGCAATGTGAATAAAGCAATGGATGAAGGAACTAGGAAAGCAGCAAGAATTTTCCAAAGAAGCATAAAATATATGCACATAAATATATGTAAGTAACATAATGGACTTTATTATTCACATAATTTGTTTCTACCTTAAAACTTTTAAAAGTGAAATTTAACATTTTATAAATTTTTAATATAATAAAATTCTCTGATTAAAATTACAATTGTTCTAGAAAACTTATTTGATTTCTTGAACTTAAGTAATATATTTTCAATCAATATTTTAAAGAACAAATCATAAATCACTCTAAGGAAAAGAATGTATAAACCTCATAAGAGACACAAAGTGTATCAGAAGAAAGGAAATTGCATTAAGCAAATAGCATTTATTCTTTATGCTGACTCTAAACAGAACATGAAGCAATGTGTTAAATAAGAATTTTATCAGGAATACAAATACATTTGAAAGGAGATTTTTTTTTAAACAAATTTAATTTTATTCATGTATCTTCTCTAAATATTTTACATTTATTTTTAAAGTGATATATAATATGTATGGGATATAGTATATACTTTAATTTTATATAAAAATGAAAACAGAAAGTCTCTTAAGGGACAAAGTATAAATGAATATATTTGTGGATCCAATTATCTCTATCGGAAGTTGGCTACCTGGCCACTGGTTAGTCTGCTGCCTGTTTTTGTAAAGAAATTGTCATTGAAACACAGCCACAGTCATTTGTCTACATATTGTCTATGGCTGCTGTCATCATACAATGGCCGAGTTAAGTACTTGCAATGGGGGCCATGTGACTCAAAAACTTAAAATATTTACTATATAACCTTTACAAAAAAAAGTTTGATGATGTTTTTGGTTAAAAAAATCCAGGTTTCTTTTTTTATTGGTTCATTTTATTTTTTAAATTAAACACTTTTAATTATAGTTGATGTTTGATATTATGTTAGTTTCAAGTGTACATATAGTGGTGAGACATTTATATAACTTACAAAGTGGTCCTCTGTTAAGTCCAGCACTCACCTGGCATGATACATAGTTATTATTATATTATTGACTATATTCCCTATGCTGTACTTTACATGTACAGGACTATTTTGTAAGTACCAAGTTGGACTTCTTAATCCCTTAACCTTTTCCACCCATCCCCCCACCCCCTCCCATCTGTCAATCATCAACTTGTTCTCTGTATCTACAAGTTTGTTTCTGTCTTGTTTGTTCATTCATTTATTTTCTTTTTCCTTTTTTTTTTTAGATTCCACACATAAATGAAACCATATGGTATTTGTCTTTCTCTCTTTGACTTATTCCACCTAGCATAATACCCTCTAGGTCCATCCATGTCATTACAAATGGTAAGATTTCTTTTCTTTTCTTTTTTTTTTTAATGGTACATTGTATATGTGTGCCACCTCTTCTTTATCCAATCATATATCGATGGACAGTTAGGTAACTTCTATATCTTGGCAATTGTAAATAGTGCTGCAATGAACTTAAGGATGCATATATCTTCTTGAATTCATGTTTTAAATTTCTATGGATAAATACTTCTGGATATTAAAAACCCATAGAAATCCTACTTCTGGTAGGATTTCTGGGTCATATGGTAGTTCTATTTTTAATTTCTTGAGGGGCAACCATACTGTTTTTCATATTGGCTGCAGGAATTTGCAATCCCATCAACAGTATACGGGTTCCCTTTTCTCAAATTCATTCTTAAATTCACATACATGTTAATTATCTTTCAATAATTCCTTTTAAACATTCCTTTACCTTCAAGGGTTTTTCTTCCTTCTTTAAACATTGAGAAAAAAGTCCAGTTGGCAATTTCTGTAAAAGATGAGACAAAAAAATGTGAAATACATCTTGGTCTCAAATTCCTTATACATTCCATTCTGAAATTTTTCTGCCTTACTCGAATCTTCAGGTATCACTCAGATGGTTCTACAGATGAAGAACCATCATTGCTCCTATCTAAAATCTTCAGAATTTAAGAATACTACATACATGATATTAAATATCACTTATAAAAACTAAAAACCACGTGTGCCGTCCTAAAGTAGACAATTTGATTTTTATTGCAAGTGGTCAAATAAATTTCCCATTCAGATCAGACATTTTTAGGCCAAGAAATAAGACCAACAGAGTTTTCTTTCACCTGTGCAGCATCAGATAGGCTCTCACAAATGTGAAGGGACTGGGGTTATTGAAGTTCCCTCACCTTATTTATGCACATACTTATGTTTTCTTAAAGGCTCAATTTTTTTTTTTAAAGTATAGATTCTCTCCCTTCTTGCCCTGCTGGTTGAGAGTGTGGACTTGATCCAGCCTACTGGAGTTCAGATCCTTGTTTTGCCACTTACCAGCTGTGGGGCTTCAGCAAGACACTTAAGGTTTCTGTACCTCAAGCAGCATATCTGCAAACTGGGAGTAGTAATAGTAGTAACTCAGTGTTTTAGGGGAGGTTATGTGAGTTAGTATCTGTAAAGCACTTAGAAATTCATCTGTATACACTAAGGACTACATAAGTGGATACTATTTTGTCTACTACAATAACGTAGCAGTGTTAAATATTTGTGAATCTTATAAAGCTTTTATTGTAATAACAAACTTTTACAACTGGAATATAGGAAACAGTGAGGACATTTCAGCTTTATCTGGGTCACAGTTCCAAAGTGAAGAGACTGATATACATTGTATTGGCACAAGGACTTTCACTGAAGAAGCTCAGTTAACATGCCAAAAAAAGGGGTACTTTTTATTAAAATTTAAAAAATTTTCAGTTTTATTACACGAGTAATTTTAAAACTTACCATAAGGCATATTGAAAAGCATAATGAAAAAGGTCATTAAGTGTTGGAACCCACTGTGTAATGTAAAGTATTTTGTCCCAGATGGCACCCCCATTGTTACTTTTGCACGCCCACCTTCCCCTTCCACTGTTCCCCAAACCCCAACCCACTAGCACCAAGGACGAACTATGTATATGCTGTCTGTAGGCACGAAGGAGGCAACAAGACAGGGTGAGGCCACAGGAAGGCTAGGGGCAAAGAGACAGCTCCTTCCCCACTTCAGGTCACCCATCCTCAGGTGTGGATACTAAAAACATGTCCTGTGATCCCATGGCCCAAGGGACAACCATGGCTAACTTTTGGGTAGATAAACATATGCATAGATACACAAACATATTAATTGCTTTTTTAACTTTCAGTGTAGACTCAATTCCAGACAAAGATCTCTAGGGTTAATCAAAAAGGAGTATAAAATCCTAAAATTAAATCAATAGAAGAGGCAGGAACGGGGCAGGTGGAGGAGGCCTAAACACTTATATTTTTCCCTAGGAAAACAGATAGTTTTGAATTTTTCCCTCAATTTGTTTACTTCTGAAGTGTAGTTGCCTAATACAGACATATTATTTTAAAATTTATGATGCCATCAGAAATGTATTTGTTTGTGATGTAACATAAAACATACCAATGGACGTGAAATATATGCCATTTAGATGATCACCTGCCATCGTTTATAATAGCCAGTACACAATGGAAACCACTTTTTCAAATGAGCTGAGGCCTTATTATTCTAGTGTCTAATATCCTGATTAGATTATTTTTGTGTTCAGTTTGTGAATCATTCTTAAAAAAGCATAGCTAGAATGATTTTCAACAAACCTGGAACAGGCGTAAATAATATAGATTAGCCTCTGAAATCAGCAACTTAGAGAACACATAAGTATCTGGTATATAAATTGTGCGAAGAGCTTTGACATTATATAAAAACTCATCATGCTGCCCTGCAGGTGCGCATCCGCCGGCACCACAGACGCGGCTGCTGTGCTGCACCTGTGACGCCAGGGCAGCGAGGAAGAGGCTATTTCTACGCTCAGTGCCCAGAACGGTGGGCACTAAGAATGGTTTGTAGCCTGACAGCCCTTGGGGAAAGAAAAAAAAAAAAACAACAAAAAACTCATCATGAATATAAACTGTTATTTATGGGTGAAGATGTCTGACAATAGATATTTTCAGTCCTTTTTCTAATAGAAAGAAAGCACTCATGAGAGCCTAAGTGGCAACACTGATTGACAGGAGCATAGAGGATATCACTTGAAACTAAGCCATCATAGAAATTTGATTAAAATGGCATAAGAGACTATATGTTCTTTGGCAATACGTACTTAATTCTTACAGTAGAAGTGTGACATTTTTCCCAGATAATAAATTTAATCTTTCTTATACATCATTCATTCATTCAACAAAAGTATATTGATCTTCTATTATGAAACAGGCAGTGTTCCAGGTGCTTGAGTTACAAAACAGAATCCGAACCCTCCAGGAATTCATAGCTTAGGTGGGAGATATAGGACAAGTTGAAAAAAAACAACAACAATACAACGTGGTAAGCATTATGTAAAGTTTTATGAAAGCCAGAGGATAGAGTGACTGACTATATATTAAGAAATTAAATATGACATTATCAAAGAGAGAAGGAAAAAATAAAAGCAAATACAACAATTGAAAGGACAACTTTTTAAAGACCTGGGTACTGGCCCGAATGCTGGTCTGGGCTTCCGCAGGCCTAAAAGTCCCAGAGAGAAGTGATCAGCTACAGAGACCCATGCACTCATACATGGAAAATGCTTAGAGGGCTTGATTTGATTCAGAAAAAAACAAACAAACCTCCCCTCTATCAACTGTACCTGAAGCATAATTTCAAACTCACTTTGATAAAGCTTCCCCTACTTCCTCTGACTGAGTTAGGATTGTTTATGCCACCATGTAGGGCTGCCTGTAGATAATTCCATGCTCACTGTGGCCAGCTGGGAAGGGCTGGGTTTTGTCAGAGACTGACACTTGGAGAACTGGAAAGGCTAAAGAAAGATGGCTGTAGTTACATAATGAAGGAATGGATTTAAAATTAATTTAAAGGCCAGAAGGGACGCTGAAAAAAAAAGACAAATAAAAATGGAGTTACAAATGAGTAGATTTTTGCCACTGGTAAAAATCTGGGTCACTTACAGCTGTATTTTTCCATTTGTGTTTTTGTCTGTGGACTTTGATAGCACAATTGTCTAATAAGTGTTCATCATCTGAATCTAACAATAGATTTCATTCCAGAATACAATTGTTAGATAACAAAAATTCAGTATGTTGGAGAAAAAGTCAATCAACTGACTTTTGTATGCCTTTGTTTGTAGGAAGTTTTAAGCTTTGTATGCCTTTGTTTGTAGGAAGTCAGGCATAAATGAGCATTTGTCATTCTACTCTTCTAGTGCGGTTCCAGCATACTGTGCCTTGGGCATGACACATCAGAGTTTGATGTTTATCTTTTATTACCTGCCAGACCCCTCTGGAAAGAGCCTCCATGGAATTCATCATCTGCAGTGTTTGTTTCAGGTATACATATAAAAACATGTTGAATGCATTGGTTGGGGATATTTTGGTTTCCAAGGGCAACTTAAATAAAAAAGTGTGAGATGAATAATGAAGGGGACCTTCTGCAGGAGGTAGGAAGTTAATAATTAAAATGTTATTTACAAAAATACTGACAGCAAAGCTTTCTATTGTATGTCAACTATTTGAGTGCCACTATGAATAAGGGCAGCATGATTAAACTTGTTTTACGTCTGCTTTGGAGAATTTTGTGAAGAAACTTTCTTCTCTATTATACACTGAGTTTATAAAAAAGTAAATTGAGAGTTTGCATCAGGAAGTTCACTTAGTCTTAATAATCATGTAAACATTAGGTACTAAGTTTCAGAAGCATAAGGATGCTATAAAAATTTTATGCCTATTTTGATTGTTATTGAGAGTATAATCTTTATTTTTGTTAAAGCGTTTGTCTCATTCTAATAAAAATGCTCTGAGGGAGTAGGGGCTGGGCGGACAGGGGCAACGGGGGGCAAATGGGGGGTATCTGTAACAATGTGAACAATAAAAATGACTTGAGGTTAAGTGATTAAAGTTGAGAACTTTGGGAGCTAATAATTATTAATACCTTTTCTTCACCTTCTAAGTTCTTCTAGTGGGTCTAATAACCAAATTAACAGACAAATTCACAGTAACAGGAGTATATGAAATTTTAATACACACATTGGGAATTCACCTAAACATGACAATTCTAAAAAACAGTGATGCCAAATTGGGTATTTATGACATTTTGGAAAAATGAGAAAAATGGGGAAAAGGGATATTAGATTACAAAAGTGAGAATGGGCTGAAACACACAAGACAGGCAACTCAGAAACAATGGAACACTAGGGGTGTCTAGCTGACAGGCCCCTTCCTGAAGCCCTCCTATTTACCATACTTCATTCAAGTTAGGCTAAAGCAAATATCCTGAGATTTTCTTCCTGAGGCAGGTTTCTCTGCCTGGAATCTCTTGGGCGGAAAAAGGGAAGGGTCAAGGTTCTCTCTAAGTCTCTTTTTTTCCTTAATAAACAGCTTAAAATCAATATCTCAAAAAGCAGCTTCTGAATGGCACAACTTTGGTCCCTTTCAGAACTCAGTTTCACATTATATTTGAAATGTTCGGCATTTTAAATGGTGACAGCCTCTCATCTGCTTTAGAATATATTAAAACACTCGGTTGTCAACATGTAGCATTTCTCATTATTCCTAATGGGTACATGCCCAAGTTCTACTCTTGTTTTTCGGACAGATTATTCTGAAAAGTTGAAATGTATACTGGAAGGCAGGCTGTGGACAAGTCTGGGAGGGTGTGAGTTTTCTTTAGATGAAGTTAAGGAAATGTAACGCAGTTAGAGTATCTATTGTGTGCAAGGCACAATGGTAGACCAATTCACTGTGGAATAGTGTCATATAAAGGATCAACATGATCCTTACTCCTTCTTCATCTAGTGGAGAAGACAGGTAAAAATCTAAGGAAGAATGAGTCCCTGCTATGTATACTGAGTATAAGCTGCGTGCTTTGGGATGGAGGCAAGAATGAGCATGCTTTCCATGAGGAAACTGGGTAACACTGCATGAGGAAGGGACTCACTGGAGAGGAGCTTTGGCTTATCAAATAGTGACCTATCATTGTCAGAGACATCAAATGATGGACACGTTTGTATAAGACAAGCAATTTATCTGAAAGTAAATCTGTAGCTGCAAGTGATTGCTAGGGTGGTTGGTGATGCTGGCTGTGAAAGAACTCACAAAGAGAAGAAAGTACAGAGAGTAAAAGTTTTATTTTTACTTTCCCACTGGAGGGAAAGGGGTAGGTGTGGAGATGTGCACCAGCCCTGAGAGGTGGGGGCTTTGCGCTTTTATTGGGTAATGGAGAGGTTGTAGAGCAGGATGTCTCTTTTGATGTTATCTTTGGGTGCAGGGTCCAGTCTGTTGTGGTCTGGTGTGTCTTATTTCATAAGTTCCAGGAGCATCCGCACCTTCAGGGTGCTTCCAGTAATTTTCTAGTCCTGAGGATAAAGACTCATAAGACAATTAGGGTCAGTCATCACTTATGGGGTCCAGCGAGCTCTGGCAAAGAGGGCCTGAGAAAGGGCTTTTGTCCTTAGTGACGGTTTAGAGAAAGAAAGCGATTAGTACTGACATCATCAGATTTTTGAAATTTTGATTTCTAACTAAATTGGAATAAGTTTTGCTACTACTGAGCTTATGGTAGAACTGTGTTTTCTCCCTGACCTCTCACAATTTTAGCCAAGGATTCCAGGTGAACCAGTTTTTGTGAAAACATCTTAAGAGTCTCACTGTCTCCAGTCTAGTCTAGAGCAATATTGATTGTTTACTCTTAGGAGAAGAGAAAAAAACAACAATATGATTTTAAAGCACCAGATTTTCACAGCAAGAGACATATTCTCTCTTTTGGAAAAAAGTTCCTTGATAACTAGGATGGAACATTATATTTAATAGATGTAATAACTGTGAGCCTTGGCGTCCACTTGACCCAGCTCTCTACTGAATAACCTCCTTTGTTCTCTCCTGAGTAGGGTCATATTCTCAGGAAGAGAAAGTACTTGGGAGGAGAGAGGGAGATAGTGTGTGTCATTTCTTTTCCAGTTAACTAATGTCTGGAAAAGGACAAAGATTGTGTTCCATACCAGATGCTCTGGCACCGTGAGCAGCTGTAGCATGAGGTTAACCACAAAAACACGGCAGCTGAACAAAGGCTCGATGATTCAGAAGGGCAGATTGTGTGTGTGAAGAAAATCTGCTAGGATGATCACTTTTCTAAGCAAAACAGATTCTTCAGCAGAACCTTCCATAAAATGAACAGTTATTAATCTTAAATTTGGTATTTCCCTAAAGAATATTTTACTGAGACTCCCTATTCAAAGCAAAGTTATAAATTCATGCATTCAGCTGAATTCTTAGCAGTGGTAAAGAGAAAATAGATAAAAAACATATTCTTACTCCCAAAGTAGATCTTATGGGTGGATGAGGTTGCAAAATCGAGGGAAATGGCAACATATCATGATAATTAAAAATCTATTTGTCAAAAACCATGTGTATGGCACTGAGCTAGGTAATATGCCAAGCAAGTTGGGTAAGATCTGTTCTCTGCCCTGTAGATGCTTATGACTCATCCCCAAAACACCTGCACAGGTAGACACAGAGAGCTGATGCTTCCACACTGCAGGAAGAATGGGTGCCACCTGAGGTGAGACCAGAGGTCCATTCTGCTTTGCAGCATGCATCTGTCTGTGTGTCAGGGCACTGAGGCAGCAGCTCTGTAGGAGGCTATGGCTCACCTTTTACAGGCAGGACTCAGGGCTAGGGGTTTACTGGCCCCAACTTACCCTACTTTTTCTGCTTTATGCTATTTTGTTTTGTGCAACTCTATACAAACTTCCTGATTCTATTTTTATATTTTAAATGTGTTATCTTTCTTAGGATTTAAAATTTTATTTTCAGATTTCAAGGTTTTTAGTTCATTTTTTATTATTTTTTATTTACCTCAAATCTACCTTTTTCTAGTTCAAGTATCTCTCTTGATGTTATAAATAGGTTTGTGTTTCACATGTATGGTTAAGAGTCCACTTACTGAAACCAGAATACTGTGTGATGTTGTAGGCTGACCAGTAATATCTCCATTAAGGTTTCATTTTTACAGCCTTAAAGAGTTTTACACTTTTTCCTTGGCACAGTAAACCTTTATTTGCCTTTTGATATAATAATAATAACAATTTTATGTGGCATACATTTATATAAATAAAGATATAAATATGTTTATTATAGCCCATTTGTAGCCCATCAAGGCTTTCCTAAGGTACAGTGACTAGACCTATATTTATTATTCTAGTTCTAGGCATATTATATTTTTAAAAGATAGAGTGTCTTCTTCTATTATATTTAAAATATTCTGTTTGATGAGGCTCAGTACTTTTATCTGCAGCAGCCCATTAGTTGATAATCTTCACCAACAGTTCTATACTGTTGCTGGATCTATTTCACACTATATCAGAACCCACTTTTACATATTACATACTATATGTATATTTAAAATTTTCTGCAATGCCTTAACCAATGTCACCCCACTAAATTCAATAAAAATTTATACAAAGAAAATTTTTTTCCTGCAAGTCTTTTCTTACCTTTTAAGCATATCTGTTGCTTTTCTGCCTACCCACAAAGCTTTCAAAAATTACTTTGATCCTCTCTACACAGATAAATATATTTTTAGGTGAAAAATCTTAATTCTCTGGAAAATATGGAGATTTATTTTTCAGTTCATCTATAAAAAGGCTAAATAAGACCAGTACTAGCACTGAGTTCAGGGAATTGAACAATTATTTTTGCTTCTTTTACTATTTTAGCTTCCTTTATCATTTAGCTTCATCTTATGAAAATAACATGGCACTCTCCCTTCAGGAGGTTATTTTCTTCCCTTCTTCGGAACTATTGGTCAGGCACCTATTCTCATAGAGAAAGTTGTGTGGCAGATTTTGCATTGCCTCGCCCCAGGGAGTGAGACCTGCTCTGGGCCTGGCGCTGCTACTGTGTGTTTTGCTGTCTCCCTGGGATGGGTGTGAATCCGGAGCTCTTTACAGGAGAAGCAGCCACGACATTTACATTGTGACACTTCTTTCACACACAGAGCCTCTTTATAATGGTAGTTGCTCAAAAATTCTTGGGTGGATATGGATATGTAGGTGGAATAGGGTTCCACCTAATCTGTCCACTTGGATCTAGGTAATTTTCTTGTAAAAGTGTTGAGCATCTCTGGTGGTAGAACTAGAAACTGTCTGGTGATTCCTGACATTTGACTATCTAACCCCTCCACAAATACGCTTGAGAATGAGAAACATGACACTTTTCCAAATAAACCATCTCATCTTTAGCTCATTATGTTAAGTAAAATTCTGATTCTCTGTAACTTCCAAGAAAGTTATCTGTATTTTCCTCCTGGGCTTCACCTCAAAAGACAGAGATGTTACTGACCTCTAAATTGAAATGTGAAGTTAAGAAAAAGACTTGTATTTCCTACTGCCTTTTATATAAAATTGTTCAGCAGTTAGTATTATTAAAGGCAACATCTTTAGTTTTTAGTGTTTTATGTCTATAAAATTTGTAAGTAGCATGAAGAAATGCAAGAAGACTTTCAAACCATCCATTTGGATTCTGTACTTTCTAGCTGTGAAATTAGGTGCTTTACTGCATCTTTCAGAAATTCAGCCTCCTCATCAAGAAAATGGTCTAGTAGTACCTTCCTCATTCATATAACACATACTCATACACCTTTTTAATCATGTATTATATTACATTCCATGAAACAACAAGTAATTCATCATTAGTTCTTCTAGAGTATCTAGACCTGTGACTGACCTATTCTATTCTAAGTACTTGTTGAATAAATGAATTAATTCTATACAAAGTAAAGTAGCTCCAGTAAGTCACTTGCCAACAACAAGTGTGAATATACTATATTTTTTGTCAATTTCTATTTTTGGTATATTTTAAAATGTGTCTGGTCCCAATCAGTACTGACACATTACATCTTTACTAGAAACAACTATTATAGAATTTATATTAGAAAATGAGCCATTGTAAGAACTATTTGTAGTAATAAAAGTCAACTCTTTCTGAAAATATTTACTTGTCGAAAATCTACAGGCTATGGGAAAACAAAGAACTTGTATTACATATTTTTTAGTTTTCCATTTTTCTTTATAAATTTCTGTACATTTAAATTTTTGCAATGAAGATTATTACATTTGTAAGAAAGAACAGATAACAACAAAAATCTCCAATGATTCCATGTATTCAGATGGAACTTCCAAAAATGCAATAGAGTTTAAAGATTAAAATTCTTTAAAAATATACAAGTGAAGTTCTACATTTCAGGACAAGTAGCTCTGTGGGTAATGTGTCCCTAAATATATCTTATTTTCTGTTAGTTGGAAAATGGTGGTCTTTTGGGTCCTTGTGCATAATGATCTCAGTGAGTCCCTAATTTTGTATAAGACCGAAGGGGCTTTGCAGAAACAGCTTGGTTGAAGGAGTGAATCACTTACTATGTCATAAATATGTTCTACGTTTTCACATAAGCTCCAAATGAGGTTTATTTATCTGGTTGGTGAATTAGGTATGTAAAAACAATGATATTTTGGGTAGGATCTTGAGTAAGATATGGAATAGATCAGAGTCTACAAACATTGTTAACCACCAGGATTAAGTAAATAGTTTGTAATTGGTTCTTTCTAATGTCTCTGAATTTTCTTTAATGTTGCTCCATAATGTTTAGAAAATTCTCTTGGAAAATAGGTATGTTTTTGTTATGCTATGAGAAAGTATAGGAAATAAGACTTTGTCCAGGTCATAAAGGGAGTAATCATATCCCTGGTGATAACTTGAGATTTAGAGGATAAATATAGCAAAAAAACAAAAACAAAAACAAAAACAAAATTAAAAAACCCCCCCAAAACCAAAAACCAAACCAAATCAAAACAAACCCTAAAGGAAACATAAAATTAATGGGATAAAGAGACAAAGCTGTCGTGAAGTAACTTGTCACCAGCAGAAACTTTTCTTTTTCTAAGCCCTTCCTGAGAAAACTTTGAAGGAGTCCATGTGATATTTTCTCTAGGAAAGCTTTTTTGATTACATCAGCTTACTGGGTTACCACCAGATCCTGTTGGACATCCTAAGAAATCTTACCTAGAATCATGTATGAAGGAGAGATTGGAATCAAATGTCCCTTCTGATTTTGTATTTCAACATGATAGGCTATAGTTGCCATTCATTCATTAGAAAATATTTATTAAATTTCTATTTTATTCTAGACAATAGATTAGGCACAAGGATACATTTAAAATGTCATCTTCTAGGGATCTCCAGTCCTTGTCAGTCTTTCCTGATTTCTCTTTCTATTTTATCTGTCTTGGATTTCATATTTTATTATTTTAGTCTCTTGCCAGTATCCTCAACTTATTTTGTCACTGTCTTCCTGAGTTTGCATACTCACAGACCTCAACCTTGTGATGTCCACATTTCTAACAGAGCTTTGCTAAAGAAAAATTATGTCCTTGTGCGCTGTGGATAGGAGCCACCACAGCTTTAAATTCTCCAGTTCCTGCGGGAAACTCAACATTTTTGTTTCTCTAGTTGGCTCTTTCTCATTCTCTGCTGTGACTATGTCAAACCATTTATATCCTCCTTAAAACTTTAATTTTCCATATCCCTACTGTTTGAGCCTTTCCCATCTGAAAGACAAAATTGGAAGCTCAAGAACTGTCCACCTCTCTTATCCAGAATGGAAAGGAAGTGGATCACCTTTCTCTTCTAAAATGGATAAGAAAAATCAAAGGCTTAAAATTAGTTTTAAGTTCAGATTCTGCCACTTAAGTGACTTTAATCTTCCTGAAGCTCAGTTATATCATTTGAAAAGCACTCATTAAATGCTGACAATTTCTTTTTTACTCTTCTTTTTCTAATTTTCCTCTTCCTCCTTATTTTTCCTTTTCCCCCTTCCTTCTCCTAGCATTCTATTTTCTTTTCTTACTCTTATAGAGGAAGATATAATAACGTTCTCTATCCAGTTAAACACCAAACTGCCAAATTTACCTCACAATATATCTGTAATATCCTCATTTTTCCCTTATTCCCACAGCCATGATTCTAGTTCAGATCAATGTAATTGCTACCCTAGGTTGCCTAAGTGCATATTGGGGGTCCTGCTTAGTTCCTTTGTTTATGCTGCAGTGGTTCTTACCCCTAGAAGAGGCACCTAAACATATGCTTGGCATTTAAGGAATCACAATGCTTGGACTAAACTAATCATGGCCTGTTGGTTTGGAGAAAAAATAATGTGTAGAAGAAAGAAAGACTACTTTAATAATACTGAGAATTATTTTGCAAAGCATTAAGTGAGATTTCTAAGAGGAGATTAAACAGCTTACCAATTATGGTGAAGAAGATAATAATTATGGTTTATTTGAATGGTCAATGAAATGTAATAAGGGATCTATTTTCACTAGGGATTTAAGAAAATTAATCATTTTCGAATGAGGTGACTACAGTGAGTCATCCAGGGGGGTGAGTTAATTTTGAGTGGTGGCCATAAGAATAGAAAACTACCTCACTGGGTTAGGCTAGATAACCAATAATAGCCTAAGCAAGAAGGAAACAATGTTGGCCACAGAAATGATCCAACTAGTTTCGTCAATATAGAGATAGGTTTGGGGGGGAAATAACCAGCTATGAAGCCTGGAGAGATTGGTGAGGTGGTGCCTCAGAGAATACTGATTTGAACTTTTCCTGAAGATGATGAGAAGTTGTGGAAGTATCCTAAGCAGAGAAATAACAAGACCAAAATTGTGACTTAGAGAAGCAGCAAGGGTTTAGCCTGGAGGATAGGTAGGAGAATGGTAACACTGAATTTCGGGAGAACAGTTCGGTAACGGCTGTGGTAATCCAGGTGACAAGATAGGAAGTGGAAGCGCTCATTTCTAAATGGAAGTTAGTGAACAGAATTATCACAATGTATTTAACTCCTCCTACTTTATTCTTTGCTCCTTTTAAGTTTTCACTATTATAACAAAAGTTCCACTGGACATACATGTAACTTTGTACATTTTAAATTATTTTCTTAGACCAAGTTGCCAGAGATAGAAATAGTAGTTAATAAGTATGGATATTTTTAGATAAGTTGATGCAAGTGTATGATATGATCTTTGAAATATCTCTTCTGTAAATATTTTTTATACATTTTCATCTCTTTTCCTTTGAAGAATATACTTTAAGAAAACTGAAGACATGTTCTTTTCAATTTAACATATTCTTTTAAATTTGATAACCATTGATTTTTTTCCCCCATTATTTCTAATAGAGGTTAAAACTTGTGAGATTTTCTTGGCTTGCTTTCTGTTTTGTGCACCTTTATCATTAACAATATCAGAGTGTATGGATGAGTAGGCCTCAGACCATAGCCAGTATAGTATACAGGGATCAAAAGAAAGGTTTTTAAAGTATTGTCTCTAAAAAGGTAACTGTTAGAGAAAACTACAAGTAAATGAATAAAAATCATTGATATTAAGAATGTAAATAACACTAGTTACTTTATTGGAAGGAAACTTATTAGGTCAAATTAGGGTCTATATTTAATGCTTGGCAGAATCCCTTTAGGTTAAACCTCTTTTTCTTAATTTGATCAAGCCACTGAGATGAATTACAAATGACAAAATTATATTAATCCACATAAACAATTTTCAAAAGAAATACTGTGATGAGAAAAACATAAATTATGAAAATATCTTGTAATAGAAAATATTCTGTAAAGCCATTCCTGTGTGAGAGAGGAGCCAGCTGATGGAATAATAGCAAAAACATTTCTGAAGTGGGAATAGGTTTTTGGGTGGAAATGTCAAAGGGAATCAGAATCTACCTGTTGTAGAATTTTGAGATTGTCTACATAAAGCATGAATTAGATTTGCATACTTACGCTATGCAATCAGAAACTGCATATCTGTGCTTACACTCATGGTTTCTCTAACCCCATTTACTGCATCCCTTTCCATCTTCAGCTCAGGTGTCTCCTTTTTTTTTTCTTTTTTTTTTTTGTTTAAACTTGGCCTAGTTTCCCTGCCTATCTGAAGACTCTATTTCTAAAATATCCTGCCAGTTTAATAATAGCAACATTAAAGTCCAAGCATGAGAATGTTGTACACACTGCTCCCTCTGAGAGCCCTCAGACTACTTAACATATCGTCATCTGTCTGAGTGATTCCTCTAGTTTATTGAGTTCAGAATCTAGAGCTGCTTAGATAAGAGATTAGAGCCTGACTCAATGGAAGCTTTTCCCCATAAATTAGGGGCCCATGAGGTAACCTAAAATGAGGTATCTTTCCACAGAGATCTCCAGTAATGCACGGTGCCTGGATAATACCACAACTAACGTCTATTTAGTACTTACTATGCATCAGGCACTGCTTGCTCAACATAAAGTTGCAACCAGATGATTTGTCAGCTGCAACTGTATTGCTGACTGCTTACATAACATTTCCAAACTAGTAGGCAAACTGCTGCGAAGAGTCAACACCCCAAACATCTCTAGTTGTCTATGGTTCCCCTAGGGCCCTTGGACCTCTCCACAATCCATCAACTAAAGAGTTAACACCTGGCCCTGCAGGAGTATTCTAGAATTCTGTCCTAGACTCCTAGTACCTCAGCACCCCAGCACCCTAGGGGTATTCTTACTGACAGTATTCATTAAGAGTGCAGTTAAGTGCTAGTGCTCTGGGATTCAAATCTTATCTCTACTACCTACAAGATGTGTGATTTGGGACCAATTCGTCTTCCTTTGACTCAGTTTTCCTCATCTCTTGAGGTGATAATGCTGTCTATCTCAAGGGATTGTTTTAAGATGAAATGAATTAATATATACAGAGCATTTAGAAGAGACTTGACACATAGTAGGTATAATAAAAAGTGTTTGCTTTTTTTTAAAGATTTCATTTTTATTTTTAGAGAGAGGGGAAGGAAGGGAGAAAGAGAGAAGCATCAATGTGTGGCTGCCTCTCATGTGCCCCCTACTGGGGACATGGCCTGGAACCCAGGCATGTGATCTGACTAGGAATCAAACCGGTGACCCTGTGGTTCACAGGCCAGTGCTCAATCCACTGAGCCACATCAGCCAGGGCAAGTGTTTGTTATTTTTAACAGCTGTTCTAATGGTTAAATATTTTGACCATCAACTCTCAGTACCACACTAGATACGAGAAAACACAGGGTCACTACAGCTATCACTGTACAAGAGGGCCTGGGAACCCTCTTGAATTGCTGTGTGTTCTGATAGCATTTCAGTCTTTGAGATCTTCTACATGGGAGTTGAGAAACTTCCTTTTCTTCTTTATTCCCTACTTTATACGTTAATCATGCAATTTCCCATAAGAATCCAGATATCTGGCATTCCTTGGGGATTTGGAGAACTGCCATCACTGGGACTGCATTTTGTCATGGCAACAGCTGGCTAGAGCCCCATGTTGGCTTCTTGCTGGGAAGGGGTGTCAGCTCTGGTGTTCACCATCTAGCCCACGGGGGCTTGTTGTTACCTGCCTGGAATTTGAGTTTGCTATCCATGAGCTCCCTGAATCGCTTTCTTTATGACATGGAAAACTTTAACTTCCATAACAACACTCTATTGCCTATTCTTGATTGTAAGATTATTTATAAAAAGGACCATGTTCTATTTATTTTTATGTCTTTAACTTTGCCTCATCCATAGTAGGTTACCTATAGCCCTCATTGTTTGACTGATGAAGTTTAAGCTGATGGTGAGTTAAGATGGTTTTAATGCTTATAAAGGAAAGAGTTATGAAAAATATAGTCATAAAAGGTTATATTGAAGAAGTTGAGTGAATAAGCCTTTATGAGTCACACAGATAACACAGATAACAGTAGAATTGGAATTCCATCTAGTTCAAATGTCAGGCTGTGGTAATGTGGGAGGCTCCTTAAATAATTCTCATTCTTCCTTGGCAGTCATACGGACTTGAACAAATGACTTAACCTCTGTCGAGTATTTTTTCTGCCTTGGCAAAAATGTAGGTAATAATAAATGTTCACTGGATGCTTTATAAGTATTAAATGAGACATAATATTGTTTGGTTATGAAATTCTTATAACTTGTTCATATACTTGCAGAATATGATTGTATTTATTGTAGTGTTTCTACATGAAAACACCAAATGTTACAGGAGAACTTGCTACTTAGTGGCAAAGATCAGAATTAGAATCTAATCACACAAATCCTGGCTAAATTTTTTTTTAATTTTTAAAAATGATTTTATTTTTTTGCATTTTAAAATTATATTTTATTGATTATGCTATTAATACTTGTCTTAATTTTTCTCCCTTTGCCCCTCACTATGCAGCATCTACCATTCCCTCATGCAATGCCACCATTGTTCATGTCCATGGGTCATGTGTGTAAATTCTTTGCTTACTCCATTTCCTATAGTGTACTTTACATCCCCATGGCTATTCTGTAACTACCTATTTGTATTTCTTAATTCCCTCACCTCTTCCTCAGTCCCCTCACACCACCCTTCCATCTGGCATCCATCAAAATGCTCTCCATATCAGTGGTTTTGTATCTGTTCTCCTTATTTGCTTAGTTTTTTGGATTCAATTATTGATAGACATGTATTTTTTGCATTTTTATTGATCATAGTTTGATCTTTTCCTTAAATAAGTCCCTTTTAATATGAGGAAATAAGTCCCCATATAATAATAGTTTGGTGATGAAGTCCTTTAGTTTTCTCTTACCTGGGAAGCTCTTTATCTGCTCTTTTATTCTAAATGATATCTTTTTTGGGTAGAGTAATCTTGGGTATAGGTTTCTGCTTTTCATGACTTTGAATATTTCTTGCCAATCTCTTCTGGCCTGCAGAGTTTCTTTTGAGAAATCAGCTGACAGCCTTATAGGAACTACCCTGCAGGTACTAACTTCTTTTCTCCTGTTGCATTTAAAATTTTCTCTTTGCCTTTAATCTTTGGCATTTTAATTATGATGTCTCTTAGAGTGGTCCTCTTTGTGTCCATTTTGTTTGGGACTCTCTGTGCTTCCTGGACTTGCATGTCTATTTTCTTCACCAAATGAAGGAAGTTTTCTTCCATTCTTTTTCCAAACAGATTTCCAATTTCTTGCTCTTTCTCTTCTCTTTCTGGTACCCCTATGATGTGAATGTTGGAACACCTGAAGTAGCCCCAGAAGCTTCTTACACTATCCTCATTGTCTTGGATATTTTTTTCTTCTTGTTATGATTTTTTTTTTTTTTTGCTTTCTTATGTTCCAAATCATTGATTCTCAGCTTCAAGCAGTCTACAGTTGTTTCCCTGTAAATTGTTTATTATTTCAATTAGCGTATCCTTTGTTTCTGACTGGATCTTTTTTATGCTGCTGAAATCCTCACCAAGTTCCTTGAATATCCTTATAACTAGTGTTTTGAACTCTGCATCTGATAGATTGCTTTTATTCATTTGTTTAGTTCTTTTTCTGGAGTTTTGATCTGTTCTTTAATTGGGGCCATTTTTCCTTGTCTGCTCCTTTTGGCATGCTCCATGTGCTTGTTTCTATGTATTAGGTAGAGCTGCTTGACTCTGTGTCTTGGGAGCATGGCCTAATGTAGTAGGCGTTCTGTAGGGTCCAGTGGCACAGCCTCCCCCATCACCCAAGATGGGTATTCAAGGTACACCCTTCATGTGGGCTGAGTATACCTTGCTCTTGTAGTTTAGCCTCAGTTGCTGTTGGCGGGTCAATGGGAAGGATTTACCCAGGCCAGTCAGCTGCAAGGACTTGCTGTGACCACAGAACACTAACCTTCACCCTCCGTGGAGGATCAGCTGTGCAGGGGCAGGGTGGTGATGCTCTGACACGGTATGTAGCAGTCCACTGGGTGCACAGGCACTGGAGTTTCCCACATGGTGCAGGCCAAAGTCAGCTCCTTCCTTTATTTTTCCTGGGACAACCATTCATGAGCTATAAAATAATATGAGATGGCTGCTACTTGTTCTGGGCTTGGAGATTCCCAGGTGAAGCCAAGCTGTGAATGGGCACTAGAACTGACAGAACTCGAACCTGGCTGCTTTTATTACCCATCCTGGGGCCACTTAGCTAGAAGTACAGGGCCTGGGGGCTCAGTGAGGCCAGCTGTTGCTTGTTTGATAAGACTTAGAAAGTTGTGAAGCATGAGCCAAAACCTGCCATTCAGAAGGAGAAGTCATGGTTAACATCTTGGGTGGGCCCATCACTTGGGTGGGATAGAGTCTCAGGGGATCTCCAAGTCAGGGCAAACAGTGTTAGCCATGTTGATGGAGTCTTAGATATGGCAACTCTCTGAAAGCTCTGTGGCTCTGTGAGGGGAGGGCTCAGAAAAGGGACAATGGCCTCTGTCAGCTTTTCTGTCTTGGAGAAAGCTGTCCCCCAGCTCCCACCTTGATGCCAGATCTTCACTTTTCCCTGTATGCCACTGGTGCATTTCAAGCTGCTACCTCAGTGCTGGAACTCAGGTGAGTAAGTCTAAGTAAGTCCATTTGTGGATCCTTTAAGTGGAACTGCTTGGGGCTCCAGCATTTTCTTCTAATGATTCAATCCCCACTTCTTTTTGCAGTCAGAAATTATGGGGACGTATCTTCCTGGCACTGGAAGCCTATACTGGGTGGCCTGGTGTGTGACTGGGACTTCTTACTCCCGAGATATCCCTCCCGAATTTGTATCTACCACATGTGGTTGAGGACCAGTCCATTCCGTATCTTTGCTTCTTCTACCAGATTGTATGGATGTGTTTTCTCTAATTCCTTAGTTGTTCCATTCAGCTCAGTTTCTGACAGTTCTGAGTGAATGGTTGTTTAATAGTTTAGTTGTAATTTTGATGTGGTTGTGCAAGGAGGCGAGCCATGTTTACATATGCCGTCACCTTCTAATACATTTTTTACTGAAATACCATTCACATCTTAACTAAATATAATTAAAATACCAAGGTGAATAAAAATACTCCACTGGAGGCAGGAAAAACCAAAAATCTCCTAAATTTGTTTCAGCTATTATAGCTATGTCTATACTTTGGTCATCTTAGTATACAAGATAAAGTCATAGGACTAAACTAAATGTATTCTTCATCTAAAAATATTTTTTTTCTTGAATACCTATTATGGAGTCAGAGGTACGTACTATAACTTAGTTCTGGGATTTGTATTGGTGAAATTCTCAGGTTAGAGACTAGGTTAATTGTCTTTGTTGTTTTCTTAAGAAACTTTTCCTTTTGGTCGTGCATATATGGACACAGGTGAATATTACTAAAATGAACCTTCTCTGGGTTTCAGTCTCTGGCATTTCAGAAGCAGAATGGCATTTGGAAATCAGAATATCTGTTTGTAACCTGCATCTTCCATTCACTCATGTGGCCTTGGCAAGTTATTCTAGATTTCATTTTTATCATTTGTAAAATGGAGATTCAAGTACTTTGAGGGTTATGCTGCTCATAAAGTGCTCAATTTTAGCATATTGTTATATCAGTTGTATCCCAGAGTTTGAAGCTAGAAAAAATTTTGAAGTTTATCTCATTTGATTTCTTCAATCTGTATATAAGGGGACCCCTAAAAGTTCAAACTAGTACAAATATTAGTCTGCTCAGTTTTCTTAGATATTTATATACCTGGACAAATATTTTATTTTCTAAATGAGACTTCTTAAAAATAAACAGAGACATATACTTATAAAAATATTACCAACAATACAATTATATATCAACACCTACATGATCCTAATAACCAATGTTACCCCAATAAATTTAATATAAAAAGAAAAAATACAATTATATAATGTGTATTTCTGGCAATGCAATTTTAGAAATGGTAAATATGCACAATAGGTTTGGCATATTACTATTAGAATCTTATAAGAAGTGTATTGGGAAAATTTACACAAATATCTAAATAAAATTATACACTACTAGAAAAAAATTATCTCATAATTAGTATCATATGGGCCAAGTATAATACTATCTGAAGTGAAAGAGACCACAATATTCTAAGTAGTAAAACTAAAATAAAAAATTTTACCTTGTAAAATATAGCTTTGTTAACATAGAATCAAAAATAATGTATCATAATTACAGATAAACAAAAAAAGAAAAAAATTTTTCTCTTTCAGCCTTCAGAGGCTAAATTTATTTTATTTAAAAATGGGTGCAACTGTGCCCCAGCAACCACTCTGGTGGTGTATTTATATAACTTGTCCCCGGATATGGAACTTCTGAGAATCTGCTCTTCAAAAAGATGACACTCAAAACATTTTAGAGTGTAGTTTTTTGACTCTGACTGTGCCACTTTCAATTCCCCTCAAAATACCACTGTCAGCTTAAAAAAATTTGTAATTTTTTTTTTTTTTTTAGTGTTGGCTTTTGTATTCTGGGACTCAGAAGTGATTCTCTCCATTGCTAGTGCAGAGACACAGGAGCACCTCACCCGAGCCTCTGCCTTTCTGCCCAGTTTCCTGCTGGAAAGAGCCCTGGACAGGTCTGTCAAGGGATCCTGTCAAAAATTATAACTAGAGTGTAGGAAATTTGGTGATTTTGTTTAAAATTGTTTTTCTTTCATTTACATATCTTAAGCTATAAAACAGTTTAAGTATGACACACATTTTACACATGTAAAATACATTCACAAAACAGCATTTTATCAAGTACTTTTTTAAAGTAATGTTGATACAATAAGGAAGAGGTAAGAAAAAAGAAGAAAATCAAATTCTCAGGTTCTTATGCCACTGGTCAAAGACATTAGAGATCCTAAAAAAGAAATCATAAGAAGAAAACATTTTAGCTGAAATGCATTTGGTAAAATTATTTAGGGATAAATAAAATAAAATGACCCAGAGTATAAAATGAGGATAGAAATCTTGACCAGTTGGTCAAGATCTTAATTTATTTCATGAAATTTTCTGTACCATGTACAAAAGGCCATATAGAAAATCCAGCCTGTCAGCAGAATGTTGGAATTTGTAATTTTGAATTATTCAAGTGGAGGTGGAAATGACAAGATTTACCTTGTTATAAAACTCTCCTATACTCATTTTAAAATTTAGTCTTCCAATCATCATACCTTCTTGACAACCAAATTTACTTGTGTGCATGATCTGTAATTGGACCTTTTGTTGATTAATTATTACAGGATGCAAGAGATGAAGGTAATGAGATGGAAGGCAGCAGGATGAGTAAATTAAGAAGGACAAGAAAGAAAGTCACTAAATCAGAGATTTTTTCAACTGAAATAGGAGAAATGCATATATCCAACTCAAAAGGTATCTTGTACGCATGCTTGGCTAACTTAGTTGATGCAGTGTGACTCTTACTCTCAGGAGGTAGTTTGTTATTATCATCCCTCAAAAATATATGGTCAATGACAATCTCTATTTGGTCCACCTTTTCATAATAAACTAGCTTTTCTTTGATGGAAGAAGCAAAAACAAAGAAAATTTATTTTTATGTAGGCAACAAAATAGATGGCAAATATAGACGTACAATATAAATATACGAAAACAATTAACCAAAATATTCAGAATTTATAGGACGGCAGAACAAGGAGATAAAATGGCAAAAAAGAGAATGTAACAGAAGGAACATATAAGTAAGAAAAAAGCACATGTCTGTTCTGAGAATGAGTCTAAAGATCATTACTGAGGATTTGGGAGGCCCTGATAAATGTGTGGAGCATGTTTGCATATGACATGTTGGGATTCCAACTAGACTCTAATCGATCTGAAACTAGGAGTTAATTTGGACACCAACTCAACTCTAGGAACATTGGTGTTTTCCAAGGCAGGTCAGTAGGAATGGCTAGTGCATGGCAACAATAAAAAGCAGTGAGATTTCTTTAGATTTTTAAACTTGTTTTTAAATTCTCTATAGACAGTGCACCCCTTATGGCCTGCAACTAAGATGTACTATGCC
The DNA here is from genome assembly GCF_021234165.1 of Pteronotus mesoamericanus. Taxonomy (NCBI): domain Eukaryota; kingdom Metazoa; phylum Chordata; class Mammalia; order Chiroptera; family Mormoopidae; genus Pteronotus; species Pteronotus mesoamericanus. The sequence continues at coordinate 27,121,538 of NW_026555085.1, read as the reverse complement.
CTCTGCCTCTCATTTGGTACGTCACTACCTAGGGATAAATTATTTCCTCAAGCATTTCTCTCCATATCACTTTGAAAGATAGTTGAAAGCAATGGAAACATGACTTAACATTTTTCTTTACTACAGAAAGGATCAAAAAACAAATGGTGTGTCACAAATTGGGAGATATGAGCAAACCAGTTGTGGATTATGGCTCTGCTGAATCTCATCTGCCACAAGATGACAAGGACTTCCAGGGTCATATATCAGTGATAAAACCCTCGCCACTCAAAACATCAGCCAGAGCTCCTGGTGGTCAATTCGACCCAGACTCTGGCTATACTGGTAAGGACTCTGGGACAAACTGGCATAGGTTTCAACCACTAATCCAAAATTTGTGTTTGAATTAGAGAAAATGTGATTTTATTTGAGGAATGCTAGCCTGGTAGTCAGAATACTTAGAAGAATTTATACAGCTATCATTTATAAGGTGCTTTACAGCTTTCTTTACCCACTAGGCTGTTCATCTGGAAAATGGAGGGGTTGTAATGGATGATCTATCAAGTCTTTTCTAAAAGTGACTATCAGTTATCCTAAATTTCTGGTTTATTAATCGTGATACGGCTATTTTGGACTATGAGTGCATTGGTTAAAAAGCTCTGAGATCCAAATGAGAGAAACTAGCTAAAAAGGAGTATTTCTTCTCCCTTGAGGGAATCTGTAATGAAAGGGTTGAACAAACAAGGTTTGGAAAGTCAGAAATATAGCACTATGTGAAGTTAGAGAGGCAGTATCCACCAGGCAATGCTTAATTCTGACACTAATTGCATGTCTGGGAGTTCCCCAAGATTAATCTGAATTTTCATAATTTGCTGTAAGGACTCACAGAACTCACTGAAAGTGATTATACTCAAGGCTATGGTGTATTATTATGAAAGAACACAGATTAAAATCAGGTAAGGGAAGTGATGCGTTGCAGAGGAGTCCAGGACAGTTCTAAGCGTGGGGATTCCATTTGCCTCCTCCCAGTGAAGTCATGAATGACACTATTCTCTTGGCAACAATATGTGACAATATGCACAGATGTACAGAATATGACAATATGGTTATAACCAGGGAAGCTTATCTGAGTCTTGGTGTCCAGATTCTTTGTTGGGGTTCCACAGCCAACTGGCCACGTGACTAATCTTAGTCTCCAGCCCCAGTGGGAGTCAAGCTGATACTGCATGGCTCAACAATAAATGACATTGCTAGACTTTCTAGGGGGACCAGAAGCCCCAGGTAGGCAAAGATACTCTTGTCAGGTAGGAAATTCCAAGATCTTAGAGATGACCTCCTAGGGCTCCAGGGTAAAGGCTTGTGCTCTCCTTGGGCAAGGTGAAATTCTTTACTCCACGTGGGGTCTAAGGAGGAAGTAGAGTCTGGGAGTGAACACTATCAGAACTCTGTATATTCATACATGTTTTCTATTGACAGCATAACAAATTACCACAAACTTAGCATCTTGAAACAACACAATTCACCGTCTCAGACGTCTATGTATCAGAAGTCTGGGTTGGCTCAGCTACTTTCTTTTTTTCAGATTTTGCATCAGAGTGTTGCACATCAGAGTGTTAAAATCAGAGTGTTGAAGCTCTGGGTTCTTAGCTGGAAACTCTAGGGAATTTCCACTTTCAGTTCATTCAGATTGTTGGGAGAATGCAGTTCCTTACAGTTGTAGAACTGAGGTTCTTATTTCCTGGCTGGCTATCAACTGGGATGGCCCTGAGCTCTTAGAATCCTCTCTCTGTTTCTATATCTCATAGCAGCAATGCCTCAAATCCTTCTCATGTTTGGAATCTCTCCCAATTCGCCTTCTTCCATAGTTCTTTTCTGCCTACAATTGGAGAAAGTTCTCTGCCTCTAAGGGTCCACTCGGATAATCCATAACAATATTCCTATTTAAAGGTTGTATATAACTATAATAACATCTGAAAAGTGCCTTTTGCCATGCAGATTGACATAATCTACAGGTTCAAGGGTTTAGGGTGTGAAAATCTTTGGGAGGCTATTCTGCTTATCACACCGTCTCTCATCTCAGCATTTCTCTGTGCTTTTGTTTTCATGAATTTGTCCATGAAGAGAATGAGCAGTGACAGCTCCCAAGCATCAGGGATTATCACACAAATGCCATAGGGCCAGGCAAATAACACAAGTGAAGTGAGGAGTGGGGGTGTAGAATAGTAAGGAGTGGTGCTGGCTTGGAGAAACTAGAGCAGAGGTTGACAAATTATGGTCCAGGGACCACATTCAGCTTGTGGGCTGGTTTTTATAAAGAATATTTATGTGTTGTCTGTGGCTGCTTTTGTGCTACAGTGGCATAGTTGAGTAGTTGCAACGGATAGTATGTGGCCTGAAAAGCCACAAATATTTGCTATCTTGCCCTTTACAGAAAATGTTTGCCAACCCATGAATTAGGAGATGCATGCTCCATTCCAGCACTCCAGTCAATGGTTGCTATGAAGAAATATTCACCTGGTGTTCCACATCTAGTTTTTTCAGGAGAAACTTGAGCTCAAGATCCCTATGTGAAATTTTCTGATATTTAAAGGTCAATTAATTCAAAAAAGTTTTCAAACATTGGGGAGGCTAATAAGAAAACATCTGCCGGCCATATTGGCTCTTTCACAAACAGTTTGTAACCTTTAGGCAAAAAAAGAGAGATGAAATTTACCATTTCTTAGTCTCAAATCAAAAAATCTGAGGGAAGAACTTGTGTCTTTGCACAAATCAACTAGGAGCTTGGATTCCATTACTGACTCAACTTAATTCACTCAGAAGCTCCCTCTCTGGCCCAGGGCTAGACTAAGTGTTTTTAAACCCTAAGCACCAAAACATTTATAACCTCAAATAAACCACCTTTATGTATATTTTAAATATACATAATTTAAAAATAAATATAAAAATCAACCCCCAAAATAAGTGCAAACACTTTCAACATAGCATTTTCATCTCTGTGATAGGTATTCTGAATTAAAAATAATTATATGGTGTTTTTTTTTTTTTTTTCCCCAAAGAAAGGTTCTCCCCTCCTCACCTACATTTCCACATTTTATTGTTTCTGTCCCTGCTTCGTACCAGGTTATTCAGCTGCCTGTGCTTTCTAACACTGCTGGGCTAACGTGATATGGTGGAGGGGGAGGTGCATTTGCAGCAGTAGGGTGGCTCCCAGAGCGGCCACGTGGATGAAGCAGGGCAGGCCATGGGGAAGGAGTACTGCCGATTATCCAGCGCGCCATAAACCGAATGGTTACAGAGTGCACTCTCAAATGCACTTTTCTTCTTTTGAATTGATATTCCTGAAAGCCCAAATGCCTAACTAATCTGCCTTTTATAAGTGACTATGACTTGATATCTACAAGTGAAATATGTCCTCATTGTCACTGAACACAGGCAAAGCATTTCTTCAAGGCCTTCTAGTTGCTATAGAGCTTGAGGATTTTTGTGGTTTTTTTTTTTTTTTTTTTTTTTGTATGTGTTTTCCGGTTTTTTCCCCCTAAGCAGTCACAGCAGTGAAACTTCTTCTATAAAAGCACATTGATTTAATTTATTAGTCCTCTGAGGGATGAAAAAGGAGAATACCTCCCAGGAACCACAGTGTAAGAAAAACAAATGAGACCCTGAACTGGCAATTGTCTGTCTGCCATTCATCATGGGCATCTGGGAAGGGCTGACTAAAAGGTTTAATTGTAACTAACAAGGATGATTTATTTGAAGAAAAGAAATTCAGACAATGATGCATCAAGATTAGTTACTGCCTTGAAAATGAAATTAGATTGGAATAGGGTTATTATATTTGGTAAAAAAAAAATGAACTTTGAAATGAAAAATCGGTGTTTAGGGTACATACTAAAATATGTGATGCAAATTTTGCTTGCTTGTTAATTAGACAAGGCCAAATCACACAGCATGCATTAATTAATTAGTTAAATCACACATCCACTTATTAAAGCCACTGAGTATCTATGATATGCAGGTACTAGGGATACAGCAGCAAGTAAAGCTCAGCCCCTGCTCTCTTTGAGCTGACCTGCAAGTGAGGAGAGACAGACAATAATGTGCTTTTACAATATGGCAGGCGATGAAGGCTCTGCAGGAAATGATAACAAGATGATATGTTTTTATGGACTAAATTGTGTCTCCCAAAATTCATATGTTGAAATCCAGATCCCTAGTACTTCATAACGTTGACTGTATTTGGAGGTAGGATTTTAAAAGAGCTAAATAATGTTGAATGAGTTGTGCAGGGTGGCTCCTAAGTCCAGTATGACTGGTATCCTATATGACTGGTGTCCAATATGACTGGTGTCCATGTAAGAAGAGATTAGAGGACACACACACACACACACACACACACACACACACACACACACAGAGGGAAGATGAGGTAAAGACAACAGACATCTGTAAGCCAAGGAGAGAAGCCCTCAGAAGAAATCAACCCTCCTGACACCTGGATCTTGGACCTCTACCCAATAAAACTATAAGAAAATAAATTTCTGCTAAAGCTTCCTGGTCTGTGGTTTTTGTTATGGCAGCCCTAGAAAACTAATACATACTCACTGTGTAGCCATTGTGTAACTTGGTGATCTTAAATTGAATCAGTGAATTTGTCCACATTGTGATCAAATCTCATAGAACTAATATTGTAGGTGATTATGTTTTATTGATTTTTTCAGGACTTTTTATCTGGCAAATTATCTCAGCTTCAGAGTCATTCAATGGCATGTTTATTGTCTATAGTTCCCTTATTCAATACTATAAAACTTCATGAGGGCAGGAGTTTTTCTGCTGCTTCCTAGACTCTGTTCAATATAAATAGTAGTGGTAACTAAAAAAAAACAACAAACCAAACAAAAACAAAAACTATCCTGAGTGGATCAATGTTTTTCTTATTTTAAAATAATACTATTTATTGTAGAAACTTTAGAAGATACAGATAAAGCAAAGAACTAATAGAATTACTTGTGATCATATTACTGGTAAATCAATAAAATGACCTTATTCCTTTATTAGAAAATGCATTCTTATTTTTTTAGGTTGTTAAAATATTTGTAGCTTATATATAATGGCTTATGATGTTTAGAATACTGATTATCTTAGATTTTTCATATTTTAAAATACCTGTAAATTTTATTTTCTTTAAGGGGAATTATTTAACTTGGGCAGAATACCCAATACTTCAGACTAGGTTGGGAACACAGCAGCTGCTAATTTAGCATAAAATACTGTAATTACTATAGCTTAATTGTTTGTGTTAAATGGAAGGTAGTTATAAACCCTCAGGAGTCTCAGAGTAGCCAAATGTATCAGTGACAGAACATTATCTTTAATATATTTGCATAGGTGGAACCAGTAATTTGTTTCCCTCATGCTTCATCTACTTAAAATCTACTTAATCTGTTTTTAAACTGTCAATCTCTATGCTTATTTGTGAAGCCTAATTATATGTCAAAAAATGATATTCAGTTGTCACTTTAAAATTATAGCTGCTTAATGTCAGTGATGTGACAGATTAATGGGTATACAATTCAGATATGATCATGGTAGCATTATTAGAATTATAGTAATTTTGCTCACTTTATGCACTTAAAAAGTACTTGTATGGTGTTTACTGTCTTCCAGGAACTGTTAAATAACTTGTTTAATTGTCATAACAAGCCTATCATATAGGCTTTAATCATCATAACAAGCCAATAGGTATATTGTATCAATGAGAAAGCCAAGGCACACAGAATACAAGTTCACTGGGAAAAGCAGGATTTAGAGAGAGGCAGATGGGCTCCAGTGTTTGTGCTGAATCTCTGCAGTCTGCTGCCTCTCCTAAAGGTTTGGACAGTAGATAGCATTTATAATGGGTATTATGTGCCTGACCCCTATCTATATGCTTTAGATATATTTGTCATTTTATGGTGATGAACCATCCACTGGAAATCAAAGCTTTGAATTCTAGTTTAAATTTTGACAATGAAGTGAGAAAGTGATATGGGGAACCTCATTGTATCTCTCTTAGGGATTTGAGCTAATGAGTTGATTGGATTAGCTGATTTATCTTCAAAATCTCTTCTAATTCTAATGTTTTAGAATTTGAAGGTAATCTTAGAAGTCTTGAAAAAAACATTTTCCTTGGTTTCTAATTTTAGAGTGATTATTGATATATGGAGACTTCCTATGGCCATTTTATCTTTTGTTTTCTGGTTGCTCTGTGTTTCTAATTTTAAAATTGAGTACTCAGTCTATATTTTTCATCTCCTGCACTCCTATTCTTGAAAAATACTTTTGTTTACTTATTTACACAAATTTTAAATTTGACAGAAAAATGTAGATGCATTAGAATCAGATACATATATTTTTTTTATTGTTGACACAATTACAGATGTGAAAGCCCTTTGGTAGACAGAACAAAAAAAAAATACAGGTACTTTTAATTTAGGTATTACCAGTTAGTTCAAGAAGCTCTAAATGTTTTTAATGGTAGTCATCTATATACAGATTTATATGGTGCCAAAGCTGCCCAATTATGCAAATATATTCTAATATCCATAAGCAAAGGCATTTTCAGTAAGTATTTACATATGATGTTGCTATATACTTATGCAAATAGTGTTAACTTTCACCTAGTCCCAAGTGATAAACAATCTCTTAGGCTGTTTAGGGACAATATTCTTGGGAATACATAAAGACAGAATAAGAAAGGTAAGATCTCTAACCCAATGACATGAATATATGATGCTTTTGTTAATAATCATAATGAATAATTCGCTGCTCTCCAGCCCCTCTTTGCTTCTCATTTCATCATGATCTAATACTTTAAAACCATTCTTTGTTTTACAGATAACAGCAGAGACAGCAAACAAATGCCGACAGTACCTCAACTCTCATCTAGAATGAAGCACATTAAACAAGACATAGCCCAAAATCACCTTCAGTTTGTGCGATTTGAAGCAGCAGATCTCCATGGGGTGTCCAGGTCTAAGAGTATCCCTGCGCACTTTTTCCAAGTGAGTTTTATACGTAGAGTTATAACTGAATGTAATTTCATGACTGTTAGCAAGCAAATGGTCCTTATTATTCTTTCTCATTTTATCTTAATCTATACAATAAATTTAGCTGGAAACAGGTAATTTATATTGTTTCTTCCCTTGTCCCTTGCCAAACACATTATTGCTCCCCAAGTGATAGGTGAACTCAAGAGTAAAGGATTTTAGTTTCAGTTATAGTTGATAGGCTTCAGTGATTAATACACATGGAAAGCTATTATTCCAGGAACTAAAATGCATGACCTATGTGACTCCAGGGGGTTAACCTCCAAGCATTTCAACCTTTGTGTGCCAGGGTGTCTGCAAGTGATGGAGATAGTATCTGAGCCATTGTGTTCCAGGAAGGGTTATTAGTGATGCAGATAAAGAATTGTTGATCAACAAATATAGAAGTACTAGGAAAATTGCCTCCAGACTGAAATTTATCAGATTAACCTTTTTTTCCAAATGCCTTAACTACATTTTCTTCTCCTTATGAAAAGATCAGCTTGAGATGAGATATTAAGATAGTTTTTGAGGGTACATAACCCACCATCTTCTCAGATCTCAGGCATCTGAATCAAGTGCCCATAAAGATTTTAATCCTTGTCTCTACTTTTTGGTTCTGGTAGTGACAAGCTGCACAAACACCAATTTTTCTGGTTTCAGGAGCAGAACATATACTTTCAGCTCCCAAACAGCCATTCCTTTACCCAATAGAAATATAAAACTAAATAAGACTGGTAATTTTAGTCTTTCTGCCTTAAATAATTTCCCTCCATATAATTATCTTTTCTTTCTTACTGCAATTATGAAGGTTATACTTTGTTTAACATGAGAAAATTGCAACAGAAGACCCAGAAGCAACAAAGGAAAATATAAATTGAAAGAATATACTAGATTGAAAGCATATCCCTTTTAGCTTTCTGAAAAAGCATTTTTTAGTAATTCTGATAAGAAAATATCCTATTTTTTTGATGATTTAATGAATATTAAGTTCTCAAAAATAGTAATATCAAAATATATTGTTTCTTTGGATATGTTTGGATGAGATTTTAAGATTTTTTTCAATTTTATCGTGTATTTATTTTAATGATAGATTTATGGTGCTACTGAAACATCATTTCTTAGAAAGAGATGTCAGTATTATATATAAAAGTATAAAAGTTAAGCATCATCTAACTTTATTTTTTAAAAATATATCACTGTTATCACTTTAATATCAAATTATACCTTTTAAAATTTGCTTTATGTTGGAAAAAACTGGTATCTTCAAAACATTTTTTAAAGAATGTCAACAGATTCAAATTTGTTTCTTAGGAAATTCCTTACATCAGTCTGCAGATATTGTTTTCCCTTTATCTTGGCAAGAACACGTGTTGGTTAACTTTGATAATAAAATGTGACATTTACTGTGGACAGACTCTAATTTATGTGAATTTATTTCAATCAACAAGAAAAAGTAACTGGCACTTCAGGCACTTGCCAGAACCCTCGATATAAAACTGTTTGCTATTATGTTTTTGCCAAATCTAATCATTTAGTCCACTAATGGCATCTAAAACTATATATTTAAAATATTACTCTAGTTCCTCAATGGAACTCCTTATGAAAATATAATTTAATATGTTCTCTATATTTGCTGAGGATCGATATAATTGACATACAAAGAAAAAGTTTGCATTCTACTTTTAAAAATGCCACTGAAAAGATTTTTCCGATTTCCAGTCAATATGGTGGTATAGGTAAACATGGCTCACCTCCTTGCACAACCACGTCAATATTACAACTAAAATATAGAACAAGCGTCAAGCAGAACCATCAACAACCGAGCTGAATGGAAGCCTGACAACTAAAAAATTAAAGAAACAACATCCATCCAACTGGTAGAAAGGGCAGAAATGCAGAATGGGCTGGTACCACATCCATGTGTGGTGGATAAAAATTTGGGAGGGATATATTGGGAGTGAGGAGTCCAAGCCCCACACCAGACCCCACAGCCCAGGGTTCCAGTGCCAGGAAGATAAGTCTCCAAAACTTCTGGCTGCAAAAACCAGCAGGGATTGAGTTGGTAGAAGAATCTTCTGCCCCAAGCAGTTCCTCTTAAAAAACACACATGGAATCACCTTCTCATATTCACTATCTCTGAGCTATAGCACCAGGGTGGCAGCTTGAAAGGCATCTGTGGTATATAGGGAGGAAGTAAAGTGGCTGGCATCGAGGTGGGAGCTGGGGGACAGCTTTCTCCAAGACAGAAAAGTAGGCAGAGGCCATTGCTCCTATTCAGAGCTCTCCCCCTACAGAGCCACAGAGTTGTCAGGGGAGTTCCATATCTGAGACTCTATCAACATGGCTAACACTGTTTGCCCTGCCTTGGAGATCCCCTGAGACTGTCCCACCCAACTTATGGGCCCACCCAAACTGTTAACCATGACTTTTCCATCTGAATGGTGGGTTTTGGCTCATGCTTCACAACTTTCTAAGTCCTATCAAAAAAGCAACAGCCAGCCTCGGTGAGTCCCTAGCCGCTGTACTTCTGGTTGAGTGGTCCCAGGCCCAGCACTAGCAACAGTCAGGTTAGATTCATAGATTGGCTTCACATGGGAATCTCTAAGCCCAGCACAAGTAGCAGCCATCTCAGATTGCTTTATAGTTCATGAAGGGTGGCCCCAGGCAGAACACAAGTTGGAGCTGACTTTGGTCTGCACTACCCAGGAAACCCCAGAGCCTGTGCACTCAGGAAAGAGCCATAGAGACCATGTAGGAGCACCACCACCCTGCTCCTGTATGGCCCATCCTCCATGGAGGGTGGAGGTTGGTGCTCAGTGGTCACAGCCAGTCCTTGTAGCTGACTAGCCTGGGTAAATTCTTCCAATCCATCTGCCAACAGCAATCAAGGCTCAACTATAAGAGGAGGGTGTGCGCAGCCTACATGAAGGGTGCACTGCAAGTACCTAGCTTGGATGATAGGGAAGGTTGCGCCACTGGACCCTATGGGATATATACTATACTAGGCCTCTCTATCAAGACAGGGAGTCATAACAGCTCTACCTAATACATAGAAACAAGCACAGGAAGGCTGCCAAATTGAGGAGACAGAGAAACATGGCCCCGGTGAAAGCACAGATCAAAACTCAAGAAAAAGAACTTAACAAATGAAGATAAGCAGTTTATCAGACACAGAGTTCAAAACACTGGTTATAAGGATGGTCAAGGAATTTAGTGAGGACCTCAACACCATAAAAAAAAAGTTGTCAGAAACGAAGGATACACTAATTGAAATAAAGAACAATTTACAGGGAAACAACGGTAGAGTGATTGAAGGGGAAAATCAAATCAATGACTTGGAACATAATGAAGCAAAAATACAACCAATCAGAACAACAAGAAAAACAAATCCAAAAAAAACAAGGATAGTATAAGCAACCTCTGGGACACTCTCAGGTGTTCCAACATTTGCATCATATGGGTGCCAGAAAGAGAAGAGGAAGAACAAGAAATTGGAAATCTATTTGAAAAAATAATGGAAGAAAACTTCCCTAATTTGGTGAAGGAAATAGACATGCAAATCCAGGAAGCACAAAAGAGTCCCAAACCAAATGGAAACAAAGAGGCCCACACCAAGACACATCATAATTGAAATGCCAAAGGTTAAAGATAAAAGGCAAGCTTTAAAAGCAGCAAGAGAAAAGCAGTTAGTTACCTGCAAGAGAGCTCCCATAAGACTTTCAGCTGATTTCTTGAAAGAGACCTATAGCCAAGGTTGCTCTACCCAGCAAAGATATCCCTAAGAATCAATGGGCAGATAAAGAGCTTCCTAGACAAGAAAAAACTAAAGGAGTTCATCATTACCCAAACATTATTATATAAAATGTTAAAGGGACTTATTTAAAGAAAAGATCAAAACTATGATCAATAAAGTGGCAATCAATACATATCTATCAACAACTGAATCTAAAAAACAAACTAAGCAAATAAAAGAACGGATACAAAATCATGGATACAGAGAGCATTTTGATGGATGCTAGATGGGAGGGTGATGTGCGAAGTGGGTGAAGAGGTGAGGAGATTACAAAAACTTAGTTACAGAATAGCCATGGGGATGTAAAATACAGTGTAGGAAGTGGAGTATCCAAAGAACTTACAGGCATGACCCATGGATATGAATGATGCTTTTGGGGTTGCCTGAGGGAGTTGGGGTTGTTGGTTGGAGGGGGTCAAAGGTGGAAAAATTAGGACAAGTGTAATAGCATAATCAGTAAAAGTTAATTAAAAAAGGAAAATATTTTCCATTATCTTGTTCAGTGTCCCACATGTAAGAACCACTTTATTTTTCTGAGGTGTAGATAGGGAAAAAGTCTATCATGAAAATTTTGATATAACTCATTATATTTCATCTTAATTTCTGTTTATTCTTAGCCTGTTTTCTAATACATTGTATTACCCCTTTCATTACCTACTTATTTTATTCTTACTTAATGATTATACACTATCTGTATATTTTTTAACAAAAGAATTTAAATAAATTTTGGAACTTGTGACGGTGTAAATAAAAATTAGTATTTGCATCATGAATATTTGTAAGTTAAGATTAAATAATTCCTTTTGGAAAATTTATCATGAATAGATATTAAAAATATCTAAACCAATCTAATTATTGTGTGTGTATGTATATACACACACACATGTATATACACATACATATATGTGTATATATATGGTTGTCCAGAAGGTATCCAGCCATGTACTATAAAAAATAGAGACATTTATTAAAGAAAATACAAGAAACATTGTACACAGGACAATGATGCTTCAGTCCCCCTCAAAGTAGGTACCTTGGGACCTCACATAGTTCTCGAATCACCATCAACTACCCCATTGTATTTTCCTGAATCTCACTGATCACCTGAAATTTCTTCCCTTCCAAAGGTGAATTTAGTTTTGGGAAAAGCCATAATTTTCAGAATACCAAGTCTGGGCTGTAGGGTGGCTGAGTCATCTGGGTGATTTGATGTTTCACCAAAAAACTCTGCACAGGACGTGATGCATGAGTGGGTATGCTGTCACAATGAAGTTGCCAATCACTAGTTGCCCATAGTTCCAGCCATCTGAATCATCTGAATAGTTTCCGTGGTGGAATGTTTAAGATTAACACAAAATTTGATGCAGATTTATTGCTCTATGTGCTCAGTCATTTTGAATGTGATGGCCACACAGTACACATGCTCACTCAGAGGTGTCTCCTGCTGCCACTGACTAGTATAGTGAAGTTGTCATTGTTCACGCATGCTCATTTCAGTCCCCTCTCCTTGGCTGCCAGGTTACATTGATGTTGTGCAAACTGTTCTTATTATATTAATAATGGCTGTATTTTTTTTCTGGAGAGACATTATAATATATAGTATTATAATATTATATATGTATATACATGTTGAAGTCTGTCCTACTTTGAAGGGGACTGAGGTGTCATTGTCCTATGTACAAAGTTTCTTTTATCTTCCTCTATAAATGTCTCTATTTTTCATAGCCCATGGCTGGATATCTTCTGTATGGCAAATTTATTAAACAAAAGTGGAGTCAACAATTTGAATTTGCATTCTAAACATTATATATACACATATATACACATATGTGTGTATATGTATATATGTATATGTATATGTATACACACACACACACACAAGACATACTGAGGATCTATTTTTATATATGTCTAAAGGCCCAGGAAAGTTAAGGAAAGCTTTTAAAAAATATAGTACAGGTAGTTAGTGGCAGAATTGGGGTGTCAGTCAGTGACTCCTTGCTTCCATTTCCAGAGTGTTTTATTTTTTGTTTATTTTACTATACCTTCTGCCTCCAGTTCAGCTTTTATATTTCCTTTTATTGTTAATTTGAGCTAAGTATTCTTTCTTATAAAATTGAAAAAAATATTGATATTAGAAAACAAGCTATCTGCTCAGAATAGAGAAAAAGACAGTTACATAATTGGAAAAGGCCAAATGGGGAACCTCTGATAATGATGTACCTACTTTTTAAAGAGAAGTCACCATGTGCCTGACACTCTGCTCAATGCCTTACAAACATTAGTTTATTTAAACCTCACAACCAACTTATACTGTCTGTTCTAACAAGGGACTGCTTTTTATTTAAATTATATGCAGATAATATAGGTTCTATGTTTGATCTAATAAAAGCATAATATATTGCTATGGAGATCTTAACTAATTCTTTACTTATTTCAAAATGTGACCTTTACTGTGGCCCAAATATCAGTTATCTTAGAGATTTGAGCTATTCTGTAGGAATTTTTATTGAGTCCCTGGTCATGTATATTGGAGTGTGATGTTGTTCTAGTGTTTATACTTATAAAGATAATTTAAGATAACAATTGTCAAGAACGTGATCTGTTTATATATATTTATATATTTACCACTACTAATAAAGAGTAGTTTGCATTTAGAATGTTCATAAGAGATTAAAGAAGAAGACAGTTAGAAAAGAGTGCTCAGAAAAATACAGATTCAATAACCTGAAGAATAAAGTGTGACTTTTTACTATTCCTTACATTTGTGAAGAGTGAAACAGTAAGAAGCTGTTCTCTGTTGTTTACAACCAAGTGAATACACACAGATTTAAATTGCAGGAACTCTTGGAAGTCTCATGAATAAAATACATTACCCTTTATTTTAGATATAAAATTAACATACAGATTTTCAAGCTACAACATTGACAAGTTAGGGAAATAACATTATTTTTTACAGTGAAAATTTGAATTAAAGGATTTTATACTAACGTATTGTAAAAATCCCAAAATGTGGGTGTGTATAAAGTTTATACATACAAGTCTGTGAGTGAGTTGAAAAATTAAGCAGCAGAGGAATAGCGCTCACCTTATTCAACTTCATTACTGGTAATGGCAGATTTTGATCAGCCAAGTCAAATGGCATTTGAAAATATGTGTAGAGATGGTGGAAAGTGAAGGAGGCAGTAGCTCACGGTCAAAGGCAGAAGAGTGGACTAGTAGATTGTGTCTGCTAGCACTTGTGCCTCTTTGGTAGCCATGTTCTTAGAGTCTGGAGGTAATATAAGGAACAATCTGGCTTGCAGAATGTCAGTATGTTTTATTAAACTCAATGCTCACTAACATCATGGGAACCAAACTTTATAGTCGGCTTTCTCCATCCATTAATCTAATCTTCAACACATGAAGCCTTGTTGATATTCTTATTACACAATTTCTAGAAATTGTTTCTTTGTATCTGTTTGACTTTATAACCTCATCACTTTCCTGTTGTTTGGCACATAGAAAAAGGTAAATAAATGACCAAATCCATTGAACCCAAGAGGTATATGGCTAGAAAGTGCCTTAGCATTCATGTAGTCTAACACTTCTGTTTCACAGACATGGATGCCAAAGTATATATAGTCCAATGACTGCCTAACTTCACACAAATAATGAAAGAACTGGGACTAGAAGTCAGATTTGGTGACACCCCAAGTTCATGCTGAATTGAAGGCTACAACATTTTGGAAACGACATCTGTGGAGATAAAGGTCCACAATATTGGGAAATGCCCTGCCTGGTTTCAGGGACTGTAGCCCCACTGACAGGCAAGGGGGCCCCAAGGCTGGAAATAATCAAAGAGGCCTTGGGAAAATAGGCCACTGAGGAGAAGAAACCTGTCCCGCTGGGCTGTGCCCCTGCCTCCCTCACATCACCCTGCTTGGCCCTGTGATGGTTGTTAGTTCATGACAGGTGAGATCTCTCATGAGGAGGGACAACCTAAGCCATACACAGCCGATATAGGCAGCAGGTCAAGGACTTGGGGGCCACGGACAAAGAGCAAAAAGGCCCGCACTCCTCGGCTCGACTTCGAAATGGCCAGAATCCTCATTCTGTCTGAAAGAAGTCTCCTTATCTCTTGGTGGCTCTGCCCCACCCTCCTGGCTCAGGCTTGAAACAGTACTAAAGGCAGGTACAGCTCTAAATTGGATTGGGCGATACCCAGGGGGAAATCAGGCCTAGAAGTAAATTCCTTAACGTTTCTTTGTTCTTCCCTCAAAAGCTATGATAAACACTTAGATTGGGAAGGACATTTACATTATTCATAGACCCTGACCTGAGGCAGATCTCTTGTGTTCCTTCAATTGTTATCTATGATCTCTATTTGTTTTCTGTAAACATAGCCTTTTGACATTGATTGATGAGCTTTGCATTCATACCCCTGTGCATATGGTTCTCAATAAAAGCCTTTGGACATGGGGGTTTGGGGCCTTTTCCACTAGAGGGATGAGCCGTGCCCCCTCTCCTGGCAGAGAAGTGTTTGCAATGACTCGTGTTTATTCCCCCCATCCATGACAACCCCCGGATGGGCTCTGCGGGATTCAGAGCCCCACTCCCTCCTCAGCTGGCTCTGGACAGTAACCCTCAGATCCAGGAGCCCACTGTACAGTGCTCCCCGTGACACCACATTCATGGGCAAGGTTTTTGGGACTCTGTAAAACTGAGGTAGCTCATTCCTAAGCAGGTTGTAAAAGTGAATGAAGAGGGGAGTGCACCTGTCGACAGACCAGGCTCCTCTGGTGTTAGGATGACTGTCCTGTGTGTCGTGGTGCTGACTTCAGTCAGCTCTCTGTGAAGGACTGAGAATTCCTCCCTGTAGACTTTTGAGAGCAGTTAACTATGGAGATTACACTAGGATAAGCCAAACAAACAAACAAACAAAAAACAGAACAACTTTCTCTGAAGTATTAGGAAGTAAGCCATAAAGTAAGAAGTGCTTTGAAATGTACTTTTGGTTATGATCACTTCAAATAATTCCATAAGGTTTTACTTTATCTTTGTCATTTGCTATAAAGACATTTTATCATTACCCCTTTTATTTATTACTGCTATTTTCAGATTCAAGAGCATACAAAGCTTGTAAGGCGAAAAATAATGAGTTGTTTGTAAAAGTACCTTTGGGGTTTTATTTCAAAATATTTAAAATTAAGTTAGTGTTAACTAATAGATGTTAAACACATTTTTTTTCCTCAATTGCAAGCACTATCCCCACGTTTTTGTTTGTTTTCAAGGTTTAAAACCTAATTGCTTTATCCATTAACTTCTTTAGGAAAAAGTAATCCATGGTGTTTTCATGCCCCGAGGTTATCTTGAATTGGTACCAAATCCTAAGGACAATGAAGTGGATCACATAAGAGCAACATGTTTTAACAGTGATATAGTCCTGATGCCGGAGTTATCAACCTTTAGAGTTTTGCCATGGGCTGAGAGAACAGCAAGAGTGATCTGTGACACATTCACTGTGACTGGTGAGCCTTTATTGACTTCCCCGAGGTACATCGCCAAGAGGCAGCTGAACCAGCTTCAAGACTCCGGCTTCTCCCTGCTCTCTGCTTTTATCTATGATTTCTGTATTTTTGGTATGCCTGAAATGATCAATTCAAAGACCATATCTTTTCCGGCTTCAACACTGCTAAGTAATCATGACCAACCCTTCATCCAGGAACTCGTTGATGGTTTGTATCACACTGGAGCCAATGTCGAGAGCTTTTCCTCCTCTACCAGGCCTGGTCAGATGGAAATCTGTTTTCTGCCCGAATTTGGCATCAGTTCAGCTGATAATGCATTCACCCTCAGATCAGGTGTTAAAGAAGTGGCCAGAAAATATAATTACATCACTAGCTTTTTCTTTGAGACTGGATTTTGCAATTCAGGAGTTTTGTCTCATAGTCTCTGGGATGTCGGAGGGAAGAAAAATCTGTTCTGTAGCAGTTCTGGAACTGAGCAGCTCACGACCACCGGGGAAAAATGGTTGGCCGGACTCCTGAAGCACGCTGCTGCGCTCAGCTGCCTAATGGCTCCCGCCGTGAGCTGCCGAAAACGCTATTCCAAGGAAAGTAAAGACCAGAAGGAGAGTAAAGACCAGAAGGAGAGTGTGCTTATAACTTGGGGCTATAACGATAACAGCTGTGCTTTTAATATTAAGTGTCATGGGGAGAAAGGCACCCAGATAGAAAATAAACTGGGATCAGCAACAGCAAATCCTTACCTGGTGCTGGCGGCGACTGTTGCAGCAGGTTTGGATGGACTTGGAAGCAGCGTTGGTGCCTTGGCTGGTCCAGATGACAGCGTAGAGCTTTATCCATCAAAACCTTCCGAAATACCTTTGAAACTGGAAGATGCCCTTATGGCACTGGAGGAAGATCAATGCCTGAGACAGGCTCTAGGAGAAACCTTTATTCAGTATTTTGTTGCCATGAAGAAGTATGAGCTGAAAAATGAAGAAACAGATGCTGAGAGAAATAAATTCTTAGAGTACTTTATTTAAAATAGGTCTCTTAACTATTCCTTCAGAGGTGTGATTTTTACTTAAGTAGCTGATCTACAATAAAGAAAAGATTGGACTTTTGTAATTGACAAGAAGATCGCATATTTTTTTTTTTTTGTTTTTTTTGTTTTGTTCTGTTCCCATGGAATATTTGACAAATGAAGTGGACTGCTGAGAGGATTCTGATAACAATAAAGTTGTGGTGAAGATGTAATATGCAAACTTACCAGGTCTTGTCAGTCAGTCCTCATTTCCTCTGTGAATGTTGACCAAGATAGAAATACTCAGTTTCTTTCAGGTAACAAATATATTTATACAATAAAAATGTCTTAAGAATTAGAAATCAGCCCTGACTGGTGTAGTTCAGTTGGTTGGACATTGTCCCCCAAAACGAAGAGTCACTAGTTAGATTCTGGGTTGGGGCACAGGCCTGGGTTGTGGGTTCTGTTCCTGATCAGGGTCCGTATAGGAGGGAACTTGATCGATGTTCCTCTCTCACATCAATGTTTCTCTCCCTCCCCTCCCCTCTCTCTAAAATTAAATAAAATAAAAAAGAATTAAAAAGCAAAATTTACATCACTTAAAAGAAATAATTTCAATTATACAGATAGGTTGTGACTGCTAGGGAGACAGAAATGCTTGCTAATATAATCTCACTAATCAAGACATACTGAGGATCTATTTTGCAAGCATCACTGTGATGTTTCTAAATAAGTTAAATAAGTTTTGCAAAAATATGTCATGATGACAAGACAGCAGAAGTGTTCCCATATGTCCCTTCTCTTTTTACCCTTCTTCATTATTTTCTGAAAGGCCTAGGAACTTCAGGGCTCTAATGTCCATAAGACACAAATCCACAAGAAATAGAATTCAGGCTGGGAACAATGAGGTCAAGCATTTAAAACCTTTAAAAAAAACAAAACAAAACAATGCCTCATCTAGAAGCCCAATACATAAAATACAGGTAGAATGACTTATGTGTGTGGGCATGAATCAATTCTGTGTGATTTGCTCCCTTTGCAGAACTAAAGATTTCAAAGATATATCTGGTGTTTTGTGAAATGTGAGAATAAATGCTTAGATAACTAGGGCTATACTTGCAGCTTAAATTTGTATTTAAATTACTGATTGTGCTGCCCACAGAGTTTGGTATCTCTCCAGAGAATATTTGTTCCAGACCTGAATGAGATAATATTTTCACTATCACTATTTAGCTTCTTTAGGGATGAAATCCAAAATCCACACACTAGCAAATGAAAACCCTATTCTAGTGTTTAGGATCAAACAGGAGATTTTGTGTCCAGTTAAAACCAACTGTGTTCTCAATTTAGATAGCAAACAAATAGGCAGAGGATTAGAATTTGGCTCAGGTTCTCCTTATTCAAATCTGTAGTACAGTGGTCCCCCCTTACCTGTGGGGTTACATTTCAAGACCCCCCAGTGGGTGCCTGAAACTGAGGAATACAACTGAACCCTATATAGGCTATGTTTTTTCCTATGTATACATACATATCTACATACCTTTTCACTTAAAAGAAAACACCTTATGTTTCTCTTTGGCATATCTGAATTGCAGCATCACTACTCTTGTGCTTTGGGACTATTATTAAGTACAATAAAGGTTACTTGCATATAAGCACTGTGATACTGAGATAGTGGATTTGATAACTCACACAGGTCCTGAGTGACCAATGGGTGGATCGCATGTACAGCATGGATTTTATGGACAAAGGGATGATTCACATCCTGGTTGGGTCAGGAGAGCGAGGGACAGTGTGGGGTTTCATCATGCTACTCAGAAGGGTATGCAATTTAACATTTATGAATTGTTTACCTTTGGAATTTTCCATTTAATATTTTTTAGACTGTGGCTCGGATAACTGAGACCATGAAAATTTGAACTGCGGATGAGGGAAGACTACTCTACTCAGTAGTTTAAATAGTGACAGTTGGTCTGTCCTTCTCTAATTGCTTCCCTTGCCTGTTTTTTGAGCAGAAATGTGTTTAGATGCATAAGAATAAGGTTCTTTGTTGGACTAAGAGGTAGAGAGAAAGGTGGTGTAGGGTGGGTAGATCAAAGAATGAAATTCCACACATTATACACGGCAGGGAGAGGAGGGAGGAAGCCCAACCACATGGCAGCTTATTAGTTGTCTGCCAATGTTCATTCTCCCCTCTCTTCTCAGTAATAACTCCTAAATATGTCATTTGGGAAAACATTATGAAAAATAAAAGTAACATTTCTGACTTTCCATTGTGGCTGAATATGGTCCAAAGAGATGTAAATAGAAGTGCCGTATGGAAGCTCAGGGAAACTTCCTTAAAGGACAGATGCTCTGCTCCTGGTACTGGTACTTATTCCATCTTTCCTCCTTTACTTTTTCTGCTGGCTGGTCTCAGATAAGGTGACTGAAACAGTGCCCTTGGGAATGGAGGCTGAACAAGGTGGAGTAACAAGATGAAATCTCTGCTTTGTGGAGCAGAATTCGATTTGCCCACATTCAGACTTTTATCTGAGAGAGAAACAAACTTCTATCTCCTTTAAAGAACAGTGATTTGACATTAGGCTTCTGGCCAAGATGAAGGAGTAGGTAGATATACTTGGCCTCCTCACACAGCCAAAAGAAGGACAACAAAAAATTAAAACCAGAAAATAACCAGAACTGTCAGAAAACCAAACTGAATGGAAGTCCAACAACCAAAGAGTTAAAGAAGAAACATTCATACAGACTGCTATGAGGGGTGAAGACAGGGAGCTGGGGCAGAGAGGACATGCAGCAAGGTGGCAGCTGGAGAACTGGGTGGGTGAGGCAGTGGCTGGTGCATTTGGTGGTCCCATATTTGTGTGCGGATAAACTGGGTGGAACAACAAGGGAGTGAGACAGACCATGCAACCCAGGGTTCTAGTGTGGGAAAAGAAAGCCTCAAAACCTCTGGCTGTAAAAACCTATGGGGGTTGCAGCAGTGGGAGAAATTCCCAGTCTCACAGGAGAGTTTGCTGGAGAGGTCCTAGAATGTACACCAGGACATGGCACCAGAAGGGCACAATTTGCTTGTGGGTAGCAGGGGAAGTGACTGAAAGCTGGCCTAGAGTCGAGCAAGCAGCATTGTACCCTCTTGGACCCCGCCCCAAATACAGCATCACAATGACCTGGGTTGCCCTGCCCTGGCGAATACCTAAGGCTCTGCCCCTTACAATTTAACAGGTGCACTGAGACAAAGAAATATGGCCCAAATGAAAGAACAGATCAAAACTCCAGAAAAAGAACTAAGCAACGAGGAAATACCCAACCTATCAGATGAACAGTTCAAAACACTGGTAATCAGGATGTTCACAGAAATGATTGAGTACAGATGCAAAATAGAAGAAGAAGTGAAGGCTATGCAAAGTGAAATAAAGAAAAATATACAGGGAACCAACAGGGAAGGAAAGGAAACCGGGACTCAAAATAAAGATTTGGAACAGATGGAAGAAATAAATATTCAACCAGAACAGAATGAATAAACAAGAATTCAAAAACAATGAGGAGAGTGTTAGGAACCTCTGGGACAACTTTAAATTTCGAAACACCTGAATCATAGCGGTATCAAATAAGAAGAGGAAGAGCAAGAAATTGAAAACTTATCTGTAAAAATAATGAAGGAGAATTTACCTAGTCTGGTGAAGGAAACAGACTTGCAGGAGATCCAGGAAGTTCAGAGAATCCCAAAGAAATTGGACCCAAGGAAGCACACACCAAGGCATATCATTATTAAGCTACCCAAGATTAAAGATAAGAAGAGAATCTTAAAAGCAGCAAGAGAGAAGGAGACAGTTACCTACAAAGGAGTTCCCATAAGATTATCAGCTGATTTCTCAAAGGAAACCTTATAGGCAAGGAGGAGCTGGAAAGAAGTATTCAAAGTCATGAAAGACAAGTACCTACATCCAAGATTATTCTATCTAGCAAAGCTATCATTGGAAGGGCAGATAAAGTGCTTCCCAGATAAGGTAAAGTTAAAGGAGTTTATCATCACCAAGCCCTTATTATATGAAATGTTACAGGGACTTATCTAAGAGAAAGAAGATCAAAAACAATGAACTGTAAAATGACAACAAACAACTATAAACAACTAAACCTAAAAAAAACCAAAACCAAAAACAAACTAAACTAACAACTACAACAAGAACAGAATCACAGAAATGGGAATCAGAGGGGAAGGGGAAGGGGGAATATGAGGGAAAAGGTACAGGTAATAAGCAGCATAAATAGGAGCAAGATAGACAGGGGTGGCTAAGAATAGTATAGGCAAAGGAGAAGCCAAAGCTTAAATGAACGACCCATGGACTGAGTTGGGGGGATGCTTGGGGGAGGGGCGATGCAGATGGAGGGGTATAAAGGGGAGGAAAAAAATGGGACAACTGTAATAACATAATCAATAAAATATATATTTAAAAAAAGAACAGTCATTTGAGGTCTTTTTTACTTGTGATAAAACTTGTATTCTTGTTTACTTGTATGTGAGTGTGACTGTGGTGTTTGTATGAGTCATGTGTTTGAGTGTATGTGTGTGGGGGGAATTTGAGGGATTTGGGATGAAAGAATAAAGATATAAGCAGTAAAAGCCTACTTCCTCAACCTTCCCACTTGTATAGAGTAGAATCTGAGTTAGAGGAGTCCACACATGCGAAAAATTATATTGTCTTATACCCTGATAGAGCTCTAGAGACCCATTCATACTCCGTGGGCCTTTATGAAACATGTTTCATGCTTTGGCTTGTTTTTTACCATAATGGGTTAAAGATGTTATAAAAAACTTACATGTTTGTAGCCTTTATTTTTCCCTCATACATTTTATTAGCATTTAAAAAACACAACATTCCGGATGCCAGTCGGAGGAAATTATGGGAATATTATCTTTGGTGTTCAGTGTACGGTGGTGAGGGGACAGAAAACATTCGGTCACATGTTACCAATCTGTTTATGACATAAATTGGTGTGGCAATCTTCATGGAGATTTCCCTTAGGTCTGCTGATGGATATATAAGATATATTTTTTTAAAATAGGCAAACCAACATTGGCCAAGGGCATTTAGGGCTAAAGGAAAATTGGAGTAGATGTAAAAATTCAGTTGCTGGTTTCTGTTTTGGAGGGGACTTTTTGCTGATGCTTCTACCTTCTTAGCGTAGGTAAGAAGGCCAGACAGACATCCAGTAGCACTTATTGGGCCCCTTTTGTGTGCTAAGTCTTCTGTTAGAACTCATAGAACTTGGGGAGATCAAGGTAAAGAAGATGAACAGATGATGAAAGAGTTTTGGGTCTGTATATCTTAAGCAGAAAGAAAGAATTTTTTTGCAGCCCTAATGCTGGGGAAAAAAAATACTTAGAAGGCTGCTTTATGGCTTGAAAAGGATGCTTTATGAGTCTCCTCACAGAAATTACTTTCTTATTTTCATTTACTATAATTGTTCTAATCAAAGCTTACGGGAAAATGTGATTACTGAATTTAAAGTTGTTTATTAAATGAGTATACATAAGAAATGTAAATTAAAAACTATAATATTTTAAGATTGGAAAGTAAAACATTAGTATCATAGTAAGAAGTTTCTATTTTCAAGGACATTTTATGATCTAAAATTTCATTTTACAGTGAGCATCTGAATAACAATGAAGCTTGAAATGATCTGAAGGCAATGAAAGATCTAAAAGCTAAATATGAATAAAAATTGAAAGCACACAGTGCAGTCAGAACTTATGAGCATCACACAACAGTCTATTGACATATCTCCAGTCACCTGTATAACAAAACAGACTTGCCAATATGTTTGTGATATAGGTATTATCAAACGACATCTTTAATCTTGGGTTTTTTTGTTACAGATGTTAGAACTTGTATCTCTAAACATTACATATGCACGCAGTGCCTTGCATCTTCCCTGTTAAAGGTCTTCTCATATTGCCTATAATTAACGGTTTACATGGCAGATTTCCTAATTAAGATACGAGTTCCAAGAATGAAGGGCACAGATCTTATTCATTTTTATATTTATATTTTTTGTTCCTTGCATATGTTCTGGAATTTAATAACTGTTTAGTGAATCAATCAACCTATATGCTGTAAACATGATATGGTTCTATCCTTGTACAGTGTAATACTCTTACACACCTTCCTACCCAGAGTGAGAAATAGAGATGGGGACAGCTGAGAGAATCAGTAATTTGTGGTTTGTTAATTGGCCTTCAGCTTCTCTGTTTCTAGAAACTCCTGAGTAAACACAAATTTGATCAGCATGATGGGGATCATAAAAAGCAAGGAACAGGGTGAAATGGCCATGTAAAACCCATCGACAGCTTTCTATGTTTGTGGGATTTCTGTCCTTTTGTCTCCTGTCTCCTAAGGCAGAAGTCAGAGCCTCACCGGCCCAGTTTCCTGCAGCCATGGTGCTGCAAAGACTGCCAGTCAGGTGCAATCATTCGGCCTTTGGGGACTCTACTCCCGGGAAGCCTGAGGGAGGCAGTGGTGACAAGTCCCAGGGGTAGCGAGTGGGGTGTGTGGCACTGGTGGTATTGCTGCCCAGTGGCAGTGGCATAGGGTCTCTCTGGAGTGGTCAAGTGTGGCTTCTGAGCCTGATTTTTTGATCCTCCTAGGTTCTGTCAATTACCTAATTTTTTTAATAAATTCATTTTA